>NW_023416317.1:29176041-29776041 GCF_014108235.1 Myotis myotis | reverse complement strand
TTTCTCTCTCATCGATGTTTCTAACTCTCTATCTCTCTCCCTTCCTCTCTGTAAAAAAATCAATAAAATATATTAAAAAATAAAAATAAAAAAAATAAAAATTACAGTAAAATACTCAAGAAAAACACAAAGCAACAATAAGTACGCAGTACTGCAATACTATAATAGTTTAAAAATAGTTTAAAATTTTTTCTATATTCAGTGTTGATCCACACCTGCATATTAACTGCCAGCCAAGATGGCGGCAGGCAGCCAGGCAGCTTAAAGTGAACATGAGGCTTGCTTGCTTCAGTGACAGAGGACTCCAACGTTCCCTGCCTGCCGCTGCAGGCCTCTGAGCTGCAACTCTAAGCAACTATGTTACAAATATAGAAGCTAAACAAAACCCCAGAAACCTGCTTTAGTCCCTCGGGCTTCAGCCAGCAGGATCGCAACATTGTTTCAAATACAGAAGGTAAACAAAGGCCAGAAACCTGCTTTCAGCAGCGGAGGCCTAAGAGCTGGAGCCAAGCCTCAAAGCTAAAGCTGGCCCAGAACAAAAAAAAAGAAAAAAAAAAGCGGTTGGGAGCTTCAGTCACCTGCCAGCCTGAAAATAGCCCTCAGCCCCTCTCCCAGACTGACCAGGCACCCCAGTGGGGACCCTCACCCTGAAGGGTGTGTGACCAGCTTCAAACAGCCATCATCCCCTCATCCAGGCTGGCCAGGCACCCCAGTGGTGACCCCCACCCTGATCCAGGACACCCTTCAGGGCAAACCAGCCGGCCCCACCCATGCACCAGGCCTCTATCCTATATAGTGAAAGGGTAATATGCCTCCCAGCACCGGGATCAGCGGAGCCGAGAGGCCTCCCGGCACCGGGATCAGGGTGACGGGGGGCAGCGCCCAAACACCCTGATCTCCCTGCGGCTCTATGTGTGACAGGGGGTGGGGCCACAACCTCCCTATACACCCTGCTCTGTTTGTGACAGGGGGCAGCGCCCCAACCCCCTGCTCGGCCCTGCTCTGTGTGTGATGGGGTAGAGCCATAACCTCCCCATTGGCCCTGCCCTGAGTGTGACAGTGGCAGCGCCCCAACCCCCTGATCGGCTCTGCTCTGTGGGTGATAGAGGGTGGTGCCCCAACCCCCTGATCCGCCCTGCTCTGTGTGTGACAGGGGGCGGTGCCCCAACTCCCCTATCGGCCCTACTCTGTGAGTGACAGGGGGGAGCTCTTCAATCCGCTGATCGGCCCTGCTCTGTGCGTGACAGGGGGGAGCTCCCCAACCCCCTGATGGGCCCTGCTCTGTGCGTGACAGGGGGCAGCGCCCCAACCCCGATTGGCCCTGCTCTGTGCGTGACACGGTACAGAGCCCCAACCCCCTGATGGGCCCTGCTCTGTGCGTGACAGGGGGCAGCGCCCCAACCCCCTGATTGGCCCTGCTCTGTGCATGATAGGAGGTGGCGCCGCAACCTCCCCATCGACCCTGCCTTGAGTGTGACAGGGGACGGTGCCCCAACCCCCCAATCGACCCTACTCTGAGCGTGACTGAGGGTGGCATCGCAACCTCCCGATCGCCCTGCTCTGTGCATGACAGGGGGCGGCGCCCCAACTCCCCAATCAGTCCTGCTCTGAGCCCGACCAGGGGCTGCACCTAGGGATTGGGCCTGCCCTCTGCCACCTGGGAGTGGGCCTAAGCCAGGAGGTCATTATCTCCCGAGGTGTCCCAGACTGTGAGAGGGCACAGGCTGGGCTGAGGGACCCCCCCCCCCCCCGAGTGCACTAATTTTTGTGACCGGGCCTCTAGTCCTATATAATAAAAGCCTAATGTGCTAAGTGTCCGACCATTCAACCAGTCACTATGACACGCACTGACCACCAGGGGGCAGATGATCCAACCAGTAGATTAGCTTGCTGTTGGGTTCTGGCGGATCAGGACTGGGCGAGATGGGCCGAACACCCCTGGAGCCCTTCCACTGTCCTTCCCCGGCTGGCCAGCCCTGATTGGCTCCATTGGGACTGAGTGAGATGGGCTGGACACGCCCTGGAGCCCTCCCGTGGTCCCTCCCCGGACACAATTGTGCACTGGTGGGGTCCCTTGGCCTGACCTGCACCCTCTTGGGGGATGTTGAAGAGCCGGATTTGGCCCAATACCTGCAGGCCAGGCTGAGGGACCCCACCAGTGCACGAATCCGTGCACCGGGCCTCTAGGATACCCATAAAAGGTAGAGTACTGATTCCATAATCAGGCAATCTATGGAGGCAATTTGGGAAGAAACAGGCTTATTTTCATTTTATTGAAAAACATCGATTTGAGACAGTAGAGGGACTTGGGCCCAGGAATAAAAATAGTGGCCAGAAAGCTATGTTAAGACCAGGTGGCCAGAAAGATTAAAAAAAAAAAAAAAAAAGTAAAAAGTAAAAAGAAAAAAGAAGCAGAATTTTCTTTCTTCTAACTGCTTACTTTTCTTATCCTGACATGGAAAATTTCCACAAGCCCACCTTTTTAAAAAGTCTGTCTTTTCATGCAAACCCGCTTTGCCCCCAGCTTACAAAATCAGCCAAGCAGAGCCACTCCCCAATCGCCTTCATCCTCCCCACAGGCAGTTCAGAGGACCTTCCTTTCCTCTGTGCTGTCTCCTTTGTGCTCAAGCATATGCTTAATAAAATAGGTATGAAAATTACACTGTGGTTTTTCCTTCATTCTTGGGAACCCAAGAACCCAAATTCTGGTACAAATTAACTATAAAAAATTTAATGACAATTGTATTTAATTTGAATTCCAAAACAAACAAAAACCAAAATAGTTATGTTTAAAATTTACCTCACTTTCAAGAAAGAAAAGAACCAGCATCCTAATGAGATTCCCATTCGGACTGTTCCTTCCCCTCCTTTTTGCTAACGCTTCTTCTGCTTGTGGGTCATGTCTGCTAAACAGCCTGGTAATAAGTAACAAAACAAGAACATCACAAATTTATATAGATATAAATTTTAATCTTTTCCTTCACTGTACAAAAATTATTTTGGTGTGAATAAAAAAATGCATATATATCAGAGATCAGGTTACTGATTTATTTCAACACAAGTATATAATTGATATTTTTATAGATAAAAAAGAGGTTAGACCTGAACAGTTCATACAGTTCAACCATATATGAAGTGTAAAAGGAAGCTTTTTTACTGATGACTAATTAATGTTCAAATACTTATAAAAAATAGAAACTATTTTTTTCTTATATGAAAGATATATAGAGTATATAATTTTAAAGTTCTACTTCCTTAAATATTGATTTCAAAGTCAAGTAATTACAGCATTTAACCAAATGTTCCATCAATAATTTAAAAATGAATACTTTTAGTCATTACTTCTTGCATTCTTTTGTACTTATTAGCCTATTACCTAAAAACAGTACTCAACTAGCTCAATAGTATTGAGTAAAATGACATAAACATTAAATTTATAAATATACCACTTAGCAACAAAACTTCTAAAATATGACAAAGAAATGACCCCAAAATTTTTATTTGCTAATAAGTTTTATTCTAACAAAATTTAAAGACTGCCAAAGGTGCCTTAATCCCAGGTATGGCTCCAGGTAAAAGGGATATAACAGTGAACAAAGACAAAACAGCTGCTTTCATTGAGCTCTCGCTCTGGTGGATAAAGATAAACAGATAAATATATAGTTTTCTCAGTTGTTATAAGGAAAAATGAGGAACTAGGGAAGGGGATATGGAGTGTCCTAATTTAGATATGGACATCGCAATGGGCCTATTAGAGGACAGGCTAAATAACTGAAGGAAGAATAATTTCAGGGGAGCAAGAGTAAGCAGCAGCTTGTCTGGGTCTAACCCCCTGAACCTGTCTTCAAGGCCCCCTTGTTTCTGACTCCCAGTGAGCTAAAGCAGCCTCACCTAGCTCTCCTGTTGCTTCTTCCATCTAAACCCTTCCTTGTTTCAACAGTTCCAGCTTAAATAAACATACTCTCTCAAAGAAAAAAAATTTCATGTGTCATAAAAATAAATCAATCTCAAGTAGAAAATTAGTACAGAGAAGTTGAATATTTGGATAGGGGCGGAGATAGTTTATGGCAGGGGGAGAAGACTAGAGTATTATCTTGAAGTATATTGGCATAGCTATCATACTGGTTTAAAAGAAAGTTTTCCTTATTTCCTTTCAGAGGGGAACAAATGTACAAATTTGGATAATTGCATTTACTGTATATAAATATGAGGTACTAAGAAATTAGCTAATATTTAAAACATTAAAATGTAGAATTTTTGATGACATTAAGATATTCATTTCACATACATTTTACTTTTTTTTTTGGATACTTGGTTAAGCTCATAAAATAGACTACAAACAACCATGAGTGTATGCGCATGCATGCATTTTTAAAAAAACGTAATCATGGCCCTGGCCAGATGGCTCAGTTGGTTGGAGTGTTCTGTACACCAAAAGGTTGTGGGTTCGATTCTCGGTCAGGGCACATGCCTAGGCAATCGATGGATACTTTTCTCTCCCTCTAAACCCCCCCCTCTAAAAAAAAACCCCAAACAATCAATCAATATATCCTCTGGAAGCCAAGAGACATATGAAAACATGCTCAAAGTCACTAATCATCCGAGAGATGCAAATCAAAACAACAATGAGGTACCATCTCACACCTGTCAGACTGGCTATCATCAACAAATCAACAAACGACAAGTGCTGGAGAGGATGTGGAGAAAAAGGAACACTTGTGCACTGCTGGTGGGAATGCAGACTGGTGCAGCCACTATGGAAGACAGTATGGAGTTTCCTCAAAAAGTTAAAAATGGAACTCCCATTTGACCCAGTGATCCCACTTCTAGGAATATATCCCAAGAAACCAGAAACACCAATCAGAAAGGATATATGCATCCCTATGTTCATAGCAGCACAATTTACCATAGCTAAGATTTGGAAACAGCCTAAGTGTCCATCAGCAGATGAGTGGATTAGAAAACTGTGGTACCTCTACACAATGGAATACTATGCTGCTGTAAAAAAGAAGGAATTCTTACCATTTGTGACAACATGGATGGAACTGGAGAGCATTATGCTAAGTGAAATAAGCCAGTCAATGAAAGAAAAATACCACATGATCTCACTCATTTATGGATAATAAAGACCATTATAAACTGATGAACAAAAATAGATACAGAGGCAGAGCAGCATCGAACAGACTGTCAAACTAAAGCGGGAAGGCCGGGGAGGGTTGGGGGCGCGGGGGGGTAAGAGATCAACCGAAGGACTTATATGCATGTATATAAGCATAACCAATGGACACAAGACACTGGGGAGTAGGGGAGGCTGGGGGAATGTCAAGGGGGGTGGGGTGGGAAGGAGACATATGTAATACTCTTTGTAATACTTTAAGCATTAAAACAAAATTTTAAAATATATATATATATGTATGTGTGTGTGTGTGTGTGTGTGTGTGTGTGTGTGTATATATATATATATATATATATATATATATATATATCTCCATCCATCTTCTGGTGAGGATTAAAAAAACAAACAAAAAACTTAATAATGTAATTCCTGAGGCTACTCTATAAGAGTTTAAAGATCACAATACTGAATCATGGAAGAATGCTCAAAAAGATCAATAAGAATCAGAAGTTCTCAAACAAGTTTATGAGAAGCTTTTAGCTGAATAGGAACTGGATTCATTTTCACAAATAACAAATATAAGGGAGCTTACATGTGGATTTCTATGTAAAATATTCCAATTTAAAAAATTTTAGCAAGTATTTCAAATTTAGGAAAATGCAATACAGATTAAAGGCTCGTTCTGGCTCAACTGCTACCAGTTTATAGTCTCTATTATGTAGAGAAATAACCTTTTTAGTTTATTTTTTCTTTGAAATTAGAGCAATAAAGTCTTTCTAAAAACATAAAGCCTTTTGAAAGTTAAGTAGAAAACAGAAGCTAACTAGAATATAATAGTCCTGGAAAAGGAAGAGAAGTAAAAACTACAAAATACCCTTAATATTTATGACAAACAACACCTCAAGATAAATATGAAAACAGCACTATTCTATTAGCCATAGATCAGAGTCACTGGCAAATTTAATATATTAATGTAAAAGTCATGCTTGAAACTCTTGCCTTTACTCTTTAATTACCAGCACACACTAGTACCCAGCTTCTTTTTTTTTTTTTTTTTAAATATATTTTATTGAGTTTTTACAGAGAGGAAAGGAGAGAGATAGAGAGTTAGAAACATCGATGAGAGAGAAACATCGACCAGCTGCCTCCTGCACACTCCCCACCGGGGATGTGCCCGCAACCAAGGTACATGCCCTTGACCGGAATCGAACCTGGGACCTTTCAGTCCGCAGGCCGACGCTCTATCCACTGAGCCAAACCGGTTTCGGCCCCAGCTTCTTTCTTACAGAAATTTTTTTTCACATAGACACAACTTTGAGAGGTATTACTGAATAGAGAATAGTTTGCTATTGCAGCACTGAGATCCAAATTCTGGATGGAAGCCTGCTCATTATCAAAGTTAATCATCCATGTACAACAGTTGCTCAGTGCAAGATTTATATCTATGCTTAGCATAGTCACAAATTACTATGTGTATTGGACTTTTGGGTTCATCAGTCACAAAGTTAAATCTATGAATTAAAAAACAAAAATAAGGAAACTCATGTAGAAATGTTTATATTTCACGAACAGATTAATCAACTAATAAATTATATAGATTAAAATATAGTAGATATATGTATAGTAGATAGACCACAATAAAAAATGTATTTCAGAAGACTAATTATAATCATAAACTCTCATTAGCTTTATGTTTTGTCAAAAAATAGATGAGGTTTTACTTTTTTTAAAAAAATATATTTTATTGATTTTTTACAGAGAGGAAGGGAGAGATATAGAGAGTTAGAAACATCGATGAGAGAGAAACATCGATCAGCCGTCTCCTGCACACCCCTCACTGGGGATGTGCCCGCAACCAAGATACATGCCCTTGACTGGAATCGAACCTGGGACCCTTCAGTCCGCAGGCGGACGCTCTATCCACTGAGCCAAACCGGCTACGGCAAGGTTTTACTTTTTAATTAAACTGCAATTGTACATATAATTTTCAGCATCACTAAGGATTTTCAATTAAAATAATCCTCATCCCAACAGAAAGAAAAGACATGAAATACTGAGCATTTTAAACGTTATTTTATTTATTAATTTTTTAGAGACAGAGGAAGGAGTGAGGAAGCCAGGGAGGGAGACAGAGAAATATTGATTTGTTGTTGTTCCATTTATTTATGCACTTATTGGCTTATTCTTGTCTGTGGCCTGACCAGAGATCAAACCTGCAACCTTGGCATACTGGATGATGCTCTAATCAACTGAGCTACCTGGCCAGGGCCTTGAAAGTGAATTTAGATACAAATGTTGAGAAGGTAAGATGAGAATTCAGAATTTTAAATGAAAAAAACAAAACAAAAAACAACAACACATAAAAACAAAACACTGATGAAATGAAATATTAATTTCTGAGGGAGCTTTTACAAATTTCATACACTTCTTCAATTTTCATTCACACATTAAAGGGGAACCATCCTTTTAAATTTCACAGAAAAGAGATGTCACAAAGAACATTGTTCCCAAGGATGTGATTCATGATGTGCACAAAGGCTGTGAGGATATTACACTCCCTAAAATCTGAAATGACCAATTCTAGCACTGTTTTCAGTCACTGCTATTCTCTTCTACGAACTCTAAAACTATAAAGAAACAAAATATAAAAGAAGAACCTGGTTTCAAAGGTAAGTAACTCACTTTTTGTGAAGGAATTCTCCAGCTGCAACAGCAACAGGGCGATGTGCTGAGTACACCAAGTGGTAAACATTTTCACAATCTTCATTAGAAAGAGCTTCTTCACTTCCACTGAAAAATTCAAAGTGACATGTGAGTCAAAACAAATGCTTATTTTTAGTTCTAACTTTAAGTTTTGTAAAGTTCATTATAAAAGCTCAAGGCATATGGATCTTATTTTCATCTTTTTAATCTTACTTTGAAAATAATATTTCTCATTTCATTACATAAAATTCTGAAAATACAAATAAAACAAGAAAATAAATTGTCCACAATTCTTCCTGCACATAACCATAGACAATGACTATTAATATCTTAGAATATATATTCGCTGAAATTAGCAAGTTCTTTAAATGTGCATGAGATTTTTGTTGGTAAGCACTGGAAAGATATTTATCCGTTTCATAGAGTGAAATTATTATTATGCTATGTAACTTTTCTCTCCATAAATGCCTATTTTAAATTATATATATATACACACACACACACACACACACACACACACACACTAGTGGCCCTGTGCACAAAATTCGTGCATGAGGGGAAGGGGAGGGGGCAGGGAGGGGTATCCCTCAGCCCGGCCTGCACCCTTTCCAATCCCCCTCAGGGGATTGTCCGACTGCAGGTTTAGGCCACATCCCTGCAGGATCGAGCCTAAACCGGCAGTCGGACATCCCTCTCACAGTCCGGGGCTGCTGGCTCCTAACAGCTCACCTGCCTGATTGCCCCTAACCCACTCTGCTTGCTGGCCTGTTTGCCTCCAACTGCCCCCCCTTCTGGCCTGAGCACCTCTAACTGCCCCCACCCTTCTGGCCTGATAGTTCCCAAATGCCGCCCCTGCTGGCCTGCTCGCCCCCAACTGTCCCTCCCCTGCCGACCTGCTTGCACCCAACTGCCCCCCCCCCCAGCCTGCTCGCCCCCAACTATCCCTCCCCTGCCAACCTGATTGCCTCCAACTGCCCCCCCTGCTGGCCTGATCGCCCCTAACCGCCTCTGCCTCGGCCCCGCGACCATGGCTTTGTTTGGAGGGTCTCCCGGTCTAATTAGCATGTTACCCTTTTATTAGTATAGACTAGAGGCCTGATGCATGAAATTCATGCAAGTGGCTTGGCCCTTGCAGCCGCAGTGGCTTGCCTCAGCCCTCGCAGCCCCAGCTTCGTCTGGAAGGTCATCTGGCCTAATTAGCATATTACACTTTTATTAATATAGATTTTTTCTTTTTTTATTAATCCTCACCTGAGGATATTTTTTCATTGATTTTAGAGAGAGTGGAAGAGAGAGAAAAAGACAAAGAGAAACATTGATGTGAGAGAAACACATTAAGTAGTTGCCTCCTGCATGTGCCCTGATCAGGGCCTAGGCTGGGGAGGAGCCTGCAACAGAGGTATGTGACCTTGATCAGAATTGAACCCGGGACCCTTCGGTCCACAGGCTGATGCTCTATCCACTGAGTCAAACAGGCTAGGACTAAATTTTATTTTATCACCA
This sequence comes from Myotis myotis, assembly GCF_014108235.1. Classification (NCBI taxonomy): domain Eukaryota; kingdom Metazoa; phylum Chordata; class Mammalia; order Chiroptera; family Vespertilionidae; genus Myotis; species Myotis myotis. Next base: position 29,766,719 of record NW_023416317.1, on the reverse strand, counting down.
TATTTACAACACTATTTAGTGTTCTTTTTAAATAAAATTAATCTAATGGTCACAACCAATCCTTTACTAACACTAATTCCTACCTTTCCAATCATGTATTCTTAAAGTATGAGCCATTTCTTAGTTTGCTGAATGTGTCCTTAAGTATTTCCCACCCCAAAAAAGAAAATATACTATAAAAAATACACACCAGAAATCAACTATTTCTTGATTATAAACATGCTTAAATATGTCTGCTGTCAGTGTAGATTCACAACCACTAGGTGGACTATAGAATTCTTGAGCTGTACAGGTTTTTGATAACATGTAGGAGTGTAAGCTCATTACCCAGAATTCAATCCTGGAGATGCCTCAGAAGCTCGGAGGAAGTTAAGGTATCTGTCAAATACACATAAAATTACAGTGACCTTTGCCAATGCCCAACTTATACCTCTAAATTATAAGGTTGGGCACAAGGTAAGGCCTAAGTTGTCTAATTTTTTGTTTGCTTTTTTAAAATATATTTTTTATTGATTCTAGAGATAGGGAGAGGGAGATGAAAACACTGATGGGCTGCCCCACCAGGTATTGAACCCTCAACCTGGGCATGTGTCCTGACTGGGAATCAAACCTGCCACCTCTTGGTTCCTGGGATGACTTTCAATCAACTGAACCACACCGCCGGGCACTATGGCCTAAGTTTTAACCCCTTAACCCAATTATGTATCATCAGCTATTAGCTAATACCCTCAGGAGAAAGTTAAACTCATAGAAATAAAAATTTAATATGACATTTCAGGAACCTAGGCTCATATATGAGAGGAAAATAAATATATACTAAAAGAAGTAGAAATAGCAAAAAGAAAAAGAATTTAGAGAAGATATAATAGTATGTTAAATTTGACTTTACCTGTTGTTTTTGGAAGAAGATATACCATAAGCCAAAAAAATTAATGCTAGATTATTTCATGCAAATGCTGTAATAGATGGGAAAGCTGATTTTGTGATCCTTAGCTCATTACTTACCAAAATACTATATAAATAGAAATTAGAGGATTAAGCATTATAATGGGTAGAGAGGATTTCTTTCAGGAGAAAGATGCCAGAAACCTTCTTCCCAAGTCAAACTGGAAAATGTTCCCTATGAAACATTTATAAACATTCCTTAGAATTGTGAGAAAGTTTAATAAATGATACTTTGTGAAGAAAAGGCCTAAATGTGAAAAGTTGACTGAGCAACTTATCGTAGCAGATTGAGAGGGTTACAAGGACAGAGTTGTACTTTATCAATAAACAGTCCATGTTTCTTGTAGGTTAGATATGGAATACTTAAAGAAAGCCAGCCTGAATAGTTTTTAAGAACTTTGCCCAAGAAGACTACTTATAGGGCAAGCAACTCGAACAGAGGAACCCTGAAAGTCAGGGGCTTAGTTATGAAAGTGAATAAGCCAGTGGAGGCATTGACCTCTCTGGAAAACTGCAGTTGTAAATACCCAGAGTGGGGAGGTTACTCTGAGGAATCCACATAGCTGAAGAGCCATAACTGTACCTTTTAAATAACACATGTTCAGCCCTTACCTCCCCCAATGAAAATGCAGAAAATTACCTTAAAAAGGGACTTGAAATTAGTGAAAACATTTTCTAAATTCAGGAAGAAAGTAGGATTTTTGGGGGGCTAAACAAGGTCTCAGATGGTTTGATAACACTCTTAAAGAAAATAAACTAGTAGGAAAAGATAATCTTGGAGGTGTCTATGAGATAATTACTCTTCCCTGGAAATAAGGAAAGAAGAAATATCAAAGGAACATTTATTCCTGTCTAAATGAGCAAGTACTGAAAATAAATAAGTAAAAAAAAAAAAAAAAAGTACATCCTTAACATAGGTCTTAAACTCTAGACCAGAGATTTACAACTAGTGTGCAGCAAGAATTTTTAAAGCATGCAATACCTGACTATTTAGTCAAGGGCAATGACTTCTTTTTCCTTAGATTGTCAAATAAAAATGACAACAGCCAATACAACAATAGCCATCTGGTGTGAATGAATCAAAATTATAACCATTTTTGTCAGATTGGCAATAAATATATTTTTTTTGGTGTGCCACAGAATCTTAGTAACTAGTTTATGTATGCCATGAGATGAAAAAGGTTAAAAATCGCTGCTCTAGATAATTCCAATGAAATAGGTGGGTGGAATGTCAGGGTACTTTCTTGTTCAAGGGAAAGATATTGATAAGCTTATAAAATTTATAAGGAAAATTTAACTAGGGGGGCCTAATATTTTAAAGTATTTAAATTTGAAAAGGGAAAAATTCTTCATAAATGAAAAAAACTGTATGTAAGGATAAAATGAAGACTACCAGAAGGTGCAAAAATAATGATCATATAGGTTCCAATCTATATACTAAGAAGTATACCAAGCAACAACTTATGAGATAACAACAGTTATGGGAGACGTAACACATCCCTCTTAAAAACCGGACAAAATATAAGCAAAGGGCCGTGGCCAGATGGCTAGGTTAGTTGGAGCATTGTCCTGTACACCAAAATGTTGCAGGTTCAATTCCTGGTGGGGGTGCATGCCTAGGTTGTGGGTTTGATCCCCAATCAGGGAGGAGGCAACAGATTGATGTTTCTCCCTCCCTCCCTTCTTCTCTCTCTAAAAATCAATAAAGAAACATATCCTTGGGTAAGGCTTAAAAAAATAAAAATAAAAAATGGGCAGCTCGGCCAGTGTGGCTCACAAGTTGAGAGTCGACCCTGGACCAAGAGGTTACCAGTTCGATTTCTGGTCAGGGTACCTTCCCAGGTTGTAGGATCAAACCCCAGGAGTGAGCGTGCAGGAGGCAGGCGATCAATGATGTTTCTCTCTCATTGATGTTTCTATCAATTCCTCTCCCTCTGAAAACCAATAAAAACATTAAAAAACCCCAAAACAAAACCTAAAGGTATAGATAATTTGAATGACACAGTAAATAAATTCAAAATAATGAATTTATAAATACATAACTATATATATTAGTACAGCATACATGATGGGGCAAAAGTAGGTTTACAGTGTTCATGTAAAAAATAATAATTAATAAACAATAACACAAGAGTAAACTCTGTTTTGTGTACTCACAATTGCAAACCTACTTCTTGTCCCACCCTGTAGATATATGTTGTTAGAAAACTGGCCAAACCACTCAGAACACATTCTCAGATAATGCAATAAAACAGAAAGGACAGCTCTAAAAAATTGATATATTTGGGGAGAACAAAAACACAATAGTGAATAATCTATGATTATAAAGGTAATACAAATATTTATCATTAAATGTCTATGAAAATACTGTACTAGTATGTCCAACTTCTTAGCAGACCAGTAAAGTAATACTGAAATATATGTTTAAATATGATTATTAGAAAACAAGAAACAAATGAGCCAAAAGAAGCAAGTTTTTTTTAAAACAGTAGTAAGATGGACAAACGTCTATCAGGACTAATCAAGAAAAAGAGGACAGAAATAAAACAAATTAAAAAGTGCAATTAACAAAAGAAATAGCAAAGTTTTATGAATATCATAAACTATAAAATAATAAATCTGAAAGCAGTGATGAAATTGATATTTTTTAAAGTTTACAAAAAGCAAAAATTAGCACAAGAAATAAAATTTATATAACCACTGAATAAGTAGAAATGATAATTAAAGACCTTTTCCTCAAAAGTAATCGAAAACTGAAATGTCTTTAACAGGAGAATTCTTTCAAAGTTTCAAGAAAAAAGTAATCTCTGTCAGTGAAAATTTGTTTCAGGACAGAAAAATGGCAAGAAACTATTGAATATATTTTACAGATAATTCTCTTGATTCTGAAGCTGGATAAAAGACAAGAAAAAAATTATGTCAAATTTACACATGAAAACAAATGTGAAAATCCTAAATAAGACATTAAATATAACGTGTATTTTAGTAAAATACAATAAAATCAAATATATTTAATTCAAACAGGATTTAATCTAGAAATGCAATGGTGGTTTACCATTGGACAAATCTGCTGTCAATTAGATTCAGGCTCATCAATGTATGAAAGGAAAATCTCACAAAACAGAACACAAAAGAACTTTTATCATATATCAAAAACATATCTCAGAAATCACAGAAACAAAGAACTTTAGATGCCATCTAAAGAACAAAAAGAATATAAAACACCCCACAACCTGGGCATGTGCTGAAAGTCCTGGCTAATGCAATTAGACAAGAGAATAAAACAAATGTTTTAAGGTTAAAAAAGGAAAAGACAAAACTAAAATTGTTTGCAGACGACAGAATAATCTATATAGTAAACCCAACAGAATTAACAAACCATCACAATGCATAGAGTTCTAGTAAGTTGCGTATATAATAACAACATAAAAATTAAAGATTTCTGTTCCTCAGCAAAAACTAAGCAGAAAATATTTTTAACACTAAATATGAATCACATGACAACAAAACCATAAAGTGCTTAAAATTAACCTAATAAATAATGTACAATATCTTTATGAAAAAATTTAAAACTTATGTAAAAGACCAAATAAGATTTGAATAAAAAATTGCACCAGCCCAGGCCCATGTGGAGAGAGATCCCGTATTTGATTCCCACTCCAGGTATAAAATTAAGTTTGCAGTTCCATCCCCAGTCCCTGGTCCCCAGTGGGAATGCATATGGGAGGCAACTGATTACTGTTTCACTCTCACATCGATGTGTTTCTCTCTCCCTTCCTCCTCCCTTCCTCTCTGTCCAAAATCAATAATAATAATTTCTAAAAAAGCATGTCTTGCCCTTGCCAGGTAGCTAAGTTGTTTAGAGCATTGTCCTCATAACACCAAGGTTGTGGGTTCAATCCCTGGTTAGGGCACATATGGAAACAATTAATACCTGCATAAATAAGTGGAACAACAAATCAATGTTTCCCTCTCTCTCAAACACAAACACACACACACACACACACACACACACACACACACACACACACAATTAACAACAACAACAAATTAAATGGAGTTCAGATATTTAAAATCCCAGCCAGTTTTTGAGGAACTAAACAACTATACTTTAAAAATTCATATAGAAGGGGAAAAAAAGTCCACAAATAGCTAAGTAGATTTTTAAAAGAAAGGTAAAGAAGGAATCACCCAATAAGAAGAGGCCATATTTGTAACACATATGTATTATAAAGCTACCATTTTGCAGAGTATGATACTAGATTAGAAAGAGAAAAAAATACATGAAAACAATAATAGACCCTATCATAGTTGGTATTGGGACATGACAGATGTGGCATCACAAGGTAGGAGATGATTTTTAATGACTTTACTAGGATCTACATTCTCTCACATTAATTTTTCATAATTTTTAGTCAAAGCTCGGTAAATAAAATTATTAAAACTCTAGCATAGTAATGATGTAATTTAAATGCCTTATTACCTTTCTCCTACTTCTATACTATTCCAAAGAAGCCTATTTGAAAATCCTATCTCTTTTGAGGCCTTCTTTCTTTTTTTAAAAGAGAAAGTTCTGTTTCTTCATTGATATTTCCCCTGGACTAGTTTCTTCATGGATATATCCTACATAAAAGAACTTTAATATGAAGGAAACAGAAATAGTCAAAATAAAAAACGAAGAGAGAAAAACAGAAAACATGTTGTTTCAAGCCTAACCTTAAAATGTAAAAGTAGAACCTATAGTGATAAGTACAGGGTAGGGCAAAAGTAGGTTTACAGTTGTGAGTACAAGAAACACAGTGCTTACTTTTATATTATTAAACCTACTTTTGCCCCACCCTGTATATTAGGGTTATATTAGTATATGTAAAGTATATCAATAATGCTGGGGAAAAGGACATTACAATATTAATAAGATTTTAACTACACTTACTGAAGTATCAGAGTAACCAATCGAATAGCTTCCACAGCAACATCATATTCCTTATCAAGTGTCATTGATACAATGCGATCCTGAAAATAAATTACAAATCAAATCATCCATGAGCAGAAAACAAGTTGGGACAGACCTAAGGAAATATGTGGGAGAATATATGCAAGACTAAAGATAAATTAAAAGGAAAACTTTAATCTTGAAACAGTATTATCATAGTCCTACTCACAGAAAGGAGGAATGTATTAGGAGAAATGTTCATAATCTAAAATCTTTCTCATTGACTGGCATTCCCTAACACTGAGACAAATAAACGTTAACTTGCAAAATTAATGTCCTAATATATAAAAAGGCAGGGGCCATCACGACTGAAAACAACCAGGTGGACAACTGAACAGCAGGCTGCATGGGGTGACCAGGCCAGCAGGGGGGTTAGTGAGGGATGACCAAACGACTGAACAGCAGGCTGCGTGGGGCGACCAGGTAGGCAGGGGGTTTAGTGAGGGATGACCAAACGACTGAACAGTAGGCTGCATGGGGCGACCAGGTCGGCAGGGGAGCAGTTAGGGGCAATCAGGCCAGCAGGCAGAGGCAGTTAGGGGTGATCAGGCTGGCAGGGGGGCCAGTTAGGGGCAATCAGGCAGGCAGGCAGGTGAGCAGTTAGGAGCCAGCAGTCCTGGATTGTGAGAGGGATGTCTGACAGCCGGTTTAGACCTGATCTCTGAAATCGGGCATAAACTGGCAGTCGGACATCCCCTGAGGGGTCCCAGATTGGAGAGGGTGCAGGCCAGGCTAAGGGACTCCCCCCTTCCCCTGTGCACAAATTTCGTGCATGGGGCCTCTAGTAATTATATAAAGCTGTAATAAAGAAAATCTTGTTTTAAGCAGGAGTCTTTTATCGGCGGCAATAAATAAGAATTCATATTGGTAATATACTTTGTACAGCAAATATTCACTCATCTACTTAATTCAGATTTATTTAAAGAATATGCAGTAAAGAATATCAACTAAATACTTTTTATGGTAATGTAATTTGCTAAACTAGCTATAAATAGCATTTTTAAAGTGAAAAATAAATTAAGTCTAAGCATTCTTGACGCTTACCTTGAATCGGTTTGTGAATAGCTCCAATTTGGGGAATAATTCTCTGTTGGTATACAGACTCTGTAGAGCTTTCAAACACTTTAGCCTGACTTCTCCTTGCTATAGAAATACAAATAAAACACAACAGAAGCCATCAATGAAGCCAAAAGAATTGAAAAGATTTTCTAGTCTTTATGAAGACTGAAGTAATTTTTAGCTTAACCATTCAATTTACTTCGTATTGTAAAACATAGGGTGGAACTGAACAATTGTATAGCCTGTGTTTCATTTATATTTAATAAAAAATGCAATGAAAACCCCTTAGTTACTTGAGAGTAACTTTCAAACATTTACCCTTTTCAAACATTTACCAACTCTGATTCAACATGGAATGTTTCCCACCTTATACTGTGGCACTCTGAGAGAATTTTTAACCTTGGATTTCAATTAGAGAAGGGCACCCTAATTTGTCCTTCATGTAAGTACTGAATAATCCTATAGGAAAAACCTAATTTCATATTTAAGGGTCATCATTTATTAATTTAACAAATATTTATGGAATACCTTTTATATTCCAGAAAGAGCAGTTAATAAACAGATAAACAGCAGAATGTTTAAAACAGGCAAAATAAAAGAATGAAGTGTTCTGGAGCTGCCATTTACTACTACATTATCTATAACTATAGGCTCGGTGCACAAATTCATGCATGGGTGGGGTCCAGCCAGCCCCAATGGGGCTGGCGGGGGGAGGGGCTGCAGAAGGTTGGCCGGCCGGCCCCGCTCCCGTTTGGGGTGTTGGGGGCCGATTGGGGCCCAGATCAGGCTGGTTGGCCACCACAATGTGCGTCATAGCCACCAGTCTATCCGCCGTTCTGGTTGTTGGGCTTTTATATATATATAAAGTTATTAACTTGGAGTAGATATTGGTGATCAAAGTGTGTTTAGAATAATTTAAAAATTTATCTAACTCTTTCAAAGGATTCAAAGAAGACGTAAGTTTCAGTTTTTCAAAAAGGAAGCAATGTACTGTAACAGTGGGTATCCAAGTTTTGGAATCAGACAAAACTAGATTTTGTTTCCAATTCTATAGCTTATAAGCTATATGAGAGATAGCAAATATATTAATCACTCTAATAGTTTTCTCATTTATGAAATGGTGATGCCAACTCTGTAAGGCTGTTATAAGGATTAAATGCTGTGGTAGCCCTGGCCAGTGTCGCTTAGTGGTTAGAGTGTAGCCTGCATACTGAAGGGTTGCTGGTTGACTCCTGGTGAGGGCACATGCTCAGATTGTGGACTCAATTCCTGGTGGGTGGTGTGCAGGAGGCAGCTAATTGATGTTCCCCTCTCACATCGATATATCTGTCTTTCCCCTCCTCTCCCTCTCAAAAAAAAATCAATTAAAAAAATATAAAAAGAATACCTGGGTGGATGCAGCTGAGAACCTTGAACTCCATGGTTCCCAGGAATTTGTGGGCCTGAAATTAAGGCTCATATTATCTCTTGTTAGAGGATAGTATGCCCCCTACCCCAGGCTATACGGAAGCCTCAAGTGAAGTAAGTGCCGTTAAGGACAATTCTTGTAGCTCTCCTCATGGTCTACAGCAACCTCCCCTTGCGGCCACCAGGCTAAGGTCAAATCTCAGCATGGCCCAAGTGGAAAGTAATATGTATACGAAGGGTGGAGGATTATCTACAATAATAAAAGTGTAATATGCAAATCGACCAAACGGCTGAACAGCAGAAAGACTATCTGGACGAAGCCAGGGTTACGAGGGAACAGCAGGGGCAGCTGTAAGGGCCGAGGCAGCCAGGGCTGCGAGGGCCTACCCTTGCACGAATTTCATGCATCGGGCCTCCAGTATGCTATAAGTGCTAAAGGAATGGGCCAATTTGAACCAGAAAGAACTAGGAGAATATGGTAGAGAGTAGTTGCTGAGGGTACTGGACCTGGGAGTGGGAATAAAAAACAGGAAAGTTTTTGGATCTGGGACACTCTCCTGTGACTCTGGATTTAAGGCCCTGCTAAGGGTCCCTGGAAATAGCCCAACATATTGCTGGATGGCTCTTGGAAAACGTAATGGTGTAGAGTAAATGAAATAGATGCTAGAATTGTGTGCCAGACTGTGAAAAAAGGAATTCAAAGACACAGGGAAGTAAGCATGCCAGAAAGGACCTATTATATAAGCTCAGAAGACATACCAGTGGAGTATGTTTCTCAGGAGGGCCTAGAGAATACTTTGTTTACCAAGGCAAAAAGGACAAGGCTTGTGATAGAGGCACAGACATTACTGAGAAGCTCCACAGTGGTTATATTTGATAGGCTAGGGTTGACAATAGATTTTCAAACAGAATTTAGCTTCCAAGAGCCAAGAGATGGTAAAATCACAGAACAGCAGAGAACTATTAGATGCAAGGGGGCATAATTCAGGGATGGGCAAAAGTAGATTTATAGTTACAATACAAATAAATAATACAGCCAAAATATGGTATATTGTTCAACACAAGTATGGTGGGGAAGAGGACATTATTCTGTTAATTCAAGACAATGCAAGCAGTGGTGCTGATAACCACTCTATCAAAATTTAACAGTCTGTCTTCCCACTCAGAAAGGCCTCCAGAGCTTGGAGGTTGACAGATTACCACAGGTTAGACATGAAAGTTCCAGCAGTCCTTGATATTATCACTGTCACTAAAACAGTGGCAGCCCAAATGGAAAGTAGTACACTGTTACTGATCTGGCTAATCCCTTTTACTCGATCCCATCCTATATAATAAAAGCCTAATATGCTAAGTGTCCAGTCATCCAGTTGTCCATTCAACCCATCAAAGTGTAATATGCTAATGATATGCTAAGGCCGCTCAACCGCTCACTATGATGTGCAATGACCACCAGGGGGCAGACAGTCAATTGGTCGACCAGTTGCTATGACGTGCACTGACCACCAGGGGGAAGACGCTCTGACGGATAGGTTAGCTTGCTGTTGGGATCTGCCCGATCGGGACTGAGAGAGACAGGCTGGACACGCCCTGGAGTCCCCCGCGGTCCCTCCCTGGCTGGCCAACTTCCGCATCCCTCCCCGACCCTGATCGTGCACCGGTGGGGTCCTTCGGCCTGGCCTGTGCCCTTTTGCAATCCAGGACCCCTCAGGGGATGTTGGAGAGCCGGTTTCGGCCCGATCCCGCAGGACAGGCCAAGGGACCCCACTGGTGCACGAATTCATCCACTGGGCCTCTAGATGGAGGATAAAGATCAGGAACAATTTGCATTCACACAGACGGGCCTACAACATATTTTTACTACTAGAGGCCTGGTGCATGAATCTGTGCACTGGTGGGGGGGGTCTGGCTGGCCCACCCCAATGGGGGCCCATTGGGCGGGGCCAGTGGGGGGGGAGGGGCTGCAGGTGATTGGTTGGCTGGCTCTGCCCCCGATCAGGATGTTGGAGGCCGGCTGGGGAGAGGGGCCACAGGTGGTTGGTCAGCTGGCCTCACCCCTGATTGGGGGCAGGTTGGTTGGCTGCTGCATTGTGCGTCATAGCCACTGGTTGTTCTGGTCATTCTGCCATTCTGGTCGCTGGGCTTTTATATATATACTAGAGGCCCGGTGCACAAAAATTTGTGCACTCGGGGGGTAGGGGGATCCCTCAGCCTGGCCTGTGCCCTCTCACAGTCTGGGACCCCTCGGGAGATAATGACCTGCTGGCTTGGCCTGCTCCCAGGTGGCAGAGGGCAGGCCCAATCCCTAGGTGCAGGCCCTGGTCGGGCTCAGAGCAGGGCCGATTGGGGAGTTGGTGCGCCGCCCCCTGTCATGCAATGAGGGCCTTTGCAGCAGCAGGGCTTGGAAGCTGTTCAACAAACTGGTCCAAGCACAGCATTTGGGACCTGTTCCTCTGATGTAACTGCAGGTTTCCATTCACCCCCCCACCCCCTTGCCCCGCCAAACACTTAGAATCTGTGGCAGCAGGAAACTGCCACTGGGGTGCACTGGCTTCTTGGATTTTGGACCCACAAACTTCTATAAGCTGCTACCCAGTACAATTCTTTTGAATGACATTTCCTTGCTTGCTACTGGGCACTGGTGGAGATGGAGCATTTTATGGATGGAGTACCACATATGATACTATAATCTGTACTGCCCATTCTCACGTGGGTGATTAGGAAGTCTACCAATAAAACTAGAAAGACTCAACAGGGCTTGATCATAAAAGGGAAACATAACATCTAAGACTGGGCCAGCCAGAATCCCAAGGGATCAGCTGGTTCCATAAGGAAAAAGCCACTGACTAGAAAGGCCCAAAGAATCCATAGGAAATACTTTGACTTTTCCTGAGGCTACCTGGGGCCCAGGAGTCAAACACATGTCTGCTGAAAATATGGCATGGTTTACTGACAGCTCTGTGAAACTAAAGGCAGATGGGGTCTAATGAATGGCAGCCGTCATCGGGCCTTGGGTGACCATCTTTTGACTGTAACCAGATGTGGACATTTCAACCAATGGGCCAAACTCCAAAATGTGGTGATGGTGGTGCAGGCCACCCCTACCAACATGCCTTGATACATTTTCACCAACTCATGGCTGTTGCCAATGGCACTGGTGAGGAGAATGGCAGCTAAGATTAAACAATTGAGGTATCCTCCACATGGGGAAAAAGCTATGGTAGCACCTTACTGCCTAGGAAGAAAAAATATGTCATTTATGTGGATACTCATGGAAAATGACTTATAAACAACAACACATGCATGGAACTCCTGTAATTGTTGTCAATGTACTCAAGTCATCCAGAGAGGAGAATTAGGACACATTTAACCAAGGGTCTGGCAGATTTACATTGAACTTCTTACCCCCCAGCCCTGGGCACAGACGATGCCTCACTAAGCATTAACAGCTACTCATGCTATAATATTCCTATTCTGGTCATATTTTTGGGAGACCCCATGGACTTCACTCTAAGGAACATCCTTCACTCTCCAAACAAGACAACAATGAGCACACTCTCAAGGAATGTGAACTTTCCATGCACCCTATCACCTGCATGTCAATGGAGCCACTGTACAAATGAACAGCAACTAAACAAAAACTAAACAATTAAAGAAATGAACCAAGACATCCTGCTAACATATCTGTGTACCCCCATCGAACTAGGCCTGTATGGCTACTACTAAAGACTGGCATGGAAAACAAGGCATTGTGGCACATGTTGGAAAATATTGAGCTTGGATGGGATGGGAGTGGAGTTGGCCGCTGTGTGTTTAGGCTGTGCCCCATGAAATCCCAATCTAAGTATACAAATCATTCTTTTTCATTTTTCCTCTTCGAGTGTATGTCTCGAGTGGCTTGCAGTTCCAGCTGCTATAGCACCCCAGACAGTGCTCCTTGACTCTAATCAAAATGATATTCCCCTTGGGCACCTGTTTTACGGGATAGTGAACTGGTGGATGATATAACCAAGGAACACTGGTGTGCTAGGTTCCTTCTGGTGGTGCTAGTATCATTTGGCTCTTCTCATCAGATGGATGCCATTACTGGACATGTAGAGTTTATGCAAGATGTGACCCCCCTACATAGACTGGCCAAAAAGTCTGGGTTAAGCAACAAGAGCACTGGGGGCCCACAGAGGTAGCATTAGGATTGGGACAGACAGTCTGGGTTGCAATGTCCAGGCAGCCAGTTCCACAAGTAGTAGATGAGATATCCTGGCCTCAGGAGGTTCATGGAATGAGAGGGGTGTGGGAACATTCATCTCTCCTCTTTTCATTCCTATAGAAGTTTCTATTGTGATAAAACACCCTGACAAAAATCAGGATAGCTGTAGTGAGAGGAGACAAAATAATGCTACTCAGACCTCCCTCAAATTGCCAGGTGACCCTTTTGATACAGGTCCAGATGCAGTCATTCTCTGAAGTCCCCTGCTTTAATATTACCTATAATGTGACAGAAACAACCAGAATGATTATTACTGATCTATACATAGTGGCATTTCGAACCTGGAAGCTCTGTGTGTAACTTTTCTCTCTCTGCAACCATGTGGCAAAAGCAAGCTGAGATTGTATATCTAGTCAGCATTATGAGAACAAGTCCCTGAAAGGTGTCACCTGCACCCCTCTGGGTTATATATTTTCTCTACGGACCCCCCAAATGGGTAACAAAATGTCAGCCTCCAGGGGAAGGATTTTGTTGTCCAAAGAGTTAAAGGGCTCACAGTCCAAGTGAGCAACTTCACAGACGGCTGGAAAGAAATCATTTTGCTAACACACTGGAGTGGCTCATAATACCCTCCTGGGAAGACAAACTAACCACTGGTTTCATTCTGTTGTCCAAATTCTAATACCAGGTATAGGTATAGAGGGACTAGAAAAAATACTGTACAACCTGTCCTTAACCATGGCAGAACAGCTAACACTATTGCCCAGCCATCCAAGACAAACAAGACTCACTAAAATGCACCAGTCAAGGTAGTGATGGGTAATCAAATAAATCTGGTGGCAGAACAAGGTGGTGTTCGTGTTATTGCCAGCATTTCTTGCTGCATATACTAGTTCAGTGATGGCGAACCTATGACATGCGTGTCAGAGGTGACACGCATCGACAGAGACAAAAAATTGCATAATTCAAATACTTGTCTCTCGCAACAGCCAGAGTTGGGCATCACTCGAGTAATATTATTACTCACGTTACTCATGATCAATAATGCAATTCTAAAATCGGATGTAAACATGTACATCGGTGTTGCGTAGCAAAGATACATAGTGAAAACATCCAAGATACATTGTTCCAATATTGACATTAATATAAAAAGGTTAAGAATTGCACTATAAAGAGATTAATCTTTACTCATGACATTTTATTTTTACTCGAGTGACAAAATGCCCAATTCTGGAAACGGCCTCGTTATTGTCAACATGTGCCTCGGTAAGCTTCCCGTGCGTTCGGGTGCATTCGGCAAACGGACGCACTTGATCGCCATGTTCGTCAGGAGACAGGAGTGGGAGGGTTAGAAGAAAAAGATATACTCGTTGTGCAACAGTGCTCAACGAGACATTCTGCGTGTCGGATAATTGATTACAGCACCATATATTTGTTGGTTACACATGCTATCTTTGAATTGTTTTGCACCAGGAGTCAGTGCAACAACACTGCAAAAAGTTATTAGGTAAGAAACCTATCAACCTTTTATAAAAAACGCTGTGATTTATACTTATTTATTTTTGCAGCCTTGTGATGGACAATCAAAAAAATAAAAAAGCAAGATTGAATGATAAAGGAAGTAGAAGTAGCAAGTAGCTGACCCTTTCAAGACATATGGACCGAGATGTACGTGATTGTCGACAGAAGCAACAGATCATTGTGCATACTGTGTAATGAAACGGTAGTAAGCAGAACATGGAATGTAAAGAGACATTTTGAAACTAATCATTGTCAGCTCTTGAAAAAAGTATCGATGAAAGGAAGGAATACATTTCTAGGCAGCTACACCTCTATAAAAGCCAATCAAATTCCATCATTTAATTTGTAAGATGCTCTACAAATTTAACATCAGCAAGTTACTGTATTGCTCACTCCATAGCTCAGCATGGAAAAGCCCTCAGTGACGGAGAATTTATTAAGGAAACATTTCTAAGATGTGCATCAGCTCTATTTCACGATATGAAAAATAAAGATGATATTAAAAGAATTTCTGAGTTACCACTCAATAGAAGTACTATCAAAGACAGAATAGATCTTAACAAAAACATACAACATCAATTAAAAAAAGACTTAAATAGTTGTAAATATTTTTCGATTTCTCTTGATGAAACTACTGATGTCACATCAAATGCTTGGTTGGCCATTATTGCTAGATATTCTGATGGTCTCACAATGAGAGAAGAGTTGATAAAGTTAGAATCAGTGCCAATAAGTACATCAGGAAACGAAATATGTAAGGTTGTTATAAAAACATTCAGTGACCTAAACATTGACATCTCTAAAATTGTGTCAGTCACAACAGATGCGGCACCAAATATGGAGGGAAAAAATGTGGGATTCCTGAAATTGTTTATGGAAGCTATTAGACATCCACTTGTACCTTTTCATTGCATTATCCATTAGGAGGTGTTGTGTGCCAAATCGGGATTCTCAGAATTGAATGATTTAATGTCAGTTGTAACAAAAATTGTGAATTTTATAGCTTCTCGACCCCTTCACAAGCGAGAATTTTCTGCACTTTGACAGGAAGTTGATTCAACCTACAGTGGACTACTGATGTTCAATAATGTGAGATGGCTGAGTCGAGGTAAAATACTTGAGCGATTTGTGGAATGCTTTGAAGAAATTATGGTATTTATTGAGAATAAGGATCTGGCAAACTTTCCTCAGATCAATGATCATAAGTGGGTCAGCAATTTGATGTTTTTTTACAGCTCTCTCTGTTCATATGAATGAACTGAACTTATAATTTCAAGGTTTTGGCAAAAGTACTGACATTATGTTTGGATACATCAAATCTTTTGAAAGTAAACTTAAAATTTTCAAGCGAGATATTGAAACTAAAACTTGTAAGTATTTTCCTCGGATAAAAAAGTATTTTGAGAAGGCCACTACAATGAGTGTAATGGAGTCCATACTTATGTACCAGAATATAGTAAACTCGTTATTTGAACAGTTCAGCAAAAGATTCGACCAACTTAGAAGCTTAGAACAGACCATTAAAATAATTAAGTATCCAGATGTAGTTGTTTACAGTACTTTGGAATTAAAGGATTTTCAATGGAAGCAAATTGACGATTTAGAGGTGCAACTTGCAGATTTTCAAGGTAGCATTTGGACTCATGTGTTTGTCGACTTAAGGTCGAAACTTGAAAATCTGGAACGAAATCGTTTGAATAATGAAGAAGAGTGCAACTACGAACAAGAAATTTGAGTGCTTGGAACAGAGTACCTGACACTTTTAGCAACACAAAAAATCTAGCGATGGCTTTGCTAACAATTTTTTCATCAACATATTTTTGTGAGACTTTGTTCTCAGTATTAAATAATATTAAAATGAACAAAAGAAACCGGCTAACAGATGAAGTTAGTGGTGCTTGCTTGGCCTTGAAGTGCACCAAGTATGAACCTGCAATCGAAGAATTAGCAGACCAACTTCAGCACCAAGAAAGTCACTAATTTCTAGTTTTTGTACCATTTGATTATCATTGTTTTTATTATTATTTTTTCTTAAATGTACATTGTTTTTCTGTTTTTGTTCATTTTATACATATTTTTGGTTGATTTTTCTTTGTTAAATGGCATATAAATATATAAAATAAATATCAAAAATATAAATCTTTTTTTACTATGGTTGCAAATATCAAAAAAAAATTATGAATATTTCTATATGTGACACGGCACCAGAGTTAAGTTAGGGTTTTTCAAAATTTTGACACGCTGAGCTCAAAAGGTTCGCCATCACTACTAGTACATTAACAATTCGAGGAACTTCAAAAACTGAGCTGGTGAATATCTATGCTTAGGTGGGATGGTTATCAGCTGTACAGTTTCAGCACCTCCCTCTTACTTTTTGACCTTTAGATGGCTTAATCCAGGCATTTGGGGTGCTTGGCAAACACCATCTTCCAGGGAAGCCTGATCTTCCTCCTAGATCTGGTTCTTGTATTACCCTTGTAAAGTGCTGCCTCCAAATGACAGAAAAGCTCTATGAGCAATCCATGTCCATATAGGTCAGTGGTTCTCAACCTTCCTAATGCCGCGACCCTTTAATACAGTTCCTCATGTTGTGGTGACCCCCAATTTCATTCTTACAAATTGAACATAATTAAAGCATAGTGATTAATCACAAAAACAATATGTAATTATATATGTGTTTTCAGATGGTCTTAAGTGACCCCTGTGAAAGGGTCGTTCAATCCCCAAAGGGGTCACAACCCACAGGTTGAGAAACGCTGATATAGGTTGTCCAGGGCCCAGGTAGACACAACTCCACCTCCAAGTTTGAGGTAGATATGGTCCCGCAGGATTTGATATACTTTATCTGCCTTTTAGTGGCTAAGCAGGAGTGGGGAGTGGAATGTTGACAGTCTCCTGCATGAAGTCTTTTGATACCCCTCCCCTGCCCCCCTGATTACTTAAGAATAGGCCTTGGGCCTGGAGCACTCTCTTACCAAGAGATAAGAGTCCTCACAGCCAGTGCTGGGTTTATCACTTTGTGTGGTAATACCTTTCCTGTTTCAGACTCAATATTTGTTCTTTTGTTCCGCTTAAGCCTGTGTGTCATGGCATCTGGCCAACACCATTAATAAATCTGTCCCCGAGGGAAGGCTGCCCTGAGTTGACTCCTGGGAGGGACAGTTGGCCATGGTGGACGGACATACACTACTGAAGCTGATCTTGCTTTGCCCCTTCTCTATGTGAGTAAAGCACTGTTCCATCCAGTGCTTCACTGTGTTGTGTTTTCCTTGGCAGTCCCAATGTCAAGGTGCAAAAGTGCTGGAATTTCTACTTCTGGTGACAGGCAACAGATGTCATTTACTTAACATATACAGAGCTAGAAAGGTTTTGGTGAACTTAAGAGAAACAGAATCTGAAATGATTCAAAACAAATAAGAGGACTAACTGAAAATAGATGCCACCCAAGCACTAAAAGATTTTGGTATGAGAAATCAAGCCTATGCAAGAAGGCAGCAGAAAAAGTTTACACAAGTTAAAAATAAAAATAGTACAGAGCAGTACTGACAAAATGGAAAGGATAGAGAAAGGCAACCTAGTGTCATGAGCATAAATGCAAAAAACGATTAAGATATTTAGTCCAGAAAACAGAGATTACTTTAACTGTATATAAATTAGATTTATTCCATGTCAGATGAAATAGTGACAGAACTAAAACAATTGGGTAGAAATTTAGAATTAAATTTCGGTCAACAGAAAGATAATCTCTAATAACTCCTTTACTTGTTAGATAGTGTCTTTCCATTGATTAAAACATATACTATAAAACTTATATTAACTGGCAATATTTAAAAGAAGTTTGTCTTATTTAGATGGTAGGCTGGGTTATAATCTCAAAAATTCTAAAATGAAGACAGAAGGGATATCAAACTATTACATGTACACTTAAAACTAATACAATATTATATGTCAATTTTATCTCAATAAAACTGGAAAAAATGCAACTGATATTTAAAATGTATTCTTAAAAAAGAGACAGTCCCTTCTGGGTAGCTCAGATTGTTAGAGTGTCATCGCCATATGCCAACATTGCAGATTCAACCTCTGGTCAGGGCACATATGATAAAGAACTAATGAATGCATAAATAAATGGAACAATAAATTGATGTTTCTCTCTCTCCCCCTTCCTCTTTTTCTAAAATAAAGACTAAATAAATAAAAAATTAAACCTTGGCCAGTGTGGCTCAGTTGTTTGAGCGTCATCCCATGGACTGAAAGGCCTCCAGTTAGATTCCAGGTCAGCACACATGCTGGTCAAGGCACATGCTTGTGTTTCTGGCTGGATCCCCAATAGAGGGCATGAAGGAGGCAGCCAATTGAAATTCCTCTCTCTCCCTTCATCTCTAAAACCCCCTCCCAAAAAACGTATTTTAAAAAAGGACAAAAAAAGGACAAGTTTTATTAGCTCATTTGAAAAGGCACAGGATGAGTCTGAATGCAGAAGCCATATTATACAGAATGAGCAGTTTCAACCATACTAAAAGTAGAGAAGCAAATGACTATACTCACAGAAAAAAAAAAGTACAAGGAATATAAAGTGGAAATGCTAAAAAGAAAAGTTTGGAAGGCATTATTTAATACTAACGCCAAGTCTAAATAATGTAATTGGAAATTGTAGAAGGTTATAAAGTCATTCTACTAAAAACAGTACTCCTTACATGATTTTATCAACACCATACAAGAGAAACGCACCTTTCCCTTTATCTGGACAGAGGATTTCTAAAATCAAATGCAGTTTACTGATTTTAAAATGATAGTTTTTCGTCTTTTGATAAATCATATCAAATAGTATTATTCCCAGAATTTATGGTCACACATAAATTCTGTTAAAACTGGTGATTGTTACTTAAATTCAGTAGGATACTCTATAAGGGAGGTAAGAGAGAAGGAAAACTGGTATGATAGTGGTGAGGAATAAAATACAGGACTTTAGGCAAAGAAAACACAGAATCAAGCTTAGAATTTATTAGTGAAGAGAAAAGCAATTGCTAGGGAAGATAAATATTCAGGAAAAAAATTCACTATGTGCTAACAAAATTTTCCTTCAAATGAGGTAGGGGAGAAGAACCCCTTTTAAAATCCATTAAAAATTAGCAATTTTGAAGCTGAGCAATCAACTTGTGAGGATCTTCACACACTGAACTCTCTTACAGCAAAAATGGCCTGCAAAACTTCCTTGGGTCCTGACCGGTTTGGCTCAGTGGATAGAGCATCGGCCTGCTGATTGAAGGGTCCCAGGTTCGATTCTAGTCAAGGGCACATATCTTGGTTGCAGGCACATCCCGGGGGTGGGGGGGGTGGGGGTGGGGTGTGTGTGTGTGTGCAGGAGGCAGCTGATCGATGTTTCTCTCTCATTGATGTTTCTAGCTCTCTATCCCTCTCCCTTCCACTCTGTAAAAAAATCAATAAAATATATTTTAAAAAAACTTCCTTGGGACCTTTTATTATAATTTATATAATTTTGTGGTTTTCAAAATATCTTTGATAATAGTTACCACATGCTATTTAAAAAATAAATCACTGGGGAGAACCAAGATGGTGGTGTAAGTAAATGCCACTCGCTGCCTCCCACAACCACATAAAAATTACAAGTAAAATACAGAACAACCATCATTCAGAACAGCCTGAAATCTGGCTGACTGGAAGTCCTACAACTACAGAAGTAAAGAAGAAAACACACTGAGACTGGTAGGAGGGGTGGAATGTTTTGAACCTGGTGTTTTTGTTATTGGGCAGGATTATCTCCAAGGCCTCTCGGGAGAAGCAGGGGGTCCCAGCCTCACACCAGGCCAGGGTTCCAGAGCTGGGAAGAGAAATCCCTGTAACTTGGGGCTGTAAAAACCAGTGGGGATTGTGGCTGAGTGAAATGGAAGCTGCTGAAGTCCCTTGCTGATTCTGGGGAAGATAGCTGTCATGTGATAAGCTGCCTTATGGAGAGACCTGCTTGGCAAGGAAAGGAAGTTTGCCAAGAGCCAGCAAGGACCTGAGGCAGAATCTGACCCTTTCAAGCTTGAAAATAACTGCAACCCTGGCCAACACCTTGACTGTAGACTTGTTACAAACCTCGAGCCAGGGTCACACAGCTAAGCTGTGCCCACATTCCTAATCAACACTGTCAGAAAGTAAATGTTTGTTGTTTTTTAAATACTCAACAAGTTGATAATAGTAAGATAGAGAGACGGTTACTATATTACCAAATTTGCCTTAAAAATCTAAGAATATAATTGCATTAAAAATAAAATGTCTTCCAATATCTGTGATAACTTTTAACAATTCAAAAAATCTATAATAATAAAAGCATAATATGCAAATCGACTGAACCGAACAGCAGAACGACCGTCTGGACAACCACGCTATGACACGCACTAGTGCCAGGCGGGTGCCATGCGTTTGGTTGGGGGGCCCCGCCATTACCCCACGATCGCCCCACAGAGGGAAGACCAGGCCACCCTCTGAGGGACGATTGATTGGGGGGGGGGGGGAAGGGAGTTTCCACGATTGATCATCCCAAAGAGGTAGGCCCAGGCCACCAGCCGGCTGGGCGATCGATCGGGAGGGGTGGGAGGTGGGGGCGTGCACTCCGTGATCGCCCCAAAGAGGGAGGCCCAGGCCACTCTCTGAGCCGTGACCGATCATAAAGCCCTGGCTGGGTGGGCAGGGCCTCCCTGTGCTGGGCAATCGCTAGTCCCAGCGGTGCTGCAGTGTGTGGGCAGGGCCTCCCTCTGCAGGGCGATCGATCTGGGGGCCCCCCAAGATCAATCACCCCACAGAGGGAGGCCCAGGTCACTGGTCAGCGACTGCCCCGCAGAGGGAGGCCCAGGCCAGCCAAGCGATCGCACCCCATGCCTGTCACCTGCAGAGGGAGGCGACCGGTTGTGGGGGGGGAGGGGGGCAGCGCTGCACAGATGGCAAGCAGTGGCAGCAGTGGGGGCAGGGCCAGCTGCCAGCAGCCAGGGGAAGGAAAGCTCTGATAGGCCCTAATTGCCGGCCAGGCCTAGGGACCCTAGACGAGGGGTCCGGGGTGCGAGAGGGCTCTGGTCGGGTGAGGGAAACCCCCCTCCCCCATGCACAAATTTCGTGCACTGGGCCTCTAGTGGAATATAACTTAGTAGGCAGTTAGACACACATGAACAGATAGGCCAGGTACAGAAGGTCACCAGGGTGGAAAGCCCTAGGTACCTAGCAACAGGCAATACTGGGAAAACAAGGACCTCACCCCCAGGGTAACCTTTCTTCCTCTAGAACAGCGGTTCTCAACCTGTGGGTCGTGACCCCTTTGGCAGTCGAACGACCCTTTCACAGGGGTCGCCTAAGACCATCCTGCATATCAGATATTTACATTATGATTCATAACAGTAGCAACATTACATTTATGAAGTGGCAATGAAAATAATTTTATGGTTGGGTCACAACATGAGGAACTGTATTTAAAGGGCCAGAAGGTTGAGGACCACTGCTCTAGAATATTGCTGGTGATGCAGTTTAGACCATGTGACCTTTCATATTGTTAGTCAAGTGGTTGGGACACTCCCCTGACCTTTCCTCCCCTGGCATGTGGCTATTCACACAATAGACCCCCCTGGAGGAGAAACAAGGGCCAGAGTGCCCTCAAGTGAATCCCATTTAAACCCTTGCACACCCACTCCCTTCAGCATTAACCCACCCCTAGGGATAACATTTAAACCACAGTTGTGTTTCAGCTCAAGGCCCAGAAAAGGAGCCAAACCAGACAAGTGACACCAGGCTGACATCAGGACCAGATGCATGGACTAATAACCCCCTGCCCCAGCGCTGACCAATCAGTAGAGACCACCACCCTAAAAGGAAACACCTGGAAAGCTGATGAATATTCTACTGGGATCCTTCCCTAAGACCTCCAGATAAATAACCTCAAGACAGAGGATCAAGTAAGGCTCTCCCTCCAGGGAGAACATCAAAGCCTCCCCAATTCTCTCTTTCACCCACCTTTTTTCCCTCCCCCCCCCAGGTGTTTTACCTTTATCTTTCTCTCTCCTAAGCTCCAAGGGCCCTTCTTTTGTCTCTGTAACTTGTTTCCTGAGCCCATTTATTTTACCGCCCACTTCTTGTACTTCTGTAATTTTCTAAATACACTTTCTCTTGCCCTGGCTGATGTGGCTCAGATGGTTGGAATGTTGTCGACCCTATTCACCTAAAAGGTTGCGGGTTTGATTCCCTGTCAGGGCATATACCTAGGTTGTGGAGGCACACACAGGAGGCAACCTATCGATTTTTCTCTCTTACATCAATGTCTGTCTGCCTCTCTTTCTCTTCCTTCCCCTCTAAAATCAGTAAAACACATTTGCTCAGGTAAGGATTAAAAATATATATATAAATAAATCTTCTCTTATAGTTTGAGTCTTGGCTGGAACTCTTTCTTAGCCAGAACTCAAGTACTGAGGTTGCTGAACTGAGGTCCGGTCTGACTCCATCAGTCTAACACCTGGTGCCGTTATCACTGCCAGCATAACAATTTAAAGTAAATGGCAACATTTCTATATTTGTGAACATCTGGTAATTCGAGTTATAGAATGTCTAGTCATTCGTTACAAAAATTCTAATTATTTATCACCCTTACTTGATTATTTTGAAGATTACTTATCCAGGACTCAATAACGTGGGGTTCCTTCTAAAGTCAGAGCCTTTTCTAATAGAAATACATTTTCAGATCAAATATCCTAGAATCCAAAAAAATCTATTCAACTCTGAGAAGACACTCTAGTGTGACATGAGCCTAAAAAATTTAAAACCAGAAAGCTTATTTAGTTCTTATATTTTAAGGAAAACAAGGAATTTCTTTTGATTCCAAATTAGAAAAAGATTATAATTAGCTTATTGGGATAATATATTCTCTTAAAATTTTATATGTAACAGACTGTCAAATTAAAAACATACACATATTTACTGATTTCAGAGAGGAAGGGCGAGAGATAGAAACATCAATGATGAGAGAGAAACACTGATCAGATGCCTCCTGAAAGCCCCACACCGGGGATTGAGCATGCAACCCCTTGCAACCTGGGCATGAGCCCTGACCTGGAATTGAACCATGACCTCCTGCTTCATAGGTTGACGGTCAACAAATGATCCATGCTGGCTGGGCTCAATTTTGGTTTTAGACAGCATTACAACTAAGTAAGAAGGGTTTTCATACATGGGCTGATGTCTCAAATTTTATCATAGCCATGAAGTGAATAGTTATTTTGCTGTATCATCTTAGATTTCCACACTATTATAAATATTGTCTAGTAATAAGACAAACATACCTTCTATCAAAGCCTGGAACAGAGTAACTTACCCTGTCATGAAGAGTCCAACCAACATATTTTAGGTAACTGTCATTTAGGAAAGCATCACTATACATTTTCATCCATACTCCAATTTCTTCAATACAAATGGCTCTAATCTCAGCAATAGCATCACTAGAGAAGGAAAAAAGAAACAAAAACCTAAATAATATAAAAAGCCAGAACATACTCCATACTCACTTTTAGCAAGCAATAAATACTAACATTCATAATACTGTATTTAACATCTGCAGGCCTCCAACTTGAGTATCTTCTATTCTTTAATATGGCTCCTGTAGAATAAAAACTACCAATACCAAACTAGAAAATAATGCTTCTGGAAACCATCTTATTTCAGTTCATATATCCATTGAACTAGGCCAGTGGTCGGCAAACTGCGGCTCGCAAGCCACATGCGGCTCTTTGGCCCCTTGAGTGTGGCTCTTCCACAAAATACCATGTGCGGGCGTGCACGTACAGTGCGACCGAAACTCGTGGCCCATGTGCAGAAGTCAGTATTTTGTGGAAGAGCCACACTCAAGGGGCCAAAGAGCCGCATGTGGCTCGAGAGCCACAGTTTGCCGAGCTGCAGTTTGCCGACCACTGAACTAGGCTATTGGAGTTTTCTGAAAGCCTCACAACTATTATGAAGTCAACAGACATGTTAAAATCTTCTGAGGAAATCAGAGTACCAACATCCAAATACAGAATAATGTAGAACTCAAAAATTGTTGCTCTAAATAGCTGTGAATCTTTCTAAACTGGCACACATGTAATAAATTAAAGCGATTTTTATGACAAAGACACAAACTAAGATTATCTATTAGGCAAAATTGCAGAAGCAAATATTATTTGAAAATGTATGATATTTTTCAAAACCCAAAACCTTAATGTAATTGCACAGGACAGAATTTACATTTAGTCACAATGGAAACAACCTTGGTGACTACACTTTGAAGTGGTGATGGAACCAACCCCAAAAGTCAGGTTTCTAGGCTCCATGCCCAGATGGCTTCACCTCACTATAAGCATCCAATATGATATCCTGAAATTTTCCTACTCTCAAATCTGTGAATCATGAGCAAATACATTTATTTACCTAATCTTTCAACAGGTTATTAGCTTCTGGCTAAAAAAAAAAAAAAATCATACTAAATACAATAAAGTGAATCCCAACTTTCTTTTGTAGATTGAGCATCAAAGTAAATTTAAGATAATTTTAAGTTATCCAATTAATATAAAGCAATCATCTATCAATTAATTAATTTGGCAATAATTTAGCTGAAATTTTAATATTAAATAAGGAGCTTTTCTTAGTTGCTGTTTTTGTGACAAAATGAGTATTGGCATTCTAATATTTCATTCTCTGCTCTAATTAATCTCAGTTACTTTTAAGTCATTCCTTAAAAATAAAAATGTGAGAAACTTTCTCTTTCAAAGCTACACTACCAATCACAATCTTTAGTTTTCCTGTATTTGTTGTTGTTGTTAATACCTTTTCTTCATGGAGAGATTCTATAGCATAGAGGCTAATGGTACAGGCTCTGGAGCAAGACATCCTGAGTTCAAATCCTGGCTCTGCTATTTACTAGCTGTGTGGCTTTAGGTAAGTTACATCCTCTTTCTTAGATTTCATCATCTGTAAAATAGGGATAATAACTGTACTTGGAGCTCACAGAGTTATTGTGAGAATTAAATCACTAATAAAAGTAACATTTAGAACTGTGCCTGGCACCTACTAAACCTTCCATAACTGTTTACTATTATAATTTTTAAGTGCCATCAACCTAGTCATTTATAGACAACTAGAGGCCCGGTGCACGAATTTGTGCACGGGTGGGGTCCAGCAGGCCCGCCCTAATCGGGGCCAATCAGGCAGGCGGGCCATGGGGAGGGGCCGTGGGAGGTTGGCCAGCCAGCCCCGCCCCTGATCAGGGTGGGTGGGACAATAAGGGGCAGGGCCAGCAAGGGGAGGGGCCGTGGGCAGTTGGTGGGCCCGCCCTGCCCCCTGATCGAAGGGACAATTTGCATATTAGCCTTTTATTATATAGATTATATAGACCAGGGGTCCTCAAACTACAGCCCACGGGCCACATGTAAATACAAATATTGTATTTGTTCCCGTTTTGTTTTTTTACTTCAAATAAGATATGTGCAGTGTGCATAGGAATTTGTTCATAGTTTTTTTTTTAAACTATAGTCCGGCCCTCCAACAGTCTGAGGGACAGTGAACTGGCCCCGTTTAAAAAGTTTGAGGACCCCTGATATAGACAATAGTTTATAAAAAGTAGCTTTACTACAAATGCAAAATGATGTTCCTAAACCATGATAATACTGAACATAAATGGCTCAAGGACATTCCTTACTTTCTAAATATGAAAAATTTCAGATATAAAAGTTATAGAAACAATATAATAAAAATATTTCAACTGTAATATTTTAGTTAACTTAGCTCAATGCTTACTCTATACCTCTTATTGATGCAATTCCCTCCCCAAGAATAAATGACTATTCTTGATTCAATGACTATCATTCCCATTTGTCTCTTCATGCTTTAACTTTATATGTATTGTTTTATGTATTTGAAATTTTACATAATTAATATCCTATAGATACCCTCCTCCAATTTGCTTTTTCACAAATTAGACAGGTTTTTTTTTCCTTTTTAATCCTTACCTGAGGATATATTTTAGATGAAGGGGGAGAGAGAGAGAGAAACATTGATTGGTTGCCTCCCAACCAGGGATCAAATCCACAACCTAGGTATGTGCCCTGACTGAGAATTGAACCTGCAACCTTTTGGTGCATGGGACAATGCTCTAACCAACAAAGACACCCAATCAGGGCCAAACTATGCAGTTATACATACTGATTCACATAGCTCCAGTTCCAATATATTAATTTTAACTGATGTTTAGTAGTCCTTTCTACAAATATTTTACAAATTATTTATACATTCTCTCATTGACAGACATCTAGGTTGTTTGTAAGTTTTTGCTTTATTAACAATGAATGCCATGAACATTCTTAGATAGTCTCCTGTGCACACGTGTGAGTTTCCTTAGGGCAGTGTTTCTTAAGCAGTGCATCACTACCTATGGGCATATTATGAAATAAACTGAGCGGTAACAAAAATATAAAAGTATTTAGGATAGAAAATATTAAAACAATTCACATGTGGCAAGGCACTAAGTTTTTTTTGTGGAAGACTGTGTACATGATGTAGGACATGGTCAAGTAAGTCTGCAAGGCACTGTTTTTATAGTACCTGAGAAGTGAAATTACAAGGTGAGAAAGAACACACATTTTCAGTTTTAACCAATTTCTCCATAAATCAATGCTTCACACATCCTTGCCTGTCACTTGGTATCATTCTACTATTTAATATAAATTTCCATATTTGTAAAGTGCAAATTCATATACTTTGTCTTCTACTGGCTGTCCAAATAAAAACAAACAAAAAAAATTGCAGCAGCAAAAACAAAACAACCCCCCTCCGAAAAACAAAACACAACCTCTAAACACCCAAATCACAACGTTTTATTAGCTTTCTCAGTCCTAGTCATCACCCAGAGATCCACTGGATTTATTCTCTGCTGTACTCTATTACCTTTAAAAAATTAATTCTAAAACAAACAACAACAAAAAACCGAGACACAAAAAAATAGGCTACCTTTTTTATCACACAATTTCAGAAGCTCAGACTGAGGACAAGATGAATACGCATGGCACACTAATTAAAACTATAGTGACGACTAAGCATGGTAGCTTCACATATACAGAGCTCATTTATTACTATTGGCATCACCATTACCAATGATATTGAGATTATGGGTGGCTAATTCCTAAGGCTAGAGAATATAAAGGTTTAGCTTTATTTCAGAAGAAAAATCTTTTTCATAATCTTTTTTTATAACCATCTCTAAGTCTAATTTCTAATACCTTTTTATCTTGCCTACTAGACTTCTAAAGAGCCTTGGAACATGGCTTTTTCTGTATGCATCACCAACATTTTAACAGCTTTCTTGACCTCTAGGAACTAACATTCTATTTAAGTAGATGAAGTATAAGTAAAACCGCAATGTATTCTAAATATTCCCTGACTTAATTACAATATAACTTTTGATAGTACAGATATTTTTCTCATGCAGGTTAAGTCCTCCAATCCTTGGTTTTCATATAAAATTTATCTTTTAACAACTTAATCTTCATTTCCAATGGCCTCACTCCATTTAGAAAAGTAATGTTTAGCTGCAGATATCTGGGAGATTCCAAAGCAAAGATTAAAGTAGGGAGCAAAAAAGTAAGACAAGATGGAAGGTTTAAGACAATCATAACATAGACTAATTTTCATAGCATTCTGGTATTGAAGACTTGAAATTAATAATTAAAAATGAAGTCAGGATACATTTTACCTAAAAATTCAAACAAATAAAAACAAACTAGAAAAGAATAATTCTGGGGCAAAATCCTTTGTTGTTCATGCTATTTTATAGCATAAAAGAATGATAATGTTCATTTATATGAAAAAAGTATCTAATTTACTG
The DNA here is from genome assembly GCF_014108235.1 of Myotis myotis. NCBI lineage: Eukaryota > Metazoa > Chordata > Mammalia > Chiroptera > Vespertilionidae > Myotis > Myotis myotis. The sequence goes on along the minus strand of NW_023416317.1, from coordinate 29,738,699 downwards.
ATCCTCACAGTTAATGTCTTTTTTTTAGGAGGCATGAACCTTTACTATCTGGACTTAAGCTTTCATTTTGCATTACTTTCTTGGAAGATGGAATTTAAATATTTTCTGCTTACAACAAAAAGAAATTTAACTTTAATGAATTTTAATTAAATGTTTCTTATAGTACCCTTCACAGGTATCTTTCTAGTAAGAAAGCTGACTAAATTCAAATGACAATATACATTTCAGAGAATAACTCTTGGCTAATATGGCTGTTTTGACACTTACAATTATCTCTCACATACAAGGAATCTCATGAGAGCTCTAGAGTGAGAAATAATTACCAGTTTCAAGAAGGTTCACTATCTAAATTGTAGCACACAATGTATTCATGCCTCAACCAATTTTGTCACTAATATTTGGCTAAAGAAATTACATTTTCCAAATAGAACTATAGAGAACTTTTTCTGTTGGAAATAGCCTAGGGGAGAAAGAAACAGTTGAAGGAGTTACTTAAAAGTCATACTGTATCCTTTATTAGACTGTAACAACAACTTAAGAATAGAAATTATAACTTAAATAGAGATGATTAAAATAAATGTTATTTTAAGGGAGTGTTAAATGTTAGTACTGAGCAGTACAAGGAACAAACAAGCATGTAAAATGATGGAGGGGATTAAAAGTGGTCAAAAAAGGCTTCTGAGAGGTAGTAATATTTAAGTGCAGACATAAAAACCTGAAACTCTCCTGTTTGCTAATTAAATCCATATATTTCATTTCATTATTTCAGAATGATCAGAGTTACGTGAAATGCATTTGAAATTTAATACATTTATAAAACGAAATACTTTTCATTTCATTTTTGTTGTATTATCCATCCTATCTAATAAAAGAGAAACGTGGTAATTAGCCATACGTCTGCTACCCTTCCCATTGGCTAATCAGGGCGATATGCAAATTAACTGTCAGCCAAGATGGCGGCCAGCAGCCAGGCAGCTTGAAGCGAACATGAGGCTTGCTTGCTTCAGTGACGGAGGAAACAAACGTTCCCCGCCTGCCGCTGCCAGCCTCTGAGCTTGCAGTTTGAAACATTGTTACAAATATAGAAGCTAAACAAAACTCCAGAAACCTGCTTTCAGCCACCCGGGATCTAAGAGCTGGAGTTGAAACAGTGTTTCGATTATAGAACCCAAACAAACCAGATACCTGCTTTCAGCAGCGGAGGAGGCCTAAGAGCTGGAGTCAAGCCTCAAAGCTAAAGCTGGCACAGAATAAAAAAGAAAAAAGAAAAAAAGGGGCGGTTGGGAGCTTCAGTCACCCGCCAGCCTGAAAAAAGCCCTCAGCCCCATACCCAGACTGGCCAGGCACCCCAGTGGGGACACCCACCCTGAAGGGTGTGTGACCAGCTGCAAACAGCCATCATCCCCTCATCCAGGCTGGCCAGACACCCCAGTGGGGACCCCAACCCTGAAGGGTGTTTGTGACCAGCTGCAAACAGCCATCATCCTCTCATCCAGGCTGGCCAGGCACCCCAGTGGGGACCCCCACCCTGATCCAGGACACCCTTCAGGGCAAACCAGCCGGCCCCCACCCGTGCACCAGCCCTCTATCCTATATAGTAAAAGGGTAATATGCCTCCCAGCACCGGGATCAGCAGAACAGCGAGACCTCCTGGCATCGGGATCAGCGTGACAGAGGGCAGCGCCCAAACCCCCTGATCAGCCCTGCTCTGTGCCTGATAGGGGGGAGCTCCCCAACCTCCTGATCACCCTGTGGCTCTGTGTGTGACAGGGTGCGGTGCCCCAACCCCTGATCGGCCATGCTCTGTGTGTGACAGGGTGCGGCACCCCAAACCCCCCCCCCCCCCCACGGGCCCTGCTCTGTGTGTGGCGGGATAGAGCCATAACCTCCCCATCGGCCCTGCCCTGAGTGTGAGAGTGGCGGCGCCCCAACCCCCTGATCGGCCCTGCTCTGTGGGTGATAGAGGGCAGCGTCCCAACCGCCCCCCACGGGCCCTGCTCTGTGTGTGACGGGGTAGAGCCATAACCTTCCCTTCAGCCCTGCCCTGAGTGTGACAGGGTGCGGCGCCCCAACCCCCGATCCACCCTGCTGTGTGTGTGACTGGGGGCAGTGCCCCAACTCTCCTATCGGCCCTACTCTGTGAGTGACAGGGGGGAGCTCCCCAACCCCCTGATCGACCCTGCTCTGTGCGTGACAGGGTACGGAGCCCCAACCCCCCTGATGGGCCCTGCTCTGTCAGTGACAGGGAGCAGCCCCCCAACCCCCTGATTGGCCCTGCTCTGTGTGTGACAGGGGATGGCGCCGCAACCTCCCCATCGACCCTGCCTTGAGTGTGACAGGGGGCGGTGCCCCAACCCCCCAATTGGCCCTACTCTGAGCGTGACTGAGGGTGGCATCGCAACCTCCCAATCCGCCCTGCTCTGTGCATGACAGGGGCGGCGCCCCAACTCCCCAATTGGCCCTGCTCTGAGCCTGACCAGGGGCTGCACCTAGGGATTGGGCCTGCCCTTTGCCACCTGGGAATGGGCCTAAGCCAGCAGGTCATTATCTCCCGAGCGGTCCCAGACTGTGAGAGGGCACAGGCCGGCTGAGGGACCCCCTCTCTCCTCTGAGTGCACAAATTTTTGTGCACCGGGCCTCTAGTCTATATATAAAAGCCTAAATGACCTTTACGACCGAAACGACCAGTCGACCAGGCGCTATGATGTGCACTGACCACCAAGGGGCACATGCTCAATGCAGGAGCTGCCCGCCGGTGGTCAGTGCACTCCCACAGCCAACCTCCCGCGGTCCCCCACTCCCCCAGCCAACCTCCCGTGGTCTCTCTCCCTATCCCTCCCCCCCTGCCAACAGGCCCTGATCAGCCTGGCCCCAATTCAGACTGGGCAAGATGACCCCAATCAGCCATGATTGTCAGCCAGGCCTAGGGACCCCACCTATGCACGAATTCATGCACCAGGCCTCTAGTTAGTCATAACAGTGACAAAATACATAGACAGACATTGTACCACAGGTGTCTCATACAGAACAGGTGGCATGGCAAATGCTACCCTATATTTTTTCTTAATCTTATTAGAAACAAAATTTTAGGCATAAAATTAAAAACTGAATGTTAGAGATATATAAACACTCAAAAATCTCTTCAATTAATAGTCATATTTTAACTATCAATTTGACCCAAGAGGTTAGGTCAAAGATAAAATGCTAGGCCTGGTCAGTGTGGATCATTGGTTGAGCGTTGACCTATGAACCAAAAAAAATCACAATTTGATTCCAGTTGGGGTACATGCCTGGGTTGCAGGCTTGATCCCCAGTGTGGGGCGTGCAGGAGGCAGCTGATCAATGATTCTCTCTCATCATTGATGTTTCTATCACTCTCTCCCTCTCCCTCTCTGCAATCAATAATAATATATTTTTGAAAAAGATAATATGTTAGGAAATAACAAGATTAAAATAATAGAATGACAATTTGCTCAGAATAAATCATATCATGGTCTTATATAAGAACAACTCTGGAAACACGATTCTGAAATGTTTCCCTCTAGTATAAAAAGGTGAAAAGCCCAACTAGAAAATAAGACATCCACTTTTCATCATCTAAAAATTGTTGAAATCTTTCCTGTTATCTCTTCTTCCATTAAGCTTGTTCTTATGGCCTAATAATTTTTAAATTCTTTTACCATCACTAAAAGAACAGTCTTTCTTTTTTGGTTGCTTTTATGCCTTTCACATGACCATTTTTTAAAATTTAAATTCTCACCTGAAAATGTTTTTATTTTTAAAAATTCATTTTAGAGAGAGGAAGGGGTGCAGGCAAGGGGGGAAGGGGGAGAGAGAGAAGGGAGGGAGGGGGAGAGAGAGAGAGGAAGGGAGAGAGAGAGAAGAAGGGAGGGGGGATGGGGGGAGAGAGAGACAGAGAGAGAGACAGACAGACAGACAGACAGACGGACATGGATGTGAGAGAAAAACATTGATGGCTGCCTCTGTACGCGCCCCGACTGGGATTCAAATCCACAATGTTTTTGGTATGGGATGACATTTGAACCAACTGAACCACCTGGCCACGGCCCTCATGATCTTTGATGTTTTGCATTTTGACTATGTATAGATGTGGAATATTTTTTTCTTGACTTATCAATACTCACTAAGTCTTCCCAATCTAAAGATTCTATTTTTTAAACCCAATTTGTAAAATTTAAGTTATCGCATTAATACTACTTCTTTCCAATACTTCTCTCAGTTTGAAATCCTATAGTAAATCCTATATGAAGCCTCTTCTACCTGCCATATATCAGAAATGTCATTCCTCATCTCCTATCCCTTATACTGTGCTTAGGTAAATCCCTCAGTATTATATTCTAATTTACTAATTATCTCTTTAACAGTCTAACGTATGTCTTGTTCATTAAATATTATACAATGAATTTTTTTTTTCAGTTTCAGTATTTTAAATTGTTTTTATATCCACCTGTTCTTATTATATACCATTTATTTGTTGAAGGACTGGATCATTTGGTTTGTACAATTTCCCACATTCTGAACTTGGATAATACCACGAGGATCTAGTCAGACAAAACACTCTTCTATTTTCCATATTCCCTATAAACTAGTAGAGTTAGATCTGGCAGTGTATAAGTACAGTCATAGTCAATATTTCTTTGAAGTTGAGGTGGCAGGTGAGACTCAAAGTGTTAACTTAAAGTGCAATCTCTGCACAGTACCTTCTATTTCCAGTATGTATATGCAGTAATATCTCCCCTTAATCAATAAAAAGAATGGAGCAATACTTCTGAAAAAATCAATGACTGGTATCCATGATCACTTTGGCAGGCAGGTCACATGCTCAACTATATCTGCAATCCTATTTTGACCAGCTGATATTTTAATATATCAAAAGTAAGCTGTGATATATCCAATACTATTTTATGCAAGGTCTGACTAAACAGAAAATAAATCAATAGAGTAATGATATTAGGAAATTGAAGAACTGTTGTTTCTATGAGAATAACAGGTTGAAAGCCTTGGCAAGACTTGATAAGGGCAAATCACTAAAATAAAGGCAATGTTATTTTGGTGTTAAAGACTGAGGTAAAATCATTAAAAAAAATGGTATGAATTCTATACTCAAGATTGCATGGCTGAGCCAGGATGGACAAGATTTATGCTCCCACTTAAAAAAGAAACTAAAAACTGTATGAAATATGTAAAATAGTTTTGATATGTTGAATATCATACAGAGTAGAACAGTAATCGGTGAGAGAGGGGTAACAAATTAGGTGAGCCTTAAGATTTCACAGACTGCTGTCTGCAGAAGAATCTAGGCAGAGCCTGGAAATATCCCTGAGTTGAGGAAAATAAGCTGGGACTCTAGAGGACAAGGTAGCTAGAGTTTAAAAAGCATAGTACCAGAGGACAGAGAGCCTTAGAGAGAAAGAGCTATGAAAGACCCTTTTTACTCAGCTGAGCAATAAACAGCATGTGAGTCAAACCACCCAAGGCCAGGGAAAGAATGAAAAGAGCAGAGAGAGCAATCTCTGGAGAAAACATAGGGTTGGGAATAGTTTCTGTACTAATGAGCCAGAGCACAAAATACTTGTAATTCACAAGGAATAGAATATAAGGAATAATATTATCTTATTATTGGGGGAAAATTAGCCTGAGACAAAATGTGGCTCTGGCCCACCTAACAACCCTTTAAAAACAAGTCTTGATAGAACCAAACATAATTATGATCCTCACAAAAAGTTGATAAATACTTATAAAATTATCTAGCACTCAACAGAGCAAAACAATGTCTGGCATCCAATTAATACTGCCAATCATACAAAGAAGCAGGAAAATAACCTATAAGGAAAAAAATCAATACAAACAGAACCAGAAAATGATGCAGATAAACTAGTAAAAGAGGACATTAAAACAGTTGTTATAGCAAGTATTTATGTGCAAGAGGTTAAAGGAGAGCATAGAAGAGATAAAAGCACACAAAATAAATGGCACCAAAAAAAAAAAACATAACAGAATTGGTTACAGCTAGTTGTTAAGGTGATGGGAAAGTGAAGTGGTTGGAAAATCATCTGACCAATATATCCTATATAATAAAGAGGCAATATACAAATTAACCCTCACACCCTCACAAGATGGCTGCCTACGACCATGCCGGCAGAGGGGTTAGTGAGGGACAATCAAACGACTGAGCAGGCAGGCTATGTGGTGTATTCTATGAGGCCAGTAACCAAGTATTGCCATTATAGAAGTAAACACAAAATTCCGTAATGAAATATCAGCAAATAAAACCCAGTAGCATGTAAGAGGATTATACACTGAGTGGCCAGATTATTATGAACACCTGACGTTTGTAGGCAAATTAGGTATAATTTCGCGCTGAAGTGGCTAGAGGGCCAGACCATTAAAAATAGGGAAGCAGGTTGTTTACCACGACAGAAGTGATTTTTTCCTGAAGATATGGATAAACAACGCTACTTAACAGCCTTTGAACGTGGGATACATTTGAACACGAGTGGCCAGATAATTATGACCACCCCATCAGTACTTCGTTGGGCCACCTTTTGCCTTCAATACTGCGGCGATTCTTCTTGGCATAACTCCACAAGGTGTTGAAAGATGATGTGAGGAATCTGACACCATGCCTGATGAATAGCACTGTCCAGTTCTGTGAGATTTGATGGTCGTGGAATCAGCTGCCTGATGGCTCTTTTAACTTCGTCCCAATTGGATTGAGATCTGGTGATTGTGGGGGCCACCTAAGCAAGGTAAAGTCTCCCTCATGTTCTTGAAACCACTCCTGCACAATACGAGCACTGTGGCATGGCGCACTGTCTTGTTGGAAGAAGCCATCTCCATTGGGATACGCCAGGGGTCCTCAAACTTTTTAAACGAGGTCAGGTCACTGTCCCTCAGACTGTTGGAGGGCTGGACTATAGTTTAAAAAAAAACTATGAACAAATTCCTATGCACACTGCACATATCTTATTTTGAAGTAAAAAAACAAAACGGGAACAAATATAATATTTGTATTTGCATGTGGCCCACAGGCCATAGTTTGAGGACCCCTGGGATACGCCATCAACATGATAGGATGAACTTGATCAGCAACGATACTTAGGTATGTTGTGCTATTCAGACGCTGTTCCACATGAATTAAAGGGCCCAAATCATGCCAGGAAAACATGCCCCAAACCATAACATTGCCCCCACCAGCTTGAAGGGTTGTGCTCATACATGTGGGGTGCATGCTTTCATCCTGTTTCCGCCAAAATTCTCACTCTGCCATCTGCATGATGCAACTGGAAACGTGATTCATCGGACCACATGACTTTTATTCAATGCTCGACTGTTCAATCCTTGTATTCCTGTGCGAATTGGAGACGTTTTATCTTGGTAACTGCAGACAGCAAAGGTATTCGAACAGGCCTTCGGCTTCCATATCCCATATGATGCAGTGTACGGCTAATTTGCCTACAAACGTCAGGTGGTCATAATAATCTGGCAACTCACGTTCAAATATATCCTGTTGGGGGCCAGACGTAAGCTGGCAAGGTCCTTGCACCTGAAGGGGCTAGCAAGGCTGGGACTCTTACCCACACAGTTTTCCCAGACTTGTTTGGATGGCGATTATCAGTAGAATGAGAACAGCCTTTCATGGCTTACCAAGAAGTCTGTAACTATTTACTGAGATATGCTGTACTGAGAACTTGTCCTTTTGCTGTGTCTCTCCCTTAGAGATTAAGAGGAACAAAGAATACATTCCTCTTGACAGACCTCCTACTCAGTGTGTTGTGTATAAATAAGATTGTGTGGCTAATAAACTTCGCTTCAGTTCATCGAGAGAACTGGAGTCCTCCCGATCCCGCTTTCCTGTCTTTCTTTCTTTTCTCATTTCCCACCTCCCTACCTCAGCCCGGCTCAACCTTGTCAGGCTGGCCCTGACAATATCCCATTTTCAAAGGCTGTTAAATAACGTTGTTTACCCATATCTTCAGAAAAAAACCACTTCTACTTTCGTAGCAAACAACCTGCTTCCTTATTTATAATGGTCTGGCCCTCTAGCAACTTCAGCACGAAATTATAGCTAATTTGCCTACAAACGTCAAGTGGTCATAATAATCGGTCACTCAGTGTATACCATGAGCACATGAAATTTTCCCCAGAACACAAGATAGGCCTAATATCTAAAAGATCAATTCATATAATGCACTATATTAATAGAGTAATAAAAAACCTGTATTATCATCTCAACCAAAACGGAAAAATAAAATCAAACAACCAACCATTATAAAAATAACCAAGGATTAGGCTAAAGGGAATTTCTTCATCCCACTACACGGTAACAACATAAAACTTAGAGCTAGCATCGACCTATGAACCAGGAGATTATGGTTCATTTCCCGGTCAGGGCACATGCCAGGGTTGAAGGCTCCATCCCCCTGTGTGGGGTTTGCAGGATGCAGCCAATCAACAATTCTCTCTCAGTATTGATGTTTCTATCTCTCCCTCTGCCTTTCTCTCTGAATCAATAAAAACATATTAAAAAACAAAACAAAACAGAAATTAAAAAAAAACAATTCCATTTACAATAATAGCATAAAAATAAAATCACTGAAAAATTGTACACTGAAAAATCATAAAAAATTCCTTAGAAAAATTAAAGGATATCTGAATAAATTAAGATGCAATCGTAGATTGGAGGATTCAGTATTATTTAGAGGGTAATTCTCTCCAAACTGGTCTACAGATTCATTATATTCTCCACCAAAATCCCAACAAGCTTTTGAGTAAAAATTGACAAGCTAATCCTAAAATTTACATAGAAAAGTGGAAGAGGTATAATAATCACAACAATTTTGAAAAAGAACAAAGGAGGAGGACTTAACACTACTTGATATTAAAAACTTACTATAAAAGACTATGTTCTCACTTAAATATGGAATCTAAGATAGTCAAATTCAAAGAAAGAGAGAGCAGAATGGTGGCTGCCAGAGGCTTGGAGGGGTGGGAGGGGGGGAGTATGGGGAAAATAAAGAAAATGGTCATAAGTTCTGGGGATCTAATGTATCGTATGGTGACTATAGAAAACAATACTGTATTACATACTTAAAAGTTACTGAGAGTACATCTCAAATTGTTATCACCACACACACACACACACACACAAAAGGTAATTACTAGTATGTGATGTGATGGAGGTACTAACTAACCTTACTGTCATCATTATTTAACAATATATATGTGTATCAAATCATCACATTGTATACCTTGAAATTACATATGCTATATGTCAATTATAAATCAATAAAGCTAAAAAAAATCCCACCTACTCTAAAGCTAAAGTAATAAATATAGTTGGTATGAGTATAAACACAGACAGATTAGCAAATCCAGAAATAAAACCTTGTACAGTATTTATGGTCATTTGATTTTCAAGAAGAGTGCCAAGACAAATCAATTGGAGAAGGATAGTCTTTCACCAAATGGTGCTTGGACAAATTAATATCCATATGCAAAAATTGGACTTATATCCTTATTATTGTACCATATTCAGAAATTAATTTTATATATGGTTCATAACTTAATTGAAAAGATTAAATGATTAGACTTCTAGAATAAAACACAGAAGAAAATTTTGGGGTTAGACTAAATGTTCAAAATATGACATCAAAAAGATTACCACAGAAATAAAATCAAGAAATGACTTCATTTAAATGGAAAGCTTTCGCTCTCCAAAAGGCATTATGAAGCAAATAAACAGAAAGTGATAGGCTGGGGGGGGGGGGGGGGGGGCGGGGATTAACTGCAAGTCATTTATGTGATAATACATTGTATCATAAACACAAAAAAGTACTGTAAAAGTTCTCTTAGAATAGTAAATTTGTAAAGATGAAAGACTTAAACAACACTATCAACAAATTTTGACCTAACTGATACAAAGAAAAAGCACAATACACATTCTTTTCCTCAGCAACTAAAACGTTTATCAAGATAGACCATATTGTGGACCATAAAACAAATCTCAATAAATTTAAAACCATTCAAATCATACAAAGTATGTTCTCTGACTACAATGGAACTATTAAAAATCAGTAACAGAAAATTATTTGGAAAGATCTCAGATATTTGCAAACTAAATACCACACTGCTAAATAACCCATGGGTCAAAGAAATGAGCCAAAGTATAAGAATATTTTGAGCTGAATGAAAATGAAAACACAACATGTGCAAATTTAGGGGATATAGCTAAAGTAGTGCTAAGAGAGAAATGTATAGGACTAAATTCCTATATTAGAAAAAAAAAAAGTTTCAAACCAATTATCTCAGTTTCCACCTTGAGAAACTAAAGAACAGAGAAAGTGAAACCCAAAGTAAGCATATATAATTAACAGAAGGTAACAAGTGTATGTATATGAGCCACTAATTCTTGTGAAATATGCTCTTTAATAATGTGGTTAATGTTTTTAAGGTTTACAGGTTTCACAGAAAGACAACCTAAATTCATTTGCAATGTAGCATGATAAAAATAGTTGGGAAATACTATGCTTCTACTTTCATGCATATAGTTGAAGGTAAAGAAAAATAATGTTATGAAGTTGTATTATCTTCACAGACTGCTGGTTAATTTGATCATGGAACAAGGTGAGTACCACAAGACAGGAAGCAAGGCAATTATCAAGACAATCACATCTTATTAAGGGCACATAAACTTAACACTACCTATTCCATCAATGCAAATGCAAGTACAGAGGGTGCCTCTAACAGTGTTATGTTCTGAATTTGGAAGAGTGTGGCAGTAACAGCATAACAGTAACATTTATTTAGCTTTTATAACCAAAGGTGTTTTCCAGAAAACAAATCAAGACAGAGTTTCATATCTCTAGAACTACCTAGAACTACAAAGAAGCAATAAATTATAAGTTAAAAATCTTCTAAATGATTTTAAAAATCCCTTACCGGTATCTATGAACAAATATACCCTTAAAAATAGAGTTCATCATATTTTCGATTTCATCCTGATTTTCTTGTAGCTGAAATAAAAAATAAATTAATTAAAATGTTGATCACTTTATTTAGAACAGTGGTTTTTAACCTTTTTCATCTCACGGCGCACACAAACTATTAAAATTCTGCTGCACACCAAAATTTTTTTTTGCCCATCTGACAAAAAAACAGGTATAATTTTGATTCATTCACACTGGATGGCTATTGTTGTGTTTGACAATCTCAGGGAAAATAGGTCAGTGCCCCTAACTAAATAGTCAGGTATTGCATGTTTTAAAAGTTCGTGTGGCACACCAGAATGCCTCTTGAGGCACACAGGTTAAAAATATCTGATTTATAATGAACAGTTCCAATTGTTTTTAATAACTGGTTATTCTCATTTTGAATAATTATCAATCCTTTTTCTCACTTATTGTGCAATATGATATTATCAGTATTCTTGCATTATTTCTACAACTATACTAGTGGATTAAGAACCTCTCTCTCTTCCTTGACACTAAAAGGAGTGGTGCTAAGGTGGTGAGATTCCTATCTCCAAAATATCATTTGCTTTGGGAATAGTCCTCAATTTCTAACCTCTTTTGTCCAAACCAGGTCCCTGGCTTGATTTTGCCTTTCTTGGCAACAGATCTCCCATGATTAACATACTTGCCACTGTAGAAGAAATTTCCTATTCTACCTAAAGTATCCAAATATGACTTTATTATCTGATTAGCTCAAGACTTAGAGTAGGCCAAGTTCCCAGTACAGGAGGCATAATAGAAAGTAACAAGGTTCCTAGCTATCAGTGGTGGAATGTAGCAACAAAATAAAACACTACAGCAAAGATAATAAATTTCAGGCAACACTACTGATGAGAGTTAAAGTTTGAGTTTATTCACTGCTCAAAAGGAATAAAAACACTGATATAAAATCACATTCAATGTAATATTTCTTATTCTAATTTGTTTTGTATTAATACTCAGTGAAATACTGGCTTTAACTGCATACTCCAATGTGGCAAAACTCAGACTTATTCCTTAGGACTTTTTTTTTTAAATCCTCACTTAAGGATATGTTTTGTTTTTAAAAAAATATATTTTATTGATTTTTTACAGAGAGGAAGGGAGAGGGATAGAGAGTTAGAAACATCGATGAGAGAGAAACATCAGTCAGCTGCCTCCTGCACACTCCCCACTGGGGATGTGCCCACAACCAAGGTACATGCCCTTGACTAGAATCGAACCCGGGACCCTTGAGTCTGCAGGCTGATGCTCTATCCACTGAGCCAAACCGGTTAGGGCTGAGGATATGTTTTTATTGATTTTTAGAGAGACAGGAAAAGGAGAGAGAAGGAGAGAGAAGGAGAGAGAGAGAGAGAGAGAGAGAGAGAGAGAGAGAGAGAGAAACATTGATTGGTTGCCTCCCACACATGCACCAACTAGGGATCAAACCACAACCCAGGTATGTGCCCTGACCTGGAATCGAATTCACAACCCCTTGGTATATGGGACTGAGCCACTCAATCAGAGCCAGATTTATTTTTTTGCTGTATACTGTTTCAGGTTCGACTGAAATTAGAATAACTTTATGGTAAAGCATTCATAATATTGCAACTTACTTGTAAGTTACACTTTTCTTGCACTTATTATTAAAAAAAATTAATTTATAAGAAGTATATAGTTTGGTTAGTAGTACTTACTGAAGCCACAGTTCCAAAATTTACTCCCATAGTATTACAAATATAGTATGTGTTCTGAGTTGAATTGTACCCCTCAAAAATTCATATGCTAAAGTGCTAACCCTTCCTACATCAAATCTTATTTGGAAATAGGGTGTAGCAGAGGTTGTAGGCTAAGATAGGGCCACACCAAAGTAGGGTGGCCCCATAATCCAGTATGAGGGGTTTCTTTAGAAAAAGTAGAAAGTTAGAGACTTGCATACACACAGGGACAAGGCCATGTGAAGACTGGAATTATCTTTGACTTATAGCCCACAGAACTCTGAGAAAAAAATTCCTTTTCTTTAAGCCACTCAGTTTGTGGTATCTATTACAGCAGCCCTAGCATGCTAATACAGAATGGATAATAATTTAACCATAAGCTTGCTGCTTCTTATTGCCTGTTATAAGCCATTATGCATTGATAAAAATTTATAGCAATGTGATATTAATCCTTTTTCAAGTTAAAATATAGACTAATACTGTAGATCTAAAATTTTATTTCGTATTGAATAAACATATTACCTACTAAAAATCTAGTTTAAAGTAATTTTCAACACATATATGAAAATTTCATTGTAAAACTAAGACTGATCTTATTCACAAGAGTGCCTTATATATTTAGCTAATGTGTAGGCTTCGGCTTTCTCCTAGAAATGCAGGCTTTGCTGGCTCTTAGTTCTTATGTTAATACTTATCATGTTTTCTTTGGCCATAGCCTGATAATGTTTATGAGTTACCCTAACTCCCGTACCACCTGTTTTCAAAAGTAGAATTGTTCTGTGATTCTCTTCTGCCATTAGACAGCACTCAGATAATCACTGGCTGAATACTGTAGTTTCATTTTAAAACTTTGAGATCAAATAATATAATTTTAAAAAGTAAATTAAGAAAATACACAGTCTGTTTTACAGGGAATTAAAAAATCCAATATGATATATATTTCCTACACATTTACATAACATAAGAATTTCAGATATCATGAAACTTACCTCTTTGCGTTTCTGAAGTAGTAACTCCAACCTTTCATTGGCTCTTTTCCCAATCATTTTATTTCTTTCAGCTTCATATTGTCTCTGTGTATTATCCTGATGAATACTGAGGTTTAAGGCAACATTCACCAAAGCAGTCATGAGCTTCATGGCTATGAAATAAAGGAAGACTATAGTATTCAACTATGAATCAGAATTTCATCCATAAAGTTACAAATTTATAACGGAAACAGATGAAAAGAATTTGTTTAATAATCCAGGCATAATTTAAGTTAAAAAGAAAAAGGAAAATTATTTTATAGAAGTTGTCATCGTACTCTGAAACAGTGTCACTAGAGTTTGGCTCATTAACCTTTCCCACTTATAAACAGCCTCATCCTACTAACCATCAGCAGGACGGATTTAGATAGTATCTTCTACAACTCATCTCCTGAGTCTTCAAATATGCACACCTTAGTGAGAGCATACTAATCAAACCTACTCTTCTGACCACCAGTTCTGTGTATACAATTGCTTCCTTAATACCTTTATTAGGTAGATGCATCAATCAGTTCATGATCTGTACCCCGAAGATGGATCCTCTGCTTGTATTGTTCACCTCAGTGAATGGCATAACATAACCTCCAACCCCTGAAAAATAGACTGATCCTACCAATCTCATTAAATTCATTAAAAATGTATTCTGTGAATTTCTGACTGACCTATTTTCCCTAGTCATTGTGTTAACGTACTTTTAAATGTTCACTTGTATTTTTAAGTCCTGTTAAATATTTTCAAACTTCTGTTTCAAGTGCTCTGAGAAACAGGTATGACAAAAACCTTAAACTTTTGTCTATTCATATTTATATTCATTATTGAGATGGTGAAAATGTAGAAAATACTGGTAGAGGAATAAGAGGGGTGGTGTTGATAAAATAATTTCCCTCATTTTTTTAAGGTTATTCACCTGCAAAAACAAATGTTCAGTTATAAAAAATGAACTGATCAGTGTTTTGGAAAAATTGATCCACTTATCTTCATATCCAAACTAAATATCCAAAACTAAATATGAGCATGCATTTCTTTTAAAATGTCACTATTTCCCTTTAAATACATATATACTAGTAAAAGGGTAATATGCTAATTAGACCAGACATCTTCCAGACATCCTTCTGGACAAAGCCACGGTGGCGGGGCCGAGGCAGAGGCGGTTAGGGGTGATCAGGTCGGCAGGGGAGGGCAGTTAGGGGCATCAGGCCAGCAGGCAGAGGTGGTTAGGGGCGACAGGCAGGCAGGCAGGTGAGCAGTTAGGAGGGTGATCAAGTCGGCAAGGGAGCAGTTAGGGGGCAATCAGGCTGGCAGGCAGAGGTGGTTAGGGGTGATCAGGCAGGTGAACGGTTAGGAGCCAGTGGTTCTGGATTGCAGTTGGACATCCCCTGAGGGGTTCCGGATTGGAGAGGGTGCAGGCCAGGCTGAGGAACGCCCCCCCCCCCCCCCCCCGCTATTACATGAATTTCATGCACCGGGCCTCTAGTATATACAGAATGCTATATCTCTACCTACCTACCTACCTACCTATCTTCTCTCTCTCTTACTGTTAGTCTGAAACTCTATCTACATTTTGGCTAACTCCATGTTAACAGTGATTGCTACTGCCCTTAAATCAAAATATAAGACATAAATCCTGAAAACAAATGTATTAAAGTTAGAGTCCATTTCGAAATGTATTTAATGAAAATGTTTTCTTTTTCCTGAGATACAATGTCTCAATACAGTGAGAAATATTCTGTTTCAAAATATAGGCTAGTAATTTTATAGCATTTTACACATTGTGAGCAGACTATCTGATAATATTATGAAGGTTAAAAGCACTTTTTAAATTAATCTGTATAAAAAAGGAAAAGAGCTAAAGAACATGAGGGAACTGTGGCATTCAAACTGCCCAAATCAGGGATAATAGTTTAACAGAGCATGTCCTGAGCATACAAAGTCTTACCCAATGAAGCTTACTTTACTATATACTTGTAGTTCTCTAAAACAAAGTGACTTGAAGATCAAGGAGTTGGAAAGCATTAACATTAACACCAACCCTGGCTGGAATTCACCAGTGGAAGCTGAGATACATATTTCTTGAATTTAATAGCTTTTGCTTTCAGCTATGTATCTCTTTGTGAACCTAGATCTCAAACTCCAACTGTCATTATGTAATGACTTGCCACACATCCTAGTTATATATAAGCAAAATAAATCAACACACTAAAACAATAAAAAATGCAAAATAATCAAAACACTTTCAGAAAAGTATTAGATATAATATAGTAGTATTTACTGAGACAAAATATTTATGAATCTGTAAACATATACTTCACTAAAATTTTTATTTAACATACCACCAACACATAGCAAATAAATAGCTATTAAAGAAAGACTTCCAACTTAAAGACATAGATACAACATGGGGATCGTGATGTCTAATTGAGTCTACTAAAAAAAAGGACTCATTTCTGCATAGTGTGAGCACTAATTACATTTTACTGGCATTTCTAACAGAACCATTTTATAAATGAATAATCATATGGGAGTTCAGGCTGAATTCTGTTACATGGGCTGTTAAGTGCCTTCTCCTTGTCAACCAAAAAGAATACTTCATTTATCCTTCGAATTTTAACTGTTGACTACTACTTGTTCTAGTTCTATAGAATGGTAAACTTGTGCTACTCAGAAGTGTAGTTTGCAAAAAACGGCTTGTTACCACTTCAATTTAAGAAAAAATTAAAGGTAAGTTTTTAGAAATGTTTGTAATAATTTGACAGAGTAATCTCTGTCTGTTGAATCTAATAATGAAATGACACTAAAACTATTTATTTTGAAAATAATTGTATATTTTACAAGTACTAAATTATAACAGGTTGGTAATTTAAAAACGAGTCTTTCACCACAGAGAGTTCAAGAAGCACTTAATTGCTTCCCCATTCATTGGTCAACCCAACATATGCTGAATACTAGAAGTAAAAAAGTGCACAGAAAAAAAGAAAAAAGTGCACAAGACAGTACCTACCCTCATATTTTTTACTCCCTAGTGAGAATAAACAAACAGATAATATATAAATGAAAAATAGATAATGAAAATATCTATCAAGAAAATAAAGTATGGTTTAAAAAAAGTATAGTAAAAGGATAATGAGTAAAGAGGATGGTCAGGCAAGAAGGCCTCTTTTAACAGCTCATGTTTAAGCATGAAGTGAGTGAAAAAGCATGTATAACAGAACAGTGTTCCAAAGGTAATGAGGTAAATTGCTATGAGGGCACTCATAAAAGAGAAAGGTGGTTAGTGTGGCTAAAGCATAGAAATAGGCAGGAGATGAGGTTGAAGCAAAAAATCAAGGGGCCACATTATAAGGGTTCTATTAGGATCAAATAAGATCTCATGATTAAAATCTAAGTGAGGTAAGACCCACTGGAAAATTTGAGGTGAGAAACATTCTGATTTACATTCTAAACTTCTGTGTAAACAGACTATAGAACAGTAAAAGGAGAAAAGGAGAGAACAAATAGTACACCGAAGAGAGAGTTGAAAATACAGGTATCCCCACCCCCCTAAAAGTATACATACTATAATAGCTGATAGCTCAATTTTGAAAATAAGTCCTGGCTGGTTTGGTTCAGTGGTTAGAGTGTAGGCCCTGAGACTGAAGGGTCTCAGGATAGATTCTGGGTCAAAGGCACGATCCTTGGGTGCAGGTTCAATCCCCGGACCTGGTCAGGGCATGAGCGGGAAGCAACCAATCAATGTGTCTCTAACAACTCAATGTTTCTCTCTCTCTCTTCCCTCCTTCCCCATCCCTTCCACTCTCTAAAAATCAAAGAAATATCCTTACTCCTCAGGTGAGGATTAAAAGATAAATTAAAATAGATTAAAAGAAAATGAAATGTATTGTAATAAACACTGCCTTTATAATTATTCAAAGTGAGTGTATATAAATTTTTTGGGGACACCCTATATTTTGATGAATGGTTACAATGATGACTAGATTTTGGCCTTGAGCAACTCAGTAAAGCAAAGTTAGCTTGGATATAAGTTGTAGCAATAGGTACAGAAAAATGTTTAGATGTGAAATATATTTTGAAGGTAGAACTATAATATAATAGACTAAAGGTCTGGTGCATGAAATTTGTGCACGGGGGTTCGGGGGGGGGGGGGGATGGGTCCCTTCAGGGGATGTCCGACTTGCCTCTTGCAATCCAGGACCACTGGCTCCTAACTGCTCACCTGCCTGCCTGATTGCCCCTAACCCCTCTGCCTGCCTACCTGATCGCCCCTAAACACTTCTACCTGCCTGCCTGATCACCCCTTACTGCTGCCCTGCTGGCCTGATTGCCTCTAACCGCCTCTGCCTTGCCCCGCACCCAGGATTCACTCCTCTGGCCGGTCACAGGCATCCAGGACCTGGGTTTCCCTCCCTCTGGCCAGCCACAAACATCCAGGACCCAGGCCGGCTGCAGCTGCAGGGGACTGTGGGTGGGCAGCTTTGCCTGGGCCACAGCCGCAGGCAACCGGGACCACGGAGCATACAGCTTCTCCCTCTCCCGGACCACAAGCGCAGGTGCAGCTGCTAGTGCCCGGGACCGCGGGGCATGTGGCTTGTCCCTCTCCCGGGCCGCAGCCTGGCTGGTCCCCATTCCTCTCTCACAAGCTCCTTTGTGCCTGACTGGTCCCACCCCCCCATTCCTTTTGCACGAGTTCATTTGTGCCTGGCTGTTCCCCATTCCTCTCTCCCCATTGTTGAGTGTCTGAGCAGTTCCGGTGCGAGGGCGCGAGGACCATTTGAATATTAGCTCTTTATTATACAGGATTATAATGTAGGAATTGAGATAAATAGAAAATGCAAGAAGAGAATTTTTGTGGTTATTAGGTATCTACTAGTAAGTAGAAATGTCTAGTAGATATAACATTTGGAAGTCATCATCAAAGATGTTGGTATTTAGACACAAAAACTGGATGGCACATCCACCCAATGGTTAACTATTCAGCCATTAGGAAAAAGTGGCATGATTTTGTGTGCTGTAAAGAAAAGCCCACCAAGTTATTTGTTTATGTGGGAGGGCAGGAGCAAGATGCCTGTCAATGTGTATATTATGCTAGTATTTATGCAAAAGGAATGTGTTTTTTATTTTTATGTGCCACTCTTCTAAGCTCTTTATACATACCTGTTCATTTACACTTCACAACTCTATCAAGACTATTATAATTATCTTTTCTTAAAATTTTCCCCCCTTTATTGAATAAGATATTACAAATGTGTCCTTATCCCCCCAATCCTACCCTCCCCCTACCCCCCTGTTTTCCACATCCATTACTTATGCTTATATGCATGCATACAAGTCCTTTGGTTGATCTTTCCCCCTCACCCCCACCCTCCCTTGCTTTCCCTCTGACTTCTGAGCATCTGATCGATGCTTCTGTCTCTACATCTGTTTTTGTTCATTGGTTTATGTTGTTCATTATAATCTACAAATGAGTGAGAGCATGTGATATTTATCTTTCTCTGACTGACTTATTTCACTTAGCATAATGCTCTCCAGCTCCATACATGCCGTTGCAAATGGTAGGAGTTCCTTCCTCTTTACAGCTGCATAGTATTCCATTGTGTAGCTGTGCCAAAGTTTTTTAATCCATTCATCTGCTGAAGGGCACTTAGGCTGATTCCAAATATTAGCTATTGTAAATTGTGCTGCTATGAACATAGGGATGCAAATATCCTTTCTGATTGGTGTTTCTGGTTTCTTGGGATATATTCCTAGAAGTGCGATCACTGGGTCAAATGGAAGTTCCATTTTTAGTTTTTTGAGGAAACTCCATACTGTTCTCCACAGTGGTTGCACCAGTTTGCATTCCCACCAGCAGTGAATGAGGGTTCCTTTTTCTCTGCATCCTCACCAGCATTTGTCATTTGTTGATGATAGACATTCTGACAGGTGTGAGATGGTACCTCACTGTTGTTTTGATTTGCATCTCTCGGATGATTGGTGACTTTGAGCATGTTCTCATATGTCTCTCAGCCTTATGTCCTCTTTCAAAAAGTGTCTATTTAGGTCCGTTGCCCATTTTTTGATTGGGTTGTTTATCTTCCTTTTGTTCAGCTGTATGAGTTCCCTATAAATGTTGGAGATTAAACCTTTATTGGAGATATCATTGGCAAATATGTTCTCCCATGCAGTGGGTTTTCTTGTTGTTTTGTTGATGGTTTCTTTTGCTGCGAAGAAGCTTTTTATTTTGATATAGTCCCATTAGTTTTTTTCCCTTTAGTTTCCATTGCCCTAGGATCTGTGTCAGTGAAGAAATTCTTTCGGCATCTATCTGAGATTTTGCTACCTGTGGATTCCTCTAATAATCTTATGGTTTCCCGTCTTACGTTTAAGTCCTTTATCCATTTTGAGTTTATTTCTGTGTATGGTGTAAGTTGGTGGTCTAGTTTCATTTTTTTGCATGTGTCTGACCAAATTTCCCAGCACCATTTATTGAAGAGACTGTCTTGACTACATTGTATGTTCTTGCTTCCTTTGTCAAATATTAATTGAGCATAGTGGTTTGGGTTGATTTCTGGGTTCTCTATTCTATTCCATTGATCTATATGTCTGTTCTTGTGCCAGTACCAGGCAGTTTTGAGAACAGTGGCTTTGTAATACAGCTTGATATCTGGTATTGAGATCCCTCCTACTTTGTTCTTTCTCAGGATCGCAGCAGCTTTCAGGGTGTTTTTTTTTTTTTTTTTTTTAAATTCCAGATGAATTTTTGGAGAGTTCTGTCTAGATCTGTGAAATATGCTGTTGGTATTTTAATGGGGAGTGCATTGAATCTATAGATTGATTTGGGTAGTATGGACATTTTGATGATGTTGATTCTACCAATCCATGAACATGGTATGTTCTTTCATCTGTTTATGTCTTCCTCTATCTCTTTTTTCAATGTCCTGTAGCTTTCTGGGTAGAGGTCTTTTACCTCCTTGGTTAAGTTCATGCCTAAGTATCTTAATTTTTTTGGTGCAATGGTAAATGGGATTGTTTTTTGAGTTTCTTTCTATAAGTTCACTATTGGCGTATAAAAATGCCATAGATTTCTTGGCGTTTATTTTGTATCCTGCTACACTGCCAAATTCATTTATGAAGTCTAATAATTTTTTTGATCCAGTCTTCAGGGTTTTCTAAGTACAGTATCATGTCATCTGTGAATAATGACAATTTTACTTCTTCTTTTCCAATTTGGATGCCTTTTATTTCTTCTTCTTGTCTGATCGCTTTGGCTAGCACTTCCAGTACTATGTCAAACAGGAGTGGTGAAAGTGGGCATCTCTGTCTTGTTCCTGTTCTTAAGGGAAATGGTGTTAGTTTTTGCCCATTGAGTATAATGTTGGCTGTAGGTCTGTCATATAAGGCTTTTATTATGTTGAGGTATAATCCCTCTATTCCCACTTTGCTGAGTGTTTTTATCAGAAAAGGGTGTTGGATTTTGTCAAATGCTTTTTCTGCATCAATTGATATGATTATGTGATTTTTGTCTCGCAACTTGTTTATGTGATGTATCACGTTTATTGATTTGCGGATATTGTACCAGCATTGCATTCCTGGAATAAATCCCATTTGGTCATGGTGTATGATCTTTCTAATGTAATGCTGGATCCAGTTTGCTAGAATTTTGTTGAGGATTTTAGCATCTATGTTCATCAGGGATACTGGCCTATAATTCTTTGTGGCGTTTTTATCTGGTTTTGGGATTAGGGTAATGCTGGCTTCATAGAAAGAGCTTGGAAGTGTGCCTTCCTCTTGAATTTTTTGGAATAGTCTGAGAAGGATTGGCTTTAGTTCTTCTTTGAATGTTTGGTAAAACTCCCCTGTGAAGCCATCTGGTTCAGGGCTTTTGTTTGCTGGAAGCTTTTTGATTACTGTTTCAATTTCATCAGTAGTTATTGGCCTATTCAGGTTTTTTTATTCTTCCTGATTGAGTTTTGGAAGCTTGTATTTTTCTAGGAATGTGTCCATTTCGTCGAGGTTGCCCAGTTTGTTGGAGTAGAGTTGTTCGTAGTATTTTTTGACAAACCTTTGTATATCAGTGGGTCAGTTGTTATTTCACCTCTTTCATTTCTGATTTTGTTTATTTGGGTCCTCTCTCTTTGTTTCTTGGTGAGCCTGGCGAGAGGTTCATCAATCTTGTTAATCCTTTCAAAGAACCAGCTCTTGGTTTCATTGATCATTTGTATTGTTTTTTTGGTCTCTATGTTGTTTATTTCTGCTCTGATCTTTATTATTTCATTCCTTCTGGATACTGTGGGCTTTTCTTGTTGCTCTCTTTCTAACTCTTTGAGTTGTAGGGTTAGGTCATTTATTGCCAGTTTTTCTATTTTTTTGAGGTAGGCTTGTAGAGCTATGAACTTCCCTCTCAGGACTGCTTTCATTGTGTCCCATAGATTTTGGATTGTTGTGTTTTTATTGTCATTTGTTTCCAGGATGCTTTTTATTTCTTCTTTGATCTCTCTGGTAACCCAGTCATTGTTTAATAGCATGCTATTTAGCCTCCAAGTGTTTGATTCTTTTTTCAATGCTTTTATTGTAGTTGCTTTCTAATTTTATGCCATTGTGATCTGAAAAGATGCTTGTGATGATTTCTATTCTCTTGAATTTGAAGAGACTTTGCCTGTGTCCTAATATATGGTCTATCTTTGAAAATGTCCCATGTACACTGAAGAAGAATGTATATTCTGTAGCTTTGGGGTGAAATATTATGAAGATGTCAATTAAGTCCATCTGATCTAGTGAGTCATTTAGGATTTCTGTTTCTTTGCTAACTTTTTGTTTAGAGGATTTATCCAGTGGTCAGTGGGGTATTAAAGTCCCCTACTATGACTGTATTGCTATCGATCTCTCCCTTGATATCTTCCAGAAGTTGTTTTATGTATTTGGGTGCTCCTGTATTGGGTGCATATATGTTTACCAGAGTTATATCTTCTTGTTAAATTGCTCCCTTTAGTATTATGTAGTGGCCTTCCTTATCTCTTGTTATGGCCTTCATTTTGAGGTCTATTTTGTCAGATATAAGTATCGCAACCCCCAGCTTTTTTCTCATTTCCATTTGCCTGAAAAATTTTTTTCCATCCCTTCACTCTCAGTCTGTGTGAATCCTTTGTTCTGAGGTGGGTCTCTTGCAGACAGCAAATATATGGGTCATGTTTTCTTATCAATTCAGCTACCCTGTGTCTTTTGATTGGAGCATTTAATCCATTTACATTTAATGTTATTATTGAAAAGTACTTGTTTGTGGTCATTTTTATTCCTAATGTTTTTCTTCTTTTTACAGCAGTCCCTTCAGCATTTCTTGCATTGCTGGTTTGGTGGTAATAAACTCTCTTAGCCCTTTTTTGTCTGTGAAGCTCCTGATTCCACCTTCAATTTTGAATGATAGCCTTGCTGGGTAGAGTATTCTTGGATTCATTCCCTTGCTTTGCATCACTTTGTATATTTCATTCCATTCCCTTCTTGCCTGGTGTGTTTCTGTTGAGAAGTCAGCTGATATTCTAATAGGAGATCCCTTGTAGGTAACGTTCTGTCTCTCTCTGGCAGCCTTTATGATTCTTACTTTGTCGTTGGTGTTTGCCAATTTAATTATGATGTGTCTTGGTGTTGGTCTTATGGGGTTCACCTTGTTTGGCACTCTATGTGCTTCTTGGACTTGTGTAGTTTTTTTCTTGCCAGTATCAGGGAAGTTTTCTGTCATTATTCCTTCAAACAGGTTTTCTATTCCTTGCTTCTCCTCCTCCTTCTGGTACCCATATTAAGCGAATGTTATTTCTTTTTGTGTTGTCCCAAAGCTCCCTTAGGCTCTCCTCCTGCTTTCTAAGGTTTTTTTCCAAGTTGTTCCTGTATTTGTGTGTTTTTTCCTACCTTGTCTTCTAATTCACTGATGTGGTCCTCAGCCTACATAAGAGAAAACTGAGGCACAGATTGGCTAAGAGACTTGCAAGTTATACAGTCAGTATCTGGCAGAGATAGAATTTAATTACAGGCAATTATGCTCTGTAGTCCAAGTTCTTAACCATTACAGCATACTGCCTCTCACTGAATATGCATGTACTATTATTATCATAAAATATGGAAAGATATATAAGAAACTGGTGATTGGTTGTCTTCAAGGAAGAGAATTTGATGGCTAAGAGCTGTGAGTGGAAAAGTGACATTGCACCATACGATGTGTTTTTTAATTTTTAAGATCACATGACTACTATCTCTCCCATCATAATTATATTTTAACAGAAATAATTTAAAAAACTATGGAATTGGTTTTCACTTTATTCTCTAAGGAGTGAATGAAGACAAAAGATAAAGGCATCTGAAGATTGAGTCCTGAGTTAATTCAGTATTTACCGCTTAGCTTTCTAAGATCCACCAGGACAGTGTGGTATTCCAGAAAACAAGCGAAGACAGTGCTTCAAAAAGTAATAAGTAGGCCCTAGCTGGTTTGGCCCAGTGGACAGAGCATCGGCCTGCAGACTAAAGGATCCCAGGTTTGATTCCAGCCAAGGGCACATAACCCGGGGTTGTGGGCTCTGTTCTCAGTAGGGGGCGTACAGGAGGCAGCCAATCAATGATTCTCTCTCATCATTGATGTTTCTCTCTCTCTCTCCCTTCCTCTCTGAAATCAATATATATATATATTAAAAGAAGGAATAAGTAGTTATGTCTTTCAAGAGAGAAAATGATGATAACTGAGAGTTGCCTGGTGATTTGGACAATAAAAAGGTAATTGCTTACCTCAAGAGCAAAGGCACTGAAGTGGTAGAGAGAGAAACCTAATTGAAGTGTGTTCAAAGAGAGTAAGAAGAACCCTGGCCGGTGTGGCTCAGTTGGTTGGAGGATTCTCCCATGCATGGAAAGGGGTGGGTTTGATTCCTTGATCAGGGAACATGCCCAGGTTGCTGATTCAATCCCCTATTGGGGTGCCTATAGGAGGCACTGTAATAAGAGATGGATATATGGATATAGCTGCACCTAGATAAGTAGGCTTAATTCTTAATCTCTTCTGTCTCTATTGATTGATGTTTCTCACATCCAAGTTTCTCTCTCTAAAAAAAAAAAAAAAAAAAAAAAAAATTAAAAAGGGAGAGTAGGAGGGGAGTAAAAATAGTGAATAGAAATAATTCTTTGAGATTAGCTGCTTAAAAAAAGAGAAATGGAATTGCAGCTAGAGGGATGTAAGAAAATAAGGGAAGGTATGATAATGTTATGTGTCAACTTGGCTAGGTGATAGTATTTAATCACACACTAATGTAGGTGTTATTGTAAATGTATTTTGTAGCTATGATTAGCATTCAGTTGATTTTTTAAAAATGTATTTTTTATTGATTTTAGAGAGAGAGGAAGGGAAAGGAGTAGGGAGAAACATAAATGTGAGTGAGAAACATGGATCAGCTGTCTCCTGTACGCCCCCTATTGGGGATCAAGCCGAAACCAGGGCATGTGCCTTGACCAGCAATGGAACCAACTGTTTGGTGCATGGTATGATGCTCAATCAACCGAGCCACACTGGCCTGGGCAACATTCAGTTGATTTTAAGTAAAGGAGATTACCCTCAATAATGTAGTGGGCCTCATCCAATGAACTGAATGCCTTAAGAGCAAAAACTGAGTTTTCCTGGAGAAGCAGTATCTGCCTCAAAACTGTACAACTCTTGCCTAAGTTTCTAGCCTGCTGGCCTGCCCTACAAATTTCAAATTTGCCAGTTCCTACAATCTCACAAGCCAATTCATTGAAGTAAATCTCCTTCTCACACACACACACACACACACACACACACACACACACACACACAATCTATTTTTGTGTATATGTGTGTGTGTGTGCGCGCGCAAGTAAGTATATCTTCTATTGGTCCTGTGTTGGTGGAGAGCCCTGACTGATATAGAATGTTTCTAACAGATAAGAGCTGTTATAGCATATTGGTATAATGATAAGAATTATCTAATAAAAGAGGGGAAATTGAAGTCGGGAGAGAGAAAAAACATCTTGGAGAGCAAAGTTCTTGAGGCGGTGAACAGGGATTAGATCCACTGCACAAGAGCATGGACTGACCTTAGATAGAG
Organism: Myotis myotis; assembly: GCF_014108235.1. Classification (NCBI taxonomy): domain Eukaryota; kingdom Metazoa; phylum Chordata; class Mammalia; order Chiroptera; family Vespertilionidae; genus Myotis; species Myotis myotis. Next base: position 29,712,891 of record NW_023416317.1, on the reverse strand, counting down.
GGCACTGTAATTAGAGATATGGATACAGCTGCACCTAGATACTAGTAAGTAGGCTTAATCCTTAATCTCTTCTGTCTCTAAGGAAGCTAGATAATCAGCTAAGAGGATACGAGATATTATAGGTTTAAGAAGGTATAAAATAATCTCATAAGAAAGTGGCAAATCCATGGAGAATAGTGTAATAGGATTCATAGGTAGCATTAAAGGTCCACTTGAGAGAAAAATGTAAAGCCCCAACATTATGATTATGTGTTTTTCATCAGCCACTTTCAGCTGCTTTGGTGCAGGTATGGAGTAGGACATGATTATAAAAAATCTGAAGGACAGAATCTGAACTGAAGAAGTGAAGACATAAAGAGTATACTAAAAATAGAGCATTAATGGATTTATATTCCCAATAGAAGAAAAACAATACTGGAGCTGGAAACACAGAGGAAAAACACTGGAACAAAAGGAAGTGGTTACCAGCAAATAAAATGTTTTAAATTAAGATTGTAGGCATTGAGGGGGGTCAGGAAGAGAGATAGAAACATCAATGTTGATGTTTTGCCTCATGCCCTGACCAGGGATCAAACCTGCAACCTAGGATGTGTCCTGCCTGACCTGGAATCAAACCTGCAACCTTTTGGTGCACACGTGGGATGATGCTCCAATCAGTTGAGCCACCTGGCCAGGGTGACTCTTTTAATCAATATCTAACAATTTGCACCTATGTCTTTCTAAACAAAAATGAAAACTAAAAACTGCATTTATATTTGTCGCTATTATACATTTGAAAACTATTACTGTACACCCTAGAAATTTGTTTGCTAATGGAACAAACTAAATCTGTAACAGAGGTATAATTATTTTTCTTCTTGGTTTAAAAAAAAAACTTATTTAAAGAAACAAAAAGGCTTACAACAAACTTCTACTTTCTAAATAATCAAGATTTACCAATTCCTGTGCCTCTTAAAAACCCAACTATAATAATAAGGAAAAAACAATTTTCACCTTTAATAAATCAAGAGACAATACTTGCAAGGCCAAATGACAATATATTAATATATGAATATGGAAAGCAGAATGAGCAGAGAGCACACAAATCAAAACAAATTGTGAATAAGTGTGACAACTATTTCTAAAAGAAAAAATCCCACAAACTATTTTGCTCTGTAGAACCCAGAAGCATTCAGGAATTAAAGTCCCTTATATAAAACTAGAGGCCTGGTGCATGGATTTGTGCACACTGAAAGTAAATTAATTAGAAGGTGGCCACTGGGGCGGGAATGGGCGAGATGGGCCAGACACGCCCTGGAGCTAACCTCCCACGGTCCCTCCCAGGCCAGCAGCACCTGGCATGGTGCTGGGATTCGAAGAATGTCTGCAGAGTGAGGGGGGTCCCTCTGGCAGGTTGGGTCCCTCAGCAAGGCCTGTGGGTATTGGGCTGAAATTGGCAGTCCGACATCCCCTGAGGGGTCCTGGAGTGAGAGAGGGAGCTCTGCAAAGTTGCTGTTGTTCGGCAGTTCCTACGTTGAGCATCTGCCCCCTGGTAGTCACTGCACGTCATAGCTACTGGTCGGACAGTTGCTTAGGCTTTTATACTACTAATATATATAGATGGTGTAGTATTTGCATATAACCTATGAACATCCTCCTGTATACTTCAAATCATCTCTAAATTACTTATAAGACTTAATACAATGTATGTTATGTAAACAGTTGTTTAGGAAATAATGAGAAGAAAAAATGTCTGTACATGTTCAGTACAGATGCAGCCATCACAGGCTCTATAAGCAACAATATAACATGGTTTTTTGAATATTTTCCATCCATAGTTGGTTGAATCTGTGAATGCAGAACCTATGGATATGGAGGGTGAAATATATTTTTTATTTTCTTTTTTTAAAAAATTGTTTTATTGCCTACAGTATTACAAAGAGTATTACATTACATATGCCTCCTTTTTTTTCCCCGCCCTTGACAATCCCCTGGCCTCCCCTACCCCTCAGTGTCTTATGTCCATTGGTTATGCTTATATGCATGCATAAAAATCCTTCGGTTGATCTCTTACCTTCCCCTCCTGCCCCCCAACCCTCCCCGGCCTTCCTTCTGTAGTCTGACAGTCTGTTCGAGGCTGCTCTGCCTCTGTATCTATTTTTGTTCATAAGTTTATAATGGTCTTTATTATCCATAAATGAGTGAGATCATGTGGTATTTTTCCTTCATTGACTGGCTTATTTCACTTAGCATAATGCTCTCCAGTTCCATCCAGGGTGAAATATATTATTTAAAAGTTCATATATGAAGTAATTAAATGTCTAAATCTCCACTTCAACCTAGACAGTCAGGCAATTCCTCTACCACACACTCATCTTGGAAGTCAAGTAGTGCATTCCCTGAAGAAAATAAACCAGAGATTTGGAATTACCAGACACAGAGGAGGGATATATGTGAAGTGCAAATTGTTGGGAGCTCCTTCACCCTGTCCAACATGCAAATGGCAGACAGCAACCAAACTTAAGTAAACTGAAACATACTTCTGCAAAGAAACTAAATTTCCCCAGAGAAAATAATTATCAATACCAACAGTTTAGTCTACAATGAAAATGCTAGCTAACCTCAGGACTACCATACAGTGATTTCCACTAAAGAAGCCTGAGCTCCAGCCCTACTCCATCAAACACAACACAACACAACACAACACAACACAACACAACACAACACAACACAGCACACACTTCTGACAATTAGCTTTTTAGTGTCTCAGTGTCAGCAATGACTAGAGAGCCAAAAAAAAAAAATATTTGAGGAAAGTTTCCAACATGAACGACAGTGATAAAAGCAGAGAATCAGAAGAGGCCAGTGAGGGGAGCAGAAAAACATTTCAGAGTAATAATTAACATTGTCAATGAGATAAAATGATAGTAAATTAATGGAACAAAGTTTTAAAAAACGCTAGGACAATGAGAAAGAACTCGTAGAAAACAGAAAATAGCACTCCATATTAAGTTCAATAAAACACAGGGAAATGAGCAAAAGGGATCAGGACGCAAAAGCTGAGAAAAATACGGAAGAAAATATTCAATAATGAATTTTATATTGGATCAGACAATTACACATGAGGATACTTTTCAGGCACATAACATCTCAAATATATGCTTTTCCAATATTGTTTTTATCAAGAAGCTATAAAAAAATATGCTACCCAAAAAGGAGAGAATAAATGATAAAAGCAAGCAATTAAAAGATGACAGGGAATCCAACAAAAGGCAAAGGATCCAGATAATTGCAGAAAATTAAATAACTTAAAGACATCTAGATTTTAGAAAATGAGGCAGTCATATTAAACATAATCAGAAAAACTTAAAAGCAAAGAAAATACATGTCAAAAAATGATTATAACATCCTATTATTTATTTAAAAATAACACAAAAAATCATCACAAATGTGCATATGAGAAAAAAACTTAATACCAACATGCTATCACAATTATGAGGTGGTCTGATTATGGCTAATTTTTATTTTTGTATATTTTTTCCTTTTCTGAAATCTCAAAAATTTCTTTACAAAAACCCTCAAAAGAAAGCTAATTTTCATACATAATGATAGAAAGTAAAAGAGATAATGCTAAAAAAAATTAGTAGTTCTTTAAAACTAGAAAATTTTAAATTTTACTTTAGATACCCATACTTACAGATTTGAAAGAGTAACTGCATTCTTAAAGTTTAATGTATTTTATGGGTACAGTTATATGATGTAAGGACATTTGCAAATTTGGTCAATTATTGGCATTAGTCCCATAAGAACATCAAAAGGCTACTATATACAAAAACTCTAGCAAACTGAAAAAAGTGTTACATATACCGGAGGAGTGAGAAAAACAAAGGTGATTTTAAAAAAAAGTAATAGTGTAAAGACAAAGTAATGAGAAGGTAAGACTCTAGAAAAATATATTTTGTGGTGGTATCTAGAAATGAAATTAATATATAGTTAAAAATCAATAAAGTGCTCTAATGTGAAGACTGTTTACAATGATAATTACAATGTAAATATTTCTTGAGATTCATCTCTACATATAAAAGCCTAATATGCTAATTGTCCCTCTGACTGTTTGACCAGTTGCTATGATGTGCACTGACCACCAGGGGGCAGATGCTCCAACTGGTAGGTTAGCTTGCTGCTGGGGTCTGGCCAATTGGGACTGGTTGAGACAGGCTAGACATACCATGGAGCCCTCCCGCGGTCCCTCCCTGGCCCTGATTGTGCACTGGTGGGGTCCCTTGGCCTGGCTTGTGCCCTTTCGCAATCTGGGACCCTTTGGGGGATGTCAGAGAGCTGGTTTCAGCCCAATCCCTGCAGGGCAGGCCGAGGGACCCCACTGGTGCACGAATCCGTGCACTGGGCCTCTAGTATAAAAAATAAATTCTAGGCTAAAAAAATATATAAGAAACATAAAATATAAAGACAAGGAGAGATTAGATTATCTATACTTTATTTTTTTTTTTTCATATAATATTATAGATTTATTTATTTATATTATTGCTTTCTACATCCTTTTTACCCTCTCTATATTTCTTTCTTTTTTTTTTTTAATTAAATCTTTATTGTTCAGATTATTACATTTGTTCCTCTTTTTTTTCCCCCCATAACTCCCCTCCTCCCAGTTCCCGCCCCACCCTCCGCCCTCACTCCCCACCCACTGTCCTCATCCATAGGTGCACGATTTTGGTCCAGTCTCTTCCCGCATCTCCCACACCCCTTTCCCCCCCAGGAATAGTCAGTCCATTCCCTTTCTATGTCCCTGATTCTATTAAAATCAACAGTTCATTCTGTTCATCAGATTATTTATTCACTTGATTCTTAGATTCACTTGTTGATAGATGCATATTTGTTGTTCATAATTTGTATCTTTACCTTTTTCTTCCTCTTCCTCTTCTTAAAGGATACCTTTCTGCATTTCATATAATACTGGTTTGGTGGTGATGAACTCCTTTAGCTTTTCCTTATCTGTGAAGCTCTTTATCTGACCTTCAATTCTGAATGATAGCTTTGCTGGATAAAGTAAACTTGGTTGTAGGTTCTTGGTATTCATCACTTTGAATATTTCTTGCCACTCCCTTCTAGCCTGCAAAGTTTCTGTTGAGAAATCAGCTGACAGTCGTATGGGTATTCCCTTGTAGGTAACTGAGTTTCTTTCTCTTGCTGTTTTTAAGATTCTCTCTTTATCTTTTGCCCTTGGCATTTTAATGATGATGTGTCTTAGTGTGGTCCTCTTTGGATTCCTTTTGTTTGGGGTTCTCCGCGCTTCTTGGACCTGTAAGTCCATTTCTTTCACCAGGTGGGGGAAGTTTTCTGTCATTATTTCTTCAAATAGGTTTTCAATATCTTGCTCTCTCTCATCTTCTGGCACCCCTATAATTCTGATGTTGGTAAGCTTGAAGCTGTCCCAGAGGCTCCTTACACTATGCTCGCATTTTTGGATTCTTTTTTCATTTTGCTTTTCCGGTTGGGTGTTTTTTGCTTCCTCGCATTTCAAATCATTGACTTGATTCTTGCGCTCCTCTGGTCTGCTGTCGGGAGTCTGTATAATATTCGTTATTTCAGTCCGTGTTTGCTTAATTTCTAGTTGGTTCCCCAATATAAGATCGAGGGTCTTATTAGTTTTCTTGTAGATCTCATTAAGTTTATCGGCGGCTTCTAAACAGTTCTTGAGAGACCTTAAAAGTGTGGTTCTGAACTCTATATCTTCCATTGACAATTTTGTCCTGTTTCTTTGTCTCCGCATTTTGTTATGCTTCCTTGGTGCACCCCCTAGTGGTCTTTGTTCGCAGTCTTATAGTTAAATCTTGATTGTTGTAGCTAATTCCAGGGAGGGTTTGACCTCCAGGCCAAGTGGCTATGAGAATCAGCTGTGTCAGCAGTGAGAGAACTTCTGTCCTCTAGGGAGGTGCTAATCTGGCGTTTGCCTGAGGCTATCCGGCAAATGCCTGTGTGCAGGGCTTGGGCGGGGCGGGTCACACAGGATCAACAGGGTGGGCCGGAGAGAGGAGAGCAGTTATGGCGGCTCTCAGTCCTGTCCCCAGGGGCTCTGCCTCTCTGAGTCCCAGCACCCGCTGTAAAGCTCAGAGAGAAAGCTGCACTCACTCTGACCGAAGCCAGACAGTCCCGCTTCTCCCGTTTGAGTCTGGGTCCCTAAAGACTCGCCCGGTTCTGGAGCTCAGAGTCTGCGACTCCCTCCCGATTGAAAACGCCAACCGCGCCCTCCGCCGCCAGCCCGCTCTGCGCACTCCGCACCTCAGAATTTGACTTCAGCACTGCGCCTCCTCTGAGTGTCCGTATGCGTTTCTCTTTCCTCCTAGTTGTAGGACTTCCACTCAGCCAGCGTTCCTGTGGTTCTGGGTGATGTCCCTTCCGTTTTTTGGTTTCACTTTTGAAGTAGTTGTTCAGAGCAGTAAACTCCGGCGTTAACCTATGCCGCCATCTTGGTTCTCCTAGATTATCTATACTTTATAGTCTGTTCTTTAATGATGCCAGAATGAGCTACATTTTTCAGGGATAACCATATATTCTAGATAACCAGAAATATTATGTCTGGTTAAGAGTTATAAATATCTTACTGTTTTAATAAATATAATTTGGAACCTGAGAGCCAACAACTAAGAAAAATGAAAATTCATGCTGTTAGTTTTCTTAATAGCAGTTTTGATAGAACTAATTTATTTACTTGTTTATTTTTAATTTCCCACTTGTAATGTCTTTTATTTTGAAAATAGAGTAGATGTTTAATACATTTTGAGTAAAAACATGAATGAATGAAGCACTGCAAACACGATTAGCTCTTTATGTCTTTACTGAATAGTATTAGTAGCTTACTAAATGTCAGGCACTGATCCAAACACGCCTAATTTCTTTTAATGAGGTAGCTATCATTATCTTCTCCACTTAGTATATAATGAAAATGAGGCCACCAGATAAGTTAAGGACTTGTCCAAGTAACTCAACCAATAATAGGCATAAAGGGATATGGATCCAAACAGTCTGGCCCAGAACCCATTCTATGAACCACTGTATTACATGGTTTAAGGAACTGAAAGCCAAAGGAATTTACTAAGGCTGGGTGATTTTCAGTCTATGAATAGAGAAGAGAGCAATTTCATACATCATATTTTTTCTCAGAAGTCCAAGGACGTTGACTTGGTAAAGAATGTTAATAAATAATAAATAATTAAATGTCAACATAGTACTGTTTAACAATTAGGTATATAGAAATGTTTACTTTCCCAAGAGTGGGAGTGACCTACTGTTATCTACTGGTAAAGATTGGCCTCCTGGCATAGCATACTAAGGTCACTTGACTCTCACTGACAATCTTAATCACATTTTCTAGTTTTTTCCCCAAAATTCACTTTAGAAAAACAGAACAGACTCAATCACCATGCCATTATTTTTAAAAATATGTTTGTACTGATTTTTAGAGAGAGAAGGGAGAAGGATAGAGATAGGAATATCAATGAGAAAGAAACATCGATTGGCTGCCTCCTGCATACCCCCTACTGGGGACTGAGCCTGCAACCCAGGCATGTGACTGGGAATAAAATAGGTGGCCTTGATTCATTGCTTGACGCCCAATCACTGAGCCACACCAGTGGGCACTATGCCATTATTAATATCAGTTTTGTATTCTTAATCCCCTTTTCAAATTAGCATTTTCAATTAAGAAGTGAGAGGTAGTCAATTTTAATTTATTTGTAACATCATAGAAAATTATGTAGGTGATAAAATAGCAAAAAATAAAAAAACTAAAGCAACATTATTCATCCTGCAAACTGCCATTTAACAAAAATTTGAGGTAAATAACTTGTAAAGTATTGGTATACATTTTAAAAGCAAACACCTAAGAATAATATAATTATAAATAGGAAAAATAGATTCTTTGAGGAGAATTTTCTTCATAATACCAAATAACAAAGTGGCAACACACAAAAAAATCTTATCCATTCTTGATCTTGGGAAAAAATTTTTTCTCAGGTAAGTTTCACCTAATTGGGTGAAGAAAAAAAAAATGTGCCCAGTCTCTGATTTTAAATTTGCCAAAATAACAATAAAAATACTACTTATATAAATTAAACCCACAAACTATGTTCTAATATGTCCAACTGAGATAACTATTTAGAACAAAAATAAGGACATTTAATTCTGAAGATTAATAGTTAATGAAAACCGTACTGCAAGGTGAAGCTTCTTTATTAAAATGGGTCAAATAAATAAAGTACGTTTTAAAATTCCAATCGGAAGAACAGAAAAATATAACAAAAATATGCTATGAAATTTAATTGCTAATAGTCTGTTTCAATGTAATGGTAAAGAGAATTCAAAAAAAAAAGGGAGAAAGCACTGTTTACCTACAGTAAAAAAAAATATACTACTTATAATTGTGGAATAGACCTAAAGTACTACAGGATGAAAAATTTTAATGGAAATGTGGTAAAAGTATAATTAAATGCAATGCATAACAGTGACAATTGGGACACATTATTTAATTGATAATCAGAAAACGGTATATTTGGAAACAGATTAAAAGTATTACTGATAAGACCACTGTGATGACCTATGAAGCCTGGAACTCATCACATCTGTATCCTACAAAACAACTAACCTGATTGTCTCTCTTCTCAGCTAAGATATAAGCAATGTCAAGGAGCATTTTATTCCAAAGCCGATAATCATATCTGGCCATAACTGCCTTGTAACTGTCCATGCACATAGTCTTTGAAGCAGAGGGTTAAATGTTCCTGCCCATTTTATCTAGTCCCCAAGACTCGTCCTGCAAAGTGAATAAAAATGATTATCTTTTAATCTACCCCCTCGTACACACATACCATAAAAAAAATAATAAACAAAAAACAAAGAAGAGGGCAAAGATGAGAACAGAAATCCTTGAAAAGATAGATAATTATTACCCACCCTGGAATTAACTTCTCAGCAAGAAGATCTCTATGCTTTGTTGGAGGTTAGGATGACTGATATGTCTCACATTTTATAAAACGGAGTCTTGGGATGTATAATCATTAACACAGACACATGGAAATTACAGTATTATTTTGAAGTAAATTTGAGAATGACTTGAAAAATAGTTTTAGCTTTCAAAAAAGCAGTATAAATATAATGATCTGTTTTTCTTGATATCTGATTTAGAAAAGTAATTTCAAATTCGAATAAGCTAGATAATCATATAAAAATAGCACTTAGGTAAGACAAAATAGAGCGTTCATCAAGCAGTTTTTTAAAAAGCTACTAGAATCATGATCACAGGTAAATTATGCAAAGAGAAAGACAGAAGGAGGACTGGAAGGAGGAGGGAGCTACTCAACTCACAGGGAACAGGAGGAAAGCCATAATTAAAATATATTTAAGTATATGTAAAATTAGGATATGTATATAACCAAAGGAATAAATATAGGGAAAAACAATACAATAATAAAAGTCACCAAAAACATGCCAACGTAAAGGAGAACTGAAATGGACCATCATGAAGTAGGTGATAAAGTAATACTTCATTGACATGGCAGTGAAGAACAAATGCAAATGAATTTTACAGGAAATTCAAACATTTTAAAAGTAAAAATATTCTGCATATTTCTACAATAAATTATTCTTTCTCTTGTTGTCTTAAATAGAGTATGTGGCATATATTTAATCTTTTATACAAAATGCACGTGGCTTTCTGATTAAAGAGAGATAGCATGCCCCTACAGAAGCCCCAGACTGATCTCTGTTTTGATATCTGTAAATCATTTTTTGACCTTTTTTTGTTATGAATTATCATTTCACAATTGTATCAGAAAGACAGCATCTCATGTTTGCTTCTCCTTTTCTCTTGGCTTTGGGAAACCAGATAATTTTTTATAACAGCAACTCTGGCTATTCAGAATCAATTTCTATTTTATGTTTAAGTTTGCTTATTTCCAATCACTGAATTTGCTATCTATCTGACAACCAGCTAAATAGACATTCTATACATAGATAGAAGAAAGTAAGATGAAAAGTAAATAGAAAATATAAAGAAAATAAGAAAAGAAAATACCAAATGCAGAAAATACTAGAAGTCATGAAATTAGAAAAGAATGCATATTATTAAGAATGCATCATTTCTTAATAATAAATAATATATATAGTAACTTTAAAAAAAGATATAACTGGTACAATATCTCATTTTCTTCCTAATAATAAGGAAGAAGATACTCTTAAGACACAGAATAAACTGTCTGATGTCTGTTCTGTACAGAAAATTTTCAACAATAAATTGGTTTTATTTTACCTTTTTAAAGAAGATAAAATTGGGTATAAGGTATTTTCCAAATAATGTGCAAAAGGACACACTTAAAAAACACACCAATACCAACTATGTTTCATGTTGTTTCCTATAGAACTGTAACTAAGAATAATAGATACAAATAGAATAGATTAACTAAACTACACTGAGTAAGGGGGGAGGGGAAGTATGGGTAACTCATAACAGTTAAAGCAAAAAAAAAAAAAGTCAAAATATTAAATCAGGGTTTTGCAGTATGTAGTCACCAATATATCAGCATGACCTAGGAACCTGTTAAACTCTGGGGGTAAGGTCATGCAATCTGTTTCAATAAACCCTGTAGGATGATTCTACTGCATGCTAAAATTTGCAAATCAATGCTTTAATTATATTAAATAAATGAGAAATCTAAATGCCAGATGAACTGTAATGAAGTGAAACTAAATCTGGCTTTGGTTCTGATAATGTATGAGATGAATATAAACAAAGTTACTGCTACTAAAAAAATGTAATTTGGGAGTATTTAAATATCTGTGCATGTACAAACACACACAGACACACTGTGTATCATAGGTGAAAAAGAACAGTCATTTTAGGTAAGCACAGTTAAAGTAGTTGAAGGAAAACAGAATTACAAAATTAACAAAATTACCTTGTTATGGAAAAAAAAAAACAAGGAAAAAAATTGATGTACTTGGCTGAGAAGTTATCTAGATAATTCTAAGATGAAAGTAAAAGTGAAAACTATAAACTATCAGTTATTCAGATTATCTACAGTCTACATAAATGAACTGTTTTGAGAAACATTAAATTCAGATATGCTTAGGATAGTATAGTACTAGAAATAGGAAGAAAGCCAGCTAGGTAGCAATTACCTTATTACAACAGGTGGAATTGTTTTCAATATATAAACAAATAAATATGTACACATTTATGGACAGTAACAATGAGCAATAAAACAATGTAAGTAAAAAAATACTATGAATTTGAAATTTCAACTATTATTATTTGGGGTTATCAAAGAATATGGCCTATTAGAGTCCTAAAATTTCTTTAATTATAAAATAAGAATAAAGGAAAATAAATTCAGAGAGATATTTGTTGACATTTGCCAGAAAATTTTCATTCTCAAGGCTATTAAATGTTAGTTATCAAAATAGGCATATATTTCACCTGCACAGATTAACACAAACCATTCAGATGAATTTGAAAGGGAGAGAAATGATATTTTTCAGCACAGTAATAAATTTAAAGTAATATTTAACGTAAACGTTTAATTAGAATAGAACATATTTAATTAATAAAACTAAATGAAAAGGAAATAAAATGTTGGTTACTCACCAGCAAGGGTGCTTGTATGCCTAAAAGCTCTGACCTGGGAGTCTGACAAACCAGTCAAAAGGGAGATTACTGTGTCCATCATATATTCATCATAAATTATGCTATACTGACACTGTCGAATCAGGACGCCAATAAATTCACAAAAGTTTGAACGAAATTTTTTCCACTGAGGTCCAGGCATGGTAAGGGGATAATCACCACTGTCCTAAAAGGGATAAAAATAACATATTAAATATGACATATAATATCAATTTGAACGTTTATATTTTCCTCCTACCTGTAAAGGGACTTTTTTCTCAAAGTAAATGTAGACAGAAAGTGGAGAAATATTTTTCTAAGTACACAGGTACTTAGACAGCTTTATCTTTTTTGTTTATTTTTATCATCTACAACTAATTCTTAACGTACTCAAAATTATTACTTAGACCCAGTATTTAATTAATTGTTTTAAGCCATTCACCTAAAATAATAGTTCCATTTTATTGCATTTGGGACTTAGTTGAGATAATTTGAAGCAGAAAACAAAAATTATTACAGAAGTTCAGATAAAAGATATTTGCCATTGAATTCAGATCAAAGTATTCATGATACCTATGTTATGCAGCATGTTTCAATTACGTAAATAGAATTATTAACTGAAAATTTTAAAGTATAAACATGTTAGCCCTGGCTGGTGTGGCTCAGTTGGTTAGAGCATTGTCCCCTGCACCAAAAGGTTGCCGGTTCTATCACCGGCATGTTCCGGAGACAGCTAATTGATGTTTCTCTTTCACATGGATGATTTTCTCTCTCTTTCTCTAAAAAACAATAAAAACATATCCTTGGTTGAATTTTTTTTTAAAAAAAGAAAAAGATAAAGGATGGTGAAGAAAGATGGAAAAAGTCTAGGTGTTTGCCCTGAGGTGGAACCAACCATGTACTTACTGTCTACTCATACATTTATTTTGCATGGGACAAACACCTGTGAATCTAAAGTCACTGTTGACCAGACTATCTGCTACTCACAGACAAATGCAGCTTCCTATTATGGTAAAATTATGAACAGTGGGGAAAGATGAATTATTCAGTAAATGATTTTGGTATAACTAGCTGTTCATTATAAAAAACAAGATAGCCCTAGCTGGTTTTGCTCAGTGGATAAAGGATCGGCCTGTGGACCGAAGGGTCCTGGGTTCAATTCCGGTCAAGGACACATGCCCAGATTGCAGGCTCAATCTCAGTAGGGGCATGCAGGAGGCAGCTAATTAATGATTCTTTCTCATCATTGATGTTTCTATCTCTCTCTCCCTCTCCCTCTTGGAAATCAATAAAAATATATATATAAAAAGAAAAAACAAGATATGCATTGCACCTTACACCAAAATAAATCCCTAATGAACCAAAACACTTTAAAATATTCAACCAAAAAAGAAATAGCAGAAAACATGGGAGAATATTCTTAGAGTAGGGAAGTATTTTTCTAAATATAATACAAAAGCCAGAAATTCTAAAAGACCAACAAATTCATCCAAATAAAAGTAATTTTTGTATTACAGAGAGTATTTCTCTTGTTGTTCAGGCCTGCAGGAAATAACCCTTAACTATTGGGGGAAGAGTAAGAAGCCCAGGTCACTTCTCTATATCTTTATCTCCTACAAATCTGATGGGAGGTCAGCAAACCAAGTCACTACACCACAGCACAGGCAAAGAACACCTGCAGCTCGGAGAAGGGTAAAGAAAAAAATCCATTACCTGGGGTAGAAAAGAAAAAACCCTATACCAATACTAAAGGGGTCTACTAGCACTGGGAGAACAGAAACATGGATATGAAAGCTGAGAAAATCTCCCAGTGGCTCTAAGCCAGGGGTGGGCAAACTTTTTGACTCGAGGGCCACAATGGGTTCTTAAACTGGACTGGAGGGCCGGAACAAAAGCATGGATGGAGTGTTTGTGTGAACTAAAATAAATTCAAAGTAAACATCGTTACATAAAAGGGTACGGTCTTTTTTTTTTTTTTAGTTTTATTCATTTCAAACAGGCCGGATCTGGCCCGCGGGCCATAGTTTGCCCACGGCTGCTCTAAGCACACAAGGCATGCTTACAATTTAAGCAAGATTAGGACAGATAATCCACATGCCCTCATTTTAATACAAGTCTACCACTAGGAGGGGCAAAACTGCTCTGTGGCACAGGAGTGCAAAGAGAGCTGAAAGCTGAGGGTGTACCATAAACACTGAAAACAAACAAAACAAAAAAAAGCTCTGGTATCCTAAGCACAACAGTACCAACCACTAGAGAAATCTAAGCTGTGTAGTACACTAAGGATAATGAACACATGCTCAGCTCAATTCCTAACTAGACTGATAATGCATACCTTTTTAATTTTTGTATCACATGCAAATATTGTGATTAAGAGGAAAAACATTTTGGAAAAAGAAAGGAGTCTCCCATATCCACTTCAAGACAGTTTCTTGCTTTATTCTAATACTAGCTATAAATTTCTCCTTGTTACACACTTATACATGCTGTGTAAAAAGAATTGTCTAGTTAATGACAAGTAATAGGTATTGAATACTAGCTCTCTTCACAAAACAGTAATGTCTTCTTTTTAGGAGAGCTAAGAAAACACAATAATAATAAAATAAAGACAATCAAGGCGATGGCCCAGTGACTCAGTTGGTTGGAGTGTTGTCCGATACACCAAAAAATTGCAGGTTCAATTCTGGGTTTGAGCACAAACCTAGGTTGTGGGTCCAATCCCCAGTCAGGGCACATAGCAGAGGGAACTGATAGATGTTTCTCTCTCCCCCCTCTATTCCCGCCCTTCCTCCCTTTCTAAAATAAAATAAAAAAAAAAATATCCTCAGGTGAGGATAAAATAAAAAGATAATCAAGAAGCCTAACTGCCTTATCTACAACTAATATTTAAGTTCTTTGAGGGCAGTCTTGTTATGACACTTTGCACAAGAAATTTTTTAAATAAACTAGTGAAAAAGTAATCCATATAAAATAAGAAACAGGCATAGAAACGTAGAAAAAAGCTTACAGTAGGAAAAACATCAAGTAGAAATCTGTAAGAAAAATAATACAGAACAAACCAAATAGGTCTAGTAAGAAAGCAATTCCCCCAAGTATGTTTAGGCAAATACAAGGGGAGAAATCTCTATGTAGCAAAGTACAATATAGTTTTCACATATATAATCTTGTATTATCAATATACTGTGATGGCTATCCTATCTAATAATAGAGAAACATGGTAATTAGCCATACCTCTGCTACCCTTCCCATTGGCTAATCAGGGCGATATGCAAATTAACTGCCAACCAAGATGGCGGCCGACAACCAGGCAGCTTGAAGCGAACAGGAGACTTTCTTGCTTCAGTGACGGAGGACTCCAACATTCCCCGCCTGCCTTGCCGGCCTCTGAGCTTGCAGTTTAAGAAACATTGTTACAAATATAGAAGCTAAACAAAACCCCAGAATCCTGCTTTCGGCCAGCCAGGCTTCAGCCAGCAGGACCGCAACATTGTTTCAATTATAGAACAAACGCAGATCCCTGCTTTCAGCCAGCCGAGATCTCAGAGCTGGAGTGAGCAGGCCCGCAAAAGTGTTACAATTATAGAACCCAAACAAACCAGATACCTGCTTTCAGCAGCCGAGGCCTCGGGCTGAAGCCAAGCCTCAGAGATAAAGCTGGCCCAGAATAAAAAAGAAAAAGAAAAAAAGGACAGGTTGGGAGCTTCAGTAACCCACCAGCCTGAAAACAGCCCTCAGCCCCTCAACCAGACTGGCCAGGCACCCCAGTGGGGACCCCCACCATGAAGGGTGAGTGACCAGCTGCAAACAGCCATCATCCCCTCACCCAGGCTGGCCAGGCACCCCAGTGGGAACCCCCACCCTGATCCAGGAAACCCTTTAGGGCAAACCAGCCGGCCCCCACCCGTGTACCAGGCCGCTATCCTATATAGTAAAAGGGTAATATGCCTCCCAGCACCGGAATCAGTGGAGCAGCGAGGCCTCCTGGCACCGGGATCAGTGTGATAGGGGGCAGCGACCAAACCCCCTGATCGCCCTGCGGCTCTGTGTGTGACAGGGGGCAGGGCCACAACCTCCCTATCCGCCCTGCTCTGTTCGTGACAGGGGAAGGCACCCCAACACCCTGATCAGCCCTGCTCTGTGCCTCATAGGGGGGAGCTCCCCAACCCCCTGATCGCCTTGCGGCTCTGTGTGTGACAGGGTGTGGCGCCCCAACCCCCTGATTGGCCCCGCTCTGTGTGTGACAGGGTGCGGCGCCCCAACCCCCCCTCCCCCCGCCCCCACGGGCCCTGCTTTGTGTGTGACGGGGTAGAGCCATAACCTCCCCATCAGCCCTGCCCTGAGTGTGACAGTGGCGGCGCCCCAACCCCCTGATCGGCCCTGCCCTGTGGGTGATAGAGGGCGGCTCTGTGTGTGACGAGGTAAAGCCATAACCTCCCCATCGGCCCTGCCCTGACTGTGACAGTGGCGGCGCCCCAACCCCTGATCCGCCCTGCTGTGTGTGTGACAGGGGACAGTGCCACAACTCCCCTATCGGCCCTACTCTGTGGGTGACAGGGGGGAGCTCCTCAACCCCCTGATCAGTCCTGCTCTGTGCGTGACAGGGGGGAGCTCCCCAACCCCCTGATCGGCCCTGCTCTGTGCATGACAGGGTATGGAGCCCCAACCCCCCTGATGGGCCCTGCTCTGTGCGTGACAGGGGGCAGCGCCCCAACCCCCTGATTGGTCCTGCTCTGTGCGTGACGGGGTGGTGCCGCAATCTCCCTATCGACCCAGCCTTGAGTGTGACAAGCGGCGGTGCCCCAACCCCCCAATCAGCCCTACCCTGAGCGTGACTAGGGGTGGCATCGCAACCTCCTGATCCGCCCTGCTCTGTGCATGACAGGGGGTGGCGCCCCAACTCCCCAATTGGTCCTGCTCTGAGCCCGACCAGGGGCTGCACCTAGGGATTGGGCCTGCCCTCTGCCACCCAGGAGCAGGCCTAAGCCATCAGGTCTTTATCTCCTGAGGGGTCCCAGACTGCAAGAAGGCACAGGCCGGGCTGAGGGACACCCCCCTCCCCCCCTGAGTGCACAAATTTTTGTGCACCAGGCCTCTAGTCTATAATAAAAGCCTAATATGCTAAGTGTCTGATTGTCCATTCAACCAATCAAAGTGCAATATGCTCATGATATGCCAAGGCCACTCAATTGCTCGCTAAGATGTGCATTGACCACCAGGGGGCAGATACTCTGACCGGTAGGTTAGATTGCCGTTGGGGTCCGGCCGATCAGGACTAAGCAAGACGGGCCGGACATGCTCTGGAGCCCTCCTGTGGTCCGTCCCCAGCTGGCCAATCTCCTGTGTCCCTCCACAGCACATATCGTGCACCGGTGGGGTCCCTCAGCCAGGCCTGCGCCCTCTCACAATCTGGGACCCCTCAGGGGATGTCGGAGAGTCTATATGACATGCACAGACCACCAGGGGCCAGACACTCAATGCAGGAGCTGACCCCTGGTGGACAGTGTGACCCCACAAGGGAGTGCCGCTCAGCCAGAAGCCGGGCTCATGGCTGGTGAGTGCAGTTGTGGTGGCGGGAGCCTCTCCCACCTCCGCGGCAGCACTAAGGATGTCCGACTGCCAACTTAGGCCCCCAGACTGCGAGAGGGCACAGGCCGGGCTGAGGGACCTGCCGAGTGCACGAATTTCGTGCACCGGGCCTCTAGTTGTTATATACAAAGATGAGAGAAATAAGACCTTAAGAACTCGTCCTAGATCCAAGAGCTACAAAGTTCTGGTTCTGGGAATATAAAGTCTATGTATTCTCTACTAAACAATGGAGCTTCACTTGATTTACTAAAGGAACCTTGGAGGACAGAAGGACTTCTCTTCCAAGAAAGGAACACTGGGGTTCTGATACTAAACAGAGACACAAGCTACTAATGGAAAAGTCTATTTTAGAAGTTTTGTGTGAACACTGATGGGGGAGGAAGGAAGGAAAAAGGTGCCAAGTTTCAGAGACAAGAGCCAGCAACAAAAACTCGAAGATTTACAACCTCTGACTGAGATGTGAACAATTTTATGAGAGATCCACTGCAAAGTAAAACTTATGCAGCTAGCAGAGAGAAGAACATTAATTATCTAATCCCAAAGCATTTGAATTTTATAGTAGCCAAGAGTGATTAATAGAAAACAGAAATAGCAATGAATGGTCCTCACAAATATTTGGGAACTCAATGTGGTCACAAACTATAGATATCTAAAGATATAAAACACTCTCTCAGGGTAAATCCAAGAGAATTGATTTTTAACCCAGCTAATGGACGATGTCAAAAATGTCACCTATTTTTGGTGCAACATTGGCTTTTGGCTACCTGATTTCAACAGACCCAAAGATCTTGCTTAAAACAGTGATCAGCAAACACTTGTTTGGAGAAACTATTCATCAACCTATCCATTTACCCACCCATCCATCTATTCACACGTTTACTGAGCAACATATATGTTCTAGGCAATATACCAGGTCCTTGTGTACAAAGGTGAGCAAAACCAGAATTTTCTAAAAACTTCTGCTTTATTTTTTCCAGCTTTATTGAGATAAAGTTGATATGTAATGTTGTGTAAGTTTAAGGTGTACATGTTGACTGAATATACCGGTAGTTATGTATCCAAAATGATTACCACTATAGCATTAGCATGTAACGTCTCCATTCCATCACATTACCCATTTCTATTTTTGGTGAAAACATTTAAGATTTACTCTCTTAGCAACTTTCAAGTATGTAATACAGTATTATTAACTATAATCATCATGCTGTACATTAGATCTCTAGAACCTTACTTATCTTATAACGGGAAGTCTATGTCCTTTGACAAACTTATCCCCGTATCTCCCACCAATCAAATAACTTCTATTTTAAGTGAGAAAATGGTCATGTAATATAACTGAATTAAAAACAGTAACAGAACTTTAAACAATGGTATAACAATGGCACCACAGTGCTGCTTTAAGTTTTGCACACTAAAATAAATGCTATGGTGGTTAACCAAGAAGATGGGGCCAGATCCTACGGATCCTTATTTATATAAAGGAGGCTAAGGAAGCCAAACATTACTTTGTAGGCAATGAGTGACCACTGAAAGGTTTTGAGCAAAACAAACTAAGTTGTGTATTTCAAGAAAATATTAGAACTTCTCCTTATTTTTACCTAAAAATAAGAAACAAATTAATTTTTACTAATGTTTAATATACAGAATAAGCTTGGAATTCCCTAACTAGGTCCAAATTTCAGACTGTTTCTGTCACAATGGTATTTGAGATATCCCAAGAGAAGAGTAAGTAAGAAGAATTAAATGCTCAAAGAGATTGACATTAAGGTACTCTTCACTGATTTTGTTCACTTTGTAATTTTCATTATGATCAATGCAATGGATTAATGGTATAAATAATTTTTTTTAACTCTTTACAAATTTTTTTGAAGAAAACATAAAAAATATCTGAATATCCTATATAATAAAGAGGTAATATGCAAATTGATCATCACTCCAACACACAAGATGGCCGCCCCCATGTGGACACAAGATGGCCAGCAGGGGAGGGCAGTCGGGGGCAACCAGGCCTGCAGGGGAGAGCAGTTGGGAGCGATCAGGCCTGCAGGGGAGGGCAGTTGGGAGGGGGGGGGGAACCCAAGCTTGTAGGGCAGGGCAAGTGGGGGGGACCAGGTCTGCAGGGGAGGGCAGTTGGGGGCAACCAGTCCTGCAGGGGAGGGCATTTGGGGGGACCAGGCCAGCAGGGGAGGGCAGTTGGGAGGGACCAGGCCGGCAGGGGAGCAGTTAGGCATAGATCAGGATGGCAGGGGAGTGGTTAGGGGGTGATCAGGCTGGCAGGTAGAAGCAGTTAGGGGCAATCTGGCAGGCAGGCAGGCAGGCAGGCAAGCGGTTGGGAGCCAGCAGTCCCGGATTGTGAGAGGGATGTCCGACTGCCCGTTTAGGTCCGATCCCACCGGAATCGGGCCTAAACAGGCAGTCGGACATCCCTCAAGGGGTCCCAGATTGGAGAAGGTGCAGGCTGGGCTGAGGGACACTCCACCCCATGCACGAATTTTGTGCACCAGGCCTCTAGTATAATCATAAATGAGTAACAATAAACCGTGGCAGTACTGGCACTTGCCACAGAAGCTCTTCTTAGACCATTATAAAAGTTAAAGCCATGACAATTAAATGACGTCTGACAAGAAATTGATTTAGTAGCATGTGCATTTAATTCTATAAATAAAATACACATATACTGCAAACTACACTGTAATATAATAAACAAAAATTACACACTTGGTATTCTGATCACCAAGTGTGGAAGGAAAAGAAACTTAACTATTTATTTTTTATTTAACAGATACTTATGAAAGAGACATACTTAGTACAGAACTAAGAAAGTCTGAAACAATCACCAGAAAAACTCTAGTTTTTTGAGAGTGTGTGAAAGAGGCAGACGAGGAAACAATACTTTTATAAATAAAACTGGCCATATCACAGGTATTCCCTATTAAGAATACAGGCTGGAAAATGTTTTAATTGGATGCACAATCAAGAAAATGTCAAGACTTTAATTTTGGAATGGAGATAATTTGAGCTTTCTTCTACTGAATCTTTGATATTTCCTTAACATTTTATCAGTTTGTATACTATTTAAATATTTGTACATTTCTTAAAAATTTTAATTGACTAATAAATGCTGAAATGGATAAATAAATCAAAAGTTCTATATTTAAATTTACAAAAGCACATATTCAAAACAAGAGAAAAAAACTATTGGATAAGCTGTCATCATTACAAAAGAGCACAATCAGCAAAATCTCTGTGCTGAGAGCGATACAATATAAACAAACACAGAAGAATTGAAGGCACTAAGTAAATATATCAAATGTGCTGTATTGTGAGGGTTTCCCCACACAGATGCCATAATTAATACATAAAAACTGACCTTTGGGCAACATAGCTAAGAAATTACATATGGAAATGTGATTCTAATAATCTGGGGAAGAAATACCATTACATTTTGCTTTACCTACAAAAGGTTGGCTCCAACAGGAAACAAGTATATCTATTAACTCTGAGGAGCTAAAGACTGCTTTGGGAATTAGCATATTTATAAATATGGTTGACATTAAAATTACAAAGTACTTTAGGCTGAGCGCAGGTTTGTAGAAATTTTAAAAAATTTATCTAATAATCCTATATAATGAAGAGCTAATATGCTAATTAGGCCAAACAGACAGACCGTCCAGACAACCTTCAGGATGAAGCCAAGGCTATGAGAGCTGAGGCAGCCAGGGGTGCGAGGGCCAAGCCCTTTGCACGAATTTCGTGCTTCCGGCCTCTGGTAACATTAAAACCAGGTTGTAATAATAAGAAACAAAAGCTACACTACACTTTTGCAGGCAACGACATACTCTTGGACTACACCTCATCAAAATTTAAATACCTTGCATCTAAGCCACTTCTAACTCATCTCACCATTATTTTACTTTATATACATTATATTCACTCATTTAATAGAATTTCCTTTTTATTTTATTTTTCCCATCACCACTTATCCCCTCTCTTACCTCTTCCACCTCCACCCCCCCCCCCCCCCGCCCCCAACTCCCTGGCAATCACCATATTGTTGTCCACGTCCATAAGTTCTTTCTGTTTTACTTCTTTGCTCAATTCCTCCCTCCTCCCTAACAACATGCATCCCCCCCACCATGCCCCCAGGAGCTGCTTTCTATCTATAAGTCATTTAACAAAATTTGAATGGCTATTCCCTGTAAAACAGACATTGTTCTAGGCCAGCCGTGGGCAAACTACGGCCCGCGGGCTGGATCCGGCCCGTTTGAAATGAATAAAACTAAAAAAAAAAAAAGACTGTACCCTTTTATGTAATGATGTTTACTTTGAATTTATATTAGTTCACACAAACACTCCATCCATGCTTTTGTTCTGGCCCTCCGGTCCATTTTAAGAACCCATTGTGGCCCTCGAGTCAAAAAGTTTGCCCACCCCTGTTCTAGGCTCTTGGGATACAATGATTCAGAATATTGCCACAAAATATAATTTACCAAAACTAACCTCCCTCCTCTCCCAGGAGACCAAATAACCTATATAATATTTTGAAAAAAATTGTAAATTTTAACAATATGCAGGCATTTAAATGCAGTTTCTTAAGTATAGATAAAGTATCAAAAAGAGTAATACTTGCTAAAGTGATTGAAAATAAAATGAACAAACAGCATTGGAAGATAGATCTAATATATCATATAACTGTGCTTTAAACAAATACTTTCTAATCATAATAAGGACTTAATTGCAATGTCAAACAGAAAAAAATGAGAACAGTGATTGTTACTCTTCTTTCATTAAGTAAGCTCCAATGCTGAGAGAGAAAAATATTTAGGAATATGAAATAAGTGCATCTTAAAATATTTCATTATATGTAACTCATCAGTTTTGGTAATAGTTTACTATTCCTCCAAGAAACCCTGAATATCTGACAACATTCACAGGAATATTTTCTTAGGTAAGGTATATAATGAATTTTATTTTTCTGAATTATTCCTCTTTCTCTAGTTATCCCAAAATCTTAGAAAAGCAACTATTTAGTGTTATTGTGCATTTTCACAGTATATTCGTTTTCCCCTTATTCTATTTTCATATATTAAGTGCTTTTCTTTTTTTAAAAAAATATACTTCTTTATTGATTTCAGAGAGGAAGGAAGAGGAAGAGAAAGATAGAAACATCAATGATGAGAGAGAATCATTGATCGGCTGCCTCCTGCATGCCCCCCACTTGGGATTGAGCCCGCAACCCAGGCATGCGCCCATGGCAGGAATGGAACCTGGGACCCTTCAGTCCGCAGGCCGACGCTCTATCCGCTGAGCCAAAACGGCTAGGGCTATGAAGTGCTTTTCTAACTTAAATTTTGGCTTTCACTTTTTATGTCCCTTAGAACAGAAGTTTACAAACTTTGCTGTATATGAAATTACCTGGTGAGCTTTTAAAAATCCCTATGCCCTGGTGCATACCT
Organism: Myotis myotis; assembly: GCF_014108235.1. Taxonomy (NCBI): domain Eukaryota; kingdom Metazoa; phylum Chordata; class Mammalia; order Chiroptera; family Vespertilionidae; genus Myotis; species Myotis myotis. Next base: position 29,690,196 of record NW_023416317.1, on the reverse strand, counting down.
AACAAATTACATCAGAATGTCTGAAGGATGTAAAATGGATCCAGGTATCTGTAGTTTTTAAATATTCCTTGGTGATGAAATTCATAGCATTACAGGCCTACCTCAAAAAAAGAGAAAAATCTCAAATTAACAATCTAACCTTACACTTGAAGGAAAAAAAAAAAAAGAACAAACAAAGCCGGAAGTGGGTAGAAGAGAGGAAATAATAAAGATCAAAGCAGAAATAAAAGAAATAGAGAAAAAAAAATACAGCTCTGGCTGGTTTTATTCAGTGGATAGAGCGTTGGCCTGTGGTCCAAAGGGTCGCGAGTTCTATTACCAGTCAAGGAAACATACCTCACTTGCAGGCTCGATCCCCAGCCACAGTTGGAGTATGTGTGGTAGGCAACCAATCAATGTGTCTCTCTCACACAGATGTTTTCTCTCTTTCCTCTGCTCTCTCTCTCTCTCTCTCTCTAAAAAAAAAAAAAAAAAAAAAAAAAAAAAAAAAAAAAAAGTCCCCAGTAAGGATAAAAAACACACAAAAGGTCAATGAATCCAAGAGTTGGTTCTCTGATAAGATAAACATGATTGACAAGCCTTTAACCAGGCATACCAAGAAAAAAAGAGAGGGAACCCAAATAAATAAAGTCAGAAGTGATGGAGGAAAAGTAACAACTGACACCACAGAAATAAAAGGGATTTTATGAAAAAATTATGAGCAGCTATATGCTAAAAAATTGGACAACCTGGAAGTAATGGACAAATTCCTATAAGATACACTCTCCAAAAACTGAATCAAGAAGAAACAAAAAATCTGAACAGAAGAATTACAACTAATGAACTGAAGCAGCCATCAAAAAAACTCCCAATAAACAAAGATCCTGGACTGGCTGGCTTCACAAGTAAATGTTACCAAACATTCAAAGACCTACCACTTACCCTAACTATGCCAAAAAATTCAAGAGGAAGGAAGACTCTCAATTTCATTTTATGAGGCCAGCATTACCCTAATTCCAAATAAAGACACTATAATGAAAGAAAACTATAGGCCAATCGTGAATACACATGTCATAATCCTCAAAAAAATATTAGTAAATCAAATGCAGCAATACAATTTAAAGATATACACCAGGATCATGTGGGATTTATTCCTGGGATGCAAAGTTCATACACTATCAGCAAACCAACTATCTCGAAACATCACATAAACAGAAGTCATAGCCTCAGCAATCTGACAAGAAAAAAGTAAAAGACATATCAATAGGAAAGAAAAAAGTAAAATTGTCAGTATTTGCAGATGATGCATATAGAACCCTAAAGATTCCACCAAAAAACTAGTAAAACTGATAAGTAAAGTAGCAGAATACAAAGTAAACATTCAGAAATCAGTTGCATATTTATACACCAATAATGAATTATCAAAAAGGGAAACTAAGAAAACAATCCCATTTTCAACTGTATAAAAAATATATCTAGGAATAAATTTAATCAAGATAAAAGACATTGGAGAAAAAACAGAGGAAGATATTAATAAATGGAAGCATATACCATGCTCGTGGATAAGAATAATAAGCATTATTAAAATATCTGTATTACCCAAAACAATCTACAGATTCAATGCAATTCCTACCAAAATACCAATGGCATCCTAACCTATCTAATAAAAAAAAAAGAGAAACATGGTAATTAGCGTACGACCGCTACCCTTCCCATTGGCTAATCAGGGCAATATGCAAATTAACTGCCAGTTAAGATGGTGGCTGGCAGCCAGGCAGCTTAAAGTGAACATGAAGCTTGCTTGCTTCAGTGACGGAGGACTCCAACGTTCACTGCCTGCGGCTGCAGGCCTCTGAGCTGCAACTCTAAGCAACTATGTTACAAATATAGAAGCTAAACAAAACCCCAGAAACCTGCTTTAGTCCCTCGGGCTTCAGCCAGCAGGATTGCAACATTGTTTCAAATACAGAAGGTAAACAAAGGCCAGAAACCTGCTTTCAGCAGCGGAGGCCTAAGAGCTAGAGCCAAGCCTCAGAGATAAAGCTGGCCCAGAATAAAAAAAAAAAAGGAAAAAAGGAGCGGTTGGGAGCTTCAGTCACTCGCCAGTCTGAAAACAGCCCTCAGCCCCTCACCCAGACTGGCCAGGCACCCCAGTGGGGACCCCCACCATGAAGGGTGTGTGACCAGCTGCAAACAGCCATCATCCCCTCACCCAGGCTGGCCAGGCACCCCAGTGGGGACCCCCACCCTGATCCAGGACACCCTTCAGGGCAAACCAGCCGGCCCCCACCCGTGCACCAGGCCTCTATCCTATATAGTAAAAGGGTAATATGCCTCCCAGCACCGGAATCAGCGGAGCAGTGAGGCCTCCCAGCACCAGGATCAGCGGAGTCGAGAGGCCTCCCGGCACCGGGATCAGCGTGACAGGGGGCAGCGACCAAACCCCCTGATCGCCCTGTGGCTCTGTGTGTGATAGGGGGCGGGGCCACAACCTCCCTATCCACCCTGCTCTGTTCGTGACAGGGGAAGGCGCCCCAACTCCCTGATTAGCCCTGCTCTGTGCCTGATAGGGGGAGCTCCTCAACCCCCTGATCGCCCTGCGGCTCTGTGTGTGACAAGGTGCGGTGCCCCAACCCTGATCAGCCCTGCTCTGTGTGTGACAGGGGGCAGCGCCCCAACCCCGATAGGCCCTGCTCTGTGTGTGACGGGGTAGAGCCATAACCTCCCCATCGGCCCTGCCCTGAGTGTGAGAGTGGCGGCGCCCCAACCCCCTGATTGGCCCTGCTCTGTGGGTGATAGAGGGCGGTGCCCCAACCCCCACCCGACGGGCCCTGCTCTGTGTGTGATGGGGTAGAGCCATAACCTCCCCATTGACCCTGCCCTGAGTGTGACAATGGCAGCACCCCCGCCCCAGCGCCGGGCCAGGGGCCCTGAGGCCATGCCCTCCGCCCTGGCGCCAGGCTGGGGAACCTAAGGCTGTGCCCCTGCCCTGCGGGGCTTGTCAGGGGTGGGGCTGGCTGGGTCTGAGTCTTGCGTGATTTCGAGGCACGCGGGTGGGCGGGGACTTGACGCTGGGTCCTGTGGTGCATCCCAGACTCTGACAGGAGGGAGATTTTCATATACATTTTACTAATTTTCTTTCATCTCTGACACTTCTATTATAGAGAAAGGGCAAATAGCAATATTAAAATATTTCCTCTATTTAATTCTCTTTTAGTGTGCACGAATTCTGTGCACTGGGCCACTAGTGCAGAAATAAAACTATGTAAGTGTTTCAACATAAAATCTGTGTAAAACTACTTCAGAGAATTATTTCAGTGAAAATTAAAAAATTTGTAGAAATTGAGTTCTGCATGAGTAATTTGTTAAGACTAGCAAAGAAAACATGCATCATAAATCACAATATTCTCAGTTTCCCTTAATACATGCTTAAGTTTTATACACAGAGGTGCGCTCGCGATTACACGCATACACACACACACACACACACACACAAGGGAAGGGCATGTGGTAAAGGTCCACATAAAATAATTTTGGGAATTGTGGATTGCAGTTTAGCAGTTTTTTCTCCATTAGAATTTTAAAAAACATACGCAATCTGTTCACACTTCTTTGTCCTCCAAATCCTTTTTCTTTAAGCATTTAATAGGACTAGCATTCCACAGAATATTAAACTGTTGGAGATACCTCTTTAAATTTGGGGATTTTAGGTGATCTTCAAGAATGAGTGTCAAGAATCAACTTCTAGCTCATACCACTAATATTCTTATCCTTACTGTTTATTTAGTGCATCCTCCATGCAATGTAATCAAATCCTCAGAGATCATTAATTTTGGAATTAGTAGCATGGACTATCATATATACATGAGGAAATAGTGTATCTTCATTTATACTAAACACTAAATCAAAACAAAACTTAAAATAATCAACATTTAAAAGTATAAGTAGGACATTTGTATAAATATTGAAATGCTATATACCTCATCAAATTCTTCAGTCATTTTTCTGATGATTTCTGCATTCTGCATATTTCGAAACATCTCTATTCTCACAGTACCTGTGAAACAACAGATTTTACAGTTAATCCTTTTCTATTCCATGCTAAAATTAAATTTTATCTGACCATTGTTTGGAAAGTTTTATATGCTTGGGTTTTTCTTTCCTCCAACAACCTCCTATCTATACCAAAAAAATATCGTAAGAAGTTCAAAGTTCTTTAGATATTTTTTAAAAAATGGAATATTCTGTGAATTAGGTAAGTGTAAGAAAAAATACTGAGAGGAGTATTGGGAAAGAAAAAAATGAAGACATAAAACAAATTTATATTGTATGAAGAGCCCTAAAAATTGACTTAGACATATGTTGGCATTATCCAGACATATAGGTGGCTGCCTTAGTCTGAATAACATCCATCTGGATGGTATTATCTCCTTTCATGGCTCTTTGTGATATTCTTTATCACCAGAATATTCTTCTATAGATTAAAATGAAATGTCCCTTAATTTAGTAACACACTTTAGTTAAAATAATTTCTCTGAACTTTTCATGAAAGGTTGCTCAGTGTCCTAGCTAGTTTGACTCAGTGGATAGAGTGTTGGCTTATAGACTGGGGGGTCCTGGGTTCGATTCTGATCAAGGCACGTACCTCGGTTGCAGGCTCCTGGCCCTGGTTGGGGCATGCGGGAGGCAACCAATCAATATGTCTCTCTTACATCAGTGTTTCTGTCTCTCCCTCTCCCTTTCACTCTCTTTAAAAATCAATAGAAAAAATATCCTTGAGTGAGGATTTAAAAAAAAAAGTTTCTCAGTAACTTATACATAAATATCAAACAATCAAAAATAAAAAGTTAACCCCTTTTTCATCTTTCTTTCATATTACTTTTAGCTACTTTATTTTTATCTCAAACATGATTATGTAAATACTATCATTAAAAAAAAGAATAATGATGTCTGGTTTATACCAAAAACTTCAGTTAAAAATGAAGATAACTTAAAAATATTAAAATACGGTTTTAAAGTCAACCTTAAAGACAAAGAACCCTGGCCTAATAATTAAACAATGTTCAATTTCAACTGTATAAATATAAAACATTCAAGTTAAAAACTCAACAGACTGAGAGAAGGCAATGTGGAAAAAAACTTAACAACTCAATGAGTTAGTAAGAAAATAATTACTTTATAACCTCTGTCTGGCTCCTTGCCAGTGATTACCAGCACCAATTCAAATCACATTTAGTAATGTGGGGAAGTCTCTGAAATGTATTCTCCCCTCTTACAACAGGAAACAAGATGAAACCAAAGAGCCACTAAAAGTCATCAAGATATGGTCTTAATTCATAAACTATAATAGCACATTAAACTGAATCTGACTTAATTTTTACTGATCTGTAAAATGAAAAAAGTCATACCTGCTCTCTTTTAATCAAAATCATCTTAAAGCACATTTTAATTACTTGATATACAGGACAGGACAAAAGTTGGTTTACCATTGTTTGTATGGAAAATAATAAATAATACAAGAATAAACTCTGTGTTTCGAGTACTCATACTGTAAACCTACTTTTGCCTCATACTATATAGCTCTCTCATTCCTTTTTAGGATGCTGAGTTATGTACCACCGACAGGTATTCCCTATTATCAGCTGTAGGGATGAGAGAGTCTAGATTGGGAGGTTCGGGTGAATAAAAATATTTTTTTAAAGAGTTCTACCACAACATCCAATTTCCTAAACAAAATGAAAAAACTTTATATGTGTTTTTTTAATGCCAAAAAAAACCAGTATTATAGATAGTATTTAACAGTTTTCTTGATGCCTATAACCTTTATTTTCAGACAATTTTTAAAAATTAAATAAACAGAAAACACATTAAATTGCTAATTATAAATTGTCTAAAAGTTACTTTGTGTCAGACATTCTTAGAATCAAATTAAACAAAACTGTTTAATAATACAGTTGACCTTGAACAATGTAGGGGTTTGAGACATCGAACCCTCACACAGTCAAAAACCCATGTATAACATTTTACTCCCACCAAATGTAACTTATAGGCATCCCTCGGTATCCATGCAGTATTGGCCCCAAGGACCATCCAATTCTCAACAGAAGACCAAATATACTGTTTTCAATTGTCAAAAGGTTGAATTTGTGGATATGAAACTCTGAGATACAGAGAGCTGACTACGCATTTTTGGGGGGGAGGAAAATCCACCTATAAGTAGATCTGCACATTTCAAACCTGTCATTCAAGGGTCAACTGTATCTAACCTTGTTTGGGTCATGAACTATTTTGTCAATCTGAAATGGACTCCCATAGATAAAAAGCATGTAATTTCAGGGGTTGTTTCAAGGTATTCCTGATAAGTAAAATTATATTCATAAGTACTAAACAAGAATAAGTAAAATTAGATCTTTAGGTCATTAAACATGGGATAATTTAGTTGTTCTTTGGAAGGTGAATATATATATTGACTGGAATGTCATTACATGGTTGTATGTATTTGCCAAAAGTCATCAATCTGTACACTTAAACTGTGTGAATTTGATTAAAATGTGTAAAGTTGATTAAAAAAAAAACAAGAAAAAGTTATTAACCAATGTCAACCCAATAAATTTAATGAAAAACCAACAAACAAAAAGACAAGAAATCTTGGGCTGCCAAATTCTTTAAGCAGAATCAGGTCTCTTCTGAAGCAGAAGGGAATTGTGGGCAAAGGAAAATTGCCAGATGATATCAATGAGAATACTGCATATACAATATACATGCGGAAGACTCTCTTAAATTGACTTCATTATATTTTATTGTAACTATGACAAATTGTAACTTTGTCAAATAAGGATCAACTCACTGTTTCTACAGATTTCAGTAAGTGGTGTGTTTGTTGGGGAGGAATCTGCCAAGGTGAAATCTTAAATAGAATAGTTTTGAATAAATGATACAACTCATTCAGCTTATATAAATAAACCAACAAGAAAAAGGACAACGTTAATTATTATTTTAGTAGTAAGTTGCCTATATCATTATTAAAATATTTCCAGTGCAAATAATGATCCACTCTATTTCCATGATTGATATGACAGCTTTACATACAGTGGAATCTTAACTATAATTTCAGTGCACTAGCTCTGTTAGTTCATAAAGGGATTACTATTTTGCTGCATTAATTTAATGTTACAAAAAGCTGGTGAGAGGGAAAGTTGATACAATCCCTGTGGCCTGCAATTTGGAAAATGTCTATATTAAAAATTTATAACATACTATTTCTTTCGCCTTGATATTGTACTTGTTGCAAAGCATCCCTAAACTCACACACATGTAAATAATTAATGTAGAAGGTTATTTCCTGAAGCACTGTTTGTAATAGCGAAAACAAAACAAAGCCCATATATCCCTATACAGATTTCATATATAAAAATCTGATTAAATAAGTAAAAGTGGCAATGATAATGATGATAGTGGTAGCAGCTAATTTGGGTGCTCACTATCTGCCTGGCACTGTTCTGAATAAGCCCTTGAAGTTAATTTAATCTTCACAACACATTTGATCTTCACAACAATCCTATAGAGAATGCATTATTTTTCTCCCATTTTACAGATGAGAAAATTGAGGCACTTAGAAATTTAGCAACTTGCAAAAGGGGTTTCCCTGTAGCAGATCGTTAATCTACATGCAAGTAGTCTGCACACAGGATCTACGACTAATCACTACTCTCTATTGACTTTTAAAGTCAATAGAATCCATGGAACTATCAAAATAATAAAGTTATCCATGACTGATATGTAAAGTTCTATAGGATACATTCATACATAAAAAAGAAAGGATATGTGTGTGTGTGTGTGTGTGTGTGTGTGTGCATTAAAATATTTCTGGAAAGATATACAAATATCTGGCAACATTGGCTGCCTCTAGGAAAGAGAAATATGTGGTTGAGGTTTAGGGATGAATGGAAACATTATATTGCATACCCTTTGCATTTCCTAAAACCTGAACTATATGAGTATAGTATTCAAGTGAAATAACAAAGGAATACATTTCCAACCTATCTATATATATAAAAAACTAATATGCAAAGTGTCCCCTCAGGAGTTCTACTGGGAGACCAGGAGTTTGATCGCTCACTATGATGTGCGCTGACCAACAGGGGGCAGCGCGGAATGAAGGAAGGCCCCAGCTGGCAGGCAGAAGGCCCTGATCAGCCCTGATCGCCAACCAGGCCTAGGGACCCTACCCATACATGAATTTCATGCACCGGGCCTCTAGTAGAAAATAAAATGTTAAAGATGAAACAGAAAGACAGATTGCTCTTAAACCTTACCTATAGAGCTTTGTGTAGTCAGTATCAATATGCACTCATTAGAGGGCAAGCGTAAGATGCTCAACATAAGTCTGCCAGAAATGCAAAAGTTTATGTTTTTGTTAATAGCTATTATAGATACAAAAGATGAAAATCAATGTGAAAATGGGACTAGAGAATACATATTTGTGTAATTAGTGATATAGGCAGTCAAAAGAGATAATTGTGGTTACACCAATCACAACATATAGTAGAACCCTAAAGAAGTTGTCCTAGAGTGGTTTAAAGTACTTTGAATCAGACATAGTAGGACTTAGATTTCAATTACACCAGCTACTAAGTTACATATAGGGCACTAGAAAAGTCTATTTTCTTTATGAAACTCAGATTTCTAATCTTTAAAAATGGTGTTAATACCACTTCAAAGCAGGAATATTATTTTGTTCAATGCTGTGCCTAAAAAGGTGCTTCATTAGGAGAAATTCAAAAAATGTTTGTTGAAAAAATGACTAAAGATGATGTGAGAAGTAAATGAGATAACAAATGTAAAGTACTTAGCAATATACCTGTAGCATATTATAAGATGCTCAGTTAGTATAAGGTTCTTCTACTTTATATTTATTTACTTTTTATAATTAGCCTGCACATTTTGCAAGCAAGCTAAAAGCTCTAGTTTAGTTGAGCTCTACTGAAAGCCAGATTCCTAACTGCATGTTGCAAAATTAATGCTATTTGGAGAATAAAACGAGTCACCTCTTATATTCCACAACCAGGGAAAATCATTCCAGTAGTTTTCCCATCACTCAGATGTATAGCCTCCACCTCCAGAGTAGCAATGATCAGATATAATAGCACTAAACATCCATCTCCAAATGCCTAGAACCCCCACAGGGGTAAGTTAAGGGAATAAAGAAGACCCTGTCAGAAAAGCCAAGTGGGAACCCGCAAACTGTCTTACCCCATATATATGAACCCATCCACAGCTTAGAGAATTGTCTCACCTTATCCTTATTCTCTTTTTTTGTTAAATATATTTTTACTAGAGGCCCAGTGCATGGATTCCTGCACCGGTGGGGTCCCTCGGCCTGGCCTGCGGGGACTGGACCGAAACTGACTCTCCCAACATCCCCCAAGGGATCCCGGATTGCGAGAGGGCAGTTCTCAAGTGATGCACCCCGGACTTGGGCTCCCTCCTCTCTGGTTCCGGGCGTGTCACCTGAGAACTGCAGCTGCCAAGTCACTGCAGCTCGGCAGCTGCGTCTGCCCCATGGTGGTCAGTGCGCATCATAGCTACTGGACTGTCGGCCAGTCGAATGGTTGGCTGGTTGCTTAGGCTTATATATATTTGGATTGATTTCAGAGAAGGGAGAGGGAGAGAGATAGAAACATCAATGATGAAAGAGAATCATTGATTGGCTGCCTCCTGCATGACCCGGAATTGAGCCCACAACCCGGGCATATACCCTGACCAAGAATTGAATCGTGACCTCCTGGTTCATAGATCAATGCTCAACCACTGCGCCACTGTGGCCGGGCTGCCCTCACCATTTTCAATTCTATCCCTCCTCTGGTCTATGACAGCTACAACAGAACTCTAGCCTTGTTTGTATCCTTCCAACTGGATACAGAAGCAGGTAGAAGAGAAAGCTGAAGGCAGATATAACTTAGCAGCAAAATAATTGATCCAGATATAACAAAAGGCCCTTTTAAGTTTATAGCTTTTATTGACACCTTATAACATTCTGGCTCACTCAAAATTACTGAGCCTGGGTGTGGCTCAAATATGCTGCCTAAGGGCACTTAGCAGAGAGTCTTCCAAATAATAAATGCATAACTGTTCCATGTGTGAAATGGCTTTGCCTTTAAATGGATTTTCTTTTAAAAGTGGATTATAGAGTCTTATCTTAATAAAAGCTAATCTGGTGATGGACTAGAGCAGTGGTCGGCAAACTCATTAGCCAATAGAGCCAAATATCAACAGTACAACGATTGAAATTTCTTTTGAGAGCCAAATTTTTTAAACTATATAGGTAGGTACATTGTTATTAACCTTCCTATATAGTTTAAGTACTATTGATATTTGGCGTCTCCCCCGTGCTGCATATCCCGCGGCCCACCTGTGCCGCGTCTCCCGACATCCCCCACTTCTTCTAACGCCACTTCTTCAAAATAGACTCACCCAGGCCGAAAACCGACTTCTGCACATGGGCCACGAAATTTTAATTGCACTGTATGTGCGCGCCCGCATGTGGTATTTTGTGGAAGAGCCACACTCAAGGGGCCAAAGAGCCGCATGTGGCTTGCGAGCCGCGGTTTGCCGACCACTGGACTAGAGATAACCCAAGCATAGGACAGGACAATTTTTTGGCAGTCTCATTTTTGTTTCTTTTTTACTTTATGTAATAGACAGTAGGTTGTAAACCAAAATAAAATGGAGAAAGACTGAAAAGAAATCTCGATAAATTAGTAGAGAAAATCTGAGTAAGAAAAGGAGAAAAAATGCTGAGGCTACTAAAATGAAGAAGGATTCACTCAAGAAACATTTGAATACCAGAAATGTAGGACTTAACAGTTACCTCGGATTGCAATGACTATATTTAATAGTCATTCTCAAGATTTGAGGAGAGTGGGGAAAACGTAGAGAGACAAGACACTTTGGTGGCCTTTTGGTGAGCATTTAAAGCTTAACAGTATCTTGGGATATATGTGGTCTGTCTAGGTAAATTATGCAAAAATGGAAAAAATTACCTCAAAGGTTATAATAAAAAGAAACATGTTTGAAAACTTGTAAACCTTTCAGAATGCCTTATAAACAGAAATTACTATGATTTTATCTCCAGTGATGAGCCTGTCTCTAGATGGCAGCCTGCACTTTGTAATATTCCTTGTGAACAGCAGATACAGTAAACCCCTTTTTTCCATGGGGAATATGTTTCAAGACCCTCAGTAGATGCCTGAAACTGCAGATAGTACCGAACCCTATAAGATACTATGCTTTCTCCTATATATACATACCTATAATAAAGTTTAATTTGTAAATTAGGCACAATAAAAGATTAAGAACAACTTATAATAAAATAAAACAATTATAAAAATATACCATAAAGTTACACAAATATGGTCTCTCTCTCTCTCAAAATATCTTATTGTATTGTATTCAAATTTTCACTTAAAGGAAGCACTTTATGGCTTCACTTTGGTGTATCCAAATTGCCGGCATCACTATTGTACTTTGAGGCCATTATTAAGTAAAATAAAGGCTACTTAAAAAAATTTATCTTTATTGTTTAAAGTATTACAGATGTCCCCCCCCTTTTTCCCCACTGATCACCTCCACCCTACACCATGTCCCTGCACCCAAGGCCTTCACCACACAAATAAGGGCTACTTGAACACAAGAACTGCGATACAGTTGATCTGATAATCCAGGTGGCTACTAAGTGACTAACAGGCAGATAGGGTATATGGCGTAAATATACTGGGAAAAGGGATGATTCACGTACCCGGTGAATGGAGCAGGATGGCACTGAAATCACCACACTACTCAGAATGCTGCACAATTTAAAAATTATCAATTGTTTATTTCTAGAAGTTTTCATTTAATATTTTTGGACCACTGGTAACTGAAACAGTAGAAAACAAAATCATGGGTAAGTGGGAACTTCTGTCTCTGTAAATACAAAAGGCAAGTGAAACATCAAACTAAGCGCTCAAAAAAAAAATCACATTGGCACATAATATGCGAGCACCAAATAAATGTATACCCTTTCAAGACTGCACAAGGTACACGTCATACATATCAAGAACAGATAAATTTACTCAATATTAGTATTTCAAATTTTGAGGTTAAGTGATGCTAGTATAGCACAGGGCCAAAAGCAAATATAATTATTGTCCTAGAGTTATATAACCTTTCAAATTATTTTTATCGAATCTTGAACAACTATTAAAATAACCTCACCATCAGTACTAATGCTGTTCACATAAGACAAGAATCAGAGGAAAGAACAGAGAAGAAAATAAATCTATTTGGGCTCTATGAATAATATATTTTTAAATATATTTCTTTATTGATTTCAGAGAGGAAGGAAGAGGGAGAGAGAGATAGAAACATCAATGATGAGAGAGAATCATTAATCGGCTGCCTCCTACACACCCCCTACTGGGGATCGAGCCCACAACCCAGGCATGTGCCCTTGGCCGGAATCGAACCCGGGACCCTTCAGTCTGCAGGCCAACGTTCTACCCACTGAGCCAAACCGGCTAGGGCTCTATGAATAATATTAATATGATTCAAAACAGGCTGGGCTTCTTAATCTGTGGCACATGGATTCTTAAGCATCTAATGAACCTTTTGAAACTCTATGAAAATTTAGGTTTGGGAAACTTTTGTGGAGAAAGACCCAAATATTTCAGAACATTATTAAAGGAATTTGAGGATGGAAAAGGTTAAAGTTACACATTAGAGAAAAAATATTGGCTAAAGACTTTTGGTCTTAGGAAAGTGAAAGGGGAAATAAAATGGTGACAGTAAAAAATAGCTGTAGAAAAGCCAAGACTCTGGAGCTGGGAAATGGAGAGGAGAAAAGGGTAAATTCTTTCCCTTTCTAATAAATTGAGCAATGAGTGAAATGACATCATTTAAAAAGAGTCAGGTTTCATCTCTAAAGTGTCAAAAGGAAAAAAAAAGCACAAGGAAAATTGCCCATAATGTTACAGGGATGCATAAATTACAGAGTGAAAATATTTATTCATCAAGTATCTTGTTTACAGCAAACACTACATATTTGACTCCACTTACATAATATATGTAAGATAATTAGGACTTAAAAATTATTTAGGGTTATTTGGCAGTTTCCTATCAAACTGCATACAAATGACCAAGACCTATTTCTTTAATTGGTCCCAAATAAGCTCAAGTATACTTTTATGAAGTCCTCTTATAATTTTTTTAATGTACTACTAATAAGACTTTCTCAACTCATCTTTTACCTAGAATACCCCTTTTCCTATTTTCTCAAACTTTTAAGTAGGTGATTAAAGGAAGGGGAGAAAACCGATAGGGTTGGGCTTAATAAAAGAATCTTAAAATATTTTCCTTAAACTGAATCCTCCAGTATTTTTAAAATATACTTTTTAAAAGAAGTTTGAGACTGACAGAAAAGTTATAAACACAGTACAGAGGTTCTCCTATACACACAATTAGTTTCTCTTATTGTTAATATCGCACATTGGCATGGTACAATTGTCACAACTAATGAGCCATATTGATAACATTATTATTTCCCCCCAGTGCTAATGAGAAATAATTAACATACATGACTATGTAAGTTTAAGGTGTACAGATGATGGTCTGATTTGCATATATTGTAGGATGATTACAATAGGTTTAGTTAACATGCATAATCTCATACAGACACAATAAAAACAAATTTCTCCTTGTGATGAGAACTCTTAGGAACCATCTTAACACAACTTTCCTTTTTATCATACAGCAGCATTAACTATAATTACCATGTTTTACATTACATCCCTAGTACTTATTTATGTTGCAAGTGTAGTTTGTACCTTTTGACTGCCTTTCTCCAGTACCCCTTCTCTCCATTCCAGTATCATTATTATTACAAGTTATACTTTATTGATTTTCTTGGTTTTTACCTAATGTCCTTTTTCTGTTCCAGGATTTTATCCAGAATACCACAAAAGGGGGTAAGTTCTCATGTCTCATTAGGCTCCTCTACATTGTGACCACTTTTTCAGACTTCATGTTTTTTGATGACCATGATGGTTTCATTGAGCAGCGGTCAGATATTTTATAGAATGTCTTTCAATTTGGGTTTGTCTGGTATTTTCTCATGGTAGATAAAGTTTATGGTTTTTTGTTCTGTTTTTTTTTTTTGTTAATCCTCACCTGATGATATTTTTTCCATTGCTTTTCAGAGAGAATGGAAGGGAGGGAAGGGGAGAAACGTCAATATGAGAGAGACACATCAACTGGCTGCTTCCTGCACATGCCCTAACCTGTGGCTGGGAAGCAAACCGGTGACCCAGGTACATGCCCTTGACTGGGAATTGAACCTGTGACCCTTCAGTGTGCAGGCTGACACTCTAACCACTGAGCACACCAGCCAGAGCCAGTTTATGGGTTTCTGAAAGATGAAAGAGATCAAGTGCCATTCTCATCACATCAAAACAAGGATACATGCTATCAACATGACTAAATACTACTAACTTAATCATGATCATCTAGCTGAGGTAGTATTTTTCACGTTTTTCCACTGTTACAAATTACACTTTTTCCCTTTTTCAATAATGTACTCGTTGGAAGGAAGTCACGCTGTATAGTCCATAGTTAAGGGCTAGGGAGTTAAGCTTCATTTCCTTAAGCTTTATGTAGGTACTTACATAAATTATCTTGAATTCTACATTAAAGATTTGTCTATTCTCAACCATTTGTATCATTATTCAATCATTTATTTCTATCAGAATAGACCTATGAATATTTTACACTCTGGGTTATAATTCAAGTCTATGATATTTATGTTGTTGCTCAAATTTTTATAGCTTTGGCCATTGAGGGCTCTTTAAGTTAACTCCTGTGTCTTTTACATATCTTCATGTTGTTTAGTTTTTCTGAAGCACTTGTTTATTCTGACACTGAAATGCTCCAGGATCACCTTGTGAATTTCCTGTCCCAGTCCTAGAATTTAACATTTGTTAAAGCAGCCTTGATTTCTTTTATGGAAGAATAAAATTGGAAACCAAGATCTAGGTGTTAGGTGTGCTTATTGCTACTGGCTTTATGCTAGAAAAATGCCATTTCTTTTAGGCCCCCTCAGCTGAAAGAACAAGGAAAATAAATAAATAAAATATATATGTATATAAATATACACATGTATGTGTACATACTTATGAGTATACAAACATATTTATAAGTACTTCTATATGTTAGCCATTTGTGCCCATATTAAGCTGTAAGTTACACTAACACTTTCAACTACCCCATTATGACATGGATTATTCTAGCATCCTCCCTTGCTTATCCAAAATCTCCTACTTGTACAAATGTCAAAAATCTAGTTCCCACCATCAACCACTGATTTACTGAACTTTCCAACTCCAGTATACATGTATAGTAACTTCAGAATTGGTAACCCATAATTCTATGGGAAACAACTTTGCCAACTAGACTACAGTGCTTATACTGTACTAGAGGCCTGGTACACGAAATTCGTGCATGGGGGCAGGGGGGGGGTGTCACCTCAGCTCAGCCTGCACCTTCTCCAATCCGGAACCCCTTGGGGGATGTCCTACTGCCGGTTTAGGCCCGATCCTGGGGATCGGGCCTAAACATCCCTCTCACAACCTGGGACCGCTGGCTCCTAACTGCTCACCTGCCTGCCTGCCTGATCGCCCCTAACTGCACCCCTCCCCGCGCCCGCCAGCCTGAAAACCCCTAACTGCCTCTGCCTGCCGGCCTGATCACACCTAACTGCCCGCCCCCCGCCGGTCTGCTCGCCCCTGCCTCCCCCCTGCAGCCTGGTCACCCCCAAATGCCCCCCTGCCGGCCTAGTTGCCCCACACAGCCTACTGTTCAGTCATTTGGTCATCCCTCACTAACACCCCTGCCGGCCTGGTCTCCCCACACAGCCTGCTGGTCATTACTGTTACTGTGACGGCGTCCTGGACAATTTGCATATTCCTCTATTATTAGTATAGTTTTGTTTGGCCTTTACTCTCACAATCACCACTCATTTCTTCAGTTACTTAGAAAAGCACCTATTGCCCAAACCCCTTCAGGGTGAGGTTATTTCATGTATTTTTAGTACAGTTAGATTACTTTGTAATAGTGCATTCAGCTTGGGATTAACTCATAAGTGATTTTTAAAATAAAAATTTGTATGTATCAATGTGTATTCTTTGTGCCGTAAAGTTCTATGGGTTTTGAGAAATGCACAGTATCATACAAAATACTCTCACCACCCCTACGCCGTGATTCACTTATTTCAACATCTCCCCTTCCCCAAACCCTCGCAAACACGGACCTATCTACCATTTCTACAGTTTTGCCTTTTCGAGAATGTCATATAACTGAAATCATATAATATGTAGCATTTTCAGACTGGCTTCTTTCCTTTCACACAGCAATACCCATTTAAGATTTATCTGTGCTTTTGTGTGGATTAAGAGCTCATTCCTTCCGATCACTAAATGGTATTCTATTGTATTGTTATACGAGTAGTTTATCCATTTTTATTTACTGATGAATATCTTTGTTGCTTCCAGTTTGGGGCAAGAATAATATAATTACTATAAACAGTAACATGCAGTTTTTTGTGTGTATATAAGTTTCAAATCATTTGGGTAAACACCTAAAAGCATGTAATTGCTGGATTTTATAGTAAGCTGTGTAAGAAGCTGTCAGACTGTTTTCCAAAGTGGCTATGCTATTTTGCATTCCCATCAATAATTAAATTCCTGCAGCTTCACATCCGTGGCAGTAATTGGTATTGTCAGTGTTTTGGATTTTAGCCATTCTAATAGCCAAGTAGTGATATCTTGTTACTTTAATTTGCATTGATCTAATCACAACGCTGGGCACCTATTCATATCTTATTTGCCATCTCTATCCCTTCTTTAGTGAGGTGTCTGAGCTTTTAAGAGTTCTTAGTCTATTTGAATACAAATCCTTTATCATATATACTTTGCAAATATTTTCTCCCAGGCTATCTTTTCATTTTCTTAAGCTTGTTTTACAGAGCACAAAACTTTTAATTTTAATAAAGCCCAACTTGACAATTTGTTCTTTCATGGATTGTGCTCTCTCGCTTGTTATATCTAAAAACCTCATCAATAAACACAAGGTCAAGCAGACATCCTCCTACATTTTCTCTTAGAAGTTTATGGTTTTGCATTTTACACAATAAGTTAATTTTTCTGTAAAGGGGTAAGACCTGTGTTTAAGTTCCTTTTTTACTTATGGACATCCAATTGTTCGAGCATAATTAAAAAAAAAAGATTATTTCTCAATTTAATTGCCTTTGAATCTTTATTTTTAAAAATCAGTTGACTATATTTGTGTGGTTCCTGTAATATTTTTAAAGAATAATATATACAACTCTGGAGAAAAGAAAACCATTATGAATAGGAGGATAAAATATTCCAAAATATTTCATGTTCCATTCTCTTATTTTAATAATTTTATCCTGTTCTTTGCATATCTCACAATTTTTCCTAAATGACAGACCCATCAGGATTATCTGTGGTTTTTCACTTCACTCTACCTAAAATAGTACTGTATATGTCGATATTCATGAGCGCTTCTGGAAACATCAGAATAATAAGATACTAAGACTTTTTACTAGTCCCAAGAAATTCATAGTCCATTAAAGCAGATATTGACTTACAATAACATAAAATATAAAAATGCAAAATATGCCCGACGTGTGGAAGCTTCAAAATTATGAGTTATGCTTATACACACACACACACACACACACATACACACACACACTATTGTAGGAAATGGACCTCTGTGATCCATCTCCAGCATGGTCAGCTTTTGATGGAACTTACTGAATTTCCCCAGAATGTAAGGAGGAGAGAAGAGGAACAACGAACTGTGCACATGGGCCAACATGGTGGAATCCCCTGAGGTGTCTGCCTCAGCTAGACAGGGGAGGTAGAGGTAGCTAGAAAAACCTCAGCCCAATATTTTTAAATGGCCCAATGGGAGACAGCAAGACCTGGGCAACGTATGAGGAAATAGGTGACCTCATCGTACTCAGCCAATGAGGAACCTGAGGAGGGACTAAATAAAGAGGCTATGTTTCCTGCTCCACATGTGTGCCTGTAAAATGGAAGCCTGCTCTCGAGAATGTTATTAAAAGTATTTTCGCCATGCTTCTGTTTCTGAGTCTGTCACTTGAAATGTGGACACACGAGCCCTTTCTCACACTATCCAAGGGAAGAAATCATTTGAACTGATATATACAAGTTCTGTTATGATAATATGGTAACCAATATTATTTACATAAATGCTATTCCTGAAATTCTAATTAAAATTAGAAATTCACTTTGAAAAGTGAAACACTATGAAGTAGTAAGAAGTTACTGGGATAATAACTAACTAAAAGCAGAAACCTAAAATATAGAAGGAGCAGTGAAATAACTTTTTCTCTAATAACACTTGGTAAACCTACACATGAATGAATTGTGAGTTCTGAGGTATAGGGTTCTAAGAGAAACAACTCATTCATGAAGCGGGGGCTCAAAGGATTTCATCTCTAAGTTAAGGTTAAACCAGCAGTAAATCTAACGCCTTATACTCTGTGGAATACAAATAAAGGGGATTTTTTGGTCCTGTGTAGAGGAAGATAAATGTACCTAAGAAGTAATAATCAAAAATGGTACACCTGGGAGAAACCAAGATGGCGGCATAGGTAAACACCGGAGATTGCTGCCTCACACAACCACTTCAAAAATACAACTAAAAGACGGAACGGACATCATCCAGAACCACAGGAAGGCTGGCTGAGTGGAAATTCTACAACTAGAAGGAAAGAGAAAAGCATACCGAGATTCAGGAGGTGAGGTGCGGAAGTAAAATACAAAGGTGCGGAGGTGCATGCGGAGAGGGCTGGCGGCTGAGGACATGATTGTCTTTTTCAATCGGGAGGGAGTCTCAAGCTCTGAGCTCCAGTTCCGGGCGAGTCTCTGGGGACCCAGACTCATACGGGAGAAACTGGACTGTCTGGCGTTGGTCGGAACTTGAGGGCAGCTTTCTCTCGGAGGCGCTCCCAGCAATTGCTGGGGCCTCTGAGGGCAGGACTGAGAGCAGCCATACTGCTCGCTCTGCCCGCCCTGTTGATCCCCTGGGACCCCGCCCCAACCAAGCCCTGCACGGAGGATTTTGCATATGAAAGGCCAGGCCCTTTGTAATCTGAAAATTACTTAACAAACTGCAGCTGGCCCGAGACCCCACGGCAACTTGCACTGCTTTACAGCTGGCTTCTGCTGGGTAGCCTCAGGCAGAGGCTAGATTAGCACCTCTTTAGATCCAAGAGCCAGTGTACCTAGTGGTCACAGTGGGACCATCCAATTACAACTCCTCAGATCTATAAGGGACACACTCAGGGGGCAGACTCAGTGAGCACCAAAGCCCCACTGAAGCAAGTCTTGCCCCATAAGGGTGTCTTCAGCACAGAAGTTCTCCCACCATACACACGGCTGATTCTCACAGACAATTGGCCTGGAGGTCAATTCCTCCCAGTGTTACCTACAACAATCAAGGCTTAACTACAACAAGACTGTGCACAAAGCCCACAAAGGGATGCACCAAGAGTGTCTACCTCAGGTAATTGGGGAGGCTGAGCCACTGGGCCCTATAGGACACTTAGCACTGAAAGCCACTTTATCGAACAGCGAAGCATAAAATATGCCGAGACAAAGAAACAGGACACAAATGACAGAAATGGAGGAAAGCAAACTACTGGATATAGAGTTCAAAACCACACTTTTAAGGTTTTTCAAGAATGTTCTAGAAACCGCTGATAAACTTAATGAGACCCTCAAGAAATCTAGTGAGACCCTCGATGTTGTGATAAAGGACCAACTAGAAATTAAGCATACACTGACTGAAATAAAGAATATTATACAGACACCCAACAGCAGACCAGAGGAGCGCAAGAATCAAGTCAAAGATTTGAAATACGAAGAAACAAAAAACAACCAACTGGAAAAGCAAAATGAAAAAAGAACCCAAAAATTCAAAGATAGTGTAAGAAGCCTCTGGGACAGCTTCAAGCGCACCAACATCCGAATTATAGGGGTGCCAGAAGATGAGAGAGAGCAAGATATTGAAAACCTATTTGAAGAAATAATGACAGAAAACTTCCCCTACCTGGTGAAAGAAATAGACTTACAGGTCCAGGAAGCGCAGAGAACCCCAAACAAAAGGAATCCAAAGAGGACCACACCAAGACACATCATAATTAAAATGCCAAGAGCAAAAGACAAAGAGAGAATCTTAAAAGCAGCAAGAGAAAGACTGTCAATTACCTACAAGGGAGTACCCATACAACTGTCAGCTGATTTCTCAACAGAAACTTTGCAGGCCAGAAGGGAGTGACAAGAAATATTCAAAGTGATGAATACCAAGAACCTACAACCAAGATTACTTTATCCAGCAAAGCTGTCATTCAGAATTGAAGGTCAGACAAAGAGCTTCACCGATAAAGAAAAGCTAAAGGGGTTCATCACCACTAAACCAGTATTATATGAAATGCTGAAAGGTATCCTTTAAGAAGAGGAAGAAGAAGAAAAAGGTAAAGATACAAATTATGAACAACAAATACACATCTATCAACAAGTGAATCTAAGAATCAAGTGAATAAATAATCTGATGATCCGAATAAACTGGTGATTACAATAGAATCAGGGGCATAGAAAGGTAGTGGACTGACTATTCTTGGGGGCGAAAGGGGTGTAGAGGATGCGGAAAAAGACTGGACAAAAATCGTGCACCTATGAATGAGGACAGTGGGGGAGGGGGGGGAGGGCAGAGGGTGGGAGGGGAACCGGGTGGAGGGGAGCTATGGGGGGAAAAAGAGGGACAACTGTAATAATCGGAACAATAAAGATTTAATTTCAAAAAATTAGTACACCTGCAAATATCTTAAATTCCCAAAACCTTATCAAGAAAACTTCAAACTGTATTCAAGTTGCAAATGGTCCTAGATTGGTAGAGTCACTGGGCACTTGTCAAGCAAATGCTAAATCATCTCTAGAAAAATGTACATTTATTCCAGACTTCAAATAAATTTAAGAGAAAATATAGAACTTGTAATAAAAAGTAAGTAAATATACCAAAAAACAAGCAAAAAAAAAAAAAAAAGGCCACAAAAATAGACCCACAAAGACTTATTAGAATGATCAGAGATAGAGTATAAAAGAAATAAATCTACTGTATTAAAAAAGGAAAATACAACACTGGATATTCACAAGGAACAATTCCATAGACTTCTTTAAGAACCAAGTGGCTATAATTCCTAGAAATGAAAATAGTAACTGCAACAGACTGGTACAGGTGAAAAAAAAGAGTACATGAACTAGAAGATAGGGAAAAAGTATAAAGCAGCCCAGAAATTAAAAAGTACAGAAAGGTACATAGAAGACCGGTACTAAGGGAGAAGAGAAATAAAAGAAGTAATATTTAAAGACACAACTGATGAAAGATACCAAGCCAAAGAAATATGTTTTATACCTACAATATAATATAGTCAAACTGCAGAACAGCAGAAACAAAGAGAAAACTTAAGCTGGTTCAACATAAACCCAAATATCCAGTGACTACATTAAATAT
This sequence comes from Myotis myotis, assembly GCF_014108235.1. Lineage (NCBI taxonomy): Eukaryota > Metazoa > Chordata > Mammalia > Chiroptera > Vespertilionidae > Myotis > Myotis myotis. The sequence continues at coordinate 29,668,560 of NW_023416317.1, read as the reverse complement.
AAAAAGAATTAAGTGATACAGTTAAAGCAGTATCCAGATTGAATAAAAAGTATACAATCCTGTAGGGAGCGGGTATAGCGTTAAGCCTCGGACTGACCTGTGCAGAGCCACAAACAAGTCCCAGCTTAGAGGGCAAAGCCCTCTTAGCATAATTAAGCTTGACCTTATGGCCGCACCCTAGATCCTTCCTGGGTAGCTAATGGGCTGTGGGAGATGCAGCAAGTGCTGCCAAAACAAGTGAAACTCACAAGAACATTGTAATTATGTTGACCACTACCTTATTTTTCTTTGACTATAAAATAAAGCCTTGGCTTGCTGGCTGGATCCTTCTCTGTGGCCTCATCCAGGCACAGGAGATCCACTGAGCCCCAGCTATATTCTCTTTGTCTGTCTTTTCTTTAATCCTTCGCCATGCCCCTCAGGCTCACCGAACCCTTGGCTGTGCTGGCACAGCACACAATCCAGCTATATGTTGTTTACAAAAAGCATCTAAGAGGTAAGGATAAACAAACAATGAAAGGAAAAACATTGAAAAGGTTAAGTCAAAAATCCATGGAACAACATATAGCTCAATTCCTTTGAGGTTCTTCTATGTCATGATATTCAAATAAAGAGACTTTCAGAAAAAAGCTTTGCCAGAGATAAAGAGGAACATTAAATAAACAAAATATTTTAGTTATAAGATATATTTGAATATTTGCATGCACCTAATACATAGCAGAGGGTAGGGGTTAAGTGAGGACATGAACAAGATGGTAAGGGAGGGGAAAGGAGTTCAAGGAGAAATCAAGAAGAAATATATAAATCTACAATCATGATGCGAGATTTTACTGTAAAAGCAAATAATAAATGAGAAGAATATAAAATATTTTAACACAATTATTGAACAATCTTAACCTAATGCACACAACTGCACCTAGAAAATACAAGGTAGTGCCCATAGAACTGTCAGCTAATTTCTCACAGAAACTTTACAGGCCAGAAGGGAGTGGCAAGAAATATTCAAAGTGACGAATAGCAAGGACCTACAACCATAATTACCCTACCCAGCAAAGTTATCATTTAGAATTTTAAGTCAGATAAAGAGCCTCACGGGTAAGAAAAAGCTAAAGGAGTTCATCACCATCAAACCAGTATTACATGAAATACTGAAGGGTATTCTTTAAGGAGAAGATAAAAAATATAAACAATAAAATGGCAATAAATACATAGCTATCAACAATTGAATCTAAAAATCAAAATAAATGAACAAAATAAAGTGATGAATAAAACAGAACTAGAGGCAAGGAAACATGGAACAGACTGACTAATCTCAAAGGGAAGGGGTGTGTGTGTGTGAAGAGGAGGCGGGAAGAGATTAGCCAAAGAACATATGCATATATGCATTACCTATAGACATAAACAATAGGGTGGGGGAAGACCTGGGTGGGGCAGGAACCCGATGAAGGGGGGAATGGGGAACCATCTGCAATACTCTCAACAATAAAGTTTTTTTTTTAAAAAAGAGAAAAGTGAAAAGAAAAACAATCTAATAGGACACATATAGATTAAATTAGATAAAATATGTAAAGTACATCACTTGGTGCTTGCCTTGCTCATTTAAAGGCTGTAAATTTAACACTCCCTTTCTATCACATAGCCTAATCTCTTGCAACTCTTCACCCATTTCTATGGTCTTGGATTCAGCCACAAACTCAATTTATGTCCTATAGTGTACAGTGCTTTTTTGTCTTCAGGCTTGCACAAGTTGTTAACTTTGGTCTTTCTTCTCCCCATTAATGTTCTTTTACTCAACCTCAGTCTCATCACAGTTTCTTCTTATCCGATGCACTTTCTTAGAAATATCCTCACATACACAGAGAGCCCGGGCTGGATGAGAATCCCTCCTTGTAATTCCCAGAGTGTTCTGTGGTTGGGCATATAGATCACAGATTGAGACAAACTCTGAATCTTGAATTTGGAATCTACAAACTGCATGATGTCCAAACACTTATCTAAGCCCTTTATTCTCAGTTTCCTGATCTACAAAATAAAGATCACATCTGCCTGATAAAATCAGGAACTCATATTAAACTAGTGGCTCAGTGCACGAAATTTGGGGGGGGGGGAGAGGAAGGGGGTCCCTCAGCCCAGCCTGCACCCTCTCCAATCGGGGACCCCTTGGGAGATGTCTGACTGCCGGTTTAGGCCCGATCCCTGTGGAATCCCTCTTGCAATCTGGGACCGCTGGCTCCTAACTGCTCATGTGCCTGCCTGCCTGATTGCCCCTAATTGCCTCTGCCTGATTGCCCCTAACCTCTCTGCCTGCCTGATCATCCCTAACTGCCCTCCCCTGCCAGCCTGATCTCGCCCCCAACTGCCTCTGCCTGCCTGATCACCCCCAATTGCCCTTCCCTGCTGGCCTGATCTCACCCTAACTGCTTTCCCCTGCTGGCCTGATCACCCCTAACTGCCTCTACCTGCCCGATCGCCCCTAACTGCCCTCCCCTGCTGGCCTAATCTCGCCCCCAAATGCCCTCCCCTGCCGGATGATCTCACCCGCAACTGCCCTCCCCTGCCAGACTGATCTCGCCCCCAACTGCCCTCCCCTGTTGGCCTGATCGCCCCTAACAGCCTCTGCCTCAGCCCCCACCACCATGGCTTTGTCCGGAAGGAAGTCGGACATCCAGAAGATGGCCGGTCGACTTGGTCTTATTAGCATATTATCCTTTTAGTAGTATAGAGATAGATTATATAGGATAGGATTGCTTAAGCGGGGGAAAAGGCCTTTTTCATCAAGAGGAGATGCTCTTGGCAGACAAAAATACATAATCCCTATATCTGGACTGATAGCCAGCCATATGCACTATACTGCCAAACTAGTCATTAAAAAATTGAACTGCTTTCTTACATCTTATATCAAATAGCTGTTGCCCTTGAACCCCTCCTCAGCCCCCAGCTTAGCTTCTGCCTTCGCAGTTCACTCAGATTGGATTCTGATTGGTCAGTTTCTATGCCAGTCAGTGACAAAAGCTCCGCCTTCTAGGGAGCCATTGGCTCCTCGCACTTCACCCAGATTTGGTTCTGATTGATTGGTTTCTATGCCAGTCAGCATCTCCGGGCCTATCAATGGGCCTGATCAGAGAGGTGGGGCTGATCAGCAGCCCCAGCGCAGGCTCGAGAGAAAGAGAGGCGCGGCTGCGGAGCGAGAGAGAGGAAAGTGCTGATCAACAGCTGCCACAGAAGCTACGGATCAGAACCTGCTTCTCCCTCCAGGCCTCTCTTCAGGCCTGATCCGCAGCCCCCTCAGCAGTCAGTGTTGGGTCGTGGTGCCTTCCGGTTGGTCGAGCCTTTGGTTGTTTTGGATATTACGGACCGTGGGTTTTTATATATTAGGATGAGCTAATGTACGTAAAGTACACACAACTCGGCACATATCCAGTCACTAAATAGTAACCAACTTTATTACTCTTATGATGGCACTGAGCACTTTACTGAACTATTGGTATATATCCCTCATTGTTCCTTGTAATAAAGCCTCCATTAAAAATTACAAATCCCCTGCCCTGGCTGGTGTGGCTCAGCTGTTTGAAGTGTCATCCTATGCACCAAGGATTGTGGTTCAATCCCAGGTGGGGGTGCATACAGGAGGCAACTGACAGATGCGCCTCTCTCTCTCTCTCTCTCTCTCTTAAATCGGTAAAACATATTCTCAGGTGAGGATTTAAAAAAAAATTTTGTATCCCCTAATATTGACTTGGGGGGTGGGGGGGAGGTAGAGATTCTTGGTAACAATTGTATGCTCAGGAACAGTACTTAGTACAAGGTAGGTGCTCTGTAAATATTTATTAAACTACTTATATCAATATGGTGAGCTGTAACTTGAACATAAATGAGAGCCTTTAAGAAATTAATTTGATTAGTGACCTCAATAAACGATCACTGTTCTTTCTCTACTGGAAAGAAAATAATGCTGATTTACAAAATGATTTCACCCATGTAAAATATAATCTGTTAAGACTTATCTATTTTAAGGATGAAAAATATCAGTTAACCATTAACATGATAAAAATAAAACTTCATTTTAACAAACTTCCTACAGATTTCCAACCAACTATAAACTTAAAAAACCCGATTCTGGTACTTACATAACCTTAAGCAAATTCTTTGAGCTTCAAGTACCTCATTGATAAAATCAAGACGAAAATACTGACAAGCAAACAATATAACCAATGGTAGCAACTAGCGCAGTTCCTGATATGGAGCACAGGTACAAATAATACCAGTAAATATTAATTATAAAAGCTCAATTCATAAATTCCTTAAATCAATGGTTCTCAACCTTCTGGCCCCTTAAATACAGCTCCTCATGTTGTGACCCAACCATAAAATTATTTTCGTTGCTACTTCATAACTGTAATGTTTCTACTGTTATGAATCGTAATGTAAATATCTGATATGCAGGATGGTCTTAGGTGACCCTTGTGAAAGGGTTGTTCGACCGCCAAAGGGGTCACAACCCACAGGTTGAGAACCGCTGCCTTAAATGAATTTCTGATTCCCTTCAAAAATTCAAAATATTTTTTTTTATTGTTAATCCTCATCCGAGGATATTTTTCCATTGATTTTAGAGAGAGTGGAAGAGACAGAAAAAGACAGAAACACATCAATTGGTTGTCTCCTACATGAGCCCTGACTAGGCTGGGGAGGAGCCTGTAACCAAGTTATGTGCCCTTGCCCAGAATTAAATCCAGGTCCCTTAGGTCCGAAGGCCAACTCTCTATCTATTGAACTAAACTGGCTAGCGCTGAAAATATTTAGAAATATGTTATTTCACAGGAGCAAAGCTAAACCAGAACAAAATGAAACATCCTTAAAAATTTTAACAATAATCTTCTTTATCATAAAAAATTAGCACGTAATCCTATGATGAATTATGTATGACTAATGGAAGGTGAAATAAATTGACATTGCTGGACTGACAGGCTCAATGTACATCATTTACTCCGACATTCTGTACCTCGACATCCTGAACACTGGATAAAAAAGTTGATTAAATCCAGAAGTGCGATGTCCCTGTCTTGTTTATATGATTCAATCCAGTCATCCACCACGGACTGTGGAAAAGAAAATATAAAAATGAAAATTTCAGAAAAAAGTATTAGAGCAAATAAATTTTTAAAACACTTTGTGGTTCTCTCTGTGTGTTTATTCAAACAAAGAAATAACTACTTACCTGAAATTATTTCTCTGTAGCCAAATAAAAATAGAGATTCCCTCATTTTTTAAAAATATATTTTTATTGGTTTACAGAGGAAGGAAGAGGAAGAGAGATAGAAACATCAATGATGAGACAGAATCAATGATTGGCTACCTCCTGCACACCCCCTACTGGGGTTGGAGCCCGCAACAAGGCATTTGCCCTTGACTGGAATCGAACCCAGGACCTTTCAGTCCACAGGCCGATGCTCTATCCATTAAGCCAAACCAGCTGGGGTGCGATTCCCTCATTTTTAATAAAACAATTGAAAGTCACTAGTTTTCAAAAATTTGTTCAAAATCCCATGAATTCAACAGTTAGCAACTATAGATACTAATATCCAAAACACATTATAAAAATAACACAAAAACTAATTTTACCTATACATAAATATAAACTTTCTTAGTATCAGAAAATCCAATCCACTACTACTAGTACATAAAAAGAGTACACACTATATATAACAAAATGTATTTTTCTTCAGGAATGTAAGGATGGCTTAATTTTAGAAAAATCAAATAATTCAATTTATAAAAAATCAGTAAAATACTGGTAAAGACAATTTTCCTCTCCTAAAGTTGATTAAAAAACACACACACAAAACTATTTAGTCTGTACTAAACAGACTCAAAAGATGAATAATTTAAAAAATTAAGGTAGTTGGCAAAGGATAAGTGTACAAAATAACTTTTTAATACTTGCAATATGTGAAAAACATGATAGCCTGTTCACAAAAAATATCTAAGAATACATTTTTAAAAGGTATATGTATTAATAAAGAAAATTATAAAAACTTACCTAAACACATATCATACACTAAATCTGAATCTAATAAAGGCTTAATACTGTATCATTAAAGTTTCTCCAAGTTGTTAGGCAAATTTAATGTGATTCCACTTAGCATATTAGTGGGTAAAATTGGTTGAGGATTTTCTTGGGTGAGAGAAAATGTGTAAAAATAAGTTTTAAATCAGACAAAATTTTTCTGTTTTTGTACTGAGGTATAATTATATACAATAAGATGCATAAATCTTGTTATACCTAGATGAAATTGGATAAATACTACATGTACCTATGTAACTATAACAAAGATGAACATTTCTAGAACCGAAACAGTTCTCGCAAGTTTCCTTCCGGTCAGTAACTATCCCCAGCTCATATGGTTTAATTATTTTTCCTTAACATTTGACATGTTGTTAAAATTCATATAAACACTATCATCTTTTGTTTGCTTTCTTTCAATCAAAGAGAGATTCAGCCATATTACTATGTTTATCAGTAATTCCTTTTTTGCGTTGCTGCATAGTATCCATTGTATTAATATACCACAATTTATGACAGTTTTATTGTTCATGAACATGAGCGTTGTTTACATTTTAGGCTATCACAAAATTGTTATGAATATAACTGTACACATCTTTTGATAGACATACACATTTTTCTTTTGTATATATACCAAATAGCAGACTTGTTAATAGAGAAAATATGTACATTGAGGGTTGGGAGATAATGCCAAATAATTTTCCAAAACAGGTATATTAAATTGCACTTCCACCAACAATGTATAACATCTTAGCAATGTATGAGATTGGGTGTTCCATATCCTCACCAATACTAGGTATTGTCAGTCCATTTAATCTAACCCATTCAGATTGAAAATACACCTTGTTTAATTTATTACCTAGTCTACTGAGGAGCAACCACATTCCCTTTTTCTATGTCAAAGAGAACTTTTTGTTAACTGCTGATATACATAACACTGTTTCTCTGTCTCATCACATTAGTGTCCAGAAGGTACTGTTTTAAAAATAAACAGAAAATAAGAAAGAATATTATGGTTGTGGGAGAGGGTAAAAAGAAAAAGAATGGCATGGTATCTGTTCAATATTCAGCTCTACTGAATAATGTGTCAAACCACATGGGCTAACTATTGTAGTAAGTGCTAATAAGAATGGAAAGAGCAAGTCAAGAGTGACTGAGACTCAGGACCCAAGGAGAAATGCTTTGTGACACAGGTAACAAAGAGTGGCACAAAAATAAGGAGAAAGTCATTTCCCCACTTCTACATGAGGCCTAGCAATTATGAAGGCACACTGAAGATGGTGACCAAATTTTCTTTAGTTTCCAAAGTGATAATATCAATTTCTAATCTCACCTGTTATGTACGAAGAGCCCAAAACATGTTGAATAAGACTAGTGAGCAAGAGCTTGCATTAGAAATACTAAAACTGCATACAAATATATATATAAATATATATATTTTTACCAAGATTTAATGTACATTTATTCTTTTTTTTAATTAAATCTTTATTGTTCAGATGATTACATTTGTTCCTCTTTTTTCCCCCCATAACTCCCCTCCTCCCAGTTCCCGCCCCACCCTCCGCCCTCACTCCCCACCCACTGTCCCCATCCAAAGGTGCACGATTTTTGTCCAGTCTCTTCCCACATCTCCCACACCTTTCCCCCCCCAAGAATAGTCAGTCCATTCCCTTTCTATGTCCCTGATTCTATTATGATCACCAGATTATTTATTCACTTGATTCTTAGATTCACTTGTTGATAGATGCATGTTTGTTGTTCATAATTTGTATCTTTACCTTTTTCTTCTTCTTCCTCTTCTTAAAGGATACCTTTCAGCATTTCATATAATACTGGTTTGGTGGTGATGAACTCCTTTAGCTTTTCCTTATCTGTGAAGCTCTTTATCTGACCTTCAGTTCTGAATGATAGCTTTGCTGGATAAAGTAATCTTGGTTGTAGGTTCTTGGCATTCATCACTTTGAATATTTCTTGCCATTCCCTTCTGGCCTGCAAAGTTTCTGTTGAGAAATCAGCTGACAGTCGTATGGGTATTCCCTTGTAGGTAACTGAGTTTCTTTCTCTTGCTGCTTTTAAGATTCTCTCTTTGTCTTTTGCTCTTGGCATTTTAATTATGATGTGTCTTGGTGTGGTCCTCTTTGGATTCCTTTTGTTTGGGGTTCTCTGCGCTTCCTGGACCTGTAAGTCTATTTCTCTCACCAGGTGGGGGAAGTTTTCTGTCATTATTTCTTCAAATAGGTTTTCAGTATCTTGTTCTCTCTCATCTTCTGGCACCCCTATAATTCTGATGTTGGTACGCTTGAAGCTGTCCCAGAGGCTCCTTACACTATCTTCGTATTTTCGGATTCTTTTTTCATTTTGCTTTTCCAGTTGGGTGTTTTTTGCTTCTTCGCATTTCGAATCTTTGACTTGATTCTTGCGCTCCTCTGGTCTGCTGTTGGGTGTCTGTATAATATTCTTTATTTCAGTCAGTGTATGCTTAATTTCTAGTTGGTTCTTTATCACAACATCGAGGGTCTCATTAGGTTTCTTGAGGATCTCACTACATTTATCGGCGGCTTCTAGCCAGTTCTTAAGAGACCTTAAAAGTGTGGTTCTGAACTCTATATCCTCCATGGACAATTTTGTCCTGTTTCTTTGTCTCCGCATTTTTTATGCTTTCTTGCTGCACCCCCTAGTGGTCTTTGTGCGCAGTCTTGTTGTAGTTAAGCCTTGATTGTTGTCGGCAATACCGGGGTGATTTGACCTCCAGGCTAACTGGCTATGAGAGTCCGCTGTGTCTGCAGTGGGAGAGCTTCTGTGCTGGATCTCTAGGGCAGTGCTAATCTAGCATTTCCCTGAGGCTATTCGGCAAATGGCTCTGCGAAGGGCTTGAGCGGGGCGGGTCCCTGGGGATCTACAGGGTGGGTGGAGCAAGCAGTTATGGCTGCTCTCAGTTCCGTCCCTAGGGGCTCTGCCTCACAGAGTCCCAGCAACCGCTGCAAACCTCGGAGAGAAAGCTGCCTTCGAGTTCTGACCGAAGCCAGACAGTCCCGCTTCTCCCGTTTGAGTCTGGGTCCCTAGAGACTCGCCCGGATCTGGAGCTCAGAGTCTGAAACTCCCTCCCGATTGAAAACAACAACCGCGCCCTATGCCGCCAGCCTGCTCCACGCACACTCCGCACCTCAGTATTTCACTTCAGCACTGCGCCTCCTCTGAGTCTGGGTATGATATTCTCTTTCCTTCTAGTTGTAGAATTTCCACTCAGCCAGCCTTCCTGTGGTTCTGAATGATGTCCATTCCGTCTTTAGTTGATTTTTGAAGTGGTTGTTCGAGGCAGCAATCTCCGGCGTTAACCTATGCCGCCATCTTCTGTACATTTATTCTTAACACGTGGAACATATAGTATAAAGATTTCATACTGAATAAATGATATTCATTAAGCCAAAAAAGGAAAAAAGGAGGAATTTACATCAAGTTTTAGCTACATTGTTTGAAGTACAAATATGCAGATTTTATCACTGAAAAAATCTCAATTGTGTTTCTTCATCAGGAACTTTGACTGAACCTAGAACTTTTTCACACCTCGATTAGAAAGAAAACAAAACAGAACAAAAACCCAGAAAAAAAAATAAACTATAAGTTGACTGGCTGCTGAGACAGCAAGGACTTTTTACAGAGACCTGTACAGCATCGCCAGGAGGGGCGATGTCTGGCAAGAGATTATATAGCTGTGTCTCGCTTTGTGCAGGTCACCAAATTGTTAACTCGTCATACTATAAAGGGGTAGCTAGGAGGGGGACCAAACTGTGGGGACCCAAGGGTATGTGCAATGTACAACATCATATACATACACACGTGGCAGCACAGTGGCTGCAGCTAAAGGTTAAAACCAGTTCTAAGAGGTGATCTCAGGGTTATTCATACAATCAAGGAGGAGAGAAAGAGGTCAGGGTGTTGTAGGTTCACACATGATACTTTGGGGGAGAAGCCTTTTTTTTTTCTCCTCAACGTTTAACTAAAAACATTTTTAAAAACTACAGCTTGCTGCTGACCCAGCGGTTTTTTCTCTTTTTCCATGTGAGACATTATTATTACAGTATGTTTACAGTATCAGGTGTACAGAACAGTACATGAAAGGGTCTACACTCTACTGCACAGGCCTCTCTAGTGAACAGGGTCTGTCCACAACTTCGAACTTCTCGGCTTCTGCAAGATTGTGAATGTACAACAATAAACCACACACAGTTCAGCAGTCACCTTTTTTATCCTTCAGAGGGTTTTTTTTGTATTTTTTTTCCTTTTTTTTTTTTTTTAACCATTAAAAACAGTTATGAAATGTGGCATCCCGTTGATGCAAGGACCGGGAAAGCCATTTTTATTTTATTTTTTTTCCCCTATATATATTTTTTATAATATATATATAAAACAGACTGGAAATAATGTAGGACTAGAAAAACAATATTAAAGAATAGAAATCATTCCATGTAAGCATAGAACTTAAGCTATGACACAGGAAATTTTTCAATTTTAGAGGAATAGGGGTGAATTACTTAATAAATGATAACTGATGTAATTGATTATTCATTTGGAAGTAAGCACCCTACACTTTTAAAAAGCTATCAGAGAGGTGTGGAAGCAAAGGACTCTAAAGAACTAAACTCCAGCGAGATAAGCCCTTCTTGAACTGGCGGAAACTGGTGATAGTTAGAGGCACTGCCAACTATGGGCATGGGTGGATGGATGATTATATATAAGGGCCTTAACCAAGAAGCAGGATAAAACAGAAAACTACATAAGTCATATCAAAATCAACTTGCTGAGGAATCTTTAAAAAAAGAGAGAATTTTAAAACAACCAATTTAAAAACCTACAGGGAACCAAAGGATAAAAAATATGGCACACTTCTCATCAAAAACAATGAAAGCCAGGGGATAATTGAACGACATATTTAAAATACTGAAAAAGAATTGCCCATCAGTAGGAGGAAAAACCCAGCTTCCCTGTAGCCCCACAAAGATCAAAGACTGGATAGCTATCTACAAACAAAACAGTTTTGGGAGACTTCTAGAGTCCACTAAGGTAATTTTAACAACAAAACTGAGAATAATCACACAAGAAAAAGAGGAAGACGTCGTTTTTTAACCTGCATCATCCTCCAAACTGATAATTGTTCAGTGCTAAGAAGAAACTTCCCAGCAAGAAGAGTTCCTCTAAACAGCCTTACAGGACACTGCACACAGGTCCCACTTCAGTTTCACCCCACCCAGACCAGCAAAGCTGAAATGTGGTAAGCCGGCTAGGAACAGAAATAAAAGCAGAGGTTATTATTAGCAGACAAACAGCAGGTGTGATCACAGTTCAGAGACCAGCTCTGCAGACTAATTCAGCAGATTTTGCCACTGATGAAGCCAAAGGCCAGCAGGACCACTGTGAACCCCTGCAGCCCATCTACTTTCCTCCCAGAGGTATTTGCACTCACAAATGCCAGCTACTGGAGTCCTTCCTGCTCCCACTTGCCACTGTAAGACAGCACCTCAGCCACCCATGAACTCTACTGCTGCACAAGTGTAATAATCCAGCTTCCTCAGCCTGTCACCCTCCCACCCCCTGCCATGGGAGCCATGGTTCAAAGCCAACTTGGGATTCTGCAGCTTCACAATTGCAAGATACCAGCCTAGTGCCCAACCCCACCACCACCACTGTGCCAATGCTCAGGGGTAACCCCTCCAGCTTTGCTCCACTAACCTGATACCAATCATTGGCCTTCACTGCAGTGCAAATGCAGGGGGGTGAGGAGATATGCAGACAACAATGAATGCACTGACAGCCTAGGTACCCTGTCACTGTTTGTAGGCCCCAATCAGGCTCTGTCTTCTGTAACTAGCCAGCATCACCATGCCTACCTATAACTACCCCCAACCAAGCTGTGTACCTGCACACCATAACCTGTCATGAGTCTCCACTGTAGTGTACATGTCTGGGGAAAAACCTGGCAACCACAGGAGAGGATGCTACTAGCCAGGGCTTCTATAGCTGCCAGTGAAACCAGTTAGTCCCAGTCCTTGCTACCCGCATTGGCCCTCATCACTACAAGTGTGTATGCAACTGGCCTCTACCACTACGTAAGTGTCTGCAGCTGAAAACCACAGCTGAGTGTGTGCACACCACTAGCTCCAACCACCATCACTGGCTGACCTCATCCCTAGCTACTGGATCTGAAGGTGCTAACATATCAACAACGCTTGCAGTAACTGCAGATTGTTGCTTACATCGCCAACAACCACAGTCAATGCTGTGGACCCAAGTGGCATGAGCCAAAGAGACATTACAAACCCCCATTCTCTGCCAGACCCAGTGCTGCCACATGCCCCTGCATTTGGTACTCTGCACCACTAGACTCAAAGTCACAGCATAATCCAGTGTGCCCTTACAATAGGTGAAAGAATTCCCTTATTGGAATCAGTCTATAAAGTCTGGAAGAGGTACTACTTCTTCAAATGTGCAGACACAAAAGCAGGACACAGTGATTAGAAGAATCGAGAGATATTTCTCCACCAAAGGAATATAGTACATCTCCAGTAACTAGGCCAAAGAAACAGATTCAGAAATTGCCCGAATAAGAACTCGAAACAACTGTTCTACAGATAGTCAGAGAGCTACAAAAGAACAGATAAACAATTAAAATGATATAAAAAATACAAGAACAAACGAGAAGTTCAATAAGCAATAGAAAACACAAGAAAGAACTAACAAATTTTGGAGCTGAAGAATATATGACTGCAATGAAGTATTCAATCGAGTTTCAATAGCTGACTTGAACAAATTGAAAGTAGAATCACTGAGCTAGAATATAGATCAGCTGAAATTATCCAATCAGAAGAGCAAAAAGAAAAAGGAAGGAAGCCTACAGAAATTATGAGATATCATCATAAAAAAAGTAATAACATATATTATTTAAAGAAATAATAGCAAAGAACTTCCCAAACCTGGCGAAAGATTTGGACATCCAACATTATGAAGCAAATAGGTCACCTCAAATCTTCAATCAAAAACATTCTTCCTGCCCTAGCCAGTTTAGCTCAGTGGATAGAGCATCGGCCTGGGGACTGAAGGGTCCCGGGTCCAATTCTGGTCAAGGGCACATGCCCGGGTTCTGGGCCTGATCCCCAGTTGGGGGCATGCAGGAGGCAGCCAATCAATGATTCTCTCTCATCATTGATGTATCTCTCTCCCTCTCTCCCTTCCTCTCTGAAATCAATTTAAAAAAATACACACAGCCCTAGCCGCTTTGGCTCAGTGGATGGAGCTTCGGCCTGCGAACTGAAGGGTCCTGGGTTCGATTCTGGTCAGGGGCACATGCCCAGGTTGTGGGCTTGATCCCCAGTGGGGGACTTGCAGGAGGCAGCCGATCCATGATTCTCTCTCATCATGGATGTTTCTATCTCTCTCTCCCTCTTCCTTCCTCTCTGAAATCAATAAAAATATAAAAAAAAAACCAAAACAACCACACACAAAAACTTCCTCATGACCTGGCCAGTGTTGTTCAGTGGTTAGAGTGCCGCCCCATGCAATGAAGGGTCGTGGGTTCAATTCCAGTCAAGGGCACGAACCTGTGTTGCAGGTTTGTTTGGGGCAAGTTCAGGAGGCAACTAATAGATGTGTCTCTCTCACATTGGTGTTTCTATTTCTTCCTCCCTCTCTCCTCCCTTCCACTCTCTAAAAATCAATGAAAAAAAATCCTTGCATGAGGATTAGCAAAACAAACAAACAAACAAACATTATTCTCCAAGATACATAAGAACAAAACTCTCTGAACCAAAACTAAAGAGAGAATTTTAAAGCAAGAGAAAAAATAATTCTCTCCAAAGGAAACCCCAATAAGGCTATCAGTGTATTTCTCACCAGAGGCCTTATAGGCCAGGAGAATGGGATGTTATATAAGCACATAGTCAGATTCTGAACCCCTAATATAGTAAGTGATATGGGGCTCTATTAACTACCTAATTCTAGTATAAATGTTGAAGGAAAAAAAATATTAAAAATACTTTCAATAGTTTGTTAATGGATACACAATATAAAAAATGACTGAAAAACATAAAAGGGAAGTGGAATAAAAGGGTTGTTTTTTTATGTAATCAAAGTTGAATTGTTATTAGCATAAAATAGACTATTATATGTGTATGTTTTATGTAAATCTCATGGGAACTACAGGGCAAAATTGTTTTGTTTCTTGATTTATTTTTTTATTTAATTTCTACTCTGCCATCTGGATGGAAGCCCAGAGTGCTCTAAGACAGAGGGTGCCAACCGGTGGTCTGCGGACCACTGGTGGTCCGTGAGGTCCAAAAGGTTGGCGACCACTGCTCTAAGAGATAGAAAAGATAAAGAGAAGGGAATCAACACATATCATTATGGAAAACCATCAATTTACATAGGAAAGCAGTAAGAAAGAAAGAGGGTGGAAAAAAGAACTTCAAAACAACCAGAAAATAATTAAATAGCCTGAGAAAGTCCTTGCCTATCAATAATTAATCTAAATGCACAGAATTCTCCAATCAAAAGCTAAAGTGGATGGATGGAAGGATAAATAACAAGACCCAAATATAGGGTGTCCCAAAATTCACGCAAGATTTGAATTTTGCGTGAGCATTAACAACAACAACAAAAAATAAAAGCCTAATTTTACTTGGTTTATTGAATCAGATTCTAATATCTGTTGCCCTTTGATTTTAATTCCTTCAATTTGATAAGCATTACCAAGTACCAATTATGGCCCAGGAGCAGGGACAATGAAGACCACGGCTTTGCTTATGTGCCAGCAAAGCCGTGGAGGCCATTTACCCGATGTGCTATTCCATACATAACCCTATTCTGTATACTTTATGAATCAATAAAAAATTTACAATTTTTAATTATAAACCTGTGTTTTCTATCAAAATTACTTCTTGCGTGAATGTTGGGACACCCTATATATGCTGGCTACAAAAGACTTGCCTCAGCTTCAAGAACACATATAGACTCAAAGTGAAGAGATGGAAAAAATATTCCATGAAAGAATAAAGTAGAGATAGCTATAACAATCATAAATATATATGCACCAAACATCAGAGCACTTAAATATATTAAGCAAATACTAATAGATGGGAAAAACAGACCTCAATACAACATTAGGGAACTTCAATATCCCATTTTCAAAAATAGATAGATCATATAAACATAAAATGAAGAAAATGTTGGATTTGAACCATACATACTTCAGAGCAAATGGAACAAATGCTGAGCATTCCATCCAACAGATGCAGAAGACACATTCTTCCCAAGCACACATGAAAACTTTTTCAGGACTAATCACATAATATTTCATAAAACAAGCTTTAGCAAATTTAAAGCTGAAATCATATCAAGTATCTTTTCTGACCAGAATGGTAGAAACTAGAAATCAGTAACACAGAAAATTGAAAAATCACAAAATGTGGAGATTAAACAAAATGCTAATGCTTTGAAACTAACAAAAATGGAAGCACAACATATTAAAACCAACTGAATGCTGCAAAAGCATTTCTAAGAAAGCTACAACAATAAATCCCTATATTAAGAAACAAAAAAGATCTCAAATAATCAACCTCACTATACACCTCAGAGGACTAGAAAAAGAAAAACTAAGCCCAAACAAGCATAAGGAAGGAAACTAAATAAAGATCAGAGGAGAAATAAATGGAAAAGATCAATGAAATTAAGAGTTGGAGTTTCTGAAGAGAAAAAAAATTGCCCAACATTTAGCTAAACTTCCTCAGAAAAAAAGAGGACTCAAATAAAATTAGAACTAAAAGGATATTATAAATTGATACCACAGAATACAAAGGATCATGAGAAGCTAGTATGAACAATTATATGCCAACAAACTAAACAACCAAGAAGAAATGGATGAATTCATAGCAACATACAAGTATGACTAAATCACGAAGAAATGTAAAATATTAACAGACTGATTACTGCTATGAAGATTAAATCAGTAATCAAAAACCTCCCAAAATAGAAAATGCCAGAACCAGATTGTTTCATTGGTGAATACTACACCAAATATTTAAAGAAGAATCCATGCCAATCCTTCTCAAACCAATCTCTTCCAAAAAATGAAAAGGGAGGAAACCCTCTCAAATTCATTTTATGAGGCCAGCATTATACACATAACAAAGTCAGATGATACTGAATGGAGAGTATAGATGTAAAAATTCTCAGTAAAATATTACCAAGCCAAATTCAACAGCACATTAAAAAAAAGCATTCACCATGATCAAGTGGGATTTGTTCCTGGGATGCAAAACTGATTCAACATATGTAAATCAATAAATGTGATATACCACATTAACACAAAGAAATATAAAAATCACAAGATCTTCTCAATAGGTGGAAAAAAACTTTTTTTTCAAATACATGATAAAAAACAGAGTACAGAAGAAACATATCCAACCTCAATAAAAACCATATATAACAAACCCACAGCCAACATTATACTCAGTGATATACTAGTAAGGTTGAAAGCTTCTTCTCTAAGATCAAGGACAAGAGTAGGGTTAACATTTCACCACTCCTGTTCAAAAGAGTACTGGAAATCCTAGCCACAGCAATCAGGCACGAGAAAAAAAAAAAAAGTATCTCTTACCCTTTGAGACAACATGGAGGGACCTGTAAAGTATCATGCTAAGTGAAATAAGTCAGTCAGAGAAAGACAAGTATCACATGATTGCACTCATATGTGGAATCTAAGTTTTCATGAACAGAGTGGATCCAGAGATACAGAAGCATGGAACAGAGTGCGGAATCTCAGAGGGAAGGCGGGGGAGGGTGGATGGGTGGGAGATAATCAACCAAAGACCTGTATGCATATATGCAGAACCCATGGACACAGACAATAGAGTGCTGAAGGCCTGGGGCGGGGAGCGGGGGCAGGCTGGGGTAGGGGAGGGGGGGAGGGGACATTATGTAATACTTTCATCAATAAAGAATTTTATAGATAAGTAGAATTATAAATTTCAAAAAAGAGTATATAAAATATCAATCTATACACTAACAAGTTCCACATAAATTGACTATTACTATATATTGACTATTATAAATAAAATAAAAACACTTAAAATTTACCTGCATTGCACTTTTCCCCAGTTTCACCACTTCAAATAATGTGACAGGCTCCCCTTCACCATTCTGTTGAGGGTGCCCATTAGCTCTTCCACGGCCTGTTCCTCTAATTCCAGCTTCAATTCTACTCTTCTCTCCTGGAGATTTTCGAGGTTTCTTATTTGTAGACTGAATAAAAAGATGAAGAAAAAAAATAAATGCAGGCATACTTTGCTTTAGGCAGAATGATCTCAAATTATGTTTAATCCTGTGAAAGGTAGTTAGCACTATACGACTAAAGGCAAGAAACATAATCTAACCATAGGAAGATTTACAATTGTTTTCAGTGATAAAAGCACAAGTTAATTTAGAAAGGCATGAAAATAAAGTTAAAGAAAAAGGATTTAGTATTTTGTACAACAATAATGCCAACGTTGAACATTTTAACCATGTCCCCTCTTGACATATCCTTCTTTGTACCCTCCTCAATACTCTCCTTCTTCAGAAACCCTGCTCAATAAAACTACTTGGAAATAGTGTATATTTGACTTCTACTTAAGTGCACAAGTATTTCTTAGCCACTCATGCAACAACTATACATTTGAACATATTTGGAACCACTCTAGGTACTGGAAATATGGAAATAAGCAAAGTAAACATTCCTGCCTTGCTGGAGTTTACAAACTTCAATTAACATCCCATCTCATGCCCCAAGTTTTCAAATTTTTAAAATTGATTTTAGAGAGAGGGAAAGCAGAGAGTAGGGGAGGGGAGAGAGGGAGAGAAAGGAAAAGATGGAGGGAAACATCGATCTGTTGCCCCACCCATCCATGCATTCATTATTTGGTTGATTCCTGTGTGCTCTGACGGGGGATCAAACCTGCAACCTTGGTATATCATTGATTCTTGTATGTGCTCTGCAACCTTGGAGGACACTCAAACCAACTGAGCTACCTGGCTAGGGCTCATGTCACCAGTTTAAAAAAAAAAATCAACACTAACTACCACCTTACCTATGAATTGCTTGCACTTGCTGTTATTATTCGCATAAATTTCATTTATATATAAACGCATCATGATTGCTGCTTTGCCAAACTTACCTATGAAATTAATGTTGTTAATTGTAATAAATATTTCTGGAAACTCTCAACAGGCCTCATGATATCTTCCTTTCATTTCAGATACCTTCTCCCTCCCTATATTCCTTATCTGTTTAGTGTTACCTTAGGTCTCTCTTGAGCAAGCATGTCAAACTCGCGGCCCACAACGAATATTTTTGCGGCCCAGCCAATATAACAGTATGTAAGAAACATTTCAATAAAGATTTCGTAACTTAATTTTTACAAATCCTGTTATATATAATTATTAATAACGAACAATGTTCAATAATACTGATTACCATAATAGTGTTGCATTCATTTTCCTTACGCACCTTATGAGCAGGCGCACCATTTCTCTCCACTAATACTAGCAGCAAGTATTTTAGCAGCCAATTGCTAATTATTAAAATGTTCTCTTATTTTATGTTAACAATTACTCATTTATTTCAGCCCTTTGTATTCAGCATGTCTCTATCGAAATAAACCTATGTTTCTATGAAAATTGAAGCTTTTGTTTTTTTGCAGCCCACATAAACTTAAACCTTGTTTATTTGGCCCGTGTTAGCCTTTGAGTTTGACATGCTTGCTCTTGAGCATCTGTTCTCAGTATTTATATTCTTTTGAGTGACTTATTTTCCTAATAGCTTGTTCAGTTATTAATTTATTGCCCTTCACCTCCAAATCCACCCTTATTTGTCCCACTTTGTGATGCTGGAGCTGAACCCTGTAAACATTTATCTTTTGCCATCTGCTGCAGTGTTAGGCTTTCTTAACTAGAGGGCACTGGAGGAATACTAGAAAGCGTGTAGCATGGAGGGGCTTCTCTCCCAGCTTACAGTATTGTTCCCTTCATTTTATATTCCTGTGTTCTTAGTACACTTTCACTCCTTTTAATAAATAGCCTTACAACCACTTTTGTGTGTGGATTTATACATAGTGAGCTTACTGCTTATTTAATTATATTATTTAGAAGTTTTATATTTACCCCTCAAAATGGTGAAGACAGTACAGAGAATTCCCATATACATCACATCTAGTTACCATTTGTCTGATACATTTGCTACAATTTAATGAACCAATATTGGTACATTAACAAAAGTCCATACTTCAGACTTCCTTAGTTTCTGCCTAATGACCTTTTTCATTTTAAGGACTCCACCCAGAATATATAAACTACTCTTGGCTGTGACGGTTTTTAGATTTGCCTGATTTTTGGTGACCTTGACAGTTTTGAGAAATTACTGGTCAAGTATTTTGCACAATGCTTCCCAACTGGGTTTGTCTCTTGTTTTTCCCATGACTAGACTGGAACTGTAGGTTTGGGATGATCTGAGAGATGAAGTGTTACTTTTAAGTTCCTCATCATTATCAACACAATTTTTGGTAATTAGGCATAAAGTGATTATACACACTCACATGCAAGGCTTTGTGTGGATGTTATTTTCAAAGCAGTATAAACACTTAGAAGGATGATTACTGAATAATACGGTAAAATTATTTTTAGCTTTGTATGAAACTGCAAAACTACCTTCCAAAATGGCTGTACCATTTTGTTTATCCACCAGCAAAAAATAAGAGTTCCTGTTCCTTCACATGCTTGCCATGAAATTGTTAATAGTCAGGTTTTAAATTTCAGCCATTCTAACAGATGTGTAATGGTATCTTTCTTAATTTGCAATTCCCGAATGACATATCATTCATTCCTATATGTCCTTCCAGAGACATTTAAACATAATAAAAAAATGCAAAAGTAAAATTTTTAAAAGGCATAAATAAATGGAAACCCTATCACATGTACATAAATTGGAAGACTCAGTATTGTTAAGATGTCAATAGTACCCAAAGCGATCAACAGATTCAATGAAATATCTATCAAAATCCCAATGACCTTTTTGGAGAAATAGAAAAAAAAAATTTTATTTAATAGAAAATCTCAAAGGATGTTGAGTAGCCAAAACAATCTTGAATAAAGAACAACACTGAAAGACACACATTTTCTGATCGCAAAACTTACTACAAAGCTATAGTAATCAAAACTGTAGTGCTAACATAAAGGCAAGCCTACCAATTGAAAAGAATAGAGACCCAAGAAATAAACCCTCACATACATGGTTAAATACTTTTTGACAAGAGTACCAACACTATATGTGACACGGCACCAGAGTTAAGTTAGGGTTTTTCAAAATGCTGACACGCCGAGCTCAAAAGGTTCGCCATCACTGGAATAGGAGAACGTATTTGCAAATCATGTATCTGATACGAAATCAATACCCAGAATATATAAAAGCCTCTTAAAACAACAAAACAACATATCTGAAAATGGTTAAAGGACTCATTTGAATAGACATTTCTCCAGGGAAGATAAACAAATGGCCAATAGGCACATGAAAAGATGCTCAATATCACTAATCAATGGAGAAATGAAAATCAAAACTACAATGAGATGCCACCTTATACCTACAGGGGGCTATTATCAAAAAAAGAGAAACCAAGTCTTGGCAGGTGGCTACTACCAAAAAAAGAATATAAGTCTTGGGGAGGATTTAGAAAAATTGCAATTCTTGTGCACTGTTGCTGAAAATGTAAAATATGGTACAGCTATTGTGGATAATAGTATGGCTGTTCCTCAAAATATTAACAATAGAATTCCATGTGATCCAGCAATTTATACATCTGGATATATATCTAAAAGAACTGAAAGCAGAGTCTCAAAAGATATCTATAGAACCATGCTCATAGCAACATTGTTCATAATAGCTAAAACTTGGAAGCAATCCATTGGTGGATGGATAACCAAATGTGCTATACATGTACACTGGAATGTTAATTCAGTCTTAAAATGGAAGAAAATTCTGACATATGGTACAACATGGATGAACTTCGAGGATATTATGCTAAATGATGTAAGTTAGTAACAAGAAGACAAATACTGCATGATTCCACTTATATCAGATACTTAGTCAAAATCAGAGTCAACAAGTGGAATGGTGATTGCCAGAGACCAAGGGGAGGAAAGAATGGGGAGTTAAAGATGGATGGTGGTAATGACTGCACAACATTATGAATATATTTCATACAACTGAACTGTACACTTAAAAATGATTAAGTTGGTTAAATCTTACATGTATTTCAACAATAAAAATATTGAGAAAAAAACTAAAAGAACTGCAAGCAGGGTCTCAAAAGATATCTTATGCACAGATTGCATCATCCTATTTTCATTATCAATATATTTTGTAGTCAATTTCAATCAAGATCTAGAAAACATCTTATTTTCTAAAAGCTACAATGCTCCACAGCAGAGATGTATGTTACTTTACTTAGCCATTAATCTGTTGATGGACATTTATTTTATTTGGGATCTTCTATTATTACAAATAATAATACAACAAATAAGCCTGTGTATGTTTAGGAATATTTGTGTGTGTAAAAGTAAAATACCCATAATTCTCACACTCAAAAGCCTTTTAGCACTGGTTATAAATATGGCAAAAAATATAGATAAAAAAAACCCATTTGATCTTATCTAGGTTCTATCCATATTTTCCCCCATTATCAGAAGGATGATTTTCCTAGTACAGATCTAGACAGTAATATATAGTAACTAGTGGCCTGGTGCACGAATTGGTGCACATCGAAAGGCAATTAGAAAAATACTTTAATATCGCTATTTGCCCTTTATAATAGATAATAGAAGTGTCAGAGATGAAAGAAAATTAGCAAAATGTGTATGTAAATAATATTTAAATTGACTAATAAATAACACATGATATAACAACAAAGATATGATATAAAAACAACACTGATAAAAACAGTGACTGTTACATTGATTAAACTTATTCTAATATCTCTTTGTATACCACAGTAAGAGTAAAAAACACTTTCAGAGTGCTTGACTAATTTCCCTTGTGATGAAGTATTTACACCTTTAATATCACATGCTCTTCGAACTTGAGAGAAAGCAACATATAACTGACCATGTCTGAAAATGGATTCAGGTAGGAATATTCCTACTGTCTAGATTGGCGCCAGCGGGAGGTTTATATGTATCGCACATGTTTGAGTCAATGTTTATTTTTAAATTGCCAGTGCGTGTCATATGTGCTAGCCAGTCAGTCAGTTGGACAGACATGGTTGGTCATTTAGCCTTTTATATATATAGACTAGAGGCCCGGTGCACAAAAATTTGTGCACTCGGGGGGAAGAGGGGGTCCCTCAGCCTAGCCTGTGCCCTCTCGAGGTCTGGGACCCCTCAGGAGATAACGCCCTGCTGGCTTAGGCCTGCTCCTGGGTGGCAGAGGGCAGGCCCAATCCCTAGGTGCAGCCCCTGGTCGGGCTCGGAGGAGGGCCGATTGGGGTGTTGGGGCGCTGCCCCCTGTCATGCACAGAGCAGGGCGGATCGGGAGATTGTGATGCCATCCCCAGTCACGCTCAGGGTAGGGCCGATTGGAGGGTTGGGGCACCGCCCCCTGTCACACTCAAGGCAGGGTTGATGGGGAGGTTGCTGCGCCACCCCGTCATGCACAGAGCAGGGCCAATCCGGGGGTTGGGGTGCTGCCCCGTGTCACACACAGAGCAGGGCCCATCAGGGGGGTTGGGGCTCCTTACCCTGTCACGCACGGAGCAGGATCGATCAGGGGGTTGGGGAGCTCCCCTCTGTCACGCACAGAGCAGGGCCCATCAGGGGGGTTGGGGAGCTCCCCCCTGTCACGCACAGAGCAGGATCGATCAGGGGGTTGGGGAGCTCCCTGCTGTCACGCACAGAGCAGGGCCCATCAGGGGGTTGGGGAGCTCCCCCCTGTCACGCACAGAGCAGGGTCCATCAGGGGGTTGAGGAGCTCCCCCCTGTCACTCAGAGAGTAGGGCCGGTAGGAGAGTTGGGGCGCCGCCCCCTGTCACACACACAGCAGGGCGGATCAGGGGGTTGGCGCGCTGCCACTCTCACACTCAGGGCAGGGCCGATGGGGAGGTTATGGCTCTACCCTGTCACACACAGAGCAGGGCCCGTGGGGGGCGGGGGGCCGGTTGGGGCACCGCTCCCTGTCACACACAGAGCCGCAGGGCGATCAGAGGTTGGGGAGCTCCCCCATATCAGGCACAGAGCAGGGCTGATCAGGAGGTTGGGGAGTCTTCCCCTGTCACAAACAGAGCAGGGCGGATAGGGAGGTTGTGGCCCACCCCCTGTCACACACACAGCTGCAGGGCGATCAGGGGGTTTGGGTGCTGCCCCCTGTCACGCTGATCCCGGTGCTGGGAGGCCTCTCGGCTCCGCTGAACCCGGTGCTGGGAGGCATATTACCCTTTTACTATATAGGGTAGAGGCCTGGTGCATGGGTGGGGCTGGCTGGTTTGCCCTGAAGGGTGTCCTGGATCAGGGTGGGGGTCCCCACTGGGGTGCCTGGCCAGCCTGGGTGAGAGGATGATGGCTGTTTGCAGCTGGTCACACACCCTTCACGGTGGGGGTCCCCACTGGGATGCCTGGCCAGTCTGGGTGAGGGGCTGAGGGCTGTTTTCAGGCTGGCGGGTGATGGAAGCTCCCAACCGCTCCTTTTTTTCTTTTATTTTTTTTTAATTCTGGGCCAGCTTTAGCTCTGAGGCTCCAGCTCTTAGGCCTCCACTGCTGAAAGTAGGTATCTGGTTTGTTTCGGTTCGAAACAATGTATAACTCCAGCTCTGACTCCAGCTCTGAGATCCCAGCTCGCTGAAAGCTGGTTTCTGGGGTTTTTTTAAGCTTCTATATTTGTTAAAATGTTTCAAACTGCAGGCTCAGAGGCCTGCAAGGCAGGCGGGGAATGTTGGTTTCCTCCGTCACTGAAGCAAGCAAGCCTCATGTTAGTTTCAAGCTGCCAGGCTGCCGACCGCCATCTTGGCTGACAGTTAATTTGCATATCGCCCTGATTAGCCAATGGGAAGGGTAGCGGTCGTACACCAATTACCATGTTTCTCTTTTATTAGATAGGATGATGCAGAAGGACAACCCGAAAGCTGATGTTCAGAAAGACTGTCACTATTAAAAGAGTAAGGTAGAGGGAAAATCATAACAGGGCTCACTCACTCTTTAGCTTATATACAAGGAGTACAATTTAAAGAGTAATAATACATACACAATCCTTTAATTACTTGTGACTTGCCAGGCTGCCTTCCCTATATTTTTTGGCCACACAGGTCGGCCACCTGTAGTCCCATTACTGAACAAGGACCAAAGGTGCTCTCAAATGAAAGAAATGGATGATGTTCTATGTAAAGCGTGCTTGGTTGGTCCAGTTCTCATGTTGTGCCATCTTAACAACTGAGTCTTTGTCCTGGATGGTGTCACTTAGTGGTTAGAGCACCAGTCCGTGCACTAAAGGGTCAAGGGTTCGTTCCCCATTCCAGGGCACAACTTAGGTTGCAGGTTCAATGCCTGGCCCTGGTCAGGGAGCATGCGGGAGGCAACCAATCAATGTCTGTCTGCCTCACTTTCCACTCTCTCTAAAAATGAATGAAAAAATAATGAATGAGGCTTAACAAAATAAAAAAATAAAGAGCTGAGTCTTGGCCTTAATTTGCAGGTTAATAATACCTTAGTAATCTACTCAGTAACCCAGTTCCTCTTGAACTAGTCTTATCCTACAACTAGAGGCCCGGTGAACAAAATTTGTGCACTCGTGGGGGGGAGGGAAGGGGAGTGTCCCCTCAGCCCAGATTGCAAGAGGGTGCAGACCAGGCCAATGGACCCCACTGGTGCACGATCGAGGCAGGGGAAGCATGTGGGAGGTTGGCCAGCTGGGGAGGGAACACAGGAAGGCTCCAGGGCATGTCCAGCCAGTCTTGCTCAGTCCCGATTGTCCGGACCCCAGCAACAAGATAACCTACCGGTTGGAGCGTCTGCTCCCTGGTGGTGAGTGCATGTCATAGCGAGTGGTTGAGTGGCCTTAGCATATCATTAGCATATTATGCTTTGATTGGCTGAACGGACAACCACACGTCCGGACACTTAGCATATTAGGCTTTTATTATATAGGATTATCCATTTACTCCAGGGACTAAAGTCCTATCCTTGAATCCCAGTCCACAACAGTCTGCCAGACCTGCATACACACTAGCTCTTCTAGCTCAACACAGATCTTTAAATGCTTACTGATCCCAGAGACATAGTCTTCTTCATGGAAAAAGATCAGCTTACTCCATCTACTCCCAACCTAGGAAATCTTTCTTCCATTAATAGCAAATGGAACTCTTCCCAAATACTGCTTCAACTTAGTAGTCATGTGTAGTTTATGTTTTGACTCCTGGAGTCTCACTTATTTTACCTTTCATAATTCGTGCCCAAATGATACATATGTGATATTACTGCTAAATATGCATAATCTGAATTTGATTCAATTTACAGAATACAAGGTATTAGAAATCAGATATTTTTGCTCAGGAAACATAACTTTGATTTCTTTATTCATCATGTAGTTACTATGTACCAGACAAATAAAAACATTTACCTTTGCACGTAGCACAACACATCCTATATAATAAAAGGCTAATATGCAAATCAACTGAACGGCAGAACGACCAGTTGCTATGACGTGCACTGACCACCAGGGGCAGCTCCTGTGTTGAGCGTCTGCCCCTGGTGGTCAGTGCACTCCCACAAGGGGGAGTGCCGCTCAGCCAGAAGCCGGGCTCATGCCTGGCAAGCGCAGCGGTGGTGGTGGGCGCCTTTCCCGCCTCCACGCCAGTCGGACATCCCCCAAGGGCTCCCAGGCTGCAAGAGGGCGCAGGCCGGGCTGAGAAACTGCCCCCTGCCCCCGAGTGCACGAATTTCGTGGACTGGGCCTCTAGTAGCTTTCAAAGAGCTTACAGTATTTAAGATGTACTTTTGAACATTCTAATACAATTGTCAATTGATGGTGGAGGAGAAATGCTTGTGCTTTCTTTTTAATAAACATTGGTGTAAGAAAGATTTCTTTGGTCCACAGAGTAAATAATATAGACTGTAGGGTTATATGTTCATTGCTGTAGCTAATTCAAAGCAAACAGTAGGGAGAAAAAGATATTAATAAATATCTGTAGAAAAATAAAACTACCTAAAACAAAGCCTGCCTCAATGTATCATGTAATGAATGTCATGGACAATATTCTCAGGAAGTAACAAAGATACACACTCTTCACTGCATCTTTGTGAAAATGTTGCAATTTAGTGTCAGAGGTTTTTAATTAATCTTTAAGACAAATGCCTTACTACAACTATATACTATTTAATCTAAATGTATACTTACACTTCTGGTAAACAGTTTTAAGTAAAAGTTAGTATGGCAGTATAGGAAAATTATTCAAAATTACTCTATCCCAAAGCTATGAATAGGATACACTGCAGTATGAATGAGCAATAACTTTTCTATAAGCTTTAAGAGACACAGAGACACCAAGTTTCTTTACCTTTGTGCCTTACCTGTATTTATTCATGTTATAAATATGAAATAACCCCTACCTTTCACAAATAATGTATAAACGTAACTGCAACAGCTTGGTGCAAATCCTTTAAATACATATAATTGAAAGAAAAACAGAAACACAAATAACTACAATATAATATAGTAAACTATAGTATATAAAAATATTCTGTAAAGGAATTTGGTTCAAGACAAGTGTTGAAAGGACTCTATGAAGGAAAAGATTACTTCTAGTAGCTGTGAACAGGAAAAGTTTCACAGAATAGATGAGCTGCAAGTTGGAATTTAATGAATTAGTAAAATTAGTAAGATCAGCATAAATAGAACTTAGGAAACGAGGATTCCAGAAAGACAAAACACCATAGACTAAGGCAATGATGGCGAACCTTTTGAGCTTGGCGTGTCAGCATTTTGAAAAACCCTAACCTAACTCTGGTACCGTGTCACATATAGAATTTTTTTGATATTTGCAACCATAGTAAAACAAAGATGTATATTTTTGATATTTATTTTATATATTTAAATGCCATTTAACAAAGAAAAATCAACCAAAAAAATGAGTTCGCGTGTCAGAGGTGACATAGGTTCGCCATCACTGGACTAAGGTGTAGAAGTAGGAAAGCACAAGCCACGTGCAGAAGGACAAAGATGCGTATCTGACTGAATGAAAGGCTATCACTAGGGAAACACAATAAGATATTAGGTGTAAGGTAAGTCAAAAGAACATTCCCCAAAACAAAGACACTTCTTGCTATCTGAACAAGTTTTTGCAAGGTCAACCTGGTACCCTGGCCTGTGTGGCTTAGTTGGTTGGTGGGTTTGATTCCTGGTCAGGGCACATATCAAGTACCGGGTTCGATACTTGGTAAGAGCATATGCTGGAGGCAACCGATGTTTTTTTAAAAAAGTGAACCTGGAAGTATTTAAAAGGATGAAAGGGAAAACAAAAAGATTAAAAGTAGAGAAATAGAAGGGAATTACAGAGAAGACACTGTGAAATAAAATTTCATCAGATGTACAATCTCATTAGATATAGTAGAAAGGGGAAGAAACTTTGGAGTAGAAAATTCAATAGTGACTCATGTTTTAATTCTGGGTTTCTGGAAAAATTTTGGTATACTTTAAGAAAATTAAGAAGTCAGAACTAAAAACTAGTCCATGGAAATTCATATTGAAGCATTAGGAATAAAGTGGCATCATGTCTGCAACTTATTCTCAAACAGTTAAAAAATAAATAAGAGGTATATAATATATATTTATATATGATGCTACTATACATAATATATATATGCATATGTGTTTGTATACATAGAAAATATAAAACAAACCTAGTAAAATGCTAACAGTTGGACAATCTGCATTCTTGTAACTCTTCTATGTCTGAAATTATTTCAAAATAAAAAGAATTTTAAAAAGGAAAAAAAAGAGTGGTGATTTAACAGAATTAAACACCATTTATTAAATAAGCATGTACTGAAAAGTCAGACACAGTTAAAAAAGATACAGCTTAACTTCTAGAGGGAGAGAGACAGTAAGTAAATAAAATGTATACTATGTTAGATGGCAATAGTGCTCTAAAGAAAGGAGAAAACACACACACACATACACACACACACACACGCACACGCACACAGAAAGGAATTGTAAGTCCCCTTGGGTAGGAGTGAGGATTTGCCATTTTAAATCTTTAGGGGAGGCCTCAACAAGAAGATGAAACAGAGGGCCCTGAAACAAGGAGCAAGACTGAAAGGACTGAGCAAAAGCATAATGATGGTGGGTTAGTTTAGTTTTGTAGAAAAAATAATTTATGTTTATCTTCAAATCAATTGGATAGGATTTGCTGATAGAATGGATATAGGCTGAGAAAGACAGAGTCAAAATGACTAAAAGATTTATAGCCTGAGCAGCCAGAGAGATGAAGTTGCCATATGGAAGAGAGGTGGGCAGGGGAATAGAAAGCTTGGGAGTTTCGTTTTTAAAACATCTTTGGCCCATTAAATATTTAAGAAAAGATGTTCAACAAACATTTGGTTATGAGTCTGGAGTCCAGGCCGGAGACATAAATCTAAGTGACATAAGATTAGATGTGTTATTTTAAGTTATGAGATTGGATGTGATCATCAAAAGAGTAGTGTGTGTAGACAGAGAAAATGATGTCCATTATTTGTTAATGCAATCATAGAGTTAGTATAAACATGATACTATATAGTGTTTACTTAGAGATCAGTAATTACTTGCGTAGAGAACTATAACAAATATAAATTAGGACAACTGCAAAATAAGGGTGGTTTAATAAGTAGCAAAAGTCTCTGAAATAACAGTACACCAAAAAGAAATAACAAAAGCGAGATGTCCCCTAAGAACTAAGAAATGGAAAACAATATTGCCCATATCAGAAAGTCCTTATATATACTATTACTATCATGTGACTGGACTGAGTAAAAGACTGAGTAAATGAATAAAACCAGAAATCCATGAAGTCTTCCTCAAAAGTATAAATAGTATTAAAATCTTATATAATAAAATGGTAATATGCAAATTGACCCTGACAGCAGAATGACCAGAATGACCACTGGACCAGTAACTATGAGGCGAATGGCCATCCGCGGTGCGGGTAGTTACATCCTAGGCCAGTATCTTCACTGACAAGGTCAACCTTTACCTTAACTGAGCCTATCTGTCTTTTTGCATCTATAATAACATACCCTTGAAATGTCTGGGTAACTTGTAACTTCCCTTTATCTGGACCCCTTGAGGCACAACCTAATGTGCCTGGGCTTCAGGACAGATACCACAGATTCCTTCATTGTTATGTTAATTGTTCCTGCACCCACCTAAGTATGTGTCTATCATTTTACTTTTTATCCAATCCCAGGGATTTCCCTACTCTGCTTTCTCCTGCCTCTCTAGTCTATCACCAATGGATTTCCTGTAACCCACCTATGTGCCTTTCCTTTGATTGCAATGTATACTAGTAAATACAGATGTAACCCACCATTCTCTGGAGTATTATCTCAATTTGTTGAGGTTCTGCTTCCTGGCATATGTCAACAGTTTGGCTCAAATAAACTCACAAAGGATGTGAGGGCGATCTGGCTGCGACATCTGTCACCCCATTGATCGCCAGGGTTGATTCGGCTGATCTGGCTGGCTAGGCAGGTGTCCCCCTCCTCCCTCACCGATCCATGTGCGTCCCTCCCGAAGCTGCGCGCTTGGTCGAAGAGGACGACCTCCCCCCCCCCCCCCCCCCCCCCCCCGAGGAGAGGACCGGTCTTCGGTCAAGGGTATACGAGTAGCTGCGCTCCCCTGCTAGAACCTCCAAACAAGCTCTCAAGGTCAAATAAACTCACAAAAATTCTTTACAGGTTTCACCCGGTTTTTTTACATTAACAAACCAATGAATGCATAAGAAAGTGAAACAATGAATCAATATTTTTCTCTCACTTTCTTGCTTTCTTCTCAAATTACTTAATAATTTTTTATTTTTTGTAAGAAAATCTCCATGCAATTTTCAGAACAGGTACTGGGGCATAACTCAAATCTGACCATTCTGACAATTATACCTCTCAATATTAAGTAATAGCTTGGCATTTTGGCATTCTTAAAAAAAAGAGTTTGGAAGTTAGAATCTTTTACTATTATAAATAATACTACAACAAGTAAGTCTGTGGCAAATTACATTAGGAAAGTTACCACTTTCTATTTTTGTTTTGTACTTCGTTAACTGTATATAAGACCTATTTCATAATATTGGTGTGAGGATTTAAGTGACATAAAAATTACCATCTCAGTGCAAAGTCCAGAGTACAAACTCAGAAAGTCTTGTTTGTTTCCAAGATCAAGACATAGTCCTGGGTCAGGTGGAAGTGTAGGTAGATAGCCATGTGAGTTAACGAGTATGAAAATAGGGACTAAAGTCTAATTAACACAAGTCTCTAGAATGTTATTATCTTACCTGGTCAACATTTTTTTTTAATTTTTATAAACATGAGATGAACATGTACTTACTACAAATTCAAGTAAGAAATCACATAGGCAAAAGTTTATTCTACCTTCAAGCAAGTTTAGTCTGATTTCCAATTTTGCTTGTATATCCATGAGTCCCAGAAAAAGCAATGTAATTTGCCTAGAGTCTCAGAAAAATCATACAAAGGGGAGCTAGAATCGTCTCAGTTTCTAAGTGCAAGACTCTTTCACTTTTCTCAAAATGTTTTTATAAAAAATGTTGTACCACCAAATACTTCTACAAAATTAAGAGGAATTATAAAGAGTGATTACAATGCATATCTTTTCCTCCATAATATTTTGCCCTTTAAATAAACGTGGAGGATAAAAGTAAGGTAGAGAAAAATGGTAGAAGTCATCCTGGAAAGGTAAAGGGTATGAAGTTTCACTGAAGTTAATTAAAAACTGTGGCAAACAAATAAACACTGATGAAACAGCAAACACATAAAAAAATACTAAGTCACTACAAAGAAGATATATATCTATCTATTCCATATATACATATATATATATATACACACACACACACACATATATATATATATATATGTATAGCCAGTGACCAGAACGCCAGAACGACCAGAATGACCGGTTGCTATGATGCCCACTGTGGCCAGAGACTGGCCTGATTAGGGGGTGGGGCCGGGGGCCAACCTCCCGTGGTCCCTCCCCCCAGCCAGACCCACCCTGCAGTCCTTTCCCCTGGCCAGCCCGGCCCCACCCCATCAGCCCATAGTCCATCCCCCAGGCCTGCCCCACCCCTGATCGCTGCCCCCCCAACCTCCTGAAGGCCCTCCCCCTGCCCAGCCCCACCCTGCCCCCGATGGGGTCCCCCAACCCAATAGGCCCACAGTCCCTCCCCCCAGCCAGCCCCTCCCCTGATCGCACCCCTTACCCCAATAGGAGGCGGGGGCGGCCGGCTAGCCAACCTCCTGCAGGCCCTCCTCTCGCCCGGCCCCACCCCAGATCATCCCCCCCACCCTGATCAGGTGCAGGGCCGGCCAGCCAACTGCCTGCAGTCCTTCCCCCAGGCCGTTCACCCCTGATCGGCCTTCCACCCCATTTGAGGACAGGGCCAGCTGGTCCACTGCCCACAGCTCCTCCCCATGGCCTGCCCCACCCCCGATCAGCAGGCCCCACCACCCCGAATGGCCCACAACCCTTCCCCCCAGCCAGCTCCATCCCCCCACCCCATTGGGGTTGGGGCCTGCCAGCCAACCTCCCGCTGTCTCTTCCTCCCCACAGGCCCGCCCCGATCCACCCTGATTGGGGCCAGACCAGCCGGACCCCACCCGTGCACAAATTTGTGCACTGGGCTTCTAGTGTGCGTGTGCGTGTACGTATAAATCCTAAGTCACTACAAAGGACATATATATAAATAACTGGTTAAATAACAATCATCAATTAAAAAAGGTAGATCATGTGTGTCATAATTCAAACCAACAAACTGTATTTTAAAAGTGATAACATTTATGAAATGATTATAAACTTTAAATTGGTTATTTGGTGATATTAATAAAATATTGCTACCTTGGGACATGATAATGATATTAGAGTGATGTTTAAAAAAAACAATAGAGAAAGTAAAGCCTTTTTTAAAAAATATATTTTTATTGATTTCAGAGAGGAAGGGAGAGATGGAAACATCAATGATGAGAATCACTGATGGGCTGCCTCCTGCAGGCCCCCTACTGGGGATTGAGCCCGCAACCTGGGCATGTGCCCTTGACCAGAATTGAACCTGAGACCCTTCAGTCTCACAGGCCAACACTATCCACTGAGCCAAAATGGCTAGAGTGTAAAGTTCTTATCTTTTGGTACTACATTCTGAAATATTTATAGATGAAATGATGTCTAAGATAACCTTCAAAATAACATGGAAAGGAAAACAGGGGTAGAGAGATAAAACAAGATTGGCCATGATTTGATAACTGCTATAGCTGGGCAATGGTTACATGAAGGGTTCATTATGCTATTATGTATCCTAAAAAAGAGGCTGAAATATTCTATAATAAGAACTTTTATAAAACAGATAAAATTGCTAATGGCAAATATCATAAAAGTAGTGTAAATAGTACAAGCTTTAACTCCTTGACACATTCATACTATTGTCTCAAAGAGCTTATACTGCCTTAAATGATGACTCACGTACTCAGAATACATAAAGATATCCCTCAAAGTAAGAATGCTTAGAGCTCTTCTAAACTTCTCAATCATGTATGAATGAGAATATATTCTGAGACTGGCCCCAAATCCCAAACTAATACTACCAAACTACAAACATAGGTTCTCACAAGAAATCAGAGTTGCATTTAAAAAGCAGGGAAGTCATAACTAACTATACCTCAATCCATGTAAATCATTTCTATGTCTTCACGTAGAGTACCATTTACTTGTAAGAGAAACACAGAAAGCAAGAAAGATACTATAACCATGATCCCTGTTGTGATTACTACCTAAGGCAATTTATGAAATAAAGTTACCAAGAATCTTTAGTAGTCACTAAAAGTATTAACAGTACTAGAATTAACCAACAGCTCTTATCAAGCTCCTTTACTTGGTCATCATTATAGAAACAAAGAAGAGAAGCATAATACATACTGGAGGCCGGCCAGGACGACCCCTTTTCCTTTTCCCTTTGACTTCAGTTTCTTCAAGTTCGCTGCCAGCATCAGAATGAGCAGTAGTTTCATTAGTTGAATCCCTAGAAAATGTGATATATTATTTTAGTGAACAAATTAATTCATAAATACAATGCAGTATCGTTCCACTATTTTCCTTACCTCCTATTATATGGATGCTTAAGAAGTGGTTTATACTTCTACTTTAGCAAATCAAAAATGTTATCCTCCCTGGCTAATATCACATAACATTGAGTGAAATGAAGCTCCCAAATAGAGAAATAAAAAGGAGGAAATGACTATGGAAATGGCAGCTGCTATACAAAATATAAATGTAAAATACAATGGGAAAAGACTAATTCTTCAATATAAAAAGAAAGGTTTGGGAAGAATTTTACTCGTTTTATAAATCATGAAAGTCAGTGGTGGGCTGGTAATTGTTTAACAACTGGCTCTTCAAAAAAAAATATATATATATATATGCACATAAACTTAGAAATGTTACCAATATAAAGGTAAATTCCATGTCGCTCATTTATTCACATAAAATGATTTCGATAATTTTGCCAAAGTCCTGTATTCATAACTAACCTAAGGTTGCAAGTGAAAAACAAATAGGGTTTTGACATGAAAGATGGTTTATACCTTTGTTCACTTGAATGAATGAAATGCAAGTGAAATGAAAAAGACATTTGTTGGAACTTAAATCATTGTACAGTGGTATAAACAACTTCTTCACTGAATTGGATAACAAATCTCAAATACTGGACTGCTTCAATTTTTTGTGCTCTCATAATGTAATGGCTATAGACTTGATACAAGTTTAATCTCATTGTTAATTTATCACTTTAATGAATCTATAACCAATTTATAAAACAATATATTGAGCCCTGATTTACAATATTTACTGATTTTCATAATGTAAGTATTCCCACCACAGACAATTAACTGATTTTCATAATGTATTTCCACCACAGCCAATTTCAAACTACAAAATTGACATCACCAGAAGTGGGAAGTAATGAACAGTAATAGTACACCACTAAAAAGTATTTTCACCATATAGATAGAATAGATGTAAATAAAAAATTAAAGAGCAGAAAATACTATGTAATTAGGAAGTGAAGAGTTTTGACTATTATTACTTTTATTTATAATATTATTTAATTTTAAGTTTATATGATTTAACTTTTTTAAATAGCTATGTTATATTCAATCAGGGTCAGAAAATTCCTAGAAATTAAATATTTAGCCCTCCAGGCCAATATAAGTTGGCTCCAGCATGGTGCTGAAAAGGTATGGATAATCTGAACAAAAACTTATTCACTAAATTCTACATCAGTAACTATATATTGTCAATAGTCTTGACCATCTGTTGCTCAAAATTTTTAACTGCATGTGTAACATGCTTTTTTGAATTCTACCTCAAGTTCACCAAATACCACATGTAAAACTATGTTCAATACTGATTTATTTCTAGCTCTATGCTCATGGCCATACCACTAATTACCTAATTTATTAAATTAATGCATGCATGTGCTTTAAGTTGTCATAAAATTTATTACTGTCACCACACCACTATCCTGTCTTACTCAAATTATTAGAATCACATCAATCTTCCTTGAGCCATCGGCTAACAAATCCTCTTAAGTTGTCCTCAGTATAAAAATTCTGTCTCTCATTCTTTCCATGATTACCTATAATCACCACTCCCTGAATTAATCTCATTTCCCTGCTTCTCCTAATTCCCTTGTCCAAGCCATTCTGTACAATGCTACCAGTAACATTCTTATAGCATGTTACCTCCCTACTTGCAAATCTTCAAAGATAATCTAGTACCAAAAACTATAAATAATATTGATCTAATTCAGGGGTCACCAAACATTTTCTTAAAAAACTATACTGTAAATATTTTAGTCTTGGGGGAGGGGGGTCTCCACATCTTTATGTCTACTACTCAACTCTGGCACCATAGCATGAATGTGGCCAAGGACAATACATAAATGAATAGCCATTGTCCAATAATACTTAAAAACAGGCATCTGAGTCACTAGCAGTAGTTTGTTAGTTCCTGATCTAGTTGATCTTACTCATCTCTTCTAAAGGACAATAAATCATATTATATTTTCTCCTCATTACAGTTCAAATAGACTATACTCAGCATATACTGTGTGCCAGTTTATATAAATCATGCACATAAACTTTGTAAAAAAAAACATACTTTTTCCCAATTCTAGATGAGGAAACAAAAGATATGAAAACCTGATATCTTGTCCATAAATACACACCTAGTTAAGTGGCAGAGTCCACTTAGCTATCAAGGTAAACTTCAATTTTCTATCTCCATGTCAGGATACTAGAATGCAAATTTTATGTTTTGTATTTCTCTTGTGTAAACAGAACCCACTTTTGATGCTTATAAAAATCTCCTGGTTGCGCTAGCCGGTTTGGCTCAGTGGACAGAGCATCAGCCTGGGGATTCAAGGGTCCCAGGTTCAATTCCGGTCAAAGGCATGTATCCTGGTTGCAGGCATATCCCCAGTGGGAGGCATGCAGGAAGCAGCTGATTGATGTTTCTCTCTCATCAATGTTTCTAATTCTCTATCCCTCTCCCGTCCTCTCTGTAAAAAAATCAATAAAATATATTTTTTTAAAAAAATCTCCTGGCAACTACAGGATCTGGTTGGTTCCAGGTTATAATATGTGACCCATTAGTGAAACTAATTTATCCTTGAACAAGAGTTTACTGACAAAAGAGAAAAGTACTATTTGTTTTCTAATTCTGCCAATTACATCAGCTCTAAAGGTGAATGCTATTACCAACAAATAAGCTAATACACTCCAATTAGTATGTGTAGGAATGTTGATGAGAATATATACTACATAAATTTTTTAATGTCAAGTAATAGAGAAGATATAAGAATACGAAGAAGAGCCCTAACCGGTTTGGCTCAGTGGATAGAGTGTCAGCCTGCAGACTGAAAGGTCCTGGGTTCGATTCCGGTCAAGGGCATGTACCTTGGTTGCAGGCATATCCCCAGTGGGAGATGTGCAGGAGGCAGCTGATCGATGTTTCTCTCTCATCGATGTTTCTAACTCTCTATCTCTCTCCCTTCCTCTCTGTAAAAAATCAATAAAATATATTTAAAAAAAAAAAAGAATACAAAGAAGAGTTTCACTTCACCACACTAACTCTGAATTCCAACATGCAGAATAACATTAAGTTTGATCAATACTTTTCAATAAATGTTTGTTTTTACATATAAAAATATAAAATATCTATATTTCAATTTTAAAAATTTTAAATAGGAATTTCCATACAAATACGTAGAATTCCTGAATAGTAGTAACTCCATAATATATATGAAATTTATTTTAACTACTTCACTATCAAAAGCACTTAGATTGTGTCTAGTTTTGTACTATTACAAATAGAGCTGAAACAACTTTCCTTGTACATTAACTCTTACTATATACCAGTAAATATCTCTCTAGGATAGACACAATAGAATGCTGGGTGTGAAGGGTATGCTAATTTGAAGTTCAACCAACTGCTCTACACAAACCCTGTAAATAGCTAATGTTCACTTTTATAAGACTATTGAACATTAAGAGAATGGAAAAATCAGATCAATTATTATAAAAACTAGAGGACCCATGCACAGTGGGGTCCCTCGACATGGCCTGTGGGGATAGGGCCGAAACCGACTCTCTGACATCCCCCAAGGGGTCCCAGATTGCAAGAAGGCACAGGTCAGGCTGAGGGCCCCCACCGGTGCAAGATCGGGGCTGGGGAGGGACAGTGGGAAGGCTCCAGGGCATGTCTAGCGATAGCCCGTCTCGCCCAGTCCCAATTGGCTGGACCCCAGCAGCAAGCTAACCAACCGGTCAGAACGTCTGCCCCCTGGTGGTCAGTGCGTGTCATAGCAACTGGTCGAATGGTTGAATGAACAGTCGGACACTTAGCATATTAGGCTTTTATTATATAGGACTACAGGCCTGGTGCACGAAACTTGTGCATGGGGGAGGGGGTGTCCCTCAGCCCGGCCTGCATCCTCTCTAATCCGGGACCCCTCGGGGGATGTCTGACTGCCGGCAGTTGGACATCCCTCTCGCAATCCAGGACCGCTGGCTCCTAACTGCTCACCTGTCTGCCTCATCACCCTTAACCACCTCTGCCTCAGCCCCTGCCACCATGGCTTTATCCAAAAGGACGTCCGGTCTATCTGGTCTAATTAGCATATTACCCTTTTATTAGTATAGATGATTTTTTTTCCTCCCTAAAACTCTTTAAAATTCTATCTACCTCTCTCTAGTTCCACTGTAATGACTTTAGTTCAAGTTGTCAACATCTCTGGCCTGGATACTGCAACATCCTCCTCCTGTTGAGTCTTCTTGCTTCTATTGTTGCCCCTTACAATTTAATCACTATACTGCACTAAGAATGATTTTTCTAGGTATGTCTTGTTAGTTCTCTTCCATGCTTAAAAACTCTACAGTGGTTTCCTACTATTCCTAGGAAGAAAGACTCCAAATCTTAATATGATTTAGCAGATTCTTGTATGATATAGCCCCACTCTAGTCACAAGCCTTATCTCATGTCATTCTTATTCCCAAACTGGGGAGTGGGGGTGGGAAGGAAACAAACAAAACCCAGCTTTATTTCAGTCCCTCAAACATACCAAAACTCCTCCTTTTTCAGGGTCTTTGCACATGCCATTCCTTCAGTCTTGAATTTATATACTGATCTATTCTTTCACCAAACCCTCACTCCACTTACTATCACGTGAACTATCTCACCCTTAGAAAAGTTGACTTGCCCAGCCGACATGGCTCAGTGGTTGAGCATCAACCTATGAATCAGATCATGGCACATCCTCAGGTTGTGAGCTTGATCCCCACTGTGGGGTGTGCAGGAGACAATCAATGATATGCTCTCATCATTGATGTTTCTATCTCTCTCTCCCTGTCCCATCCTCTCTGAAATTAATAAAAAATATGTATTTTTTTAAAAGTCGACTAAATCAAGGCATGTGTTAAAATTCTCATAAAATCCTCTAATTTACCTTCAAAGCACTGAAGGCATTTAGATCTGTATTTGTGGTTATTTGATTAGTATCTATCTATAATAAGCTTCATGCCAACAAGGACTCAAGTCTTCTTTTTTTTTTATCCTCACCCAAGGATATGTTTTGGTTTCGTTTTTATTTTAGAGAGAGAGGAAGGGAGGGAGAGAGAAGGTAGGGAGAAAGGGAGAAATATCAATGTGAGAGAGGAACATGGATCATCTGCCTCCCGTATGCACTCAGACAGAGGATCTAACCTGTGACCTAAGTATGTGCCCTAACCGAGAATAGAACTGAAACCTTTTTGGTGTACCAATGACAGTACAACTGAGCCACCCAGCTAGGGCAAGGACTGATTCTCTTTTACATACTCTTTCTCCCTAAAATCTAGCATACTTCCTGGTACAGCATTATGTGGTGGAATATATATGGCAATTCATAGTATTTGACAATGCCTAATAGTAAGCAACACTATGATGACAAATTCATTGATAATTGTAATATTTAAGTAAGCCAAGAAATAATGAGGTCACTCACTACAGTGACCTTTCTAGTGCCTACATTACAGAAATTGGTATTATGTTTGAGTAAAGGGTGAATAAAGAAGCTTGAGGTAAGTAACTAGAAAAAGCTTAAATTGTATCTCTGATATTTGGAGGAAAGGAGGACAAGTATTGATGGTTTTTCAAGCAGGTAAAGTAGTTTGGACAGCTTCTTTGTCTTAGAGCTCTGAAGGAAAAACAGAGAGCCAGGAGACCAATGGAAAGCCAACTATAATCTCTTGGAAAAAAAGTATATAAATAAACTGGATGTATTATAGATTTGTACACCTGAAACCTATATAATTTTACTAACCAATGTCACCCCAATAAATTCAATTAAAAAATAAAAATTAAAGAAGTCTTTTGCACTAAAATATAAAACAAATAAACTGGGACGATAAACATCCTATATAATAAAAGGCTAATATGCAAATTGACTGAACAGTGGAACGACCCAGCTGCTATGACACGCACTGACTACCAGGGGGCAGATGCTCAATGCAGGAGGCTGCCCCCTTGTGATCAGTGTGCTTCCACAGGGGGAGGGCCACTCAGTCAGAAGCCCTGAGCCGGGCTCATGGCTGGCAAGCATAGCGACAGTGGCGGGAGCCTCTCCTGCCTCTGCAGCAGCACTAAGCTGTCAGTCGGACATTTCCCAAGGGCTCCCAGACTTTTGCACCGGGCCTCTAGTGTATGTGTGTGTGTGTGTGTGTGTGTATAATTGTGTAAACTGTTGACTCCTTTCATTGTATCTAAACTGTTATCACATAAGATCATAGTATACATATTCCTAATTAGCACCTTGATGAAACCTATGAAAGGAAAAGTATCTGCCATTACAATGATCACATTTCCAAGAAAATCCAAAAATTAGACTCAATTCTAGATTGGTCCTGTAACTCCAAAAAATCTAATGAGATGTTACCAGAAATGCCAACTGGTATGTCCTTCAGATTACTTCTGGCAACCAGAATAGACTAAGAATCTCAATCTCAGGGAAAACAAACCGGAGGTGGGAGGTATGATGGAGAAACTGTGATACAGAATAAAGGTCTACAAACATTTTCTGTAAATAGCCAAACAAAATATATATGGTTTACAAGCAATCTATTCTCTATCACAACTTGTAGCACAAGAGAAATCATAAACAATCTATAAAGGAATGAATATGGTTCTTTTTAAATTAACACTTTATTTTTTGTTCAATACCACAGAACATATTGACATTATAATACCATGGGCCAAGGATGGATATGGTAATTATGCACTCTAATTGTTCTTTGAATTCAAACATATTGCCTGACTATCTAAATATATCAGAGAACATATTTGATATGTCTCATAAAAGAGAACATTTTGATATAGAAAAATGTTATACACATTTTAAAAAATAAGAAAATTACAATACTTACTGTAACACTGGTAACTCCGAAGTAATCATTGCTGGAGAGATCTTTCCACAATGGAGCAAAAGAATCAAGTGCTGTACAACTCAAAACTTTAAAAATAACCTCAAAGGCAATCCTGTTAATAAAAAAAAAATATATTTTTCCAGTTTTATTGAAGTATAATTGACAAAACTGTTAAGATGTTTAAAATATACAATGTACAATGTGATTACTGGATATAGATGTATATTGTGAAGGGCTTCGCCACAAGTTAATTAACACATCCATCACCTCCCATATTTACCGTTATTTTGTGTGAGATCATTTAAGTTCTACTCTTTAGGCAAATTTCAATTATACGATAAAATGTTATTAACTACAGACACCATGTTATACATTAGATTGTCAGATCTTATTCACCTATAAGTAAAAGTTTGTATATTTGCACCAACCTCTCCCTATTTCCCCCAGTCCATGGTCCCTAGCAATCACTTTTTCACTCTGTTTCTAAGAGGTCTACTGCCCTCTTTCCCCCCGGGATTTCACATATATATGATACCATGTGGTATTTGTCTTTCTTTGAGTGGCTTCTTTCATTTAGCATAATGTCCTCCAGTATCATCCATGTTGTCAAATGACAGAATTTCCTTTATTTAAAAACACAGAAATATTTTTCTGTGTTTATATCTGTGCATATAAATGCAGGTGCACACACACATTTTCTTTACTCATTCATCTATAGACAGGCACTTAGGTTATTTCCATACTTTGGCAATTTGTGAATAATGCTGCTATTAACATGGAGTACAAATATCTCTTTGGGATAATGATTTTGTTTCCTTTGAAAATATACCCAGAAGTGGGACTGCCAAATCATATAGTATTTTTACTTTTCATTATTTGAGAAATCTCAATACTGTTTTTTCCAGTTTACGTTCCTACCAACAGTGTACAAGGGGTTCCTTTTCTCCATGTCTTCAGAGCATTTTTCTCTTGTCTTTTTGATAATGGATATCTTAACAAGTGTAAGGTGGTAGTGTTTTTTTACTTGCATTTCCCTGATGATTAGTGATGTTGAATAGTTTTTCATGTACCTGTTGGTTATTTGCATGTCTTCTTTAGAAAAATGTCTATTTAGGTCATTTGAAAAGAAAAATTATTATGAAATTAAAATCTCAACTATATGGACTACAATCAATCAATACCACCAGTAATCATACTCCTTGGTATTTACCCAAATGAAGTGAAAACTTATGCCCACACCAAAGTTTGCATGAATATGTTCATAGCGGCTTTATTCAAAATTGCCAAATCATGGAAGCAACCAAGATGTTCTTTAGGAGGTAAATGAATAAATAAACTGTGCTATAAGCAGAAAATGAAATATTATTTGGCACTAAAAAGAAATGAGGTATCAAGTCATGAAAAGACATGAAAAAGCTCCAATGCTTATTACTAAGGAAAAGAAGCCAATCTGAAACTGCTAAATACCATGTAATTCCAACTATATGGCATTCTGAAAATGGCAAAACTATGGAGATAGCAAAAGGATGCATGGTTGTCAGGAGTTCCAGGAAGAGAGGGATGAATAGGTAAACACAGAGGATTTTTAGGGCAGTGAAACTATTCTGTATAAAACTGCAATGGTGGACACAGATATATGTCATGTATTTGTTAAAACCCATAGAATGTACAACATCAGGAGTAAACCCTAAGCCGACCAGTGTGGCTCCGTGGTTGATCATCGACCTAAGAACCAGGAGGTCACGGAATGATTCCTGGTCAGGGCACATGCCTGGGTTGCAGGCTCCATTCCCGGTGCGGGTGGTGCAGGGGGAACCAATTAATGAGCCTTTCTCATCATTGATGTTTCTATCTCCCCCTCCCTCTCCCTTCATCTCTGAAATCAATAAAAATATATTTTCAAAAATAAAATCTATTTTTAAAAAGTAGCAGGGGAAGTAGGACAAAACAGAGTATCTAAGACAGGACAAGATGTACAAATGGATTAACATAGGTTCAACTGGAATTCCAGAAAAAGAATGTACAGGACAGAAAAAATATTTGATGAAATAGAGGAGAATTTGTCAAAAATAATTTAAGATATTAAAACACAGATAAATAGATTCATAAGCAGAATAAATACTTTAAAATATAAATATTGCTAAAAACCAAAACTTAAGAGAAAATTCAAAAGGAAGTTAAAAAAATAAAATTCTTCATCAGACTTTTCATTGGAAACGATGTAAGCTGAAAGACATGGAATAATATCCTTACAGTGCTGAGAAGAAACAAAGTGACCCCTAAATTATATACTCAATGATAATAATCTTTCAAAAATGAAATAAAAGAGTGATGTCATGAAAAATGGAGAAATAGGCAGCTCCAAGAATAAGCCCTTCAATGAAGCAATTCTTAGGCTGGAAAAAAAATCAAGACAAAAACAACATTTATGGACAAAAATCAACTTTAAGGGATCTAATAAAAATGTAAATAAAGGAGTTTTTAACCAAAAAAAAGAGTCTATTAGCCCTGGCCAGTGTGGCTCAGTTGGTTGAGCATCGTCCCATGCACTGAAAGGTTGCCTGTTTGATTCCTGGTCAAGGCACATCCCCAGTTGGGGTACAAGTGGGAGCCGGCCGATCAACATTTATTTTTCTTTTTTTTTTTTAAATATATTTTATTGATTTTTTTACAGAGAGGAAGGGAGAGAGATAGAGAGTTAGAAACATCGATCAGCTGCCTCCTACACATCTCCCACTGGGGATGTGCCCGCAACCCAGGTACATGCCCTTGACCGGAATCGAACCTGGGACCTTTCAGTCCGCAGGCCGACGCTCTATCCACTGAGCCAAACCGGTTCCGGCAACATTTATTTTTCACATCAGTGTTTCTTGCTTGCTCTCTCTCCTTTCCTCTCTCTAAAAATCAATAAAAACATATTTTTAAAAGAATCTATGAAATCGTCTAAGAAAGTATTATAGGCATTTAGCTTATCTGTCTACCACCCACCCTCCCCAGCTCAATGGTGACCATAGGAATATCAGTCCAAGTTCCTGGTACAGCTTGCTGGTGCCAAAAAGAAAAACATGGATCATAGTATTCTAAAAAAATTGAAACTGTGTGTTTTGAAGGGCTTCCCAGCTGTCATCTTTCAAAAAAATTTTTAATACAGACACTACAAGTAGCTGCCTGAAGCAAGAGACAGTGGATGGGACAAATGGCAGAACATATGAAAAGCCTTGAAATAAGGAGGCTGAGAAGGAAGATAATGTGAGAAATAAGAGCTTTAAAGGGCTATCTGTACACCAGGAAATCCAGAGTACTATATGCAAGCCCACAGATGGATGTATACTTAGAGAAAAACTGAGAGGAGCATAAGCTTTCAACTCTAGTTGATTTTTGGGCTGTGTGAAATCACAAGGTAAAGATCAAGACTACTTAGCTAACCTTTGAAGGAATACCTCAGCTAAGTAACAGTATGCAAACACCAAGAGATAACATTTTTTCCTTTTGACTACCACTGGCTCGGGAGATCATTGCTTATGATGGAGATAAAATTTCATTTATTATACATGACAAGGATTAGTCTTTGCAAAAATAGTTTGGAAATGTCACTAAACAGATGACTGCAGTCCTTAAGAGGTAACAAGAATAAACCCTGGGAAGAGGAAAGAATCAGTGTCTAGTTACCACATTATAATATTCAAAGTGTCCAATTTTTAACAATAAAAACAAAAAATCATGAGCATATGAAGAAACAGAAAAGTATGGCCCATTAACAGGGAAAAAAAATGTAAAGCTCTCTTCATCTGAGAGTCATTTGGCTTGTCATTTTTCTTTAGACCGTGGACATTCATCTGTGTTGTGGGATGGCATGTGTATATAAGATCATTTATGAAGGCTTTTCGAAATTTAACAGTCCTCCATTTTGGTAAATCCTATTCCTTTATCTCACATCCTAATACCTGCTTGGCCTGCCATCTTCTCCCTTCACCAGCGTGAGTCACAGTAAGAATGCAATCCTCAACTGTTTATCTTTTAAATAAAACACTGCTAAATTTGGTTAGTTTGTTAACTGAGTTCTCCTCATGTTCAATTTTGCATCCTCTGCTTTTATATATTTACTAGAGGCCCGGTACACAAATTCATGCATGGGTGGGGTCTGCCGGCCAGGGGGAGGGGCCGAGGGTGGGTGGCGGGCTGGCCCCGTGCCCTGGTCAAACTTCTGGTTGAACTCCCAGTCGAACTCCTGGTCAAGGGGACAATATGCATATTAGCCTTTTATTATATAGGATGCCATCCCACAACACAGATGACTGTCCACGGTCTAAAGAAAAATGACAAGCCAAATGACTCTCAGATGAAGAGAGCTTTACGTTTTTTGTATTGATCAATCTCTCCCGAAACTTTACACACTAACCTCTGAAAATACAATTCCACGATAAACACATTCAAGCTTTCCCCAAATGCTGCCTCCATATTATCTTCATATCTAGTCACAATTTTCCTTACTAACACTACTCTCTTAATTTTATCTTCTTATAAACTCCAACATCATGAAATGGCACCTAGAACCTTAATGCTCTCCAGTAATCTCATCTTTCACTATTCCTTTCCCATTACTCTAATACCAAA
Source organism: Myotis myotis (assembly GCF_014108235.1). Classification (NCBI taxonomy): domain Eukaryota; kingdom Metazoa; phylum Chordata; class Mammalia; order Chiroptera; family Vespertilionidae; genus Myotis; species Myotis myotis. Next base: position 29,623,613 of record NW_023416317.1, on the reverse strand, counting down.
GTGATTATTTCCTGTACAAAACCAACTCTCTTCTGCTTTTCTGATGTGTACATACTAGCTCATGCCCCATACCTGACTCTTCCTGAAACAAACTGGAAATCTCCAACCTTTCTGAAATCTAGGTAGAATTAGGTCTCACGTCTATAAGTTTTCATTCTACCTTGTACACGAACACAACTCAATACTTTTGCAATATATTGTGTGCATGCATATATTACTCGGCAAACTGTAATAAATTTCATTCAGTTCCCTTTTGACTACTCTATGTTGACTTTTAAAAAATATATATGGTTTTATTTGTTTTGAGAGAGAGAGGGAGAGGAATAGAGAGTTAGAAACATTGACCAGCTGCCTCCTGCACGCTCCCTACTGGGGATCGAGCCCACAACTCAGATATGTGCCCTGACCGGGAATCAAATGTACCTCTTGACGCTCAACCACTGAACCACACAGAGTGAACAATAAACTGAATTTTTAGAACCGTTGTAAGTTCACAGCAATTGCCACATGATCTTTTAGAAAGAACTGTCTTCCCTTTCTGTTCCTAACAAATTGTCTAGTACCTGGCACCCAAAAGTGGCAGAAAAATTAGCAAGTCTAAAAAGAAAGACATACATTGCCACTAGTTAACATTAATAAAGTGGTAAATAGCTAATTCAACAGTAAGTTTGTTTTTAATGCTATTGTGCATAGGATCTTATCACCATAATTTCTAATTATGCAATTACATAACTGTTATATAATTTACCTTTTAATTTAAATACAACTTTTCATTTCTGGAAATCTGTAAAACACTGAAGCTAAAAAAAGCTCCATCCCTGGTTTCTCTCTGGAGAAAAATACTGCTTCCTGGTAATATATACATTGTGTGTCAGTGTCCACCTAAGGTAGGGCAGCTGCACTATGTGAAAAAAGGGAGAAAAATCTAAGAGTATCAATTGGACATATCCAAACCAGAGCATTGATGAAGGATCAGAATCAAAAGTCATATGCAAAATAACAAGTCTAATAAACAACAGTAAAATTATAAACCCAAAGTGGAACCAAGAGAAAAGAACTGAATATAAAGTACTTTATCAAGACTAGAACAGGTTGGAAACAATAATGAAAGTTCAAAGACTGCAGGGATTTAATATATGGATCTGTGGCAGAGTCAAGATATTCATTCATAGCTCTATTATTAATCCAACTAAAAAAAAAGGATTACAGTTGTGTTCATTACCATTTTAAGATAAAATTTTTAATTTAAATAAATTTATTTAAATATAGAGCCCTCCAAACTATTCTTATACCATATTAAATCAATACCATATTAAATCATATAATTCACTGATCACAAATAAATGTTATTGATTGGTGTGTTCTAAATTTAAAAAGCATTTAAAATGCCATCAGTTTTTAAAATAACTAACAAGTAAAAAGGAACCCCAAGGAAATTAAGTTGCCTATATTAAATAACCCTGCACTAAATATTTGAGAGAATACTTGCAAATAGAAAACTGACAGACTTGCCTATCAAAAGTACCGGAATTTATGTTTTCATTTGCTTTATATGAAAACTGCATTGTAATTTTTAAAAATCACGGATTTTCGCCCTAGCTGGTTTGGCTCAGTGGATAGAGCATCAGCCTGCAGACTGAAGGGTACCAGGTCAAGGGCACATGCCCAGGTTGCGGGCTTGATCCCCAGTAGGGGGCATGCAGGAGGCAGCCGATCAATGATTTTCTCTCATCATTGATGTTTCTATCTCTCCCTCTCCCTTCCTCTCTGAAATCAATAAAAATATATTTTAAAAAATAATAAATAAAAATTACATATTTTCCATAATTCAACCACCACCACCACCACTTAACCTCTCCCCACTAAAAATGACATCCTTTTAGATATTTTCCTAATGAACATACCTACTCATACAAATAAGAACTGTAATAGCTTCATGTATATCACCCATTTATAACTGCACACAGGGAACAATAAAAATATTTCAAAGTATGACCTTTACCTAAAGCAAATAAACATCTACTGTTAAAAAGTTTCGAAAAAATAAAAATACTTATGGGAAAATGCTTTAAAAAAACACCTTATGAATAATTAAATTATATAGCACTACGATTTTCATATAAAAATTATTTCAAAAGTGTGGAAACAACAACCATTACTTTACCACCGTCCTAAGAAAAATTTGTGAAATTTAACAAAAATACATTTTTTCATTTTAATATGATGAAGAAAACATCACTGAAGGCCAACCTTTTTTTTTCAATTCCCTTAAAGTATGTGTGAATTATATTAATCCATTAAATAAAGCTTTGCAGAAAAAAAGATTAACATGTCACCCATAATTTATAGCTAAAGCTTAACTATCTTTCCATACACTTTCTCCATATTTTATTAACTGTTTATAAAATATTACTTTGCAAAACTAAATCCACAATACTAATTCTAATTTTGAAACATGAACAATATTAAAAACCTTTCTCACTGTATTGTGCACATTTCTGTTCTCTGGGCTAGGGATAAATCTCCAATTTAAGTCTCCAAGAGATATTCTAAAATGGTTTTCTATATGCTTAGTTTCACGGGGGAGGTGGGGATGGGGGGAGGGAGAGACACACACACAAAGTTAAAAAGCCAACACCATCTTCTTTTGGTGCCAACCATTCCATACCTCCAACTGGTATTTAAAATCTAGTAATAAATGCCTGCTCTTAAGGAACTTAAAATTTCAGCAAGACAGAAAAAGTATAGAATCCATGATAGGTGGACTTTACGCTTCTTAAGTGAAGAATATATACCTATTAAGTTTGATGAAGCAGTGAATAAACAAATTCTATGGAACCTTGATCAGGAAGATATGGGTTCTTAACAAATCCTTATGACTATGTAAACTTTAAAGAGTGTGGTCCAAAACAGAAAAAAAAGATATAAAAGTATAGTGGCTCAGTACTTTTTGGACTAGTTTAGCAAAAGTTCTTTTATAACTAATTAATTAAAAAGAGGAAAATAGTAATATTACAGTGGAAAAACCTGGCAAAAATCTCCCTTAATGAAGAAGTCATAGTTAACACCACTAATAAAGAGACATATCAACAGAAGCCTCCTGGTATGATGAACAAAGAAGGGTAGAACTTCAGTTGTGTATATTCTTGCGAAAAAAAAAAAAAGAAAAAGAAAAACCTGAATTTAATCACAAGGATAATCACATAAACTCAAACTGAGGGACATTCAAAATATCTGGCTAATATTCTTAAAAAGAGTCAAGGTTATAAAAGACAGCAGCAATCTTGAGAAAGAAGAATAAAGTAGGAGTGATCATGCTACCAGATATCAAACTATACTATAAAGCCACTATAACCAAAACAGCTTGGTACTGGCACAAGAGAAGGCATATAGACCACTGGATCAGAACAGAGACCCCAGAAATTGATCCACATCATTACGGTCAATTAATACTTGACATAGGAGGCAAGAACATACAATGGAGTAAAGACAGTCTCTTCAACAAATGGTGATGGGAAAACTAGACAGACACATGCAAAAAGATGAAATTAGACCATCAACTTACACCATTCACAAGAATAAACTCAAGATAGATAAAAGACTTAAATGTAAGGCATGAAACCATAAAAATCTTAGAGAACATAGGCAATAAAATCTCGGACATCTCACGTAGCAATATGTTTACAGATACATCTCCTAAGGCAAAGGAAACTATGGAGAAAATAAACAAATGGCACTACATCAAAATAAAAAGCTTCTGTACAATAAAAGAAACCACCATCAAAATGAAAAAGGAATCCACTGTATGGAAGAACATATTTGCCAATGATATATCTGATAAGGGGTTAACATCCAAAACATTTAAAGTACTCATACAACTCAACAAAAGGAAGACAATCAAATTAAAAAATGGGCAGAAGACCTAAAAAGACATTTCTCCAAAGAGGACATACAAATGGCCAAGAGACATATGAAAACATGCTCAAAGTCACTAATCATCAGAGAAATGCAAATTAAAACCACAAAGATATCACCTCACACCTGTCAGAATGGCTATCACCAAAAAATCAACAAAAAACAAATGCTGGCAAGGATGTGGAAAAAAAGGGAACACTAGTTCACTGCTGGTGGGAATGCAGATTGGTGCAGCCACTATGGAAAACAGTTTCCTCAAAAAATAAAAAATGGAACTTCCATTTGATCAAGCGATCCCACTTCTGGGAATATATCCTAAAATCCCCAAAACCAATCAGAAAGAATATATGCAACCCTATGTTCATAGCAGCGTTTTTTACAATAGCTAAAATCTGGAAACAGCCCAAGTGCCCCTTAGTATATGAATGGATAAAAAAGCTATGGGACATTTACACTATGGAACACTATGCAGCTGTAAAAAAGAGGGATCTCTTACCCTTTGGGACAGCATGGATGGACCTGGAAAATATTATGCTAAGTGAAATATGCCAACCAGAGGAAGACAAATATCACATGATCTCACTTATTTGTGCAATCTAATGAACAAAATGAATTGACCAACAAAATAAGACCCAAAGCACAGAGGTATGGAACAGGCTGGCATACCTCGATGTGGGGTTGAAGGGTCAAGAACAGATAAACCAAAGAAGTTATATACTTACTAGAGGCCTGGTGCATGAAATTCCATGGGTAGGGTCCCTAGGCCTGCATGGTGATCAGGGCTGATCGGGGCCTTCCGGCTACTGGCCAGGGCCTCCCTTCCCCAGCTGCCGGCTGATGGCCGGGGCCTCCCTTCTCTGGCTGCCGGCTGCCGGCCGGGGCCTTCCTTTGTTCCGCACCACTCCCTTGTGGTCAGTGCACGTCATAGCAAGCAAATGAACTCCTGGTCAAACTCCCAAGGGGACACTTTGCATATTAGCCTTTTATATATATAGAAGATATGCATAGTCCATGAACACAGGCAATAGGGTGGTGAAGACCTGGGGCGGGGGGGTGGGGGGGAGAAGCTGAGGAGGAGGAGGGTAAAGGGTGGGGGTAAACAGGAGATATCTGTGATGCTATCTATAATAATAAAAACATAATACGCAAATCAACCAAACAGCAGAATGGCCATCCAGACGATCTTCCAGACGACCACCTATGACATGCACTGGTGCCAGGCCAACCAAGGCAGATGTGATGCGATTGGTCAGGGGGCCCTGCCATCACCCCACGATTGCACCGCAGAGGGAGGCCCCGGCCACCCTCTGCACTATGATCGATCGTGGAGCCCCAGCCAGGTGGGCTGGGCCTCCCTCTGCTGGGCAGTCGATGGCAGAGCCCCGCAAGATCGATCCCCCAAAGAGGAGGGCTCAGGCTACCTTGGCTGGCGGCGCTACAGCGGGTGGGTGGGGCCTCCCTCTGCTGGGCAACTGATTGTGGAGCCCCATGATCAATTGCCTCAAAGAGGGAGGCCCATGCCCTAGTTGCTTTGGCTCAATGGATAGAGCGTCAGCCTGCAGACTGAAGGGTCCTGGGTTCGATTCTGGTCAAGGGCACATGCCCATGTTGTGGGCTCGAACCCCAGTAGAGAGCTTGCAGGACGCAGCCGATCAATCATTCTCTCTCATCATTGTTGTTTCTATCTCCCTCCCTCTCCCTTCCTCTCTGGAATCAATAAAAATATATATTTAAAAAAAGAAAAAAGAGGGAGGCCCAGGCTACCCGGCAGGCAGCACTGAGGCATGTGTGCAGAACCGGCCAGCAATCGTCCCACAGAGGGAGGCCCAGGCCAGACAAGCAATTGCACCCGTCTGTCACCTGCAGAGGGAGGCAACCGGTGGCAGGCAGGCTTGGGGGGGGGGGGGGGGTAGTACAGCGCCACACAGATGGCAAGCAGTGGCAGTGGTGGGGGCGAAGCCAGCTGCCAGCAGCCAGGGGAAGGAAAGTCCCAATAGGCCCTGATCGCCGGCCAGGCCTACGGACCCTACCCAAGGGAGCCCAGATTGCAAGAGAGAGCAGGCTGGGCTGAGAGACCCCCCCCCCGCCCCCCCCCCACACACGCGCATGAATTTCACGCACTGAGCCTCTCGTCAACAATAAAAAAATATATTTAAAAAGAAAAAAAGGCTCAGGAACTGTGCCATGTTAGAGGAGAGACACGACAACTAAATGTAATGTGTAATCCTAAATTGGACACTGGATCAGAAAGCGAACATCAGTGGGACAATTGATGAAATTTGAATACGGTCTGCATATTAGTTACTAGTATGATATCAGTTAATTTCTGCTTTTTCTAACTGTGCTATGTATGTATGTAAGATATCAGCATCTGGGTAAGCTAATGAAGAGTACAGAGGAAAACCTCTGTATTATTTTTGAAACTTTATTGAAGACTAAAATTAGTTCAGGAGAAGAATCTGAACTAATTCCCAAACTGTACACTACAATACAACTCATTAAAAGAACCAAGAACATAAAGGAAAAGACAGGTGAAGTATTTTGTCAAATGTTCGTCACAGTTTCTCCCCAGGGTTCAAAATATTTCTTTATTCTTAATACTGGGCATCATCAGTGCTATGTAGATACTCTCTCTGCTCCCCATACCCAACATAATCTATACCTCTTGAAGACTGAGATTATGATAACTATTGTAACTCAATTATGATAAAATTACACTTAAACAAAATTATTTGCATATCCCATGGAGTTCCATGGGACTGTAAATTGTGCAATAAGTGGAATTTCAAAAAATCCTTACAGGGGAAAAAACATCATGTGATAAAAGCAATGATATCTTAACACAATGCGGACGAGTAGTTTTATTGCTAGCTTTACCCAGTGGCCAGATAAGTTTCTATTGAATGAGTACAGAAACATTTTACATAAATGTTAAAGGCCTGCTTTAAAATTAAATACCCATTGCATTTTGAAGTTATTTATTACATGTTCTTACAAGCTAATGTCTTTTTAAAGTATGATACTTTGTAAAACACTGTGTAATAACAGAAAACACAAGAATTTTCGTGATCCGTCCACATGCCTCAAAATGCCACAAATGTTCAATCCCGTGAAGAAAATTACTAAATGTTAAAAGCCACAGGCTACAACAATTGGGAGCAATTGTTCTTTCATCATTTATGTTTGTACTTTGCATTTCCAAGGCTCTTTCATTGTAGTTTCCTAGGGCTGCCATAACAAAGTACCATTTTTTATAATAAAAAAGTACAACTTAAATAGTTGTATTTTTACTGTTTAATAAATACTGTGTTCCATAATTAGGAAAAAATTAACTTGAGGGGAATAAAACTTTAACAGAAATTGAAAAACAGTCTACAGTATTCCCTCAATAGAAGGCTTTTCAGAATCCACTGACTATGTAATGTGGGGTGGAGCAGAAAGTTCCATAAAGTGTATGTGTAAGTCTTGGAACAATCATAACCATACCATTTCATCACTGCTTACTGGAACACCATGCTTGCCAGCTGCCCTAGGCAATCATCTTGATTAAATATATTCCAGTGATGCCTCTAATCAGGTTTCTCTTATGTCTCTAGTGTTCCCTAATGCCATCCTCATTAGGTGATAAAGTCCTTCAATCACTACCATTGAAGGTAGTGATTCTGGGAATTAGTGAAAGTGCAATAACTATTGTACTGAGTACAAATTTCTAAAATATTATCATTGTTGCAGTTTAATATAGTTTAACACCTTGATCTGGTTTCAGACTATATATTTAACTAGAGGCCCGGTGCACGAATTCATGCATGGTGGGGTCTGGCCAGCTCTCCCTGATGGGGGCTGATTGGATGGGCTGGCAGGGGGGAGGGGCCACAGGAGGTTGGCGGGCAGGACCCCTGGTCAAACTCCCAGTTGAGGGGACAATTTGCACATTAGCCTTTTATAATATAGGATTACTAGTTTGCTAAACTCATTTCTTATGTCTCAATTCTTTTTTTTCTTTTTAAATATATTTTATTGATTTTTTACAGAGAGGAAGGGAGAGAGATAGAGAGTTAGAAACATCGATGAGAGAGGAACATCGATCAGCTGCCTCCTGCACATCTCCTACTGGGGATGTGCCCGCAACCCAGGTACATGCCCTTGACCGGAATCGAACCTGGGACCTTTCAGTCCGCAAGCCGACGCTCTATCCACTGAGCCAAACCGGTTTCGGCCTTATGTCTCAATTCTTACAAACCTGCAGTATTTCTGTCATGTGCTCTTTTTAAACATTAGGTATTCTGGAGACTACAACAAAACCTCTATTAACTAAAATCTGTAGAATATGAGTGATTCCATTTATGAAGTGACTAGGACAAAACACTTAAGCATATGAATGGCAAACATAAATTATACTAAAGTTTCCCTTGATTTCACTGCTCAGAGCTACACCTTTTATATTTTCACTCCCAAAGGGGTATAAGGGATATTCTTATGAGAGGTACGTTTCAGCTGGGAAAATCTGGTGAAAAGGCTAAACACATAAAGGTGGGATTTGGGGGTAATAACCTACTATCTTTCTTCTGCTACCCATACCCCCATGCTCTATTATAGTAAAACTAGAGGCCCGGAGCACAAAAATTTGTGAACTCGGGGGGGGAGGGGGGGTACCTTGGCCCGGTCTGTGCCCTCTCGCAGTCTGGGACCCCTCGGGAGATAACGACCTGCTGGCTTAGGCCTGCTCCCGGGTGGCAGAGGGCGGGCCTAATCCCTAGGTGCAGCCCCTGGTCGGGCTCAGAGCAGGGCCGATTGTGGAATTGGGGCGCCGCCCCCTGTCATGCACAGAGCAGGGCGGATCGGGAGGTTGAGATGCCACCCTCAGTCACGCTCAGGGTAGGGCCGATTGGGGGGTTGGGGCACCGCCCCCCGTCACACTCAAGGCAGGGTCGATGGGGAGGTTGCGGCGCCACCCCGTCATGCACAGAGCAGGGCCAATCAGGGGGTTGGGGCGCTGCCCCCTGTCACACACAGAGCAGGGCCGATCAGGGGGTTGGGGAGCTCCCCCGTCACGCACAGAGCAGGGCCCATCAGGGGGTTGGGGAGCTCCCCCCTGTCATGCACAGAGCAGGGCCAATCAGGGGGTTGGGGCGCTGCCCCCTGTCACACACAGAGCAGGGCCGATCAGGGGGTTGGGGAGCTCCCCCGTCACGCACAGAGCAGGGCCCATCAGGGGGTTGGGGAGCTCCCCCCTGTCATGCACAGAGCAGGGCCCATCAGGGGGTTGGGGCGCTGCCCTCTATCACTCACAGAGCAGGGCCGATCAGGGGTTGGGGCGCCGCCACTGTCACACTCAGGGCAGGGCCGATGGAGAGGTTATGCCTCTACCCCGTCACATACAGAGCAGGGCCCGTGGGGTGGGGGTGTTGGGGCGCCGCACCCTGTCACACAGAGCCGCAGGGTGATCAGGAGGTTGGGGAGCTCCCCCCTATCAGGCACAGAGCAGGGCCGATAGGGAGGTTGTGGCCCCGCCCCCTGTCACACACAGAGCCACAGGGCGATCAGGGGGTTTGGGCTCTGCCCCCTGTCATGCTGATCCCGGTACCGGGAGACCTCACGGCTCCGCTGATCCCGGTGCTGGGAGGCATATTACCCTTTTACTATATAGAATAGAGGCCTGGTGCATGGGTGGGGGCTGGCTGGTTTGCCCTGAAGGGTGTCCCGGATCAGGGTGGGGGTCTCCACTGGGGTGCCTGGCCAGCCTGGATGAGGGGGATGATGGCTGTTTGTAGCTGGTCACACACCCTTCAGGGTGGGGGTCCCCACTGGGGTGCCTGGCCAGTCTGGGTGAGGGGCTGAGGGCAGTTTTCAGGCTGGGACTGATGCTCCCAACTGCTCCTTTTTTTCTTTTCTTTTTTTTTTTATTCTGAGCCAGCTTTAGCTCTGAGGCTCCAGCTCTTAGGCCTCCGCTCCTGAAAGCAGGTATCTGGTTTGTTTAGGTTCTACAATCGAAACTCTGTATCAATTCCAGGTCTGAGATCCCGGCTAGCTGAAACCTGGTTTCTGGGGTTTTGTTTAGCTTCTATTTTTGTAACTATGTTTCAAACTGCCAGCTCAGAGGCCTGCAGCGGCAGGCGGGGAACGTTGGAGTCCTCCGTCACTGAAGCAAGCAAGCCTCATGTTAGTTTCAAGCTGCCTGGCTGCAGGCCGCCATCATGGCTGGCAGTTAATTTGCAAATCGCCCTGATTAGCCAATGGGAAGGGTAGCGGTCGTACGCCAGTTACCATGTTTCTCTTTTATTAGATAGGATGGTAAGTTTCAATGTCTTCAGCCCCAATTGCCAGTGCTCCACTCCACAACTCCAGTTCACCTATACCACCACTAGAGGCCCAATACACGAAATTTTTCCCTCCGACAGCCGGGACCCAGGCTTCCCTCCGGCCGCTGGCAGGCACCCGGGACCCAGGCTTCCCTCGCAGCCCCAGCTTCATCCAGAAGGTTGTCCGGAAGGATGTCTGGTCTAATTAACATATTACACTTTTATTATAGATCATCCCTGTTCATGCATTTCTGTAATCTCTTGACATTTCCAATGTCAGAGTCACAGAATGAAGTGATCTTTTCTTTCAAAGTTTCCTAGAATAGTACCACCCATGCCATACATGGCACCTATTTACAAAATGCCTTGTTTTATATTTCTACATTACTATTTTGAGCATAATGTTAAGGCCAAGGTCTGGGACATCTTCACATAGAAACATCTATGCTATCAGGAACACTAGGACAAATATTCTCCCATGCTCTGAATTCTCTTAATTACCCACTCTCTCCCCTAAACCATTATTCATTCCCATCCTCCATCTGTACACCACCTTCTAATATCACTCACCAGAGTTATCTACTCACTTCCTGACCACCTACCCCTGCTCGTCACATTTGCTGAAGATGTTTGCACCTTGGTCAGATTCTGGCCCTACCATAAGCCCTACCATCATGGGCAATGTCTATCTAAAACCCAAGTCTCAAGATGACTGAACCTTTCAATTCCACAGACCTTCACACACAGCTTTTGGAATGTACCAATTTTCACAGCCAATCTAACCTAATCTTCCAATATTCACAGCTCTCTCCTGCCCAAACTATCCTTGTATTTGCTCCTCAATCACAGCTTAAAACTTACTCCTTACACTGTCTATCTGTCCTTTTATCATCTCCTTAGTTCATCTACACATGAATGATCCTAAACTACTTCCTCACCAACACTTATTTATCACTGGTCATTCTGCAAGACGTGTCATGCAAAAGTCTAAGCCTAAAATAATTACACAAACTATCTTCTCTTAAACATCCAAGTTTTTATACTGTTAAAGGATCACAGAGACATGAAAATTGATACCACTCTATCCAATTTCAGGTAGAATATTAATCCCACTAAAGTAATCTTTTTATTTGTTATTTATGCTGGGCTCCCTCTCCCATTGTCTTCAACAAGTATTCTAAATTTTCACTAATCAAAAACCCTTTGTACAGCCAACTTCCATCCTCCTTGAACTTCATTTAAACAAACAAAGAGGTCAATAGTTATGAACTATCTACTCAATGTTTTGCCTCTCCCTCACTTATTCTTTGTCCTTCAATATTACCTCAGAAAATAAAGTGTCCTTTCTCTTGGTCCATCCTTGGACCATATTTCATTCTCTACTAGTGCTTTCCCTAAATCTACAAACCACTCAAGTGCCCCGTCTATCACTTAAAACATAAAAACTATAGCCACTATCTTCACTAGGTACCACACTTCCTGTTTTTCTTCCTAGAAAAGTAACTTATATTCACTGTTGCCACCTCGCATCTCATTCCCTCCTCTAGTATAAAAAATATATATTATTTTAGCCCTAATTCTTTGCTAAAATTATTTTTTTTTTTAAAAACACACTAGGTGCCCTAGCTGGTTTGGCTCAGTGGATAGAGTGTCGGCCTGTGGACTGAAGGGTCCCCAGTTCGATTCTGGTCAAGGGCATGTACCTTGGTTGCGGGCACATCCCCAATAGGGGGTGTGCAGGAGGCAGCTGATCGATGTTTCTCTCTCATCAATGTTTCTAACTTTCTCTATCCCTCTCCCTTCCTCTCTGTGAAAAAATCAATAAAATATACTTTTTAAAAAACACACTAGGAAATATTCTATGATGTTATAAATTATTGAGGACTTAATAATTCATAAAGTTATTATATTTTATAGATACACACTAAGTTACAGATGAACCCTGGCCGGTGTGGCTCAGGTGGCTGGGCATTATCCCGTGAAGTACTGAAAGGACGCCAGTTCCATTCAGGTTAGGGCACATGTCTGGGTTGTGGGCTCCATCTCCAGTAGCGGGCATGCAGGAGGCAGCCAATAGTTTCTCTCGCATCACTCTTTGTATCTCTCTCTTTCTCTCTCCCTCCCTCTGTCTCTAAAAGTTAATTAAAAAATATATATATTTATAGATGAAATTATGTATCAGGGAATTGCTTCAAATGAATAAAGGATTTGAGGTGTACAGATGAAACAAAATTAGCTATGAGCTTATAAATGTTGAAGATGGGAAATAGTTATATAGAGGTTCACTATACAAATGCATCTACTTTTGTTTATGCTTGGAATTTTCCTTAATAAGCTCATAATAATAAAAAACACAGATCTCTACATTATAGTATCCCTTTCAACTAGACCATGGCTTTTTTTGTTTTGTTTTTTTAATATATTTTATTGATATTTTACAGAGAGGAAGGGAGAGAGATAGAGAGTTAGAAACATGGATGAGAGAGAAACATCGATCAGCTGCCTCCTGCACATCTCCTACTGGGGATGTTCCCGCAACCCAGGTACATGCCCTTGACCGGAATCGAACCTGGGACCCTTCAGTCCGCAGGCCAACGCTCTATCCACTGAGCCAAACCGGTTTCAGCAAGACCATGGTTTTTAACAACCACAGAAGTCACTGCAACAGCCGGTTGGGGGAGTATTCCTCTCCCAGAAGCTTCAAAACCATTCCCCAATCCTTGTCTTCATGTAACAGTAAACTGCTTTAACCAATGGGTTGTGATACAACTTTTAGGCATGTTAGGCAGTTTTAAAAGTTGCTAATTTTTTAATTTTATTTTTGTTAATCCTCACCTGAGGATATTTTTTCCATTGATTTTTAGAGTAAGTGGAAGGAAAGGGGAGAGACAGAGAGAGAGAAACATTGATGTGAGAGACACATGGACTTGTTGACTCCTGGACAAGCCCCAACCAAAGGATCAGGGATCAAGCGTGCAACCAAGGTACGTGCCCTGGACCGGAATCAAACCTGGGGCCCTTCAGTCCACACAGGCGCTCTATCCACTGAGCAAAACCGGCTAGGGCTGTTGTTGCTAATTTTTAAAGTACCTGATGGCTCTAAAATCTTTATTTCAGATCTGATTTTATTACTGCTTCCAATATACAATTTCTTAGCTAGAAAATTGTGTTTAGTCATGGCATTCCTATCATAAATTGAGTTTCCCTTCTCAATAGTGCCCCACTTCCCTGTCTTTTGAAAAAGAAACTGATTTAATAAAATTAAATCTTAAAATTTTGTTTTTCCTCCAAATCATCCACCTCACCTAATAGAATCATCTTGTCACCCAAGCTGGAAAATCAGAAACCCTGAGATCAGCCTTGATTCCCCCTTAAAATCTTGCCCATTTTAATAGTAAAATGCACAAGTAAAATGCTCCATTCTAATTCTACTCACACTTCCTTTAATAAAGGCTCCCACTGTCCCCATGAATCTCAATAGTTCCTTAGTCTTCTTGCTTCCCTCAATGCAATCCTCCCCCATCCTATAGCCAGGCTGGTGTATTTGAAATGTTAATTTAATCACATCAGATCCCTGTTACTTCTAGGATAAAATTCAAATTCCTAAGCACAGAAGCAAAAATTCTTTTTTTTTTAATATATATTTTATTGATTTTTTACAGAGAGGAAGAGAGAGGGATAGAGTTAGAAACATCGATGAGAGAGAAACATCGATCAGCTGCCTCCTGCACACCTCCTACTGGGGATGTGCTCACAACCTTTTGCAACCAAGGTATACGTGCCCTTGACCAGAATCGAACCTGGGACCTTTCAGTCCACAGGCCGACGCTCTCTCTATCTACTGAGCCAAACCGGTTAGGGCAGAAGCAAAAATTCTTAATGATCTAGCTTCTCCCTAGCCTCACCTCCAATCTCTCCCTGATATTTTATATGTCACTGGTGGTATCAAACTACTTGCAAACACTTTCTGTTTCACATCTTCATGTCTTTGCTCATACTATTTCTTCCCTGAAATAGTCTATGCACCGTTTTAATTGTTATATTAAAAGATTCAAGTTAGAGTAAATAAACACTTAACAAGGTAGGCAATAAAATTTAGAAAAATGGTTCATTAAAAAAAACTGAATAGAAAATAAAGATTCTGAAGTTCATAATAGCAATACAAAAATTAAAAAGTTATGTATATAAACTTATCAAAACATACACAGGATAAATATAAAAATAGTCAACTCTTCTGAAGTTCATTTTAAAAGACTTGACTAATGATTATCTCTGAAGAGTGAATTTATGGACAACTTTTATTCCTTACTTTTGTTTCTCTGTACTTACTATAAAACAAGTATTAATAGACAATAAGAACTATAAGATTTTTTAAAAATATATTTGTATAGACCTATACGACAGGAATAAATTACTATAAAGTTACAAACATATATACCTGCATTTACATATACCTAGAACCTAGCCAAATTGTGAAAGGCCTTCAGTGTCAGTTCAGGAAAGTTAAGACTTTATCCAAAGAAGCTATCTATATATATAAAAGGCTAAGTGTCCATCCATCCAACCGGTAGCTATTACGCGCACTGACCACCAGGGGGTAGACGCTCAGCACAGGAGCTGCCATGACGCACACTGGCCATTTAAAAATAAACGGCACCATGGACCTGACACTGACAAACCAACACTCGGCTTCCCCCAAGTGGGACACAAGGCCCTGCCACCACCCCGGAGTGACACCCCTCCAAACTGCAGCCAATACTGCCAAGACCCCATGGCACAAAATGCGGCCCACAGCCCAGCCCAGCTACGGTTGCTGTGGGTGCCGGGTAATGACATCACATAGCAATGCCCAGCTTCCTCTCCCTAGTGACTAGCCTTCTTTGAGTTTCTTCAGCCCAGAAACCAGACTTGCTTTATAGCCAGGTGCAAACATTTTACAGTTTATCCAAATGTTTACGAAGCATTTTCCTGTGCCTCATCTCATTTGATCCTCACAGAAGTCCTAGAGTAGGTAGATAGGAGACTCGGTAGAATCCTTTTTTTTTTTCATTAGCAAGACGCAAATTGTGGTATTAAAATATTTCTTCTAATTAATTTCCTTTCAATGTGCACAAATCCATGCACTGGGACACTAGTATTTCATAAATATTAATTTGAGGCTGGATGTAGGAAAGACTAGAGGAATTAAAGCCTAAATATAAGCAAACTAATTACAAAGCTACTATAATAGTACTAGCAGGAGATGTTAAGAAACTCAACCAAGGTGCTAGCAGCAGGCAAACAACACAAGAGATAAATTCAAGAAAAAATATAAAGACCAAACTGGCAGCTCTTAGCAGTTAACTGGATATGGTGGATTAAAAAGAGCCAATGAAAGTGACATATTTCAAAGTCCTCACATTAGAGAATGGTGGTAGGACATTATATAAAAAAAAAAAGTAAGGATAAAGAATTGGGGGGTCCTAGCCAGTTTGGCTCAGTGGATAGAGCGTTGGACCGCAACTGACGGGTGCTGGGTTCGATTCCAATCAAGGGCATGTACCCTGGTTGCAGGTTCCCTGGCCCGGGGGTGCATGCAGAAGGCAACCAATCGAGTCTCTCTCTCACACTGATGTTTCTCTCTGTGTCTCCCTCTCTCTTCCACTCTCTCTAAAAAAAAAAAATCAATGGAAAAATATCCTTGGGTGAGGATTAACAAAAGAAGAAAGAATTGGGGAGGGAAGGAAGCAACACCTCCCCTCCCCCACCCCCTCCCCAGGAAGGGTTAAGATAATGGCATCAGTTTTAGAACTGAGAGGTGACAGATCATTGTCAGAAATGTGGAACACAAAGGCAGAAGTATCATGTAATGTATAGGAAACTGGAAAACTGAATTTGGATTCAGGAAACACAGACTCTAATCTTGTGACCTGGTAATTAAACTCTGATTTCTCATGCTAGATCAATATATGTTTCAAACTTTGCTTTCTCTCTCTTTATGGCAGATCAACCTTTTTACAAATAACCTTAAGCAGACCACCTATATAATCATATACAGAATATCAGCATAAAAGGATTGAACCTAAGTTAATATGGGTAGGAAGTCTGGAGCCCTGCCCATTTATCAATCGCACATCTTAGTGCTGTATCTCCAATGGCCTCTGAAATACTTTCATAAAATCCTGAGCGCTTTGGAATCCGGGGAGAAGCTGACGGGATGACAACACAGAGTGGATAATCACTTATGATCACCTTCAATTCTATTACTTCAGCAGAAGTTAACCTGAAGTCAGTTGAATAATTCAGAAAAAAAGGAAAAAGGATTCATAAATATACCCTTGTTTGACCAGGAAAATGTCACAGATAGAAGTGGAAAGCTCATGGGAAGGAAATGAAGGGTTGTCTGTGCATAAGAACAAAAAAGGATCTTACCAAGGGTTAGTAGATCTGACTTCATAAAAATTAAAACTTTGCACGTAAAAACTAAGGACAAAGACACAGGAAAAATGGCTAATGCACTTGTAGAAAAAGTCCTGATATCTCTAGTGAAATACAAACATTATTTCATTATTGCTTTAAATGGCATTTCTTTGATCAATAGTTACATTAAGCATTCTTCTCCCAAGAACATATTTTAAGGGTTAATATGCAATAATAGCAAGGTAAAATGAGATTGACTCATATTTCTGGTGTTACACAATGTTAAGAAACTTCAAACTCCTTCCATAAAGTGGGAAACACTGCAAAGATGCCTACTATGACTATTTAACATAACAGTAAAGGTCCTGGCCAATGCTATAAAAAAGAAAAAAGGAAAAGGGGAGAAGAAGGAAGGAGAGTGGGAAGGGAGGGAGAGAAATCAAAAAGGAAGAGATAAAATCATCTACATAGAAAAATAATCAAAATCTATAGATAGAGTGAGAACTAAAGAGTTCAGCAGGATTGCCAGATACAAGGCAACAGAAAAATCCATAACACTTCCCTCCAATAGCAATAACCAATCAGAAAATAAACACCGTTCACAAAGACAACAAAAACCATATCAACAAAAACCATATATCTAAAAAGGGTTTCTCAACCTCAGCATTATTCACATACAGGGCTGAATAATTCTTTGGTGTGGGGATAGCCTGTGCTTTGTAGGACGTTTAGCAGCATTCCTGACCTTTACCCACTAGATTCAGTAGATCTCTCAAACTGTCAGAACCGAATGTCTCCAGGCAATGCAAATGGTTTGGGGGGGGGGGGGGGGGAACTGTCCCTGATTAAGAACTAGCGATCAAGAATAAATATTATGAAAAAACAAAAGAAAGTCTAGTTTTATTAAAATACATGTAAAGTTTTTATCAATGGAGAGCCATTCCATGCTCTTAGAGGGGCAACTTAGGATGTGATTTCTCTTTCATGTATCAATTCAGTGAAATTTCATTCTAATTGTAGCTGTGTTGTTTCTTTTAACTTTGTTAACAGTAACCCACTTATATAGCATTTACTATAGGCCAGCCACTATTTTTTAACACTATCACAAATCCAGAAATTTAACCCTTACAAGGGCAGAAAACTTCTCTTAACTTCACTTTACAAATTACAAAAATAAAGCATCCAGTGGGTAAGCAAGCCCAGGATCACCTTATTACTAGACAATAGAGCCAGAATTCAACCCCAAGCTAACTAGATCCAGAATACACATGCTCTTAACCACTTCACTATCCCACCTGGCAAAACACTGCAGATGTAACCCTGGAAAGATTGGAAGAGAAGTACCTGGAAAACAATTACACTCCTAGAACTTGGAGGTAGTCAGCTAGATGAAAAAAATTCTGGCTACCTTTCCTACTAATTCTGATAGGAATAACCATACTGGTTATTGGGATTTATCTGTAGTGGAGATATAGGTATTCTCATGTTCTTCTGGTGGGGGATATAAACTGTTGCAACTATTTGGAAGAATAACCTGGCAGTATTTAGTGCAATGGGTTTGAGCATACCTAACTCAGGCGTCCAACTCTTGAATACATATCCATAAGGGGACATATAAGAGGATGCTCTTTTTAGCATTGCTTGTAATAGCAGAGAGCTAGGGAAATCACGGTATACATAACTGCACTAAAGTAATGGTTAAGTGAAACATGGAAGATGCATACTATGTAATACTAAGACACCATTAGTAGATTAAATAGGCAAGACAGGCATAAAACAACATGAACAGAGAACTTTTGCATACAAATAAATGTGTGTGTGTGTGTGTGTGTGTGTGTGTGTGTGTGTACCTCAAGGATGTTAAATGAATAGCTACAGGATGAGAGGAAAGAATAAATAATGCAGATAAAAGGAAATAAATAAGATGAAAGCAAGACCAATAATAACCATGAACCAGGAAAGGAATAATTCACTCTGCATTTGAGTTCCAGCAAGTAAATTTAAAATAATTTCAAAGTCAATAATATTACAAATTTTTCTATAAAGCAACAAATACATATCAAGACCTTTAAAATATCAATAATTTTTGATTCAGCAATTCCTATTCTATGAATGTCCTTAAATAAGAAACTCTGAATATTCACAGGTAAAGGTGTCCACCTATCCTGAACTATTTATAATAGCAAAACAACAACAACCTGAGACAATTTAATGGCGTACAAATGGAGAATAGTTGCTTGTATGTTTTATGTACCATTAAAATAAATGTTTGTAAAAAATTAAACATCAAATATTTATAATATAGAAAGAAAAACATATAAATGATGACCCCCTACTATATATTTTTATCTACACTCATGCACAGAATACTGAAAAGGAAATGCTTAAAAGTAAAATTTTAATAGTGGCCATCAATGAGTTACATATTTATATGTGATTTCCCATAATTTTCTTTATATTTCCTGGTATAAAATACAAAATGGAAATGCTATTAATAATTACATTAGGTAACAGAATAATCCAGTATTACCAAAACTGCCCCAGGCAGACCACGACCTATATTGCTAGGTCAAACAGACACTATCATTAAAAAAATAAATTTAAAAAAAAGCTTAATTTCCAAATGTCATACTGATAATGGACATAGAGTTTTTAGAGTTTAGAAGGCATTATTAATTTTCTAAAGTGTTTTGTCAAAAAAATTATTGGGGGTACCCTACATTTCTATGTAATCTATTATAAAAATTTTTTCTTTAGTATCTCAAAGTATTTCTCTAATAAAGGAAATAATAATGCAAAAGTAATTTAGGGTGTCAGTACTTTTTAATTTTTATCATGTTATTTTTGCTAGCAAAATGTAATGTAACTATACATATTAACATAACTATAACTTATTTAGTGTAGCAATTTGACACTATCATAATCAATATTTTTACAACTCTGACAAAGTAGAAACAGCAAATACTTAAAATAAGCTACATGTATGTCATAGACCTATTTCCTACACTAGCTGAACTAACTAGCTGAGTTGGTTTTACAAAGTGAAATCACTTCCAAGGTGATATTAACTTGTTGTATCACACATTATATCTGAATGTTAAATTCCTTAATTTACTCTCCTTACATTTGGTATTTAACTGCCAAAATTAGTAAAACTGCCCTCATTCTAGCACCATGGTTACAAAAGAAGTGGTGGGTAGACACTGATTAAAACTCCATCATTTCAAAACAGGTATTATTGTGACATTTTTCATGGCTATATTAATTTTTTATTATGGTAGTTCTAATTCTTAAACTTGATTTTACTTACTTCACAGTCCTTAAAATCTAAAGTATACATCACCACCTCCCTTTTCATGCCTTTCACATGCCCTTAAGACTATTAGGTCAGGTTCATGGGACTACCTTAAGAATTAAAGTGAGAGCAGACTCTAATTCATATAACCACAGTTAATTTAGACATTATTCCTGGTTTTACCATTCTTTCTGACACTGCACAATTAACAACCTGCCCATGTCTCAATCTAATTAACTCCTCTAGGTAGGTGCTATAGAGGGTAGAATCCAGAATGCAATTGATAGCTGTTAGAGTGTTTTCTTAAACAGTAGTAAAATGAAGAAGAGTGACAACAAAAGCTTCCAACAGTCTTAAAAGGATTCAGAAAATTATTTTTGCCAAAAATTTGTCCTGTCTCACCTTTATTATTTATAAAACTATCCCCAGTAAAATTATGTAACAGCAATATAAGTGTTAAATTTTTGTGTGCTGTTCTGTTAAACTTCAAGGTTTGAGAGTATTCCTTCAAAACCCTCTTTCATTTGCTCAATTCTCTTCTCAAGCATATTAGACTCCATTAACAGCCAATCATGTAAGCTGAGCTGCAAGTGACCTGAGAGTTGCCATAGCAACAGCTGCTTTCTGAAATACGTGTTATGCATTTTAAAAGCTCACAGAGAAGATACTACATCTATCAATTAACAACCAAAGCTCAATACAGCATATTACCCAAATGAAACTAAAAACTCAACAACCTTAACAGGGCAACTACCATTGCAACAAAAGGGATATTTGATTTTCTTGAACTAAAATGCTATTTTAGTTTTTAAATTTCAAAATCAAGCCTATAATTAATAACACATAATAGTTGCATACCAATTAGTAATACACAAAATTGCTACAGTAAAGGAAAGAAGAATCAGGACTACATTTAGCAATGGATCATTAGGATAAAGAATGATTATATGCTGTAATTAACTGCTAAATTTTCATATACAATTTTACTAATGAAAAAGTTGGGCCTAAATGTGGTAGACTAAAATGTTTCCAACATACATGGTGTGTGGGGTGTATGTGCGTGCATGACACCTACTTCATTGATAATGAAAAGATATGCAGGCAAGTAGTAAACACAAAAGACATTCTACTGTTTTCAAGAAAAAAATCATTCTTTTGGCCGTTTATCAGAAATAGACATCTCTTCTTCAAAGGCTATCCTGAGGAAGTTCCTTCTCATAAAGAGGTGCAGAGCTAGCCAGCATTAAGCAATGAAGTCATCTGAACAGTGTGCAATTCTGCAATAACATTTAAAAACAAACCTGTCTCTGAAAAATAACTTCAAAATTGATAATGAATGTCCATGATTAAAGGAAAAGAGTAAATAAAACTTAGCAAAATCTATTTCTAAAACTATACTCAAACATATAATTCATGTAAATAAACAGAATGCATAAAAAGTATTATTCAAGCCCTGGCCAGTGCTGCTAAACAGTTAGAGCAGTGGTTCTCAACCTTCCTAATGCCGCGACCCTTTAATACAGTTCCTCATGTTGTGGTGACCCCCAACTTCATTGTTACAAACTGAACATAATTAAAGCATAGTGATTAATCACAAAAACACTATGTAATTATGTATGTGTTTTCCGATGGTCTTAGGCAACCCCTGTGAAAGGGTCCTTCGACCCCCAAAGGGGTCGCGACCCACAGGTTGAGAACCACTGAGTTAGAGCATCCGACCCACACACCAAAAGGTCTGGGGTTCAATTTTCAGTCAAGGGAACCTGGGTTGCAGGTTTGATCCACAGCCCCGGTTGGGGCAGGTGCAGGAGGCATGTGTTTCTCTCACATCCATGTTTCTCTCTCCCCCTTTCCTCCCCCATCTAGCGCTCGCCGCGAAATGGAAAAAATAACCTCCCCTGAGGGTTAAAAAATAAATAAAAAATTTTAAGAAGTATTACTCAAGTGTTTTTTAATCAGGGGGAAAAAATCACTACAAATAGGATAACTAGATAAAATACACTGAAATTACTAATAAACATACTCCAATACTTAAAAAATTGGAAAAATATTTTGAGCAACATATTCTAAATAAATACACACACACACACACACACACACACACACACACACACACACACTGAACGTAAGATTGTTTTGTACATATTCTAACTTTAAATTTTGTACTTCAAAGGGAGGATTTTTAAAAACTGGGGACTAAATACTATTAATTATTATGGAAAATATTCAGAAAGTAAGGTATAATAAGGATGAAAGCACAAATTTTTAATGGCTGTTTAGTGAGAGAACCAGCAACAAGTCACCACAGCAATGGCTAGGTGTGGCCCCAGAACAACCCTACAAGGACCAATGATTGAAGTATTATTGTATTAATGAAATATTCATTATTCCTTTGTACCAAATGCTATTCTATCTCTAAGTAGTGGCAAATGTAGCACATTTCTCCTTTCAATATAAAAATCTCACCTTTTATTTCAACCCTGTATTCCTTGTACTTACACAAACTCTGAACATAATCAAACATTGAATTAAAAATTCTAACAGATATTACTGCTACGAATAGCTAAGTACTTCTAAGCAATTTATATGTGTTAACTTACGGGATCTTCACAATATCTCTAATAATCCTTACTTTATAGATGGTGAAACTGACTAATACAAAAGTTTAGTAACTTATCCAAAGTCACACAGCCAGTAAGCTGTGTAATCAATGTTCTAAACCAGACAGTCTGACTCTACATCCCTTACCGTTAACATTATCCACAAAGCCCATGAAAGTGACAACAACCCTTCATCCCTACAAACTGATGTTTCTCCAGTTGCCCCTCACCCCTTCTCTCCTTAGTTTAGCTAACTCATTATTAGCTATGCTAATCTCCCAGCTTAATAATTCCAGGAAATAGATATTTTAAGATAAAAATCAAGTAGGTTAAAAACAAACAAAAAACGAGCAACTGACTCAGCTATGAAGCCTAATAAAATTATCTAAGAGGATAAAATATACACAAAGTGATCAAAGTAGGTTTAAGACTGCAAATAAAGTTTAATTTTATATTATTTATTATTGTGTTTATTTGTATTACAACTGTAAACCTACTTTTGCCCACCCCTGTATGTGATTTTTTTAAGCAAAAAGACATAAATGTATGGATTAGTATGGTTATGATGATAATATACACAAATTATTTAATGCTTACTACATGCCTGCTGGTCTAAGATCTTTCTTTATATCCTCTAACATTTAATTCTCACAACAACCCTATGAAGTACATAAAACAGGTCCTCTCCTCAAATAATGTTGTTTTGTTCAATGTTGTTTCATTATCATGTTGATGAGAAGAAGAAAAAAAATCAATTTCTGGCCAGGGCCAACTGTCAGTGCAAAGTTTTCCTCATGTCCAAATTGGTTTTCTACAGTGCTCCAGTTTCCTCCCACATCCCAAAGATGTGTAAGTTAAGTTAATTTGCATGTCTAAACAGTCTCAGCATGAGTGACTGTGAGTGTGTATATTAGTGCACCCTGTGATGGAATGGTATCTTGTCCAGCATTGATTCCCATCTTGCTCCCTGAGCTGCCAGAATAGGCTCCAGCCATCCAAGATCATGAACTGGAAGAGTGGGTTGGAAAATAATGATCTTACTTGTTTATATTAATCTTTCTTAAATTAGCTCACATTTATTCCAATGTTTAATATTATAAGTGTTTTGGGTTCTTTATTTAGAAGTTTGGAAATGTTTCTGTGACTAGAAATATGCTATAGTAACTTAACTCTTGTTTATATCAATTAGTCTATGGTAAAATAGGTTTTCATTATAGTACATAATTTCATTTAATGTCACAGTTTCCAAGAACCTACTGATGATATTGTGAGGACTTACTGTACTATCTCTACTTTAGAATAAGCAAACAGGTACACAGTTAATAAGTGGCAGAAATGAAATTCAAAAACCTGACTACTTCAGAGATAGCCTCATTCTTAACCATAATCCAACTAATTATAATTACCACTGGTGAAAAGGGAAATTCAAGATTTTACAAGTAACTAGATACATCATACAGCCAGTCAACATGTTATAATCATTCCTAAAAATAATCATGGCTGCCCTGACAAGGTGGCTCGGTGGGTTGGAGCATTATCCCGTACACTAAAAGGTTGCAGGTTCAACTTTTGGTCAGAGAACATAACTAGTTTCAGGTTTGATCCCTGGTCAAGACATGTATGGGAGGCAAGGGATCTATGTTTCTCTCTCACATCAATGCCTGTCTATCTCTCTCTCAAATCAATTAAAAAAAACAAAGCAGCCCTAACTGGTTTGGCTCAGTGGATAGAGCGTAGGCCTGTGGACTGAAAGGTCCCAGGTTCGATTCTGGTCAAGGGCATGTACCTTGGTTGCGGGCACATCCCCAGTAGGAGGTGTGCAAGAGGCAGCTGATCAATGTTCCTCTCTCATCGATGTTTCTATCCCTCTCCCTTCCTCTCTGTAAAAAATCAATAAAATATATTAAAAAAAAGAATTATTTAAAAAAAAAACACAAAAAAACACAAAGCATATCTTTGGGTGAGGAGTAAAACAAATAAAAAAAAAATAGTCACAGCTATGTATGCAGATTTAGCAAGAACTTTTAGAAAAACTGGAAAACACCAAAATATAACACTTTAGGGCTGCTAAATAAACTATAGGATTTCCAATTGAAGATGGCAGACTGAGCAAACAAATGTGCCTTTCTCCGTGTTAGAAATCTGTTTTGTTTTTAAACAAACTCACAAAGAAAATAAATCAAATAAAAAATGTTTGCGCCGAAACCGGTTTGGCTCAGTGGATAGAGCGTCGGCCTGCGGACTGAAAGGTCCCAGGTTCGATTCCGGTCAAGGGCATGTACCTGGGTTGCGGGCATATCCCCAGTAGGAGATGTGCAGGAGGCAGCTGATCGATGTTTCTCTCTCATCGATGTTTCTAACTCTCTATCTCTCTCCCTTCCTCTCTGTAAAAAAATCAATAAAAAAATATATTTAAAAAAAAAATGTTTGCGAGAAAAAGCATTCATCATCAAATCAAAAATTTTGGGTGACAACTAGAAAATATAAAAACAAATAAGATCAGATTATCAAAAAGTGAGCAAAGGAAACTGCAATCAAGATACCAGTTTGGGTCTTCCTATCGAAGGCATAGAAAGGATTCAAACTTAAAATAAACAAAGAGCAGGAAGTGGGGGTGGGATATCATCAAGGATATAAATCAGTAAGTCAGTAATTAAAGAATTGCATTCCAAATGACATAGCCAACTAGGCCTCTCCATCTCTCCCTGATCAAAGAGAGAGCTGAGAGCAATGGCTGTCAACATCAGGATTAAATACACATGGTAGTCTAAAGCGTTCTTCAATGTTTGAAATAATTTTGATGGGTTACAACTAGCAATTTTCAATAATCTAGAAAATATAAAGTGAGGGTATGTACTGTCTCATGGAACTTTTGCTTGGTTATATATTTATAAATTTGTGTGTTTGTGTGTGTGTGTGTGTGTACTAGGCTGCAATACAGATCATCTTATACTATGGATCAGTTTTGAAAGTTGGAAACTAGTGCTCCAAATAAAGTGTGCAGATCTGTGGAGAACTCCTAGGGTGGTTGTTGAGGCCTGAAAGAAAAGCAGAGCAGCACTTGAGATACTGAAGCATTTCACTCCCCAGATAAGCCATAATTAGTTTGGCAATTGTGGGTTCTTAACAGCCTGCCTCCTTCTCAATCATTCATGTTAGAGCACTATTCCTCTACCTTTCTTACCATTATCAACCCCCACCCAAGTAACATTTTTAGATATTTTCTCTTTAATTGCCCCGTTCCCCATGAATTTTAATACCACACATATACTATATATCTGTGGCTTATACATAAAAAGGGCCACTCCTTTTTTTACCCCCCTAATTTTTACCCCTTTGAGAATGCATTCCTTGGCGTAAATAAGCCTACCACATGCCACAGTCTAAGGAAAGACCTATGAATGAAACAAACTTGTAGCAGAGAACCTCACTCCAGTTACCTAAAATGACCAACTTTACTCTTTTTTTATATGAGTATGGATAAACAACCAAGAATTACCAAATTTGAATTAAACAACAAAAATAACCAAAGAGAGCCTGACTAGCATGGTTTAATGGTTGAGCATCTACCCATGAACCAGAAGGTTGCAGTTAGATTCCTGGTCAAGGCACATTCCTGGGTTGCAGGCTCGATCCTAGATAGGGGAGCGATCCAAGGTGGGGAAGCATGCAGGAGATGGCCAATCA
The DNA here is from genome assembly GCF_014108235.1 of Myotis myotis. Classification (NCBI taxonomy): domain Eukaryota; kingdom Metazoa; phylum Chordata; class Mammalia; order Chiroptera; family Vespertilionidae; genus Myotis; species Myotis myotis. The sequence continues at coordinate 29,597,418 of NW_023416317.1, read as the reverse complement.
TTTCTCTCTTATCCCTCTATTTCTCTCTCTTCCTTTCTCTCTAGAATCAATTTAAAAAACACACACCAAAAAACAAAAGAACAAACAAACAGAGAATAGAGGGTAAAGCTGCCAACTACAGAGGATTATTCCCAGGCCTTGAAATTTGGTCGTGTTTGTTTCCTAATGGGGGATGATCACTTCAGCCTATATAATAAAGAAATAATACGCCCTCACAAGATGGCTGCCTACGACCAGGCCGGCAGGGGGGTTAGTGAGGGACAACCAAACTGAACAAGCAGGCTGCATAGGGTGACCAGGCCGGCAGGGGGGCTGTGAGGGGCTACCAGGCCAGCGGGGTGGGGGTTGGGGGGGAGTTGGGGGCAACCAGGCTGGCAGAGGGGGGTAGTTGGGGGCAACCAGGCCAGCAGGGGAGACAGTTAGAGGTGACCAGGCGGGCGGGGGCGGGGCAGTTAGGAGCAACCAGGCAGGCAGGCAGGTGAGTGATTAGGGGCCAGCAGTCCAGGATTGTGAGAGGGATGTCCTGGATTGGAGAGGGTGCAGGCTGGGCTGAGGGGACCCCCTCCCCCCATGCACGAATTTCATGCACCGGGCCTCTAGTAAGTATATAAGTGTCTATACTATGTTGTACACCTGTCAACTGTAACTGAAAATTAAAAAAGTAAATAATTTTTTTTTACTGTTCCTAAAAAGTAAATAATTTTTAAAAACCAATCTAGTCATGTTCCCCCAGCTGGATTTAGAAATTTTGAGGGACTTGTGACTCCTTTTTATATTTTAACCTTTTTCAAATCTAACTGTCTGTTGCTGTTCTACCACTGTATTTTTGGAGGAGATAATTTATTTCTTTAGCAGATCAGGAACTTTAAGCACAGAGAGCTTAAGTAACTTGCTCATGGTCACATTAAACAATAAGTATTAAGTACAAGCATACCTCAGAGATACTGCTCAGTTCCAGACTACTGCACTAAAGCAAGTATCACAATAAAACAAGTCATGACCTTTTTGCTGGTAGAGGATTTTGCCTTCAATTTATAAAAAAACAAAACACACACATCATCATCAGTGAAGCTCAATAAAGCAAAGTGCAATAAAACAAGGTGTGCTGGTAGGATACACCTTGTGTTCTTACTGAAGAAGACAACATGAGCAACAAGGAACAGAGATAGGTGAGCATCTGAAATGAAATCTGAAGACTTTCCTTGGTAGAACTAAGATATATAGAATTACATTCCTCCTTTATATTTCAACCAAATCACTTGGCTCACAATTAAATTATATTTACATAATTATGGCAAATGCTAATGTTGATTTTCAATTTTTAAAAACAATTTATGGTCAAGCACAGTCTAAATTATAGATATATAATTAATTATAAACAAAGCCGTGAAAATATCACTAGTTTAAAAAAGTTAAAAGATAATAAGGAAGGTAAAAGGAATGGATAGCTAATTCCCTTATCTTTCAGAACAGTAAGATAAGTGCTACCTGAAATTGATAAAGAAATAGTAATATATAAATATGACATATGTATAAAAATGAACATGTGAAGTCATTTTTCTGAGGATTTGGAGAAGGGGTGAATATTTTACTTTTCATTTTGTACATTTCTCTGCTTTTTTAAAACCATGAACATATAACTTTTAAAAATATTTATTTTAAACACACAAACACACACGGATGTGTGTCAGGTCAGGTTTTCTGAGAAGCAGATCCAAGATGAAGTAAAAAAATGTAAGAACTTCTTCATTGTAAAAAATGACTATGAAGAATGAAGAGGAGAAGGAGCAGAGGTGAGTAAGCAGAGAACGCCTTCAGGCTTCAGTGAAGGTACGACAACTGCGTGATCCTCATACCAGTGCAACTGTGGTCTGCCAAGCCAATAGGGAGCTTAGGTGCAAAGATTGCCCTTAGAGAAATCCCATGTTGGGAAGAAATGGCTAAACCCTACTTATCCTGCTGTGCTCAGTTACCGGCAGGGAACTTCCCAGGGAGAATGTGGCCATGGCTCAATGCTGCAACAAATCTCAAAAGCTCCGTAACTGGAGGCTGTCAGCTAAGGGACATCTAAGCAGAACACCTACAGGGCTGTCATAGATGTCATATATACAGTACACACACACACACACACACACACACACACACACACACACACACACTACTAGCCTTGTGCACGAATCCATGCACCAGCAGGTAGTTGTCGCCCTCCTGTAGCTCTCCGCCCACTGCCCCGCCATCCTATAGCTCTCTACCTGCTGCCCCGCCCTCCTGTAGCTCCCCCTGCCCCCTTCCCCCCTCATAGCTTGCTCCCCTGCCCCCTCCTGTAGCTCTCCAAAGCCCGCTTGTATCTCGCTGCCCCACCCTCCTGCTGATCCATGATCTGGTTGTGACGCGCTTGGTCGTTACGCCTCGGGGCATAACAGCTAATTAGCATATTCCTCTCTTATTCACTGAGTGGCCAGATAGTATGACCGGCCAGGCCAGATTATTATGACCACCCCATCAGTTGGGCCACCTTTTGCCTTCAAAACTGCGGCAATTCTTCTTGGCATTGACTCCAGAGATGTTGAAAGGTGATGCGAGGAATCTGACACCATGCCTGATGAAAATAGCACTGTCCAATTCTGTGAGATTTGATGGTTGTGGAACCAGCTGCCTGATGGCTCTTTTAACTTCGTCCCACAAATGCTCAATTTGAATTGAGATCTGGTGACTGTGGGGGCCACCTAAGAAAGGTAAAGTCTCCCTCATGCTCTTGAAACCATTCCTGCACAATACAAGCACCGTGGCATGGCGCATTGTCTTGTTGGAAGAAGCCATCTCCATTGGGATACACCATCAACATGATAGGATGAACTTGATCAGCAACGATACTTAGGTATGTTGTGCTATTCAGACGTTTATAATGATCTGGCCCTCTAGCAACTTTAGCGCAAAATTATAGCTAATTTGCCTACAAGTGTCAGGTGGTCATAATAATCAGGCCACTCAGTGTATATAAGTATATATGGGAATACTCTGCAGCCATTAAAAATGTTAGACAGCAGTAATGTTCAACTATGCTTCCTATGGTTAAGCCCTAGAGTTTTTCAGAGATACCTCTCCGAGGTAGATTATTCAGGCTAGTGACAAAAGCCAAAGCTAACCACTGAGGCTTTGCATTCCCATACCACATTCAACCAAAGCAGCTCCACTTTTAGCTGTTTTATATACTGCATTTTTCCTTACGAGCTATTTGAACAAGACTGCTTTGCTAAAAAGAATTTAAAAAATAATCTGTCACAAAAATAACTTTTAATTGAAAGCAGGAACAAGCATGTGTGTTTAAAATTAACTTGTATGCTTTTGTGTAAGCTTGAGCCTGCAATGTGCACACAAAATAATTGGAAGAACAAACACCAAAATGTTTTAACAGTGGGGTTACCTACTGGGCAGTGAGATGAAAGCTTCTGTGCTTACCTGTATTTTCTGTACTTTTTACAATTTACATTACAAAGTTTTGGTAATAGGGAAAAGTAAACTACCTTAAAATTTCATGTGAAAAAAAAAAGCTCTCAACTAACAAACTGACCCTTCTCAGAACTTAAGAGCTCTATTACTACAGAAAATTACTTGGACTGTTATTAACTCATAGCAAACCAACAAAAATCACACTTACAAACTATACCATTCACTTCAAAAAGTGCTCTGCCTTTAAGACATAATATATACACTTTAATTTTTACATAAAACATTTTTACATTCAGCTAATGAAATCATGGCATTTAGTAGCCCAGAAATAACTAAACCATATTACATAATTTTCAGGAAATTTTCAATGTTTTCAATACATAACTAGCATAAATAATTTAAATAATTCACAAATCATTTCAGTTTTATAGAATCATTCAGTATTATCAGCAAGGTCTGTGGTAAAAAGCACATAACTTCATATTATTCTCTTAGTTTTCCCAATCATGTAGGCAAGACAGCTTCTAGTGTTCCCATTTAATAAATGCAGAATTTGATGTATGAAGCCAAGGTCACCAAGCGGATAAGTGGCAATGCCAGGGAAAAGCACTGATTCATAATTAAGTGATGTTTAGACTTCACTGGTAAGGCTCCTGTAGTACGCACACATTCAACCAGAACCGTATATTAACAGAATCATAGTGCGTTCATTTTTAAAGAGCTAGAAAAAAAAAAATCTAAATTTTCTTTTTCTTTTTAGCAACTTGTATTATCAAAGAAAAATTATGTATCCCAATACATGCTGGAATAAATGTTAATTGACACCACTGGGGGTTTCAATAATGGGTGAGTTTCCAGGTCTTGGTGGATTTTGTTTTTGTTTTGCATCTATAAGTAGGCTTGAAACAAACAAAAATGAAGTGGCTCTTAATTTTTTAATGAAATATGTGTATCTTAAAAAAAATTATTAAAGCCCTGGCCAGTGTGGCTCAGTTGATTGGAGCATTATCCTGTGCACGGGAAGGCTAAGGGTTTAATTTCCGGTCAACACACATACCTAGGTTGCAGATTTTAATCCCCCTGTTGGAGCACTTATGGGAGGCAACTGTATCTCACATCGATGTTTCTCTCTCACTCTAAAATAAAAACAAAAATTATTTTAAAAATAGTGTATATACCACATATGTGATGTTTTTTCCCTTACACATGCTTCATATACCTATGATAGACATTAACTGCTTCATACACTTTTTAGCCTACTAACTTAAAAATATGGATAGGAAATAAAGGTGAAAAGCTAATGTCTTGACCCCATCTATCTGTAGATAACTCCTTTGATAGCATTAAAGAAATTTTAAAAGATAAACTGAGGCTCGAAAAATGTAGTAGAAAGGCTTTGAAGGACTTTAAAGCTAAAGTAATATATTGAAATGATAAATATAAATGAACTCAATAATGTAAGTGCAGAACCAAAAAATAATGGTATAAATTAATATTTTCATGTTCAGTGACTTATAAGGTTAGGTAGGTAATAAATAAGTTAAGGTATTGAAACATGAACTGACTCACATAGCCCATTCACCAATAAAGTACCTTTCTACAGTTTCGCTCAAACACTTCTCTTTTTATTATTGTTTACCAAAGCAAGGATTCTCTTGATCTGTAGCTGGCATTCTAGCCAATGCACATGCACTTAATAACAATATTAGAAATGTTATTAGAATTCAGATGAGCCCATGGAATGAAACTTAGAGCTATAAAGTATTGCTCTTGCTAAATGCATTGGTTAAGATGGAAACAGTATTTTAAATGTATGAACAGTATTTTAAATGAAGCTGGAGGCATCATGTTTCCTTATTTCAAACTATATTACAAAGCTATAGTAATCAAAACAGAATGGAAATGGCCTATAAAGAGATACAAAGATCAATGGAACAGAACAGAAAACCCAGAAATTATCCCACAAATATATGATCAATTAATGTATGACAAAGGCACCAAGAGCACATAATTGCATAAGGATAGTCTCGTCAATAAATGATGGTGAAAAACTGGACAAACACATGAAAAAAAAAATAAAACTGGACCACTATCTTACAGCATACACTAAAAATTAACTAAAAATGAATTAACGATTTGAACATAAAACCTAAAAGAATAAAACTTCTAGAAGAAAACACAGGTGGTAATCTTCTTGACTTCAGTCTTAGTGACAATTTTTTGGATTTGACACCAAAAGTAAATATAAACAATTGGGACTGTATCTAACTAAAAAGCTTCTATACAACAAATAATCCATAAACAAAATTAAAGGAAACCTACCAAATGGGGGAAAATATTTGCAAAGTGTATATCTGATAAGAGGTTAATATCCAAATTATCTAAAAACACATACAACTCAATAACAAACAAAAACAAAACACAATTTGATTTAAAAATGAGCAGAGGATCTAAATAGACATTTTTCAAAGAAGACATACAGATGGCCAAGAGGTATGTGAAAAGATGCTCAACATCACTAATCATCATGAAAATACAAGTCAAAACAAACCACAATGTAATGTCATCTCACAACTGACACAAGATAAGTGTTGGCCAGAATATGGAGAAAAGAACCTTTGTGCCCTTTTGGTAGGAATGTAAATTGGGTCAACCACTATGAAAAACTGTAAAAAAATTCCTCAAAAAATTGAAACTAAAACTACCATATGACTCAGCAATTAAACTGCTGGTTATTTATCCAAAGAAAGCAAAAACACTATTTTGAAGAAATTATATAGAATACTCTCTCCTGTTTACTGCAGCATTATTTATAGTAGCCAAGACATGGAAGCAACCCAAGTCTCCATCAATAGATAAATGGATAAAGAGAATGTCCGTGTCTCTCTCTCTCTCTCTCAACACACTATAATATTATTCAGCCATAAAAAGGAAGGAAATCTTGCCATTTTTGACAACATGAATGCACCTTGAGGATATGTGCTAATTGAAGTCAGACAGGGAAAGACAAATACTGTACAAGTTCACTTATAAGTAGAATCTAAAAAAACAAAAAGTAACAGAGAGTGGATTGGTGGTTACCAGAGATGGGGGGTGACGAAAGGTCAGGGTGAACAAAATAAGTGAAGGTGGACAAAAGGTACAGATTTCCAGTTATAAAGTCAGTCCTGGGGATGTAATATGTAGCACAATGACTATAGTTAATAATACTGTATTATTAATAATACTGTATATCTAAAAGTTGGTGAGAGTTATCTCTTAAAAATTCTCACCACAAGAAAAAAATTGTAACTGTGTGGTGATGGATGTTAACTGCACTTATTGTGGTTATTACTGACAATCCATATAAATACTGAATTATGTTGTACACCTGAACTGGTATACAGTCATGTGTCACTTGACATGAATACATTCTAAGAAATGCATTGTTAGCCATTTTTGTTGATGTTCAAACATTAGAATATACTTATAAACCTAGATGGTATGACCTATTGCTCCTAAGTTACAAGCCTATATAGAATGATGCTGTGCCAACAACCTGAGATTAAATCAAGGACAAGAAAAATGATGTAATCAAGAGATGTGGTAAACATGAGGCTGCTTCCTGCATAACAAGGCATAATGTTTTATAGCAAAATATTTTTTGTAAGTAGAAAGCAGTGGTTCTCAACCTTCTGGCCCTTTAAATATAGTTTCTCATGTTGTGACCCAACCATAAAATTATTTTTTGTTGCTCCTTCATAACTGTAATGTTGCTACTGTTATGAATCGTAATGTAAATATCTGATATGAAGGATGGTCTTAAGCGACCCCTGTGAAAGGGTCGTTCGACCGCCAAAGGGGTTGTGACCCACAGGTTGGGAACCGCTACTCTAAAGTAACATAAATTACATAAATTTATGTGCTATACTTTTCTACGATTGGCAGTACAGTAAGTTTCTTAACAGCAGCATAACCACAAACATGTGAGTAATGCATTGTGCTATCACTTTACTAGAGATGTGACATCACTAGGCAATAGAAATTTTTCAGCTCCATTATAATCTTATGGGACTGTCATCATACTAGTATATATATGCAGTCTATTGTTGACCAAATCATCGTTGTATCACATGAATATGCTATTATATGTCAATTATACCCCAATAAGAAAAAAGGAACTAGTAAAAAAAGGGGGGGCTTTATGTGGTATTTGGTGTTTCCATAGGTGTACACTTACATAAAATTTAATAAATTGTGCATTTAAAATATGTACACTTTATTGTATGTCAATTCTAATTCAATTAAGCTGTTATAAGCAAAGCTAACTATAGTTTTAAATAATTAGTTCCCTCTTTCCCTTTCCATAAAGAAAAGGCAAGAACAAATGTCCTTTCAAATTGGGAAACATTAAATGACAGTTAAAATAAGGATATAGATGTGGCAAGAACTTTGTGACTCCGACATCATTCCTCACCACCATCTTTTCCCCAACCAGCTTCCAGCCAAGAATAACCAGTTAACATGGTCCAGGCCAGTGGTCGGCAAACTCATTAGTCAACAGAGCCAAACATCAACAGTACAATGATTGAAATTTCTTTTCAGAGCCAAATTTTTTAAACTTAAACTATATAGGTAGGTACACTATTATTAACTTAATTAGGGTACTCCTAAAGCTTAGGAAGAGCCACACTCAAGGGGCCAAAGAGCCACATGTGGCTCGCGAGCCGCAGTTTGCCGACCATGGGACTCCAGCCGTTGAGGTGGGAAGACTGCTTTGGAGTTCCTGGAACAGTCATTGTTGCTTCCCATTCCTCTATCTTTGAGTGCTTGGAACCATAACAACCACATGCAAACATGAAAGAGACGCCAAGAATTAATCATGGAGACATCTGTTCTGATATCATCTTACCAGTGAATCAATATTAACAATTATAAGAAAAATAAAGTCCTATTTTATCAATCTAGTGAAGTTTTCTGTTATCTAATGTTAGATTCAACTCTAATACAATTACAGCCACCATTTTTGTTTTAAAATTGAGATATAATTCACATACCATAAAATACACCCTTTTAAAGCATGCAATTCAGTAGTTTTACCTTATTCATAAAGTTGTTTTATCATTATCATATCTAAGTCTAGAACATTTTCATCATTCCAAAAAGTACAGATTAGTATTAAATTCCCATTCCCCCTATCTTTGAATCCTAACAATCACTAATTTACTTTTCATCTCTCTGGATTTTCCTATTCTGAATATTCCACATAGACTCATACACAATATGAACTCTTAGGTTTTGCTTTTCTCATTTTGCATAATGCTTCCAAGGTTCATCCTATAGCATAAATCAGCACACTTCATTCATTTTTATGTAAAATTTTTCATTGTATAAATATATCACATTTTTGCCTATTTATTTACCAACTGATGGTTAAAGAAAAGAGCAATATACAAAAAAGTAATAATCTCTGTGCTACAGAAACAATAATCTTTAAAAAGTGAGATTAAAAGGTTTTCATTACAATAGCAACAAAGACCTATGTAATACTTCTGAATGAATTAGATTGGGACTAATAAGGAGAAACTATACATTCTTATTAAAAGGCATAAACACTATCATATATGTTGAAAGCACTATCATAAAGTATCAGTTGTCACTTGATGATATTAGTTAATGAATTTCATGTAATTCAGGTAAGAATACAAAAGGCTTTTTGCTATATATTTTTTAAATGATCACATCTGCCTTGGCCAGTTTGGCTCAGTGGTTGGAGTGTCAGCTGGCAGACTGCAGGGTTGCAGGTTGGATTCCCGTCAAGGGCACATGCCTCTGCTGTAGGCTCCATCCCCGGCCCCAGTTCAGGGCACATACTGGAGGCAACCAATCGATGTGTCTCTCTCAAATTGATGTTTCTGTCTCTCTGTCTCTTTCCCTCTGTTCTACTCTCTCTAAAAAAATCGATGGAAAAAATTCCTCTGGTGAGGATTAACAAAAAAAAACAAAAAATGATCAAACGTATATAAGAACTAATGCTGCAGACCAGCCAAAGATTTTAAAAAAGGGTAAATTGTAACAAGCTTCAAATATTCAACAGTCACAGAAAACAACTCAGCATAATTATTAATGTAGAAACAGAATAATATCAATGTAATAGTATACGATTGAGGCAAGATTGCCATAAAAATAAAAATTTTGAATAATGGCAATCATTCAAATCAGTTGAAATAGTTTTTTAAAAGTGCTAGTAATCTTCTAGAACGAAAAACTGAGTACCCAGTATTATAAAACATATAAAAACTTCGAGATTAATGTGAATTGTAAAAAACAAAAACAATAAAAATCTTGTGGGAAAGAGTATGGGCAACATCTTACAATTCAAACTAAAAAGTCTAAAGAATCCATACAAAAATTAAAAGGTTAGCCCTGGCCAGGAGGTTCAGTTGGTTGGAACGTTGTCCAGTACACCAAAAGGTTTAGAGGTTCAATTCCCAGTCAGCACACATACCTAGGTTGCAGGTTCAATCCATAGTCAGGGCTTGTAATGGGAAGCAACCTATTGGTGTCTGTGTCTGTCTGTCTGTCTGTCTCTCTCTCTCTCCTTTCCCTCACTCCCTCTTTCTAAAATCAATAAAAAAACAACATGACCTCGAGTGAGGATCAAAATAAAAATAGTAAGTAAATAAATAAATACTAAAAGTTTTTGTACCTGGAGGAAAATAAAAACATTTGCAAAGATAACAAAGTATTAATGCTTTAATACTCAGTGAGCTCCTACAATTTGAAAAGGGCAAACAACCCAAATAGAATTCAAAAAAACAATTCACAAAAGATCAAAACCAAATGTCCATGAACCATAAAGTAAAGATGCTCAAACTCGTAAGTACTCAAGAAAATTAAAAGTAACAATGAGATATAACATTATACTTATTGGGCTGGTAAATGTTTAAAAAGTTATAGTACAATTCCTGGCAGCAGTGCAGGAGAAAGAGTATTCTCACAAATTGCTAGTGGAAAAATTTCTGTGGAAAGCAATTTGACAACATTTAGTGAAATAAAAAATATAAAAACTCTTCAACCCAGCAATTCAACTTCTAGAAATCTATCCCACAGAAATGAAAGCATCTAAAACTAAGGACATATATTCAAAGATATAACACTGTTTAAAATGGCAAAGAACTGGAAACAGAATATTACCATAAATGTGGAAATGGTTAAATAAGGATTATATTATGCAATATGAAGAATTTGTTATGGAGTCATGAAAATAATTAATTAGAGTTATGCCTTCGATGGGGTATTTCTCTGAGGTTATTTAGTGAAAACAGAAAGCTGAAGAAAAGTATATATAATGACACCATTTAAAAAAAAATCATCATCACAACAAGCCTATATATGTAATTGGGAATACAAATATCTGCATAAGATTATATGAAAAGAGAGATAAATATGGAGCAATATATAAAGCTATTAACACAGATTTAAGATGGGGTGGGGTAGTTCTGCTGCAGTGGGAAGGAAAAGTTGAGAGCCAAGTCAAAAAGAATGGTACAAAAAAAGAGAATGATACAAGAGGATAAATTCTCATTTCTGACTTTATGTAAAAAATAAACTAAAAATTGTTTTAATTTAAGGAGATATATCAAGATAGAAATGTCAATATAAGGATGAAAGAATTAATTATATATAATGAAGAAAACTAAACTAAGCATCAATTGCTGTAACATATTCAAAAAAATTAGTGGTAAAAATATATTAATATGAAATATAAAATTATACTGAGGAAAAGAGAATCATTTAAAGTTGTGATATCGCTAAAATTATATTATCTGAAAATAGCCCTAATGGCAAAATATGAATTTTTCATACTGGAACTGAAAACTATCAAACTATTTAATTCTATAAGTTAAATGAGCAACTTTCACATGTAAAATTGAGCCTTTTATTTAAATGAACATAGCTCCTGCCATTTATTAATAGTGGTATTGTATAAACAAAAATATCTTTGTTTTAAAAATAAAGTAAACACTAACAAGCTGAATTCAATAAATTAGTAAAAAAATTACATACCATAAAACCAAATGGCATTTATTCCTAGAAAGCAAGGATGTTTCAACATATAAAAACCAACCAAGGCAATATACCACATTAATGAAATGAGAGAGAAAAATTACATGATCATCATAAGTCATACAGAAAAAGCATTTGCCAAAATTCAATACTCTTTCATAATTAAAAACACTTAAACTAAGAAGAAAATTATCTCAACATAATAAAGGCCAATATGAAAAAAAATTCACAGCTTATATATACTCAACAGTGAAAAACTGAAAGCTTTTCTCTAAAATCTGGAAAAAGTCAAGGATGCACTTCTATTCAACATAGTACTGTAAATCCTAAGTACTAGAAACCATACCTATTGGGCAAGAAAAAAATAGTTTCAAAAATAGAAAGGTAAAACTCTCTCTGCTTGTAAAAACTTATTATATACTAGAGGCCTGGTGCACAAAAATTTGTGCACTCCAGGGGGAGGGGTCCCTCAGCCTGGTCTGTGCCCTCTCGCAGTCTGGGACCCCTCAGGGGATGTCCACCTGCTGGCTTAGGCCCGCTCCCTGGGGAATTGGGCTTAAGCTGTCAGTCAGACACACCTCTGGTAGCCCAGGAGCCCTCGGGGGATGTCCACTTGCCAGCTGGGAGCAGGCCTAAGATGCAGTCGGACATCTGCATCTGAGGAGGCAGGAGAGGCTCCCGCCACCACCGCTGTGCTGGCAGCCATCAGCCTGGCTTGTGGCTGAGCAGAACTCCCCCTGTGGGTGCGCACTGACCACCAGGGGTCAGCTCCTGCATTGAGCGTCTGCCCCTGGTGGTCAGTGTGTGTCATAGTGACCAGTCATTCCCAATCATTCTGCTGTTAGGGTCAATTTACATATTACCCTTTTATTATATAGAATAAAAAGGACTCGACACAAAATAAATTTTACCATTAAAAAAATTTTAACAGCCGAACCTGTTTGGCTCTGTGGATAGAGCGTCAGCCTGCAGACTCAAGGGTCCCGGGTTCGATTCCAGTCAAGGGCATGTACCCTGGTTGCGGGCACATCCCCAGTGGGGGGCGTGCAGGAGGCAACTGATCGATCTCTCTCATCGATGTTTCTAACTCTCTATCCCTCTCCCTTCTTTGAAAAAAATCAATAAAATATATTTTAAAAAATAATTTTAACAGGGGATGAGAGCATGAGTGGGGGGGGGGAGGTTAATGGGGAGATGAGGACACATTTGTAATACCTTAACCAATAAAGAAATTAAGGATAAAAAAAAGAAAATGATTGGATAAACTGCACAATACTATACAGCAGTAATAAAGAGTATTGGCAAAGAAAAAAAATTTTTTTAACAAAGTTGCATGATACAAAATCAACACTTAAAATCAGTTGTGTCTCAGAAGGATTTCAAGACTGCAATGGAGTAGGTTTGAATGTTACATTTACCTCCTCCCAGGACCAAACTGTAAATACAACTAAAATAAAGAGCAATCAACCTGAATAATCAACTGAAAACTAGCTGAAGAGAAATCTTGTAACACAAAGTTTACAAAAAAAGTCATGAGACTGGTAGAAAAGGCAGAGACATGAAAAGGTATGGGCCCCACTCCAAGAGGTGGATGAAATTCTGGAGGGATATCTCAGCTGCAGAGATTCCTCCTGACAAACATGGGGTCCCAACCCCAAGTTGAGCTTCCCAGCACAGAGCACCAAAGCTGGGAGGAAGAGCCAACATAATACTGTATATGGCTGTGAAAATCAGTGGGGATTCTGTCAGCAGGGAGGAGACAGGAGTCCACTAGAGACACGGGCGTCCTCTTAAAGGGCCAACACACAAAATCTCGTTCACAGCCACCGACCCTGGGCTCTGGTGGAGGGAGGCTGGTGCAGATTAGAGTAGTGTGAGAAGAGTGAGGTTTGTGGCTCTGGGAAGAGAGCTGAAGGGACATCGCCAGGATTCCTGAGCTGAGTTCCTCTCCCACACCACAAATGCCATCTTTTTGGTGGAGCACTCCCCTCCATAAAAGGGGGGATGCAATGGTCTACCCTCTGGGCTCCCTGTTGCCCCACCCTGTGGAGCTTTCACCCTGCTGAGAAGTCAGTTGCCTGGGGCAGGGTATAGAGGTCCAGGCAAACTCAGAGGGTGTCAGTGACTGAGGGGCAGAAGGGTTTGGGGGTAGAAGCCATTCCACTCACTTTCTGATAAACCTCACTGGTACCTCCTCCACATGGAAGATCCACTAGCTCATCGTCTAGACTCCCATCAGCCCCACCCAGCTAAGATCATGTTCCTGGCAGAAACTGGGACAGACTGAGTTATGTGGCTCTAGCATAGGGGACATTTTTCCCTTGCACTCACAACCAGTGAAGAGCCCCTTTTTCATATAGCCAAATTTTGGTCTGTGTGCCTGATAAACTCTGCTGACCTCACCCTGAAAACTCCCTTAAGACCATGTCCATCACAAAGGTGTGTGAGCACCTAACAGGTGGCAACTACACTTGGTATACCCTGGGACATTTGCTGAGTGACCTCAGACCCAGCACAGGAACTGAGCTAGTACCTGTATCAATCTGGTGAACACCACTCGCCCCTATCTGGCGACTCAGCGAGAACCTACCTCATGCAACTAACATTAAATATTCAAGGATGATGAAAAACAAGGACCTACAACCAAGATTACATTACCCAGCTATCCTTTAAAACTTGAGAAGAACTTCCAGACAAAAAAAAAAACTAATAGAATTTGTTACCACCAAACCAGTAACAAGAAATGTTAAAAGAAGAAAAGGGAGGAGGAGGAGGAAGAGGAGGAGGGCGGCAGGGGACAAAACAAATATAGTTAAAAACAAATATGCTATTGTAAAGAATGCTTCAATGAACCTAGGGATACAATATTCTTTCAAATTATAGTTTCAGGTTTCTTCAGATATATTCCCAGAAGTAGAATCGCTGGCTCATACCGCAGCACCATATTTAATTTTTTTAGGTAACTCCATAATGTTTTCCACCGTGGCTGCACCCATCTGTATTCTCACCAAAAGTGCACAAGGGTTCCCTTTTCTCCATATCCTTGTCAACACTTGTTGTTTGTTCACTTATTGATGATAGCCATTCTGACAAGTTTGAGGTAATATCTCATTGTGATTTTAATTTGCATTTTTCTGATGATTAATGACATTGGCATCATTTCATATGTCTATTGGCCGTCTGTATGTCCTCTTTGGAGAAGTGTCTATTCAGGTTCTTTGACCATTTTTTAATTGGATTGTTTGTTTTTTTGCTGTTGAATTTTATAAATTCTTTATAAATTGTGGATATTAATCCCTTATCAGATGTATCATTGGCAAAAATGTTCTCTTATTCAGTGGCTGTTCTTCCATTTTGTTGATGGTTTCCTTTGCTGTACAAAAACGTTTTAGCTCGATGTAGCCCACTTGTTTATTTTTTCTTTGGTTTCTCTTGCTTGAGGAGATATATCAGGAAAAAGACTGCTACAAGAAATTTCCAAGATTTACTACCTATGCCAAAATTTGGTTGCAGCCCAAGTGTCCATCAGTAGATGAGTGCATAAAAAAGCTTTGGTATATTTCCATAATGCTATACTACTCGGCCATAAAGAAGGAGAAAATCTTACCTTTACAACAGCATGGATGGACCTGGAGAGTACTATACAAGTGAAATAAGGCAGTCAGAGAAAGACAAGTATCACCACAAGATACATGGATCACATGTACACATATGAAAAGATACTTAACATCATACACCATAACAGAATGCCACTTATACATCTATCAGAATGGCCAAAATCTGGAACACTTACAATATCAAATGCTGGAAAGGATATAGAGCAACAGGAACTCTCTTACACTGCTGACAAGAATGAAAAATAATATAGCCACTTGAAAAATACTTTGGCAGTTTACAAAACTAAACAGGCTGACCATGTTTTTCCAGCCTTGAAAGTTATCCAAATGAACTAAAAATTTTTGTTCACATAAAAAACTACACACAGATGTTTATAGTAGCTTTATTCTCAACTGCTAAATTTTAGGAGCAACTAAGACATCTTCAGCAGGTGAGTGGATAAAGTGTGGTATTATTCAGCAATAAAAGGAAATGACCTATTGAGCCATGAAAAGACATGGAGGAAGTTTAAATGCATATTATTAAGTGAAAGAAGCCAATCTGAAAACACCACTAAATACAGTATAATTCCAACTATATATATGGCATTCTGGAAAAGGAAAAATGATGGAGGACAGTAAAATGATCAGTGGTTGCCAGGGGTTAAGCAAGTGCGAAGGATCAATAGGTGGTGCAGATTTTTAGGGCACTGCAACTATTCTGTAAATAGTACAATGGTGGATACACGTGATCAGACTTTTGTCAAAACTCACAGCCAAAACCGGTTTGGCTCAGTGGATGGAGCATCGGCCTGCGGACTGAAGGGTCCCGGGTTCGATTCCGGTCAAGGGCATGTACCTGGGTTGCGGGCACATCCCCGGTGGGAGGTGTGCAGGAGGCAGGTGATCAATGTTTCTCTCTCATCGATGTCTCTAACTCTCTATCTCTCTCCCTTCCTCTCTGTAAAAAATCAATAAAATATTTAAAAAAAAAAAAAAACTCACAGAACGTACATTAAGAATGAATCCTAAAAATAAATAAATAAATAAATAAATAAATAAATAAAAAGAAAGAATGAATCCTAATGTAAACTATAGACTTTGGGTGATGATGACATATCAATGTAGGTCCACCGACTCTAACCATGAACTACACTGTGCTAGTAAAGGAGGATGTACATGTGTGGGAATAGGGGCTATACGGGGACTCTGCACTTGCATCTCAATTTTGCTGTAAACCTAAAGTGCTCTCAAAAAACAAGAAGAAGAACAAGAAGAAGAAGAGTTGATAAACACAGTAACATGGATGGCTCTCAATCGCATTACACTTAGTGAAAGAAGCTGGAATCACAAAGTTCCATATTTCATGATTCCATTTATATGACATTCTGAAAGAGGCAGAACTATAAGGTAAAAAAAGAGATGAGCCCTAACCAGTTTGGCTCAGTGGATAGAGTGTCAGCCTGCGGACTGAAGGGTCCCAGGTTCGATTCCAGTCAAGGGCATGTACCTTGGTTGCAGACGCATCCCAGTAGGGGGTGTGCAGGAGGCAGCTACTCAACGTTTCCCTCTCATTGATGTTTCTAACTCTTTATCCCTCTCCCTTCCTCTCTGTAAAAAATCAATAAAATATATTAAAAAAAAAAAAAAAAAAAAAAGATGAGTGCTTGCCAAGAGCTGGGGTTGGCTAAAGAACTGCCACACAGGGGCATGAGTAATTGTTATAACTCTGAATTTGATTCTGTTGATGGCTGCAAA
The DNA here is from genome assembly GCF_014108235.1 of Myotis myotis. NCBI lineage: Eukaryota > Metazoa > Chordata > Mammalia > Chiroptera > Vespertilionidae > Myotis > Myotis myotis. The sequence continues at coordinate 29,580,565 of NW_023416317.1, read as the reverse complement.
GTTGACACGCTTGTCAAAACTTATGAAAAATCAATTTTACTGTATGCAAATTACAGCACAACAAACCTGACAAAAACATTTTTTTATTTATTTAACATCTCTCCGGATATTTGGGGGGGGGGGGGTAAGTTATTATTTATAATGTTTAGGACTTTTCATTGTAAATGAAAAAGATTTCAGACTTATGAATGTAATGAATATAGTCACTTGAAAGTTAAAATTTTAACTTTGTAAGCTGAGTTTACCACACATCACTTCGAAATCTATTACATTTCCTATGCTTATGAATTTAGTTTCCTCATTTAATATTACATATCCTCCAAGTTAAATGGTCAGAGTACAATTCTGAAAGTGTGGTCCCTAGACTAGCATCAGCATCTCCTATGAACTTATTAGAACTGCAAAATCTCTGACCCCAACCCTGACCAACTGAGTCACAAACAATTCCTATTTTAAGAAGCCCTCTAGGTAATTCTAATACAGTTTAAGAACTGCTAGCCACAACTCCAGACTAACTAAATCAGATGATCTGGGGTTGGAAACCAGGCATCAGTCTTTTTGTAAACTCCCCAGATAATTCCAATGTGTAATAATGTTGATTTTGATTCAGTAAGTCTTGGGTGAGCATCAGAAGTCAAAATTTTAACAAACACTCCCCGTTGTTTCTAATGTCAGTAGTCTAAGGATCTCTGATTTTTTTTTAATTTTATTTCAATCAAATACTGACTACCACTGTGCACTGTACTTTTTTATTATGGTAACTTCATCTACTTGAACTCTTTGAAATTAGACACAACCCAGACACTTTCATATGTGGAATTATACAAATAAGGAAATAGAAAATAAAGAGAACAAAAGTTGTATTCTCTGGATATCTTGTTTAATACAGGAGTTAGAGAATATATTTCTAAAAATAGAACTACACAGCAAATATTTCAATAAACAAACATGAGGTACATTTAGCACAAGTCAGATATTCAGTCTTTTTAAAAATGAAATACACATAACTACAGAAAACCCCACAATTAAACATTTAATACTAGCACAGGTCCTATTTGTTTCAAATTTTAAAAAACAACTCTGGAAGAAAAGTAAATGATAGTTGAGCCAATTGTCAACTTTTGCCAAAAGTAATTCATGACATTAAATCCTCTTTGTAAAACTAAAAAAAAAAAAAAAATTTGATTTGGAATTTTAATAGGACTCCACTGTTAAGCATTTCTTTACCTTTTTTCGGTTTTCCCCTAGCTTTCCATTTACAGTCTTTAAAAGCAGAACATATATAACTAAACATCCTTAAATATATATCATTTGACAGTTTCTATATCACTTTCAGATACCTTTGATATCATTATAACCTGGTTATTATTTAACAGGAAAGGAGTAAAGGGAAGAGTAAATAATATAGGCATGCCATTTATACAGCTTTGCTAATTTAACACTCTCAGAGTCTGTTCACCGCTGATCAATGGGGGAAGGAACTGGACAAAGGCAGTTTAGAAGCATGCCCAATAAGGTCTGAATGGGAAGATGCTCACCTGTGTGTAAATCACACCTGGGAACAGGTAGTTGGCCGGAATAGGTATGGCCACTGCAGGGCACAAAACCTGAATATTTAAACTTCTAAACAAAGGGAGTTCTCTCACACACAAGGCCTCTCCAGTTGCAGGGGTGGATTCCCTTGTGCCCACGTGGATCTCAGCCATGTGGGCTCCAGACAATGGACTAATGGACTTTAATTAGCCTGATACTGAACTAGACCCAGACCCGGCTGCAAGACCGACTGGAAGCTCTGGACATTGGCCTTGCTTTTGGCTCTACTGGAATCCCAACCACACCTTTTTTCAGGACTGGTCCATGGAGCATGGAACTTTACAACCCGAGGAATGTAACTCAACAACAATAAAAACCATTCATTCTCCCATGCAAATCTTAGAAAATTCTCTTTCTGTGGATATTACAAGAGCCACTCCACACCCACTAGTGTCGGAGAAATTGAATCCCCTAATTTCTCCAGTAACACCTTCCCTCAGCTTCATTCAGACATTATTGCCAATTTACAAAACAGGAAACTGTGACTAAAGGAGGCATATGACTTGCCCAAAAATCAAATAAGAAGTGACAAACCCAAGACTAAATATACTCTTCTGCCTTCAAATGCCATTAGATTAATTCCTAAAGACCAGTCATTAACCGCCATTTAAGACCTATTGGCTCCTGGAATAACAGTTGCAAAGTAATTATTCTTAGAGTATCCCTTACTTTCTGAAAGTATAATTTTCTCTTATTGGAATCATGTTTCATATCACAAAATAGTAAACAAGTTTGTGGAGAACACACTTTCTTGTTATTTCAACCTACATAAAACATGGGAAATCATTGCTTCAGGAAATGTAGTTTCTTGTAGAGATTCCCTTTGTAAAAAATCTCTCATTGTAAAAGATCATCTTAAAAGGTTTGAGACTAATAAATGCTGGTAGAAATGCTGTTCCCGTGGAGGCAAAAATCTACATTCCTGAGCTTCTGTATCTAACAATTCAACCATACCTGCTTTACAATCAAGAATCAAAAAATTGTTTCATATCTTGTTCACATTAAACAGCTGAACATTACTTTAGAAAATATTTTGTGTATTAGTGCTTATAGTTTTCACAGCCTTTTGATTTGCTAACCAGTTGTCTTACAGAATAGATCAAACCATCTTTAGCTCGTATTAAAAATGTCTTCCTCGCCTGGCTGGTTTGACTCTGTGGCTGAGCATCCACCTATGAACCCAGAAGGTCACAGTTCAATTCCCGGTCAGGGCACACGCTCAGGGTTGCGGGTTAGATCCCAATAGAGGGTGTGCAGGAGGCAGTCAATCAACGATACTCTCTTATCATTCATGTTTCTATCTCTCCCTCCCTTTCCCTTCCTCTCTGAAATCAATAAAAGTCTTCCTCCATTTGGTATGGTTCAGTGGTTGAGCGTGGACCTATGAACCAGGAGGTCACAGTTCAATTCCCGGTCAGGGCACATGCCCGGGTTGTGGACTTGACCTCTGGTAGGAGGCTTGCAGGACTCAGCCAACCAATGATTCTCTCTCATCATTAATGTTTCTATTCTCTCTCCCTCTTCCTTCCTCTTTGAAAGCAATTAAAATATTTTTAAAAACAGAAAAGAGATAAACTATCAATAAAATATTGTTATAAATGTCTTCCTGTAATGTCTCCCTAGCATACTCAATTTTATAGAAAGATATTATTTACTGAGATCACGGCTTTATTCAAATACTTAAGGATTCTATGTCTGTTTATCCACTGTGATATAACTTGTAATAAATATATATTTGGTCTTCATAGCACAGAGCTCCTAAAACCCTTTTAATTTCCCAAGTGATCAGTGATAAAAGTATCTTTTGTAATTCATAACAAGCCCTTTTCAACAACACTTGAATTCTGTCAATGAGATGAATTTTGGGAAAGTCCTGAAGAGTGGGGGGAGGGGGCTTGTTTCTCTGGAACCAACCTCTAGAGCAGGGGTAGGAAACCTTTTTTCTGCCAAGGGCCATTTGGATACTTATAAAATCATTCGAGGGCCATACAAAATTATCAACTTAAAAATTAGCCTGCTATATTTGGTCAAAGATTTAATTAACTTATCCCTAATGCCTTGGAGGGCCAGACCAATGATTTTGAAGACCTTATATGGCCCGCGGACCAGACATTCCCCATCCCCTGACCTCCAGGGAAAGGAAAGGACAGGGGCTAGAGCAGTGGTTCTCAACCTTCTGGCCCTTTAAATACAGTTCCTCATATTGTGACCCAACCATAAAATTATTTTCGTTGCTACTTCATAACTGTAATGTTGCTACTGTTATGAATCGTAATGTAAATATCTGATATGCAGAATGGTCTTAAGCGACCCCTGTGAAAGGGTTGTTCAACCCCCAAAGGGGTCACAACCCACAGGTTGAGAACCGCTGGGCTAGAGGCTGAATTCATCAGGAACAGTCAATGATTTAATCACTGCTACCTAATGAGGCTTCCACAAAAAAATAATAATAATTATAATAATGGAGTAGATAGAGCTTCTGGGTAGGTGAACCCTTAGAGGCGCTGGGAGAGTGCCATGCCCCTTCCCCCTTACCTTGCTCTGTGTATCTCTTCCATCTGTCTGTATCCTTTTAGAATAAGCCCATACTAGTAAGTAAACTATTTTCCTGAGTTTATGAGCAAATTAATCAAACCAAGAGGGGTGTCATGGGAGCCTCCAATTCATAGTCAGTTGGTCAGAAGCATAAGTAACAATATGGACTTGCTACTACTGGTGTCTGAAGTTTTGTGTAAGAGCCTGAACAAGAAAGGGGGAGAGGGTTTCCTTGCAGAATGGAATTCTTAACTTGTGGGCTCTGATGCTAACTTCAGAAAAATTGTGCCAGAATTAAAATTTTAGGAAATCCAGTTGGAATTACTTGATATATGGAAAACCCACACATATGATCACAATGTACTCAATGCTGTAATAAAGGAGAGGAGAAATATAGGAGTGTTTTTCCTAATCAGCCACATAATCAAAAACTGTTCCTGCTTAGAGGATTAGTCAACTGCATTTTCTCATCATCACTTGATGATATTGGCCTAATGCTCTTCATGTCCTTCAGTGTTTTTCATAACTATGTTCACATCCAACAGGACAAAGAACTTTAAAAGCTAACTTTTTCATTCACTTTCACTCCTAAATGCTATTGACTTGTCTTATCATACAACATTTCCAAAGTATTGTTTAGTCTTTCTTAATTAACTTAATGACAATTTATCATTTTTCACCCATTACTCTGGACAGATGTAAGAAAAAATAAACAAAAAAAATAATTTTTTTCCAAGATCTGAACAAAACTCACAAAACTTTATATAGAGTATTCTGAATAAATTTCTTAGGATAGTAACTGCAAAGAGAGCATACTTAATCTGGACCATCTTTCACAGACCTAGGACTCAACAGACTACCATTAACAGTGGTATACTTAGTGCAAAGAAAAACCGTGGTATCAATCAAATCCTTAGTGTTGGAAGGGATAGTTTATATAGGAGTTTCTTGATTAATTCACTACTTAATTCAGAGTGGGGAACATGTGGCAATTCAATTCACTATCCATTAAATCTATTATTATAGGAGCAATAAGTCTTTTTTCTTTGATTATTTATCTTCATTTAAAAGAACTTAAGATGCCCTAAATATTTTTAAATTTCAATAATGAAAGATTACCATGATTTCATTGATTTTCAGAAGATACAGGATTGTTATTAGGAAAGGTCCATTTACTCATGATTTACATCCCTATTTTCAATGACAAACTAAGCCATAATTTTCCTGAAGAAAATATAAAGGACAATTTTCCAAAAGTTATGAGAAAGAGATAAAAGGTATATTTCAGACATTAAATCTACTCACACACACAAAATTTTAAAAAATTAGAAATCTAAGTATAGGGTTCAGAGAAGAGCGATGTGAGAAGTTCTATCTAGAACTCATGATTTTAAGTGGTAAGAGTTGTATTCATGACAAAAGCGGTTGTCTCATGGTTAGTGACAAAGTGCCAGTTTTCTGCAAGTTAAGCAATTCCATCTTATGCAGGACTACTTGTATTTAAGTTCAATAAGTCAAACTACATTCACAAGTTCTACTTTTGCCTTCAAAGGTTACCAAGTTCCCCCCACCTGTTTTTCTACCATTTTATGTTAAGTGTATGGTAGGAAAAAAATTTTTCCTCTGTCCTTATAGGTTCTAATGGCTGGTCTAATAATCAAAATGACATAGGCAGGCTAACAAGAGAAAAGCTAATTTAATTCTGTGCAAACAGAGGCCTCACAAAGACAATGAGAGTCAAGGGCAAGGATGGCACTTGAAGCTTATATGCCATTCTGAACTAAGGAATGAGATACGGGCCTGGGGCTTCATAGGGGAGGAGAGTGATTCACAGAGTAAGAAGAGCAGATGTTTACTAATTAAATGTTTGTTCTGCCATACAGACAGGTCACTTAACTCAGATAAAAAGTTACCTCTCTGTGCCAGGGCCCCCATCTAAATTCTTTTAGGTAATTAAATAAGAGGTTAAAGTTTTTCTTGAGCCCTAACCAGTTTGGCTCAGTGGATAGAGCGTCCGCCTGTGGACTGAAGGGTCCCCGGTTCGATTCCGGTCAAGGGCATATATCTCAGTTGGGGGCACATCCCCAGTAGGGAGTATGTAGTAGGCAGCTGATCGATATTTCTCTCTCATTGATATTTCTGACTCTCTATCCCTCTCCCTTCCTCTCTGTAAAAAATCAATAAAATATATTTTTAAAAAAAAGTTTTTCTTGAAACTGCTGGGTCTTGATATACCTTCAGCTTGCAATAATGCACATGTTAAGGTGGCACATTTGGCGGGGGGGCTGGTCTTGAACCCCTTCAATCAAACTTATTCTTAAAATTGATTAAACTTATTTAAAAAAATAACTGAACTAAAAGAATATTATACACTTGTCTCTTAAAAGCATACTTAGCCCAGCCGGTGTGGTTCAGTGGTTGAGCGTTGAACTATGAACCAGGAAGTCAGAGTTTGATTCCTGGTCAGGGCACATGCCCAGGTTGTGGGCTGGATCCCCAGTAGGGGATGTGGCAGGAGGCAGCCAATCAATGATTTTCTCTCATAATTGATATTCCTATCTCTCTCTCCTTCTCCCTTCCTCTCTGAAATCAATAAAAACATATTTATAAGAAAAAAATAGCATACTTAAAGGTTATTAAACTTTGTTATTTTCTTTTAAACAATGAGTTGCATTTTTAGGAGGCCTTACAAATGGCCAAGCATGACAACAATATTTAATTTCACTATCAATTAGAGAAAAGTAAAACAAGGCAGTGATATACTATCTTTCACCCATCATATAAGAGAAATTAAAGGTTCATAATATTCATTGTTGGCAGTATAAATAAAACCAGTATTTTAGGAGGGTATATTTGGCAAATCTAGGAATTTAACAGGCAAAAATGTACTTGTGCAATGACATTTAGAAATAAGCTAAATGCCCATAGTACACCATGCATAGTAGATTCACCCTATGTAATACAAACCAGTTGTTATAAAAGAATAAAATCTATCCATATACAGTAACATGAAAGATCTATATAAATAAAAGCCTAATATGCAAATTGTCCCCGCGGGAGTTTGACTGGGAGTTTGATCGCTCGCTATGACGTGCACTACCACCAGGGGGTGACACGGAACGAAGGAAGGCCCTGGCCGGCAGCCAACAGCCACTAGGGATCCTATCTGTGCCCAACTTCGTGCACTGGACCTCTAGTGTTTACAATAAAAAGTTAAAAGCTGTAGAACAAAATGTATAGTATTAATCTATATTAGTTACCTCGGGCTCCCATAACAAATTATCACAAATTTGGTGGCTTATAAAAAAATTTGTTCTTCACAATTCTGGAGGATAGAAGTCCAAAATCAAAGTGTAGGCAGGGCCCTTGCATCCTCCCAAGCCTATGGAGAAAAATCCTTCCTTTCCTTTCCGGTTTCTGTTGGCTCCAAGTGTTCCTTGGCTTATGGATTGCTTAACTTCAGCCTCTGACTCAAGTTCACATCACCTTTTCCTGTGTCTGTTGTCTTCACATGGCCGGATTCTCTGTGTCTTCTAAGGAGACTGTCTTGTCATTGGACTTAGTGTCCACCCTAACCCAACTGAGATCCTGAATTATATTTACAAAGACGCTTTCTCCAAGTCACATTCACAGGTTCCAAAGAGTTGGTCATATTTTAGAGTGGCCCAGTTACATTTTGCTTTTAATTACATACAGTTGACCCTCGTACATCACAGGCTTGAACTGCATAGGTCACTTATACCAGGGGTGGGGACCATCCAGGCCAGACTGTGTCATTTGGTCTGGCCCTGCCAAGAAAACCACAGTGATGACTTGAAATTCAATAAATCTAGGAACTTTTATCATAGCAGGCTAATTTTTAAGTTGATAACTTTGTATGGCCCGCGAATGTTATAAAATACCCAAACGGCCCTTGGCAGAAAAAAGGTTCCCCACCCCTAACTAATACACAGGGGTTTTTCTCCCCAATTAATTGCAGTTCAAACCTGCATTTTTCAAGGGTCAACTCCATGGTTAGGAATTCACATATGCCAAGGGTTGAATGTAGTTATAAGAGGATTTTCAACTACACAGAAGGTAGACAGACACACACCTTAGGCCCCAAGTGGTTCAAGGGTCAACTACATATGTATGAACATATATTTGTAAGTAGCTAGGAAAAAGGGCAGGTATAGATACAGAGAAAACCATTAACAATAGTTACCTCTTAGGAAAAGAAACAAATGCAAATTCTCATATTCTATCTTATATACAGTCATGCACTGCTTAACAGGGATAGTTTCTGAGAAATGTTTCATAGGTGATTTCTTCATTATGCAAACATCAGAGACTGTATTTAGACTAACCAAAGATGATATAGCCTATTACATACCTAGGTTGTGTGGTATAGCCTATTACTCCTGGGGTACAAGCCTGTACAGCAGGGGTGAGGAACCCTTTTTCTGCCAAAGGCCATTTGGATATTTATAACATCATTTGAAAGCCATTCAAAATTATCAACTTAAAAATTAGCCTGCTATATTTTGCCAAACGTTTAATTAACTCACACCTAATGCCTTGGCAGGGCCAAATCAAATGATTTTGCGGGCCTTATATGGCCCATGGGCTGAACATACTTCCCCACCCCTGCTGTACACCCTTGCTATACAGCATTTTTACTATACTGACTACTGTAGCCAACTCTAACACAATAGTATTTGTGTATATAAACACATCTATATACATAAAACCCTAGTATGCAAATAGACCAAATGGCGGAACAACCGAACCACCTATGTTGCTATGATGTGCACTGACCACCGGGGGTGCATGCAAAACATGGCGGGCATTAGCAGCAGGCGGCAGAGCATGGAACATGGAGGGCGCTGGCCGCAGCGGGATGGTAGAGCAGGTGAGCGGGGGCACCAGACCAAGGTGGGGCGCATGCCACTGTCATCGGGGCAAGCCTCTCATGGTTACTGAAAATTCTTTGCTCCCGCATGCCGTGGTCCTGCTGGGTGCTCGCATCTGCTCCCGGCGCCGGCCCTGCTCACACCCACTGCCAGCACTGGAGCTGCTGCTCACACCCACTGCCGGCGCCCAGCACCAGCCCCGATCACTCGGCACTGTCAGCGGGTGCGAGCAGCAGCTGCTGGCCCCAATCGCCCCTCAGGGCTTTTCCACCACACCCTGCTCCTGAGGGGTGATCGGGGCAGCAGCTGCCGCTCGGACCCACTGCCAGCAATGGCCCTACTTGCACCCGGTGCCAGAGCTGCCACTCACACCCACTGCCAGCACCGGCCCCACTCGCACCTGCAGCCAACACCGGAGCTGCTGCTGGCACCTGCTGCCAGCGCCCGGCACTGGCCACGATCGCTCGGCGCAGTCAGCAGGTGCGAGCGGCGGCTGCCAGCCCCCATCACCCCTGAGGGCTTCTCCACCTCACCCAGCTCCTGAGGAGCAAACGGGGCAGCCGCCGCCGCTCACACCTGCTGATGGCACTGGCCCCATTCACACCGACTGATGGCGCTGGCCGTCAGCACATGGGAACAGTGGTGGCAGGAGCGGGGCTACCGGCAGACAGGGGGAAGACAGGACCGGGGGCCTCGGAGGGAGGGGTCAGGCAGGGGCATGGAGGATGGGCCAAGACCCGCCCCTGTGCTCACTGCAGCCTCTTGGCCACAGTTCCTTTCAAGGTACACGAATTCGTGCACTGGGCCCCTAGTGTAAACATAAAAAGGTAAGTAAAAACAAGGTATAAAAGATGAAGAGTGTGTGTGTGTGTGTGTGTGTGTGTGTGTGTATCCACACGTGCAGGCACGTTAGGGGGTGGGGGTGCTGAGGGAGAGCTGTGAAGAGAAGCACCCTTGGAAGAAGAGTAAACATCAGGAGAAGGAAGAGAGGAGATGAAAGAAAGAGGAGAGAAAGGGAGGGCAGAGATCAAGAGACCCATACAGATTAAGCTTGAGAGAAGAAATAATAAAAGGGAGGCGAAGGAAAGAAAAGGAGAGAAGGAGAGTGAAAGAGTAACAGAGAATGAGAAACAAGACTAAAAAGAAAGAAAAACTGAAGAAAGGGAAGTGAGTCTGTGCACAAGAGTGTGTGTGTATGTGCATGTGCAGGGATGGGTGTGGGTGGGCTCCAGGCTCCCCTCATCCCCAACACTGGCCAACTCTAGGCCCAACCTCAGACCAACAAGGGTGGGTGGACAGCACACTGAGCCTCCTCTTTATTTTAAACCACCAAGAGCTAGTAGTAAATTCAACATCTTAATTGAGTACAGCCTTTTCTTTCAACACTGCAAGCATACCTTTTGCTTATAATCTATTAAAATCTTATGAGACAACTGTTGCATATGCTGTCTGTCAATGACAAGAGTATCATTATGCGGCCCATAACTGTACCCCTGAAAAAAATTAAATGTACTATACAACCATTTCTATATATACATATATATACATATACATATACATATACATATACATATACATATACATATACATATACATATACATATACATATATATATATATATCTCCCTAATATGCAAATAGACTGAATGGCGGAACAACCGAACAACCAATCGCTATGACATGTGCTGACCACCAGGGGGCACATGCAGAACATGGCGGGTATCGGCAGCAGGCACAGAGCGTGGAACATGGCAGGCGTCGGCCGCAATGGGATGGTAGAGCAGGTGAGCGGAAGCGTCAGACCAAGGCGGGGTGCCAGTTGCTATCATCGGGGTGAGCTCTGCTGGTTACAGAAAATTCTTTGCTCTCGCGCGCCACGGTCCCGCCCGGTGCTTGCACCTGCTGCCGGAGCCACCACTTGCACCCACTGCCAGCGCCAACCCCCCCTCGCACCCACAGCCAGTGCCGAGCCACCGCTCACACCTGCTGCCGGCGCCGTTCACACCCACTGCTGGCATTGGCCCCACTCACACCCACTCTGGTGTCTGGCGCTGGTACCAATCATTTGGCACCATCAGCAGGTGCGAGCAATGGCTGCCGGCCCCAATCACCCCTCAAGGCTTCTCAACCTCCCCCTGCTCCTAAGGGGCAATGGGGGCAGCAGGCCGCTTGCACTTGCTGACAGTGCCAGCCCCTCTCACACCCACTGCAGATGCCAGCCCCAATTGTTCCACACCGCCAGTGGGTGCGAGCATGGCCAGAGCCGTCAGCGCTTGGAAGCAGAGGGAGCGGGGCTGCCGGCAGACTGGGGACCAGCAGACAGGGGACCGGGGGCCGTGGCGGGAGTGGCCACGGACAATGGGCCGAGACCCACTCCTGTTCCCTCCGCAGCCTCATGGTCCACAGTTCCTTTCCAGGTGCATGAATTCGTGCACTGGGCCCCTACTCATATATAAACTTCTCTTCACTGCTACAACAAACCTTCTACCTTTGCTCAGCTTCCCTCTTCACTGAGAAAACTGAAAGAAAAAAAAACTTCCACAGACTGAAAACTCTACATCTACCCACCCACCAGCATCTGCACCCACATACTTTGCTTCTGCTGCAGTTACTCTGTCAAAGATGTGTTGCCACAATTGCTCAATCATTTTCCTACATCATTTTTACTCACTACTTGATATCTTTTAAAAACCTCTCTAGAGTCAATTTTCTAGTCTAGAGTCCCTATATCTTTGCTCTGTTTGCAACAAAATGTCTCAAAAACCAGTCTATGTTGCTTTTTCCAAAATATCTTATCCCATTCTCTCTTCAACCCAATACTACAAGGCTATTTTTCCCCACTACGCCACCAAAACAGCTAATCAAGACCATCATTAAATCTAATGGTTAATACTCAGCCTGCAACTTAGCTTGACTATTAGCAGCACAGTCAAAACTGAAAACCTTTGTTGGCTTCCAGAACACTCTTCTAGCTGTCCTTCATTGCTGGTACCAACTTCTACTGGATCCTCCTCCCCTCCCCCACCACTTAAGATTCGAATATATACTCCCATGCAAAATAACCCATTGTGCTCTTCTGTATCATAAGGGAGCAAGATGTTTCTTTCCTTACCTTCTAGGTTCTTTGGCTAGTCTAATAATTAAATTAATAAAGGACAGATTAACCAGAGGAAAACAAAAGTTTAATACATATTGTGAATACCTCCTGTACCCCTGGAGAAACTCAGTAAAGTAGAAACTCCCAGAAATGGCCTAAATACCATCTTCAGCTACATAGAAAAGAGGATGTTGGGGTGAAGACTAAGTTATGGAGGTTACCTGAAAAAGCACAGTAAACAAAGGTAAGGTTGTTACACAAATTTAAATCACTGCCTTCTCCATTAATAAAACGTTTCTATCCTGGGGAGAGCGGCCACAGTGTTTGGACAGGTTCAAGCCTCGGACTAATGAGAGGGCACAGTCCTCTCATGGCCACGTGCAAGTCTCAAAGGCTATAGTTGTAAGCTTGACCTTATGGTCCAAACCTGTGGTCCCACATGGCTGAGTGATACAGGCTGCAGGAGGTGCAGCAAGTAAACAAAGCTTGATCAGGTACATGTAACTGAGTAGATTCAAAACCCACGAGAACATTGTAACCACGCCCTTTGACTCGTGGAATCTGGCTATAAAATAAAGACATGGCTTTCAGGCTGTGGTGCTGTCGCTAGCTCTCCATTAGAGAGGACAGTGTCCCACCAAGACCCAGCTTTATTCTCCTGTCTGTTTTTTCTCAATCCTTCACCACCCCCACAGGCTCACCGAATCTGGCTGAGCTGGCTCAGCACATATGGCGCCCAACGTGGGGCTGAGTATGCCATGGCCATGCTGGCTCGCCACACTAGCCCAGCCAGTGTGGCTCAGTGGTTGAGCATCAACCAGGAGAGGAGGTCAGGGTTCGATTCCTGGTCAGGACACATGCCCAGGTTGTGGGCTCCATCCCAGTAGGGGGTGTGCAGGAGGCAGCTGATCACTAATGTTTCTCTCTCTCCCTCTCCCTTCTTCTCTGAAATATATATATTTTTAAGTTTATAATCCTGGCTGGGTGGCTCAGTTGGTTGGAGCCTTGTCCCACAGACCAAAAGGTTGTGGGCTCGATCCTTAGTTGAGGTACCTATAGGAGGCAACAAATCGATTTCTCTCTCTCTCTCTCATCAATAAACATATCTCGGGTGAGGATTTGAAAAGAAGTTTCTAGAGATTTAGAATCATCCTTCTCTTCATAGTACAGAGAGGGAGGCATCCTTACAAATAAAGGTTTTCCTTATAAAGGTAAATGTTTCTTACAAAAGGGTTAACTTCTCAGTTTTAGAGCTTCAGCAGTGTAGGCTGTTTCTTTAATCAGTTTAAATAATCAATATGCCAAAAAAGCATATTTTGGCACAGTATATTTTGTGCCCCTTCAATATCTACACTGTCCTTGCAGATGACCGCATTTAGTCTTAGTTTTAAATATCATGTAAACTGATAATCTCAATTTTATATCTTTAGCCTAGAAATCTTTTCCAAATTCCTGGTTTGTATTATGCAACTTCCTACACAGACATCACCACCAGATATCAACAAAGCTTACTTTCCCCACCACCATATATTTACATCAGATAGTTACTGTTTTAGGTCTTTGGTGCTCAATAGGTGTTGTTGTTTTTTTCTTAACATTCTAATAAAAATTGAAATCTCTGTCTCCCAACACTCTTCATTTACCTTAACTTGCTCTACTTTTTTCTTTTATAACATTAGTTATCACCTACCATTTAATTTACTTCTGGGATTTATACCTTGCTCTCCTCCCTAAACTGAAATGTAACTTCCATTAGGACACCAATTTATCTGGAATAGAACCTGTCAAATTTTAAATAAAAAAGGCCATTCTTAATTCCACTAACATTTGTATTTATAGTTCATTTGCTACCCCAATTTCACTTGTCTACCTATATGATTCACCACTGACCCCTTCTATTTTTATTCCTAAAGATAATTCAACAAGTCCTCCTTTGCAACACATCGGTCTATGTTCATTATCTCCTATCCCAGGCACCAAAACAGTTTCAGTTTTAAGTAAACTTATTTTAAAACTCATTCTTATTTTAAAGCTCTCTTGATCAACCAGACTCCTGACAAATTACTTTCCTGTCTTGACAAAAAAAAATTTTTTTAACCTCTTTTTTGTAAAGTAGATAGGGAACTGATGCAGAAAAATCACCTGGGTAGTATTTCCAAAATATAAATAGTATGCTCTTCTTTACCTTGACCTTACATTTTTACACATTCTGATTTACGAGAGGAAGACATAAATAGATACTTGCTTTACGAAAAACCTCCCTAGACAATTTTGATGTAATACAACCCAGTCACTACACTGACAGCCACTGAATTAAAATGTACAAAATGACTAAAGCTTGTGATCCACAATCTGTAAGTCTCTACACATCAAGAGAAAAATATTTTCAGAGGGACCAGTAAAAAGTTAACAGAAAATAGGTTTAATGCTCCTAATAAAAAGGATCCTACCAAATAGCCACATCATGTCTACATATGACCATTTAAAAATGTTTATGCTTGTTACCATGTTATATCTCTTTGCGGGGGAAAGGGGAGATTTTCCTCTACCATTCTAGGTTCTTCTGGCTGGCCTAAGAATTAAATAGACATGAGACAGATTAACAGGAGAAAATAACCAAGTTAATTATGGGAATATGTACTAGGGTTCCATAAGAATATGAGGCCCCAGGACAAATCAGGCAGTTGAGGCTTAATTGCTATCTTGTGCTAAAGAGAGGATGGCCTAGTGGTTTGGGACTTCAAAGGGGAGAGAGAAAGGAAATTCACATGAAGATGGGGAAGTAAATGTTTGATAAACATGTTTGCTGGGCCATGAAGAGACAAAAAGACACAGAGGACTTGGATCAAATGGACCTTGCTAGGTTCCTCCCTGTCTACCATACTTAGTTCCTATTACACTATAGTTATCTGTAGTGATAGCTGGATGGCTCCTTCCTTGAATTAAGCCTTTCCAACTTAAATTCTTTCAGACAGGGGAAGGTCAAAAGTTGTTCCTGAGCCCCTGGGCTTTAAAAATAACCAGCTTAGCCCTGGCCCATGTGGCTCAATCACTGGAGATTCTTAGGTTCAATTCCGGTCAAGGGCATGTACCTGGGTTGCAGGTGAGATCCCTGACCCCAACCCCACCTTGAGGCCCCAGTCCAGGGTCATGTGGGAGGCAACCAATGGATGTCTCTCTCTCACATAGATATTTCTCTGCTCCCCTTCACCTCCATTCTTCCTCTTGCTTGTCAATACCTCTAAATTTACTTTAGAATAGTCAAAGTTGTCCTATTGTTGAAAAGGAATGGTTTATTCTTCCCTTTCTTTGATGTGCTATGTTTTTCTATCTTTTTGGCATGCCTCCCAAATTGTTTCTTCTCTGTCTAGAAAGCTTTGCCTAGAATTGGCATTTATAGAAAATTATTTCTGGATGCTCATGCTATCCTCCATTCCTAATCTTGAGCAATTAAGCACTTAAAATTTTAAAACTTAAAGAAAAAGAATCACTAAAGTGTTTTACTAGTCTCAGTAACTTTCAAACTGAGTTTTCTCATCTGTTAAATAATAGGACTTAATTATTTCAAAAACAACTTCTATTTATAGAATATATATGAACCAACAATTCTGTTATCTATAATGGAATTATTCGCAAGAAATTAACACTAGTTCTCTCAAGAACAATTTAAAAAGACATAAATGTGCTATCTCAAATATTTTAAGTTAATGTAACAAACCCTATCTTCAAAAGCAGCTCAGGCTGCAGTGAGCTCATAACTGCTCTAAAAAAAATAAAGTTTATTGCCCGGCCAGTGTGCCTCAGTGACTGAGCATCAACTCATGCACCCAGAAGTTGCTGGTTCAATTCCTGGTAAGGGTGCATGCCCTGGTTGCGGGCTCGATCCCCAGTATGGGGCGTGCAGGAGGCAACCAACTGATGTTTGTCTCTCATCGATGTTTCTCTCTCTCTCTTCCTCTGCCTTTTTCTCTACCTAAAATCAATAAAAACATTTTTAAAAAGCAGCTCAGAAGTACAAAGACCCAGAAAGACCTGAACTTGCTTCCTATCTCTGCCACTTAATAGCTGATATCCCTTCCCCTCATGTAAATATACTTGACCTCCTGAGCATCAATTTTCTCAACTGAAAAAATAAAGAAAATTCCTATCCTGTAGAGATGCCCTGAGAATTAAAATAGATCATCCAATACATCTTTCAGTGTTCTAAGAATACAGCAGTAACTCAATAAAAGATTGCTATTATTTTTGGGAGGGTCACTTTACAAATCCATCTTTTTACCCATTAAAACTTCAAATGGTCCTAGCTGATTTGGCTCAGTGGGTAGAGCGTCAGCCTGCGGACTGAAGGGTCCCAGGTTCAATTCCAGTCAAGGGCAATGCTCGGGTTGCAGGCTCAATCACTAGTAGGGGGTGTGCAGCCAAACAATGATTCTCTCTCATCATTGATGTTTCTATCTCTCTCTCCCTCTCTTTTCTTCTCTGAAATCAATAAAAATATTTTTTTTAAAAAAACTTCAAATGAAGTCTACTAATTAACATCATAAAATAGGAAGAGTTATTTGTTTGCGCCCCCCCCAGTTTTACTGTACAAATTAAATTAAATTTTAATTATTGTTTCAAACCCAACATGGTTATTCTTTTACACTTATTTTTTAAAATAAATATCACTACTTGTTAAAATTATTTCCAACCAATAGTGGCTAATGTTAAACTTAAATCATTTCATTAATGATTTCAGCAAACACAGCTTTATACGTTGTTATATTTTCATTTATAATTAAAATTAAAATTCACGTCAATTATCCAAACTCATTCATAGATATTAGTGCAGCAAACTGTTTAGATAAAATGTGAATATGTAAACGTAAAGGCTGAGGTGACATCACCAAAGAGGACAGAAAAAAAATCTCTAAACACTGGTCCCTCCACCAAAACAATATTGAGCTGGCAAGAACTATTAGAATCAACTATTTCAGAACTCTGGACCACTTGCCGTGTCCATAAGAGTGCTTAATAAAGAGGCTGCTAAACTTTCATGAATTTCTGCATTTTTTGTAACAGCTACTGTCCCCCATCCATTAGCCTTGAGGCAGGCCCCTCTGGATATGGCAGCCTGCAATGCATACCTGTTGCAATTTACTGATACCAGTGTGGTCAACAAGAATATAGTCTCTTCAAAAATTGGGATTGTGCTGTGATCTGCCAAACAGATAACTGAGAGAATAGCACATAGAGGCTGGCCACTTTTTCAACCCTACTGGGCTAAAGTAGTGTCCTGGGCAGCAGAACAATTTTTTCCTTCTTTCTTTATTGGATCCATGAACTCAAGGACCTGCCAGGTCACTGGCTGACCATGAAGATAATAGAACATGGGCTTCGGTGACCATATATACAATAGCAAATGGCAGGAATTTTTATCAGTTAATACTTTAAATGTAAAAGGCTTCTTAAGCACACCAAAAAGAAGACACAGATTGGCAAAATGATTTAAAAATATTGCCAATATGATCCAGCCCAGCCAGCGTGGTTCAGTGGTTGAGTGTCAACCTATGAACCAGGAGGTCAAGGTAAGGAGATCCAATAATGTTCAACATTGTACTGGAAGTCTTAGCCAGAGCAATTAGGCAAGAAAAATAATTAAAAGTATCCATATTGGAAATAAAGAAGTATAATTATCTCTAGCTGCACATGGCATGATCCTAAATATAAAGAGTATCCCGAAGAATCAACAAACTACTAAGCTAATAAATGAATTGAGCCAAGTTACAGGATACAAGATCAACATACATAACTTAGCTGTGTTTCTACCACAATGAACAATCCAAAAATGAAATTAAGAAAGCAATTCCATTTAAAATAACATCAAAAAAATAAAATACCATATTTTTCTGTGTATAAGACGCCGTCATGCATAAGGCGCCCCCACTTTTCCAACCCAAAATTAAGAAATCAATATTGTAAACATTTTGCTGGTTTTCCTCTTAAGGCCTTCTTTTTTGGCATCTTAAGGAGTTGTTCTTCCTGTTTTCTCCACTGCCTGATCATACACTCAGTGGGAGGAGGTCCAATTGTCTCTCTGCAGCTCTATTTCCATGCTCTTTTGCATAGCTGATTACATTTAGTTTGAATTTTGCAGAGTAAGACAATCACCTACTGATATTTGTCTTTTTATTTTTTGACATCTTTATGGGCTAGGAACGCTCTTGGTCCCTATTGCATCTGCGCACTCTCCACCTCCACCTCCAAATATGGCATCAGCTAACGTCAGTAACAATAAGGCTCGTGATTAGAGGAGCCTGTTTGATAAGGTACTGGCAGCTACGCACCAGTGCGGCTCCCTCCTCGGCTGACTTCTGTGTATAAGATGCCCCTCGATTTTCAGTCTAACGATTCTAGAAAAAAATAGCATCTTATACACGGAAAAAATGCAGTACCTAAGAATAATTTTAACCAAGGGTGTTAAAGACTTGTAACTGAAAACTACAAAACACTGCTGAAATAAATTAAGGAGAAGCCCTAGCTAGGTAGCTCAGTTGGTTAGAGCATCATCCTGATTCACCAAGGTTGTGGGTTCAATCCCTCAGTCAGCATATATACAAAAAATCAACCAATGAATGCATAAATAAGTGGGACAACAAATTGATGGTTCTCTCTTTCTCTCTCCCCGCTTCCACTCTTTCGAAACAATAAAAATTAAATAAAGAAAGAACGAAATTAAGGCGAAAATTAAATGGAAAATTAAATCCATCCCATGGATTGGAAGACTATGTAATATTGCTACTGTGGCAATACTTCCCAAAGCTATCTATAGATTCAGTCCAATCTCTATCAAAATGTCAATGGCCTTTTTTGCAGAAATGGAAAAGTCAACTCCAAATTCACATGAAATTACAAGGAGCCACAAATAGTCAAAACAAGATTGAAAAGGAAAAAATAGAAGTCACACTTATGACTGCAAAACTTACTACAAAGCTACTACAATAATAGTGTGGTACTGGCATCAGGATAGAGATATGGTCAACTGATTATTGAGAAGGATGCAGGACAATTCAATGCAAAAAGAATAGTCTCTTTAACAACAAAAAAGGGGGGGGTGATTTGATATCTACATGAAATAGAATGAAGTTAGACTCTTATCTCACACCATATATAAAAATTCAAAATATACCAAAGACCTAAATTTCAGGGCTAAAACTGTAAAACTCTTAGAAAAACACATAAGGGGGTAACTTATAATCTTGGAGCTGGCAATGGTTTCTTAGATATGACACAAAAACACAAGTACGTAAAGGGGAAAAATAGATAAATTGCACCTCAGCAAACCTAACTTTAAACACTGTCAAATGAGGTAAAAAAACAACTCACAAGAATGGGAGAAAATATCTGAAAACTAGATATCTGATAAAGATCTGGTATGCAGAATATAGAAAGAATTCTTTTAATTCAACAATAAAGACAAAAGTCTCTACGCAATGGCCATGAAAAGACATTTTTTTTCCAAAGTTGATATATGGGGTGGGCAAAAGTAAGCTTATAGTTATGAATATGTGAACATTGGTTATTAATTGTTGTATTACAACTGTTAATCTACTTTTGCCCACCCTTGCATAACTGACCAACAATAAGCACATGAAAAAATACTTATCTTCACTGGTCATTAAGAAAATTCAAGCCAAAACCACAATGAGATACTTCCTCACCTATAGTAGGACGTGGAATTGGACAGCCAATACCGAAATTCATATGGAATTGCAAGGGGCCTCAAATAGTCATGTTGTAGAATTTACCAGGCAACTGGAAAATACACGAGTACCTGGAGATTAAAGAAAAACCCTTTATTTAAAGCAGCGTTGCTGGCTCAAGAGATTAGAAGATCCAAAGCCTGAACCCCCTCTACAATGAGATTACTCCTTATATATATATATTCCTAAATTTCTTTGTTTTCTATGTTTCCTAACTACCGGGCTTTTCTGGTGGCCTTTCACAGCCCCTCCTGAGTCAATCAGAATGGGGAAGTTAGATTGTATCTAAATGCCTGGCCTGGATGGCACCAGTGACCCCCCACCCTTCTGCCAAGCTGCCAAATTCCCAGCAGTGGCCCCTGCAAGATGGGAGCACCCAGGAAAACAGACTATTGCCTAAGGAAGGGGCAGTGACTTAATTATAGGCTAACAAAAATGTGCATTAGGACACCAGTCACTGGCACAAATTCAGATTGCCAGTTCCCCTCTCTCCCCCCCAATTTGCCCCCTATATTCTCCTTCAGTCAAGACCATATTGAAAAAGAAAAAAAAAGTTAGAAGGCTCACAGGTCTACAAAGCTACAGTAATCAAAGCAGTGATTCTTTTTCTAATCAAAACAAAAACAAGATAGCCAGTTAGCCTGGAGGTCAAATCACCCCTGGTATTACCGACAACAATCAAGGCTTAACTACAAGACTGCGCACAAAGACCACTAGGGGGTGCACCAAGAAAAGATATAAAAATGCGGAGACAAAGAAACAGGACACAAATGTCAGAAATGGAAGATATAGAGCTCAAAACCACACTTTTAAGGACTCTCAAGAACTGTCTAGAAGCTGCCGATAAACTTAGTAAGGCCCTCGAAAAGACTGGTGAGACCGCCGATAAATGTAGTGAGATCCTTGCCGAAGCCGGTTTGGCTCAGTGGATGGAGCGTCGGCTTGCGGACTGGAGGGTCCCGGGTTCGGTTCCGGTCGGGGGCATGTGCCTGGGTTGTGGGCACATCCCCGTTGGGAGATGTGCAGGAGGCGGCTGGTCGATGTTTCTCTCTCATTGATGTTTCTGACTCTCTATCTCTCTCCCTTCCTCTCTGTAAAAAAATCAATAAAATATATTAAAAAAAAAAAATGTAGTGAGATCCTCAAGAAATCTAATGAGACTCTCGATGTTGTGATAAAGAACCAACTAGAAATTAAGCATACACCGACTGAAATAAAGAATATTATACAGACACCCAACAGCAGACCAGAGGAGCGCAAGAATCAAGTCAAAGATTCGAAATGCGAAGAAGCAAAAAACACCCAACTGGAAAAGCAAAATGAAAAAAGAATCCGAAAATACGAAGATAGTGTAAGGAGCCTCTGGGACAGCTTCAAGCGTACCAACATCAGAATTATAGGGGTGCCAGAAGATGAGAGAGAGCAAGATACTGAAAACCTATTTGAAGAAATAATGACAGAAAACTTCCCCCACCTGGTGAAAGAAATAGACTTACAGGTCCAGGAAGCGCAGAGAACCCCAAACAAAAGGAATCCAAAGAGGACCACACCAAGACACATCATAATTAAAATGCCAAGAGCAAAAGACAAAGAGAGAATCTTAAAAGCAGCAAGAGAAAGAAACTCAGTTACCTACAAGGGAATACCCATACGACTGTCAGCTGATTTCTCAACAGAAACTTTGCAGGCCAGAAGGGAATGGCAAGAAATATTCAAAGTGATGAATGCCAAGAACCTACAACCAAGATTACTTTATCCAGCAAAGCTATCATTCAGAACGGAAGGTCAGATAAAGAGCTTCACAGATAAGGAAAAGCTAAAGGAGTTCATCACCACCAAACCAGTATTATATGAAACGCTGAAAAGTATCCTTTAAGAAGAGGAAGAGGAAGAAAAAGGTAAAGATACAAATTATGAACAACAAATATGCATCTATCAACAAGTGAATCTAAGAATCAAGTGAATAAATAATCTGGTGATCATAATAGAATCAGGGACATAGAAAGGGAATGGACTGACTATTCTTGGGGGGGAAAGGGGTGTGGGAGATGCGGAAAGAGACTGGACAAAAATCGTGCACCTATGGAAGAGGACAGTGGGTGGGGAGTGAGGGCGGAGGGTGGGGCGGGAACTGGGAGGAGGGGAGTTATGGGGGGAAAAAAAAGAGGAACAAATGTAATAATCTGAACAATAAAGATTTAAGTAAAAAAAAAAATTAAAAAAAAAACAAAACTCACAGATCTGTAGATGGGAAGATTAAAAAAAAAACACACAAAAAAACCAAAAAACAAAAATAGGTGTTGACAAGGATGTGGAGCATAGCAATCCTACATTGCTGATGGAAATGTAAAATGATGCAACCACTGTTGAAAACAGTATGGTAGTTCCTCAAAAAGCTAAGCAAAGAATTAACTGTGTGATCTAGCAATTCTACTCCTTGATTTATACCCTAGAGAAATGGAAACACAGAAATTTCTACACAAATATATATAGCAGCATTACTGACATTGGCCAAAATATGCATCAGATAAATCATTCATACAATGGAATATCATTCAGCCATAAAAAGGAATGAGTACTGGTACAAACTACCAGTTAGAGGATGAACCTCAAAAACATTATGCTAAGTAAAAAAAGCTAGACACATTATTAAAATATTCCATTTATATGAAATACCGTAAGGAAGCAAATATGTAGAGAAAGACAGTAGGTAAGTATTTGCCAAAAGCATTGATTTTTGATGGGCGTCAGGGGAACTAGAAGTGATTACTTAATGAATATCAGGTGTTCTTTGGTGTTATGAAACTAGAGAGTTGGTGGTTGCACAACAGTACAACTGCACTAAATGCCATACACTGAAGGTAGGGGAGGGTGGGGGGAAGGGGGAAAGATCAATCAAAGGACTTGTATGCATGCATATAAGCCTAACTAATGGACACAGAAAACAGGGGGGTGAGGGCATGAGTGGGGGGTTGGGGGAGTAATGGGGGGATAAAGACACATAGGTAATACCTTAATACATTTAAAAAAAGGAAAAAATTTTATGACTATGTATGTTAACAGATGTTTAACTACATTTATTGTGGTGACCATTTCACAATGTTATACAAATATTGAATCATGATATTGTAGACCTGGAACTAATATAAATGTTATATGTCAATTATACCTCAATAAAAGGTAAATTTTAATTTAAAAAAATAGTTAACTCTAAGTTATATAAAGATCACCTCAATTTTTTTTTAATTAAGGTAAAGGCTAACATTGGGGAACCAATATGAACTATCATACATCAATAAGAAACAGTTTCACTGCTTACTACATTGGTATTTATACCACTGTTACGTGCTTAATTCACGCCTCCCCCCCAAAACCCCAAAATATAATTAGTAAATAATCATGGAATCTTTCAAATGTAAAATGAATTCTGACAATTATTTTAAGCATGTGCATATTTACTATGCCTACTTTATAACCACCCTAATGCAGAATTTATAATCTAGGAATGTCAGATCACAATAAGATTTATGTAGATGAACTACGGTTATTTCTCTCTCAGTTTAAATGAACTTTTTCCTAATTAAAGAAGGGTTTGAGAATTCTAGATAAGTACCACAGAACTTATTCATAAAACATAATGCAACTTTTTCTGGCTTATATCCCTAGAAATATGCTGGGTTTTGTTCTTTTTCCTTCCTTCCTGAATATTCCTTTTACTAGTAAGGCCTCAAAAAGTTCACCTTCACAAAATTCCAATATAAGTTTTTGTAAAAATGCTTATTTATGAAGATCAATTTTCTTGCAGTATTGAAATCTGAATTCATAATGGTTTCCAAAAAAACAAATAAGCTGTTAAAATATTATTTTATCTTTCCCTTCTCCAAAATATTTCATTTTCCCTTTAAACTCTAATACTTTTCTTCCTTACTTTCTATTCCAGTGCTCCAGGTTCCAAGGTTCCTGTCTAATTCTTTTCTCTCTCTCACACACACACACACACCATTATGCAGCATTACTAGTATACTCTATTTTGTTCCCTTTCCACAGTTCTGGAATTTCAAAAAATCTTTTTATATTTCATATCCATTGCAACAAGATTGCAATTTGCATAATGTACTTCATTTTAATGTTGAAGTCATAGTCCCCAGCAGAAACTATTTACTGCAAAGCTTACAAGAAAAATCTAAAACTAAAAAATAGTAAATAAACCATTTTATTAAGCAACTATTTTTATGAGTAGCTCAAAACCATAAATGCAACTAAAAGCCAAATACAGAAAAAAACAATCTAGTTAACCAAGCAAAGATAAGTGTCATGTAAAATGTTTTTCTTTTTTACAATTTACAATAATCACTTTGTCCAGCTTCGTTGAAAACAAAAGAAAAACGATGTTATCAGCAGTAATTATTTTGCATAGCACCATCTTGGACTCTCC
Source organism: Myotis myotis (assembly GCF_014108235.1). NCBI lineage: Eukaryota > Metazoa > Chordata > Mammalia > Chiroptera > Vespertilionidae > Myotis > Myotis myotis. The sequence goes on along the minus strand of NW_023416317.1, from coordinate 29,556,271 downwards.
CAGTATGGAGATGCTTGGGACAATTTGACTCAGAGCTAAAATAAAATTTTGTTCACACACACACACACAAAAAAATTTGCTATAAAACTCCTGATTAAAGTATACTAATTTATGTGAGCCCTCTTTTCAAAAGTTCAAGATAGTATTTACTGTGACATAAAAAATCAAATATAATACATCTAACAAAGGTGAGAAGGCTAAAAGGCTAATTCCAATGTAACCCTGATGTTGGGGGGGGGGGGGGGGGGCCTAGCAATCTGAACCTGTGCCAGTAACCTAATGTACATTCTTGATAACCTATAATTAAGTCACTGCCCAGTTCTCCACAATCTGGTCTTGCAAGACCTGTTACCTAAATGCTCACATTTTACAGAGGCCATAAACCATGAACAATATACACAATCCCCGGAGGGGGTTAACAACGCTGGCACCAGGCCAGGCCCTTAGATATGGTCTCAAGACCCCCATCCCAACACACGGGGCTTTTTGCAAAGCCCACCAAAAGTCTGGAAGTCCCATCCATATTTGGGGGATAAAGAAACCAAAGGGGATAAAAGAAGAGCTTCCACCATATTGGTTTGCTCAGACTTTGGAGGCAACTCCTCTGAGACCGCCAGCGTAACAAAACTGTGTAACTCCATTTCTCTAAGCGTCGCTTGGGTTTCTTCGGTCTTCTACAACAAGGTATGCATAACTTCTACCCAGAAAACTATAAAGTTTGGTAAAGCCACTTTGAAAAACAACTTGGCATTTTATACTAATGACATACATTAAGACCAGGAGATTGCACTCCTAGATAAAGAACCAACAGAAATGGCTGTACATGTGCATTACAAACATATACAGGAATGTTCTTAGAAGCATTATTTGTAATGGCCCAAAACTGAAAATAATCTCATGTACATCAACAGTATAATCAATTGTGGCATAATCACATAATTGAATACCAAAGTAATAAAAATCAACTACAGATCCACACAACAGGGATGGATATTACAAACACATTACTGAGTGAAGAAAGCAAGACTCAAAAAATAGAGAGTGATTCTGTCTATACGAAACTCAAAAACAGACAAAGCCGTAACTATAGCACTTCAGGACACAGACTTAGGAGATAGATTTTTTAAAAACAAGACAATTAGAACCATAAAATTCAGGATAATGGTTCATTTAGGGTAAACAGATAAGTAATGCAATTTTAATGCAAATGAGCATGCAATGGAAGAATTTCTTTGGTGCTGACAATGTTCTGGTTCTTGACCAAATTAGAGTTTCACAGTGTTTATAATTATTTAAGTAGCACATTTGTTTAATAAACACTATTGTACTTCACTAATAAAACTTGTCTTCAAAAAGCAAATGAGAAAAATCTACTAGACATTTTAGACAATTACTATAGGTAAAAAAGTATATAATATATATATAAAAGGTATATATAAATTGAAATGAACCACTTCTAATGGTTCAGGACACTTAGATAAAGAAGTCACTTTGGGCCTCTTCACAAATGTTTTCTGCTCTACTCTTGCTTATTTAGAATGAATGTCTGCACCTTCCTCGAACTTTCTCTACCAGCTTGTTTTATATTGGAAAAAGATAAAACTATTGGGGTTAAATCTTACAAATCTGATATTCCCAATAAGTGATATGCAAACCATTTGTGGCTAAGGAGCAGTTTCGGGTGCTATACTAATGAAAAATTTTTAATCTAAATAGTTGCTTATTGATTTTAAGAGTTACTTTCTATTTATGGCAAGTGAAATTAGTTTCCCACTCACTATAATATCCTAGTTTCCTTTCAATATGAATGCAGGGAGAAAATGTCAATTAAAAAAAAACCAACCAAGTAAATAGCAGTAAAAGGTGGTAAATATTTATGGCCAAAATTGTTGACATCTGTGCCTGGATAAATGAAGTTCTGAAAATTGCTATAATCCATAGCTTTGACCGTGTGCTTCGGGAATGTTTACCCTACCAACCCAATTTAACCATGTAGAGAACAGAACATAAATGCAAATAATTTCTCCTCTTCTGCAAAGCTTAAATAAATTACTGACTAAATCCACAAATATAACTATATAACAACAATATTCTAATTAGCTAACTGGCCAAAGCAGCTTTTAATGCTTAAGAAAAAAAAAAAAGAGTAAAAACATCTATTCATTCTCTCCCTGGTATACAACTACCCATAATAGAAAAAAAAGTGTAAACTTTCTAATTAAAGTTGCTCTGGGCTCAAATTCTCACATTAACTCACAAGACTTTCTACAAATTATTTTCCCAAGCCTTCCCTCATACATAAAGGATGACAATGTATAACTTCTCTACATTACTTCACACTTTAGAGCCTTGATTTAAAATGGAGATAATAAAATATCCCCTGCAGCAACATTGTTGTAAGGATAAAGTGGGAATGTATGTAAATGGTTTATCACAATGAATTGTACATAATAGGCACTTAATAGTTTCCGTCTTCCTCCAAGAGCATAAAGCCACACAAGTATTGGTAATCCTGCTTCAAACCTACACCCCATATAAAATCCACGTGCACTTACTTAACTTTCTCCTTTTTCCCTTTGTGCAATCATAAGTGAATAAAGTACAGATATATAGTATCTCTGTTTCACATGTAAACTGAGGCTCAAAAAAAGAAAGTAGTCCATATAGATTAGTAATGGAATTAAAATTGAAGCCCACATTTACCATAAATAGTTATCACTGGCTTTGGTGTTACAGGCTTTTTAGTACTAGTAAGAAATCAATTCTACCTATCAGAAAAATTGTAGTGTTTTCAGGAAAAAAACAAAAAACAAAAACAAAAAACAGATCAAGGATCTGAGAGTATCCAGTAGATCTATACTCCAAAATCAAAAATAATGTTATAGAAAGTAAAACTTAGGAACTTAATTTTTTTTTAAACAATTAAATTTTGAATGTAAATGATGAAAGTAATTTTCCTAAAACAGCAATACGTAAAGTGAATTCCAATTAGAAGTGGCAAATTCCTTCTAACTCACCCACTTTTCAAAGATACTTATTCTCATGTAAATGAACCAAATAAAAACAGAACCCCACCTCCACATCCTCAAAACTTTGATTTTTTTCTAGAGAGGAGAGGAAAACATGCAACCCAAAAATCCCTAAAAAGGGGGAGACATTTTTTTTAAAAGAAAACACACACACACATATTTATATAAAAATCTAATTCCTGAAGTTGGAAATCAATTTGAGTGTTTCTATTTTTAAATAAAAGTAGACATTTAAATTTTTCTTTCTGCATCTCACTCTTCAAAAGTAATAAATTCTTAGTAAAGATTATTACTAATGGCTTCAAGTATGATAATGGAAATATATCTTTACGATGGCTAAGATTTGCTTCAAAATAATATGGGATAGAGGGGTATGGGCATAGATGAAACAAGATAGCATATGACAACAATTTTGAAGCTGGGTGATAATTATGTGAGAAATCACTAAACTATTCTGTCTTCAGCTTCATGTCTTAAGTTTTCCATAACTAAAAGTTATTTTTAATGAAGTCAATAAATTCTGACCACTCATTGGAGTGCTATGTCTTGCTGTATTGAAATTTTTCAAGTAATCACATTCAACTAATAGAAATCTAGGTCTTTAAACATTCAGCATTATATTTTTGGATTTAACATAAATAGAATTTTAATTTTTTTTTCTAAAAGAGTGTAAAATGTTTTGATGCTGATTCTTATTCACTAATATTAGCTAATGTCATATATGATATTAAAGTCTAGTAAAACAGACATCCTAAGCATTCAGATAAAAATAAAAGGTAAGCTGAAATCCTCATACATTGATAAGAAGAAATGTAAAGGGGTATAACCATTTTAGAAAAGTTTGGCAATTTCTTAAAATGTTACACATAAATATTCTATATGACCCAGCAATTCCATTCCTAGATTACAAGAGAAATGAAAATATATCTACACCAAGACTTGTACACAAATGTTCACAGCAGCATTATTAACATTATTCCACACAAAAAATAGAAACAACCCAAATGTCCATCATCAATTGGTAATGAACAAAACGGACTTACTCTTCAGCAATAAAAAGTATTAAAACATGGTAGAACATGATTCATTCTCAAAAACATTGTTAAATGACAGAAGCCAAACACAAATGGCCATGTATTATATGATTCCATTTATATGAAATATCCAAAGGGGACAAAACTTATATAGAATACAAATTAGGTATTGACTAGTTAGGGGTGGAAATGAGAAGTGAGCGCAAATGGTCCCAGAATTTTCTTTTTGGGGTGATGAAAATATTCTAAAATTAGATTATAGTGATGGTTGAACAGTTTTGCAAATTTAAAAAAAATCACTGAATTGATACTTAAAAACAAGAGCATTTTATGTTACATAACATTATACCTCAATATAACTGTGAAGGAGAAGGGGAAGGAGACAAGGAGGAGCAGGAAGACTATAATGCTTCTGGAATGATGGATGAATGGATCTCAAAGAAGTAACTCGATCAAAGTCTCAGCTAAGTAGATGGCAGAGCCAATACTGAAATCCAGACTTAACTACAAAATCCATATTGTTCCTACATCCAGAGAAGAAAGGGAGCACTAGAAGCAGTGTATCTTACTGAACTTTGCAAGGATAAATTGAATCCAGTAGTGGAGCAGTACATGGGACACACAGGAAAGTTTCTTTAAAACTAAGGTGAAGTTATAGTGAGAACTATATGGTGAGAAAAAAGCAGGAGTCAAACATAAGGAAATAAGTTACCTGTAGAATGAAGAAAGTAAATACACAAAATCCAAACAAGGTGGCATAGGAAGCAGGATCTAGATCTTGTCTGTAACTATATGAAAGCTGAAACCAGATTAACTGAATAATGAGGAGTGTTCAAACAAAATAAATCTGGCAGTTTGTCTCCAACAGTCATTGGATAGTGCCCTGACCTAGATTGGCTATAGTGCGGACAGATTTATCAGGTTATCATAGCTCTATAGTACTGACACTAAGATGATCCAGCTCACTTTGGATTCACTCCAGGTTTACAGGCCAATTTTCAGATTATAATCTGTGTCTGATACAGCTCTTCCTACAGGAGGAGAATGCACTGATTGGTGAACAAGGCAGTCCATTTCATTTGACAGTTACATTTCTCAACTCATATCAATATTAGGACATCCTGGTTTATAGCTCAGACTTGAAATCATTTGAAACCTAAATCACTCCTGGATGTAAATAAAAAATTGAACTTCTAAGCATATCAATTCTGAGAACCAGAGTCTGGTACATAGTTCATCAGTTCCTGCCACACGAAAGAACTGACTCATTAGGAAGTCAGCCTTCCCTGGAGACACTCTTCTGTCCTGCTGCATGCCTCTGAAAACGGCAACTTGTATTTTGTTTCTTTTATAAACTAGATGAATGCTGCTTAGAAATCTGTAAATGTACAAAATGGCCCCCACAAAATTCAACTGCTTATATTCATATTTCATAGTTTACAGAGCACTATTACATTACCTTATTTACTAGCCAACATCATCTAAGATGACCAGGACATAATGCTTATCCAAATACAAGTGTGGCAGTGAGGTAAAAGTAATTTACAAAAGGACATGCTGCTAATAAACAAACTAACCCTTTACACAACACAAACTTCCTTTAGTCTTTCATTTTAAAACACAAGACTATTCCAAGAATGTAACTATAACTGAAAAAGTGATTTTATACTAAAATTAACCCATGGCAGATTCAACCAAAATGATCACAAAGATACACCCTTCAAATTTTGTTCTAAAATGCCTCTTAGTTTCCTGTATGCTTCCAAGGACTGGGCATTACAAAAGGTCAGGGTAATCTCTATCTAGCTTCATTTCAATCATTTCATCTTTCAGAAATAAAATAATAATTAAATCCAAGTTTCCCAATGAATAGACATGGTCATCTACTGGGAAAGAGAGGGAACGTATTGAAGTAAGGGGGCTACAGGATATTATAAGTTTGTTAATAACTGCTATGAGAAAGAACTAACTAAAAACAAAGAAGTGCTCAGAGCCAGGTATATAAAAATCAGAAAGATGAACTTATTTGTGATTGAGTATTGGTTAAACAGATACAATTAAGAAACAAATGTGGAAAGCAGCTCAACACATTTCAAAAGCTAAGAGTCCAGGCTAGATGAGAACATTAAGAAAGGAGGGGGACAAAACAGGTTTCAAAGGACTAAAGGGCTCTATAAGACTGAAAAGAAACTGACAATATCTATGTTCAAAAAAACAAAACAAAACAACTCAGCAACATGCAAAAATTCATGAATTAGGTCTTTAATAACATAGTGCCATTTCTTCTTATTTTAGACAATGGAATGCTCTTGCTTAACAAGTCAAATTTCCTTTATTAAGGGAACTAAAAAGCTTCCAAATGAAAAAGGCCAAGTGTTGGTATTATAATTATGCATCTATATATTCCTCAACATTTCTACATAAATCCAATGATATTTTTTTTCAATAGCATTTTTAACCAACCAAGGAAGCATCCAAAGTCCTTAGTGAGTCAGTGAACCAAAAGTCTTACTGTAAGCAAATCAATCTCCTCACACATCAACATATCACCCTTTAAAAACTAAGAATTTTTGCCCTGGCTGGGAGGCTCGGTTGTTTGAAGCATCTTCCTGTACACGAAAGGTTGCGGGTTTGAGGAACAAAGATGGCAACGTAGGTAAATGCTGGTACTCGCAGTCTCCCAAAACCACATCAAATTACAACTATAATACAGAACCACCATCATTCAGAACTGCCTGAAAGCTGGCTGAATGGGAGTCCTACAACTAGAGAAGTAAAGAAGAAAGCATGAAGGGGCAGAGGCACAGAAAGGGCTGGTCCAGCACCCATGTGGGCCATTTTTATAATCCAGAGGGAGATTGTCCCTGTAAGAGCTGCTGTGAGGAGCAAGGGGTCCCAGCCCCACACCAGATCCCCCACCCAGGGTCCCAGAGCTGGAAATAGAAGTCCCCATAACTTCAGGCTGTAAAAACCAGCGAGGATTGTGGCTACGGGACACAGAGGCTGCCAGAGACCCAGGTGTGCCGCTTAAAGGGCCTGTGCAGGAACTTACTTGGACTCCCTTCCTCAGAGCTCCAGTGCCAGGAGGTGTTAGGGGACCCACACACACACAGGGAGGAACTGTATTATCTGGCATCGGGGAAGGAACTCAGGGGCAGCTCTCCTCCAGACGGGGGAGCTTTCAGGGATCACTGTGCCTATGCTGAGACCTCCCCTGTCCCAGGGCTGACTGGCAATCATATCCGAGTCCCCATCAACTTGGAGCACACTGTTTGCTCCACCCTAGTGATTCCCTGAGACCCCACCCAATCCAATTTGCAGCTCCACCCAAGCTATTTGCAGCAGCTTTTCCATATGAATGGCCTATCCTGGCTCAGGCTTCAGATGTTGCTAAAATCTCTCAAACAAGCTGCAACTGCTGTCAGCATGCCCATTGCATATCAATAAAAGCCCAAGACCTGGCATCAGCACCTATCTGCCTTGCTTCACTGCTGGGCTTCGCCTGGGCACTTCCAAACCCAATACAAAGAGGAGGAATCTGCAGATCTCTCTGTACCTCCTACCAGGTGGCCCCAAGCAGTGGCTGACTTTGCACCTCCCTGGAGACCCAAGAGCCAGTGCACCCAGTGGACAGCTTCAGACCATACCAGATTACAACTTTACACATCCACAAGCAACACACTCAAGGGGCAGACCTCGTGAGTGCCAAAGCCCTGCTGAAGCAAGTCCTGCTCCACAGGAGTGTTTCCTGCACAGGAGCTCTCCCACTGTAGTTGCAGCTGGTCCTCACTGTCAATTGGCTTGGAGGTCAATTCCTCCCAGTGATACCCAAAGCAATCAAGTCTCAACTACAAGACTGTATACACAGACCACAAAGGGATGCACCTAGAGTGCCCAGCTCAGGTGACTGGCGAGGCTGAGCCATGGGCCCTATAGGACACCTACTACACAAGGCCACTTTACCAATTCCAGGAGACAGAGCAGCTCTACCCAATACATAGTAAGAAACACAGGGAAGCAGCCAAAATGTGGATACAAAGAAGCATGTCACAAATGGAAGAAAGCAAACCACTAGATACAGAGTTCAAAACCACAGTTATAAGTTTACTCAAGGATCTTCACGAGAACTTCAAGGGACTTAGTGAGACTTTCAAGGATCTTAGTGAGAATGCCAAAGACATGGAAAAGAAACAGTCAGAAATTAAGCATACATTAACTGAAATAAAAAATAATTTACAGGCATTCAACAGTACAGTAGAGGATTCTGAGAATCAAATCAACAACTTGAACTAGGAGGAAGCAAAAAAACACCTAATCAGAAGAGCAAAAACAAAAAAGAATTAAAAAATATGAAGATAGTGTAAAGAGTCTCTGGGACAACTTCAAGTGTGCCAACATTCGCATTATGGGGGAGCCAGAAGGAGAAGAGAGCGAGCAAGATACTGAAAACCTATTTGAAGAAATATTGACAGAAAGCTTCCACTACCTGGTGAAAGAAACAACTTATAAGTCCAGGAAGCACAGAGAGTCCCAAACAAGAGGAATCCAAAGAGGACCACACCAAGACACATCATAATTTGAATGCCCAGGGCTAAAGACAAAGAGAATCTTAAAAGCAGCAAGAGAAAAGCAGTTAGTTACCCATAACGGAATGCCCATACGACTGTCAGCTGATTTCTCAACAGAAACTATGCAGGTCAGAAAGGAGTGGCAAAAATATTCAAAGTGATGAACAGCAAGGACCTACAACCAAAATTACTCTACCCAGCAAAGATATCACTTAGAATTGAAGGTCAGATAAAGAGCTTCACAGACAAGAAAAAGCTAAAGGAGTTCATCACCACCAAGCCAGTATTACATGAAATGTTGAAGGGTATTCTTTAAGAAGAGGAAGAAGAAGATCAAACATATAGCAATAAAGCAGCAATAAATACTTATCTATCAACAATTGAATCTAAAAATCAAAATAAACGAATAAGAAATCTAAGGAACAGCCCCAGCTGGTTTGTCTCAGTAGATAGAGCATCAGCCTGCGGACTGAAGGGTTCCAGGTTCAATTTCGGTCAAGGGCACATGCTTGAGTTGTGGGCTTGATCCCCAGTGGGGCGCATGCAGGAGGCAGCCAATCAATGACTCTCTCATCATCATTGATGTTTCTATCTCTCTCTCCCTCCCCCTTCCTCTCTGAAATCAATAAAAATATATGTTTTTTTAAAAATCTAAGGAACAAAATAAACTGGTGAATAAAATAGAATCAGAGGATTGGAAATGGAACAGATTGATGATTCTCATAGGGAAGGGGGGTGAGAAGAGATTAAACAAAGATCTTTTATGCATATATGCATTACCTATGGACACAGATAATAGGGTGGCAAAGGCCTGGAGTGGTGCAGGAACCAGGTGGAGGAAGGCAATCGGAGGAAAAAAGAGGGACAACTGTAATACTCTCAACAATAAATATTAGCAAAAAAAAAAAAGGTTATGGGTTCATTTCTTAGTCTGGCTGGGATGTCTGTCTCTCTCCCTCCCCCCGACTCCCCTGCGCCGCTTCCTCTGCCTTTAAAATTAATTTACAAAAAAGGAAAACATGCCCTCGGATGAGAACTTTAAAACTTTTTCTAAATAAGTAAAAGATAAGGATTTTTATAAATATGTCTGTTTCTATTTAAAGTGAGATCATAGAAGAAAAGAATTATTTCCTATTTCCAAGCTCTGTCTAGCTTGACCTTAGACTGAAACTGATCAGTAAAAATATGTAATCAGTAAATGAAGTAATAAATTAGAAAGGAAAAAGGTGTTTGAAAAAATTTAGGAATAAATAACACAATAAAAGAATGAATCTCAGAAAAGAATGATGTTATTATCAAGTATATTTGAAGCTATAATGAAATAACCTCTAATAAATAGGCTTAAAGTATAGCAATAAAGCTTAGTCTACAGTATGAATCTAAGTTATTCAATTTGGCTGAATTTAAGCAATATTTATTGAGTGTCTATTATTTTGTCCAATACTGTGTTCTGCTGCTATGGAACACACAAATGCAACATGCCCCTGCCCTGAAGACACTTAACAGCATAAAAAAGAAAGCTACATTTGAATTATCAATTTATCCCAATACAAGAAGTAAATAAAATAAAGTCATAATTTGAATGCCTAGGGCTAAAGACAAAGAGAATCTTAAAAGCAGCAAGAAAAAAGCAATTAGTTACCCATAAGGGAATGCCCAAGGTATTTGAAACTTAACCAATGTGATTACTTATCTTGGTAAAGGTAATCTCAGAAAGAGATGATCATTTGGAGAAATCAATTAACAAAAAAAGGATGAATATGAAAAAAAAATCACTATCAGACTTGACAGAAGTAACTGATATTTCTAACTATGGCCCAGATTAAAGAGCTACATTCCTACTGAAGGGTGGTGGTGGAAAGATTTGGGTTTAATATGTCAAAGGAATTATACTCAAATACACACATATGCACACAACATTTATACACATAGGAACTTTGTTTTGGTTAATAAAATTTCAATATGTTTTAGGTGATGGTTACTATACTATCTAATCCTATCTAATAATAGACAAACATGGTAATTAACCGTACCTCCGACACGCTTCCCATTGGCTAATCAGGGCGATATGCAAATTAACTGCCAACCAAGATGGCAGCCGGCAGCCAGGCAGCTGAAGTGAACAGGAGGCTTGCTTGCTCCAGTGATGGAGGAAGCCAAGGTTCCCCGTCTGCCGCCGCCCAGCTCTGAGCAGCACTCTAATTGCAACTACGTTGCAATTATAGAAGCTAAACAATCCCCAGAAACCTGCTTTCAGCCAGCAGGGCCTCAGAGCTGGAGTTGCAACAGTGTTTCAATTATAGAAGCTAAACAAAGCCCAGGTACCTGCTTTCAGCAGCCGAGGTCTCAGAGCTGGAGCCGAGCCTCAGAGCTAAAGCCGGCTCTCAGCTCCAGTGATAGCCATAGAAGGTAAATAAATCCCAGAATAAAAAAAAAAAAGAAAAGAAAAAAAGGAGGGGTTGGGAGCTTCAGTCACCCGCCAGCCTGAAAATGGCCCTCAGACCCTCACCCAGACTGGCCAGGCACCCCAGTAGGGACCCCCACCCTGAAGGGGGTGTGACCAGCTGCAAACAGCCATCATCCCCTCATCCAGGCTGGCCAGGCACCCAAACGGGACCCCCACCCTGATCCGGGACACCCTTCAGAGCAAACCAGCCGGCCCCTACCCGTGCACCAGGCCTCTAGTCTATATACTAAAAGGGTAATATGCAAACTGACCCTAACAGCAGAAGGACTGGGAATGACTGGTCACTATGACACACGCTGACCACCAGGGGGCAGACCTCAATGCAGGAGCTGCCCTCTGGTGGTCAGGGCGCTCTCACATGGGAGGAGCTCTGCTCAGCCACAAGCCAGGCTGATGACTGCCAGTACAGCAGTGGTGGTGGGAGCCTCTCCTGCCTCCTCAGCAGCGCTAAGGATGTCCGAGTGCAGTTTAGGCCTGCTCCCCGCTGGCAAGTGGACATCCCCCGAGGGCTGCCAGGCTGCCAGAGGGATGTCTGATTGCCATCTTAGGCCCAGTCCCCCGGGGAGCGGGCCTAAGCCAGCAGGTGGTCATCCCAAGGGGTCCCAGATTGCGAGAGGGCACAGGCTGGGCTGAGGGACCCCCCCCAACCTCCCCCCGAGTGCACAAATTTTTGTGCACTGGGCCTCTAGTCCTTTTAATAAAATGCACTAAAACTATTAGCAAACTATTTTCCAAAGCTATGAAAATTAAACTAGAACTTACAGTGCAACATGAAAAAAAAATGGCAGCCACTTTCTCCAAAATTAAGATACATTTGCCTAAAACTTACTCTGTATTATCTGTGCTGCTAGTACTGGCCTATCTCTCAAAACATGCATATCAAAGTGTCATTGCTTTAATTTCATAACTCAGCTCACACATGGTGTCTAAGAACTATTTCTTACTTGTTACTCTTTATTATTTTTTTAATCCTCACTGGAGGATTGTTTTTATTGATTTTTTGGGGGGAGAGGGGGGTGAGAAAGAGAGAGAGAAGCATCAATGTGAAAGAGAAACATCCATCGGTTGCTTCCTGTACCTGCTCCAATGGGGATCAAACCCACAACCTAGGTATGTGCCCTGACGGGGAATCAAACCTGCAACCTTTTGGTGCATGAGACGATGCTCCAACCAATTGAGCCACCCAACCAGGGCGTGTTGCCCTCTTTAGACATTCTTTCAACAAATTCTACAACTATCTGAAAAGCCCATTGCAAATATAAATTTTCAGTTACCAGTGATCTTCAAAAGGTGAGCTTCCATAACACAGAAGCAATTCATATTATTAACACTATACTATCAGCAGTGCTATTAATCCACTTCCACCCATATCTCATGTTAAATCGGCTGGTATGGGAAGCTTCTCACCACTACTGTTGTTCACTTATTCAAACATGTACATTTCCCCTCTTACTTTAATATTTCTGAGATAAAGATGCACCTCACAATCAATAGCATTTTGTAACAATGGACAGATATTAAACATAGTTGTCATGGTTCACCCACTAACTCAGTCACAGCTGTTCACCATGCATTGAGTTATTTGCACTGTTTCATGCATATTGAGTTTAACTACCTGTAAAATGCTCTTTAAAATATTATTTTATAATTTGGCCTTGAAGCAAAGTTAGTGTGCACAAAGACAAAAATTGAGACTCCTGTTGGGGTCCAGCCCCAGCAGGTCCAGGGGTTCCCAAAGGTGTGGACGGAGTCGGCGAAGAAGGAATGACACAGAGACAGCATTCAGTTGATCATCATAGCCAGATTCTCTAGCCAGGTTCTCTTTATTGTCCTGTTACATCTCTATTTATACCAGTTGATTTTAATCCTATCCATTCTATTCCAAACGTTAGGGCGTTTGTTAATCTGGTTCTGTTGAGTTTAATACTGTCTAGGTCAGCCATGGGCAAACTACGGCCCACGGGCCGGATCCGGCCCGTTTGAAATGAATAAAACTAAAAAAAAAAAAAAGACCGTACCCTTTTATGTAATGATGTTTACTTTGAATTTATATTAGTTCACACAAACACTCCATCCATGCTTTTGTTCCGGCCCTCCGGTCCAGTTTAAGAACCCATTGTGGCCCTCGAGTCAAAAAGTTTGCCCACCCCTGGTCTAGGTTAATCTCTGTGTTCCATTACAAGGGCTATTCCAAGGTCACTGCTCTACTGATAAACTACAAGGAAGTGACTGAAGGAGATTATCCTACCAAGTAAAGGTTATGGCCTCCCAGCCTCGCTGCTTGCCTTCCCTGGGACTGCCCTGTGTTGGTGGGTCTCCAGAGGTATAGGCTTTGGTGCTTTCCCTGGTGGGCAGACCCCTGGGGATGTGGGCCCAACAAGTCCCAAATTTATTGCCAACAGTCTTAGTCCTATTAATCCCTAACTCCAGGGAAAAATCCTCACCTGGGGAAACAACCTTTCTCGGGGAGGTGGTCCTGTTTAAAACACATAGCGCTAAGAGGGGGAGCAAACATATGCCATATACGCCAGGTCCCTTGAAACATAAGCTGTGCAGATGTTTCTTCCCTGCAGCGACTGTGTCAAGCAGCAAGGGTGGGCCGGCTTCCGGCAGACTCCATCTCAAGAAACCACTTTCTTTGCTCATCCATAAAAAGTAATTCTGCCCAGCCGGCATAGCTCAGTGGTTGAGCGTTGACCTATGAGGTCACGGTTCGATTCCCAGTAGGGGAACATGCCTGGGTTGCAGGCTCAGTCCCCAGTAGGGGGTGTGCAGGAGGCAGCTGATCAATTATTCTCTCTCATCCTTAATGCTTCTATCTTTCTCTCCTCTCCCTTTCTCTCTGAAATCAATAAAAAATGTATTTTTTTAAAAAAAGAAGTAATTCCTTATCCTTTCAAGTTTTATCATAAGATTGCATAATTCAGTCAGATCTTCAGACTCCATTTCAAATTCTGGTTCTCGTTATTTCCACCACATCTGCAGTTACTTCCCTCACCGAAGTCTTGAACTCCTCAAAGTCATCCATGAGGAATCAACTTCTTTCAAAAACTGTTAATTTTGACCTCTTCCCATGAATCGTGAGTGTTCTTAATGGCATCTAGAATTATGAATCCTTTTCAGAAGGTTTTTAATTTCCTTTACCCAGATCCATCAGAGTAATCACTCTGACAGCTATAATCTTACTAAATGTTTCTTAAATAAGATCAGAAAGTCAAAATTACTCCTTGATCCATGGGCTGCAGAATGGATGCTATATTAGCAGGTATAAAAACAACATTCGTGTCATTGTACATCTCCATCAGAGCTCTTGAGTGATCAGGTGCACTATCAACGAGCAGTATATTTTGAAAGGAATCTTTCTTTTCTGGGCAGTAGGTCTCAACAGTAGGCTTAAAATATCCAGTTAACATGTTATAAACAGATGTGCTGTCATCCAGGCTTCATTTTTACCATGTATAGAACACAGGGAAAGTAGATATGGCACATTTCTTAAGGGGCCTATGATTTTCAGAATGGTAAATGAGCATAGCTTCAATTTAAAGTCACCAGCTGCATTACCCCTCACAAGAGAATCAGCCTGTCCTTTGAAGCTTTGCAGCCAGGCATTGACTTCTCTCTAGCTATGAAAGTCCTAGATGGCATCTTCTTCCAATGTAAGGCTACATTGTCTACATTGAAAATCTGTTTTTTAGTGCAGCCACCTTCATTAATTATCTTACTAAATCCTCTGGATAACCTGCTATAGCTTCTATATCAGCACTTTTATGTTATAGAACAGCTTCATTCTTTAAGCCTCATGAACCAACTTCTGCTAGCTTCAAACTTTTCTTCTATAGCTTTCTCACCTCTCAGCCTTGGTAAAATTGAAGAGTTAGGGCCTTAGTCTAGATCAGTGATGGCAAACCTATGACACACGTGTCAGAGGTGACACGCAAACTCATTTTTTTGGTTGATTTTTCTTTGTTAAATGGCATTTAAATGTATAAAATAAATATCAAAAATATAAGTCTTTGTTTTACTATGGTTGCAAATATCAAAAAATTTCTATATGTGACACGGCACCAGAGTTAAGTTAGGGTTTTTCAAAATGCTGACACACCAAGCTCAAAAGGTTTGCCATCACATTAAGCTTTGGCTAAAAGCAGTGGTTCTCAACCTTCTGGCTCTTTAAATACAGTTCCTCATGTTGTGACCCAACCATAAAATTATTTTCGTTGCTACTTCATAACTGTAATGTTGCTACTGTTATGAATCGTAATGTAAATATCTGATATGCAGGATGGTCTTAGGCGACCCCTGTGAAAGGGTCGTTCGACCGCCAAAGGGGTCGCGACCCACAGGTTGAGAACAGCTGGCGAAAAGGCATGTTATAACTGGTTTGATCTTCTATCCAAACGACTAAAACTTTCTCCATATCAGCAATAAGGCTGTTTTGATTTCTTATCATTCATGTATTCACTGGAATAGCACTTTTAATTTCCTTCAAGAACTTTTCCGCCGAAACCGGTTTGGCTCAGTGGATAGAGCGTCGGCCTGCGGACTGAAGGTCCCAGGTTCGATTCCGGTCAAGGGCATGTGCCTGGGTTACGGGCATATCCCCAGTAGGAGATGTGCAGGAGGCAGCTGATCGATGTTTCTCTCTCATCGATGTTTCTAGCTCTCTATCTCTCTCCCTTCCTCTCTGTAAAAAATCAATAAAATATATTTAAAAAAAAAAAAAAAAGAGAACTTTTCCTCTGCATTCACAATTTGGGTAACTGATGACCTCAAGAGACCTTGCAGCCTATCTCAGCTTTTGACATGCCTTCCTCAGTAAGCTTAATCATTTCGAGTTTTTGATTTAAAGTGAGAGAAGCACGACTCTCACTTTTGCTTCAACACTTAGAGGCCATTGTAGGGTTATTAACTGCCCTAATTTCAATACTGTATGTCTAAGAAAATAGGAAGGCTGAAGGAAAGGGAAAGATGGGGAACAGCTAGTCAGGGGAGCAGTCAGAACACACATAACATTTATGTGGGCATGGCACATGGTGCCCCAAAACAATTACAACAGCAACAAAGATCACTGATTATAGGTCACCATAACAAATCTACACTAACAAAAGAGAAAAATGGTAATTGGCGTATGGCGCTACCCTTTTCATTGGCTAATCAGGGCTATATGCAAATTAACTGCCAACTAAGATGACAGTTAACTGCCAACAAAGATGGCGGCTAATTTGCATATGTAGGCACAATGCAGGGAGGCGAAAGGGAAAGCCGGAAGAAGCCCCCTGCCACTGACAGTGATCGGAAACCCAGGGGGGAGCTAAGAGCTGGGGGGCAGGGCAAAGACGGCCCTGGGGCCGCCTTTGCCCTACCCCCCAGCCATGATCGGAGAATCAGGCGCCTTTGCCGCCCTGTCCAGTGATAGCAGGAAGTAGGGGTGGAGCCAGCGATGGGAGCTGGGCACGGTCGAAGCTGGCAGTCCCGGGAGCTAGGGGTTCCTTGCCTGGGCCTAGAGCGGAGCCCACGATCGCGGGGCCGCAGCCGCTGCGGGTCCCCGCTGCCCGGGCCGGACGCCTAGGCCAGAAGCGTTAGGCCTGGGCAGTGGCAGAGCCTGCAACCACGGGGAGCTGGGGGTCCCCTGCCCAGACCTGACACCTCTGCTGGAGGCCTCAGGCCTGGTCAAGGGGCCGATCCGGTGATTGGTGATCGGAGGGTGATGAGGGTCAACTCCTCTGGCCGAGGCATCAGGCCTGGGTGGGGGGCGGAGCCGGGGATTGGAGGGATATGATGGTCCCCTTGCCCAGGCCTGAAGCCTGGGTCAGAGGCGTCAGGTTTGGGCGGGGGGTGGAGCAAGCGATCAGAGGGAGATGGGGGTCCCCTGCCCAGGCATGATTCCTGGGCCAGAGGCCTCAGGCCTGGGCGGGGGTCAGAGCCAGTGATCGGGGGGAGGCGTCAGGCCTGGGCAAGGGGCCGATCAGGTGATCGGAGGGTGATGGGGGTCTATGCCTCTGGCCAAGGCATCAGGCCTGGGCAAGGGGCAGAGCCAGCAATCGGAGGGGTCTGGGGGTCCCCTGCCCAGGCCTGACGCCTCTGTCAGAGGCGTCAGGCCTGGGGGACACACTCCCCCCCCCCCCCCCACACACACACCCAGTGCACGAATTTCGTGCACCGGGCCCCTAGTATTATATAATAAAACTTTGAAATATTGCGAGAATTATCAAAATGTGGCACAGCGACATGAACTGAGCAAATGCTGTGGCAACAGACTTGTTCAATGCCACAACCCCTTAATTTGCAAAAAACGCAATACTGCAAAGTGCAATAAAACAAGCATGTCTGTGTTAATATTCAATTTTTGAACCAAGCTTTAAATTAATCTTGAAGGGTAAAATCTAAATTACTGTTTAATAATATCTATGTTAGTTATGGTTAGATTCAAATAATAAAGGAGAAAGTATTATAAACTTCAGTTAATAATAGAACAAAATGGCTTATCTTAAATTCCTTTTAGTATACTCTTTCTGACAGCACTCTGTACTATATGCATTTGAGGGTTTAAAGAAAGTGATAAAGGACTACACTGTAAAGGGAACATAAAGAAAGCCATACTGCCAGGGTCTGAGTCTCAGTTCTGCTAATTATGTGACTTTTGGAAAATCACTTGTCTGTGCCTCAATTTCCTCATCTGTAAACAGAGACTTAACAACAGTATCCATGTCATATCAATGGTACACACCATATAGGGTTGTTGTAAGGATTACCTCAGTTAACATATGTAAAATGCTTAAAACAGTACCTGGCATATGAACAATATTATCAGCTATATACTAGAAACCCGGTGCACAAATTTCATGCACTGGGGGGTGGGGGTGTCCCTCAGCCCAGCCTGCACCCTCTCCAATCCAGGACTGCTTGCTGGCTCCCAACCGCTCGCCTGCCTGCCTGATTGCCCCTAAATGCTTCTGCCTGCCAACCTGATCATCCCCTAACTACTCCCCTGCCAGCCTGGTCAACGCCTAACTGTTCCCCTGCCGGCCCGATCGCCCCCAACTGCCCTCCCCTGCAGGCCCAGTCCCCCCCAACTGCCCTCCCCTGCCAGCCTGGTTGCCCCCAAGTGCCCTCCCCTGCAGGTCTGGTTGCCCCCAACTGCCCTCCCCTGCCAGCCTGGTTGCACCCAAGTGCCCTCCCCTGCAGGCCTGGTTGCCCCCAAGTGCCCTCCCCTGCAGGCCTGGTTGCCCCCAACTGCCCTCCCCTGCCAGCCTGGTCACCCCTAACTGCCCTCCCCTGCTGGCCTGATCACCTACAACTGCCCTCCCCTGCAGGCCATCTTTGACCACATGGGGGCAGCCATCTTGTGTGTTGGAGTGATGGTCAATTTGCACACTGGTTGTGGTAATTAGCATATCCAGTCTAATTAGCATATTCCTCTCTTATTGTTGGAGTTAGGGTCAATTTGCATACTGTTTGTGACTAGTATATCCGGTCATGACTGTGAGGGTGTCGTGACCAATTTGCATATTACCCTTTTATTACTATAGACTAGAGGCCTGACGCATGAAAATTGTGCAAAGGTAGGCCTTCTTTCCCCCAGCTGCCGGCACTGGCTTCCCTCTGGCACCCAGGACCCAGGCTTCCCTCGCAGACCCAGCTTCGACCAGAAGGTCGTCCGAAAGGATGTCCGGTCTAATTAGCATATTATGCTTTTTATTATAGAAAATTGTTATATTGCTGTTAATTATTATTATGTTATTTTGTCTCTTTGCAACATTGTAATTAATCGGACAGCACTCACACAAAACATTTCCATCACTGCAGAAAGTTCTATTGAACAGCACTTATCAGACTACAGGATAGTTAGAATGACTGGTGAGATAATGCATATCATTATCTCTAATTTTTCTTGGAAGTGCTTAGAAAAAAGCAATCTAAACCCAAAGTATTTTTTAATCTAGAACTTTGACATGTAACAAAAAGCTTGGCATTCAGTCCTATTTAACAAGTCAAATAAAAAGGGGCTGGAGAATGAAAAGAAATTGTCTCTTTTATAAGGACCTCATCTCTATTCTGAGAGATAACCAAACAAATGGATTTTTTAAATTCCCTTCTACCCTACCCTACTAATCTCTCTTCCTCAGCACATGGTAGCATGATTAGAAAATGCATTATTAATTATACTCAAATACAATTATCAATGCATTTTAAAAAGCAAAGTTATGACATAGCAATATATATACTTCTTTAACACAGCAAATAAAGGTCTAGAGGTGGGCTCTGATTAGGTGGCTCAGTTGGTTGGAGCATCAAACTTACAACAAAAGGTTGCAGCTTCAATTTCGAGTCAGGGCACATACCTAGGTTGCGGGTTTGATCTCCAGCGGGGTATATACTGGAGGCAACTGATTGATGTTTGTCTTTCTATTACTATCTAAAAATCAATAAAGAAGCATATCCTTGGGTTAGAATTTAAATATATATATATCTAGGTGGGTCTAACAATTATAGCCTAAACATTCTGAGATATCTGCAACATCTGTAATTTAATATGAAAGTATTTCTGATTTCTATTGGTAACAAAGTCACAGGTATTGCTTATACAACTGTGATTTGTTACCTATATTCAAAAATCAAAGAAAATGCTAAATCTCACTTAGAGGTTAGTGAAATAAAGATATGATTGGTGCCCAGCCGGTGTGGCTCAGTGGCTGAGCATCAACTCATGAACCAGGAGGTCACAGTTCGATTCCCGGTCAGGGCACACGCTCAGGTTGTGGGCTCAAGGAAGCATGCAGGAGGGCAGCCAAATCAATGATTTTCTCTCATCATGGGTATTTCTATCTCTCTCTCCCTCTCCCTTCTTCTCTCTGAAATCAATACAAAATAAATAAAAGATATGATTGTATTCCAAGTTTATGTACCCTGGGTTTAAAAAAAAATTGCTTAAAAGACTAGACTTTAGAGCAGCCATGGGCAAACTACGGCCCGCGGGCCGTCACCGGCCCGTTTGAAATGAATAAAACTAAAAAAAAAAAAAAAGACCGTACCCTTTTATGTAATGATGTTTACTTTGAATGTATATTAGTTCACACAAACACTCCATCCATGCTTTTGTTCCGGCCCTCCGGTCCAGTTTAAGAACCCATTGTGGCCCTCGAGTCAAAAAGTTTGCCCACCCCTGCTTTAGAGTCACAAAAACCTGTAGTCAAACCCACCACTTCCTAGGTAGGTAATATTGGGGAAAGTATTTAATCTCTCTACTTCATCTGTGAAATGGGAATAATACCGCCATAAAATGCTGTTATTTCATTATTATCATGCTACCTGACATAGTATTTGACATATTCTCAGTAAAGGTGTATACTATTATAATCAATAACCAAGTTCAGTCAATTACATAGTTCACAATGTGCATCAGATACTCAGAGATTTCATATCAGTTGGTTTGGAGTAGATCCCAATCACTGGTATATTTTTAAAACTCACAAGTAATTCTAATGTGCAACTACAGGCCTAAGGACAAAGTTCAAACTCTAGTTTGGCACACTAGACACTTTGGTCACTGCTAACAGCTCTATATTTTAATCACTCTGTCACAGGTACCCTATGATCTGAACATACATTTAACTAATGCTTCCTCACAAAGTGGGTTATAGTAGTGACTCTCAAACTTCAGTCTGCAGCAGAATCACCTGAATTCCTGACTCAGTCAGACTGGGGTGAGGTTCAAGGTCTTGAATTCTAACAAATTCCCAGGTAATACTGACACTACTGGTGCAAGGACCAAAGTTTGAAAAAGCAATGGGCAACACTAGATCACAACCCTGTCCCTTTGCATTCACCTGAAATACCATTCCCTATCCATTATTCTACTCTTGGCTAGCTAACTTTCACTTTTCTTTCAAAATTACATAAGAATTCAACTTCAGGAAGCATTTTCTCACTTCAACAAATCACCTCAACACATTTATTACCTAGTATAAAACTTAGATACAAAAAAAGAAAAAGCACACTACAAAATGTTCTTAATGTAGATATCTGCTAGCTAGCATATACAAATTCTTTTTAAGAATTGGGGGGAAGGGGGGGAAGGCCTCCTTTGGTCAGGTGAATTAGAAAAAGGTGAAAAAGCAAATGGACAGTTCATCAAGCAAAATAAAATCTGGATTTCAGCCCCCACCAACGGCCTCAGCGAGGTACCTTTATGCAGAACACCAATTCCACAGTCATAGCAGCCCTGGCACAGCATACCAGTAAAACACAAAGGAAGAGCACTTAGGCCAGCCCTGGATTTAAGAAAGGGAGAAAGGAGCAATCAGGAAAAGATTTTTAGAGAAGATGTCACCTAAGTTCTGAATCGTGAATCACTTTCTCTGCACATCAGAAAGACAAAACTATGCTTTAATATCTTTATACCCAGTGTATGCCTCATTGTAGATGTTCAATAAATGCTTGAATAACTCACATTGAATAAAACTATATGAAAGCACTTGCTAATCTCTTTCTTCCCAAATAAAGAAGCACACACACACCAAACGCTGGCACCAAAACCTGTAACTACTATCTCAATATTAACGTAACTGGTCTGTACACTTACCAGCTAGACTCTAGCTACTAGAGGAAAGCATGAACGATTCTAATAACTAGTTAAAGATGAGGAGGCGAAAAGAGCCTATTGATAACACAATTAGGTTGTCCAAACTAAGGACTTTCAAATCAAATATTCTACATGACCTGATTCAGAGTTGATTTCTTAATTATTTCAACAGATACTACAAAATTTAAAAGAATCCTGGAACCGACGCCCAAGACGTTAATTTTACAATGAAGAAACTGAGGCCAGAGAAAAGTAATGACTCAAAGACATTACAGGTAGATTCATTCGTAGTCTCTTTAAAAAATTATACATAAAGCTAATAATTAAAAAATAATCCTCATACAACCATCAAAGTTTCTCAATTACCAAGAAAGTATTAAATTGCCTTTCTAGGATGCAGTATTTTCTAAGGAAAGAAAAAGAGCCTGCTGTTTGAAATATGTTTAATAAGCAAAAAACTCTGTCCATAATCCTCATCTCTCAATTAACAAGAGTACTTCATTCTCTGACCATTCTCATTAATAAAGTTTTAATCTCCTAGCTCAGTGGTTCTCAACATTGGCTGCACATTAGAATCACCTGGGAATCTTTTTAAAATCCTAATTTCTGGGCCTCATCCTCCGGAAATTCTGTTTCTTTGTTACTAATGTTGTGGCCCCACCCCATAACAAAGAAACGAAATTTCCGGAGGATGAGGCCCAGAAATCAGGATTTTAAAAAGATTCCCAGGTGATTCTAATGTGCAGCCAAGGTTAGGAACCACTGTGCTAGCTCTATGTGCTGATAAGAACCAATTAATTAAAATTCTTTACTTCTGGAAAATAACCTCACCATTTATTTAATTATAATTTCATTCTCCTTTTAATTTTAAGATTAATGCCCTTTGGATTTATGTAAAATGCAATATAATCTAACACTTAAACCCCACCTTTTAACCTTTACAGTAATCCATAAGAGGCATGCTTTTATTATTCCCATATTACAGAATACAAAACTGAGGTTTAGAGAGGTTAAAGAATTTGCCCAAGTTTATATACCTAGGAAGGGGTTGAGTTAAAATTTGAAACAAGTGTGACTCAAGTGCCAGGAACTCTCTTACATAATGAACAATGGCATTCTTTTTTTTTTTTTAATTTTTATCTACAAACCCTTGTGTCGAGGGCTGACTTTCAATAGATCGCAGCGAGGGAGCTGCTCTGCCTCCTACGAAACCCCGACCCAGAAGCAGGTCGTCTACAAATGGTTTAGCGAAGGGCGTGGGGGCGGCCCCCTTTCTGGCCGCATCCCGTTTCCCAGGTCGAAGGGCTCTCCGCACCGGATCCCAACGGGGAACAATGGCATTCTTAGCCACATACCATGTGTGTGATAGTGCTTCCTTCATCTGTGAGCATCAACTTTTTAATTATCCCTAGCAATACAAGGCACAAAGGCATTTTCTTCTCAAAAGTTAATTTAGAATCTACATATGTAAAACCCTAATATGCAAATAGACCGAACAGCAGAACAACTGAACTACTGGTCAGTATAACGTGCGCTGACCACCGGGGGGGTGCGTGCGGAACATGACCGGCATTGGCCACAGCGGGATGGCGGAGCAGGTGAGCAGGGGTGCCAGACCAAGGCGGGGCACAGGTCACTGTCATCAGGGCAAGCCTCTGGTGGTTACTGCAAGTCCTTTACTCCCGCATGCCACAGTCCCGCTGGGCACTCACATCTGCTGCTGGGACCGGCCCCTGCTCGCACCTACTGCTGGCACCTGGCACCACCCTAATTGCTCGGCACTGTCAGCAGGTGCAAGTGGCGGTTGCGGGCCCCGATTGCCCCTCAGGGATTCGCCACCTCCCCCTGCTCCTGAGGGGCAATCGGGGCAGCAGCCGCCGCTTACACCTGCTGACAGCGCCAGCCCCACTCACACCCGCTGCTGGTGCTGGCCCCAATTATTCCACGCCATCAGCGGATGCGACCAGGGCCGGTGCCATCAGGGTGTGGGAGCGGCGGCGGTGGGAGCCGGGCTGCCGGTAGACAGGGGACCTAGGGCCAGAGTGGGAGGGGCCGGGCAGGGGTGCTGAGGATGGGCCAAGACCCGCCCCTATGCCCACCACAGCCTCATGGCCCACAGTTCCTTTCAAGGTGCACGAATTTGTGCACTGGGCCCCAGTTTAACAATAAAGTACAACACAGCTTAAGATGTTCTTTAGCTTTCATATTGTTTACTGTCATAAAAATATCTACACATTTGCTACTTCATACTATCTACTAGAGAATGCAAAAGGCTTACCTCTCAGTGCTCTAAATAAGATACAAAAAGTAATAAACCTGGTATAATTGGGCATCTTCCTCAGAGAAAAGGGGAGGCATGCTTACTACCCATTATAATGATTTAAGTTTCCCCCAACCCTGGTATTCCTCTATGACACAACCTACTCATTGCATGTATAGGTGTCACTCTTCCACATAACTGTGCAAATTGGGGCTGATTCTGTGGCTACTGCTATTGCTATATAGTGCATTGTTCTTTATCTCTGACCAAAGAGTCTCGTAACTCCTACTAGCATCCAATTAAACTGTGGCAGGTTAACCTGTGTGAACCCTAAGAAGACACCTACTAAGAAGGGCTCATGGTGGCTAACTGGTCTCAAATTTTTAAAAAAACAGAGCCTAGCAGCCATTTTTACAAAGGGGCCTCTCATGCAAACTGCACTTCAGGGAGAAGCCTGCACTCTGCCATTGGACCCAGCCCTTAAAAAAGGAGTTCCTAGAATCCTATTTCAACCACTATGACTGAGGCTTTCTCCATCCAGAGTTGTGTACCTCTGACCAATCAGGGCAGCTCTATTCTGACCAATCAGGAGTGCCTTTTGGACCAATCAATCTTGGATGACTTGGAATCCTCATTTGTATGAGGGCAGGGACTTCTGTCCATATAAGCCAGCTCCCCTCTGCTCTATAAGCACACTTTCCCTTTCCACCAAGACTGAAAACTGTGTCTCCCAGGCTGAACTGAAACACCTAAGATGTCCCACCAGAGCAGAACAGAGCAGACCAGTACAGGCCAGAACAAACTGGCACAGAATGGAGCAGACCAAATCACAGCAGAATAGACCAGCACAGAACAAAGCAGACCAGCAGGGAGCAGAGCTGTCAGGCAGAGGGTCCTGGCCCCAGGACTGCTTCACAGCTATGCTGTATCACAATTAAGCAGAATAAAGTTTCCTTTTTTTTTTTTAACCTTCACCAACCGCACCCCAAATTAGGGATTCCTATTGGCGTCAACCACCAACATGACACTTGCTAGCCTGCAAGTAGGGTATAATCTCAGGCCCTTCACAGACCTTGCTAGGCATTAGCACATAATCAATGTTTTTTTATAATTGAAAGAGATATTCCAATTCCACACTGCCAAAAGGATAAAAAAGCAAAACTCAACTATATGCTTCAAGAAGTGCATCAAGAAAACAATTTTATGGTTGGGGGTCACCACAACATGAGGAACTGTATTAAAGGGTCACGGCATTAGGAAGATTGAGAAACACTGATATAGAGGATATTCTCCGACCTCAAAATGAAATTAAGCTAGCAGTCAAAAAGATGTCTAAAATAACTCCAAATATCTGAAAATTAGACAGACTTGTAAGTAAAGTAATCCATGAGTTAATGAAGAAATCACAAAGCAAACAAAAAAGGGATCGCAAAGCAAATTAGAAACAATTTCAAACTGAATAAAAACACAACTTACCAAAATCTATGGGATACATTAGAGGAAAATCTCTAGCTTTGAATGTTTATATTAGAAAATAAGAAATGTCTGAATTCTATGACCTCAGTTCCACTTTAAGAAGCTAGAAAAAGAAAACCAAAATACATATAAGAAAAAAATTATATATAACAAAAATAAATGAGGAGAAAAGATGAATGGGAAAAACTGACAGTGTTATTATTTGGAAAGATATTGAGGCCTGGCTGGTGTGGCTCAGTTGGTTGAGTGTCGTACCATGCACCACTTCCTGGTCAGGGCACATGCCCAGGTTGTAGGGGTGTGTGGGGAGGCAACTGACCGATGTTTCTCTCTCACATCGATCTTTCTTTCTTTCTCTCTCTCTCTCTCTCTCTCAAAAAATCAATTAAAAAAACATATTTAGAAAAGATATCAAAATTGGTAAACCTGAATTAGACTGGTAGAGAAAAAAAGAAGGAACACATTAACAACCCCAGAAATCAAAGAAAAGTTATCACTACAGATCCTACAGACATTAGGAGGCTAACAAGGACATCTTATAAACAACTTATGTCAACACATGAGATGAAAATTTTCTTTAAAAATACAACTTAACAAAACTGACTTAAGATGAAACAAAATCTGAATAACCCTGCATCCACTAAAAAACTGAATGTTACCAAAACCTTCTCATAAAAAAAAAATTCCAAGTCCAGATGGTATCACTGGTGAATTCTAGCTAAAATTCCAGAAAGAATATCAATCAGTATTGCACAAACTCACTAACAGAGGGAACACTTCTCAACTTATTTTATGAGACTATCATAATCCTAACACTGAAACCTATCAGACATTACAACCAAAGAAAACTACAACACAATATCCCTCATGAAGAAATATCCCGAAATTCCTAACAAAATATTAAATATAAAAAGGATAATACACTATGACCAAGTGAGGTTATCATAGGAATTAAGATTAACTTTTTTAAGGTTATTTTAACTTTCGAAAACTACCATTTATTTATCCATTCTACCACTGATGAACAGTCTGTTTCTAAATATTGGCTACTGCAAACAAGGTTATTATGAACATTTTTGTTCACAACCTGGTATATAAGATTTTCTCTCACAGGATTGTAGACAGAAGTGTAACTGCTAGACGTAAGTTACCTATACTTCATTTTACTAGCTAAAACAAATTCATTTGCAAAATGACTATCAATTTACACTCTCCGCATTCTCACCAAAATTTGATATCAGGATTTTTAATGTTTGTTAATCTGATGCAAATGAAATGGTTTCTTCTTATGTTTTACTAGTATACTTTGCACTCTCTTAATTACTTTTCCAACTCTGGGTAGGTGAGTTATTAGATCAGGTAGGCAAGCTGCAACCAGCATTATTCGTTTTTTAAAAATCAGTATATCAGAGTGCACTGCATAAAATACTGTTTTGTGACACTTTTATTTCTATTGCATGTTTGTACTGAGTCACAATGTAAAATGTTTTGGTAACTGTGAGCTTCTAGCAAGTTAAAAGCCATTAGTATAGCTATTTAATTTACAAAATTCCTTAGAGACACGACTAACTGGTACATCATTTAGGCCCACAACACAAAGGAATGTATTTTATAAAAAAGGTAGGACTCACACTGGCAGGTATGGCTCCATTGGTTAGGATGTAGTCTAGTACACCAAAAGGTCGTGGGTTCTATTCCCGGTCAGGGCACACACGCAGGTTGCAGGGTCCATACCCAGTTGGGGCACATGCAGAAGGCAATCGATTGATGTTTCCCACATCGATGTCTGTCTCTCCCTACCCCCACTTCCACCCCTGCCACACTGATGTTTCTTTCTCTTCCCCCCCACCCCCCTCCTTCCGCTAAAATCTTTTTTCTTTTTTTTTAAAGAAAGAAGGTAGAACTTGAAGTGTCCTTCAAGCACTAACTGGCAAGAACAGGGAATTAGAAGAGGAGGAAAAAACCTGATGGAAGCAATAAGGAAAGGATGTACTACATGGAGAAAAGATTCTATAAAACCAACTGGTCTAACTATGACCTACTTAAAAGCTCATTTTAAAAGAATCACATTTCTCAATAGGACAAGGATTCTCTCAGTATTTAAAGATAGGAAGCTGGGATCCTATCCTCTTAACTACCAAAACGACAGAAAACTGATCCCTCCTTCTCTTTAGACCAGGGTTGGGCAAACTTTTTGACTCGAGGGGACAATGGGTTCTTAAACTGGACCGGAGGGCCGGAACAAAAGCATGGATGGAGTGTTTGTGCGAACTAATATAAATTCAAAGTAAACATCATTACATAAAAGGGTACGGTCTTTTTTTTTTTTTTAGTTTTATTCATTTCAAACGGGCCAGATCTGGCCCGCAGGCCGCAGGCCGTAGTTTGCCCACAGCTGCTTTAGACACAACCCTAATTCCTACCTCAAGATTCATCTCATCCTGGGGCTTATGCAATCTTTTAGGTTTTTACTTCCTAATTTTCCCTACAGAATATTAGAGCCGCAAGAATCATCTAATTTCTAAAGATTTATATTGTTATTCCACTAACAAAGATTGACCAAGTCACTACTGCATCACCTCTCTGTTAAGAAACTAAACTGTACCTAACAATTTTAACTACTGGCTATATCCTTTAAAGCAGCGGTCACCAACCATTGGTCCACGGACCACTGATGGTCCGTGAGGTCAAAAAGGTTGGCGACCGCTGCTTTAAAGCTTGATACCCTTGCCCTGGTCAGGTAGCTCAGTTTGTTAGTGTGTCATCTCCATACGCCAAGGTTTCAGGTACAATCTCCAATCGGGACTCACACAAAGAAGCAACCAATGCATAAATAAGTGGAACAACAAATCAGTTTCTCTCTTCGCCCCACGTCTAAATCAGTCAATAATTTTTTTAAAAAAAGCTTGATTCTAAAAACCCTCAATGACCCACACCCCTGTCTAATCCTCTCCCCTTGAGTGTGGGAAAGATATAATATGGGATATAATTCTTGTGACTGTTAGATGGAAAACAGATTTTTGCATTTGTAGTTAAAGTCCCTAATCAGTTGATTTCACCAAAAAGGGGATTAACCTGGGTGGGTATGACCTAATCAGATGAGCTTTTAAAAGAGGTCTTAAAGGGGAGTCTAGAGATCAGAGACAGAGGAAGTGGAGAGACTGGTCAGGCTTGCCTGGCTGAAAGCAAGCAGCCATGTTGTAACTGCCTACATGGACATATGGTAAGGAACTTAGCTAGAAAAAAAACTTCATACAAAGAAATTAATTCTGCCAACAAGTAGTAAGCTTGGAAGACCTTAAGCCTCAAATGAGAATTGCAGCCAGCTGACATCTTGATTTCAGCCTGGTGAGATGCTGAACTGAGAGCCTGGTTACAAAAAATACCCAGAGCTCTGGTCGGTGTTGGTTAGTGGTTGAAGCGTTGGCCTACACACCAAAGGATCTCGGGTTCGATTCTCAGTCAGGTGTGCGTGCCTGTGTTGCAGGTTGGAATGAGTGCGAGAGGGAACCAATTTATGTGTCTCATATCTCTCTCTCTTCCTCTCCCTTCCCCTCCCCCTCCATTCCTTCCACTCTCTCTAAAAATCAATGGACAAAATATCCTCAGGTGAGGATTAACAAACAAAAAAAAGTACACAGATTTCTGACCTTTGAGATAATAAAGAGGTTTGTTTAAGCTGTTAAATTTGTGGTAGTTGATCCAAAAATCAAGGAGAAAAGATTAAAACTGTATATTTTTAAAGTCCTAACACTAAAAGGACTTTTTCACACACATATTAAAAACAACTACCATATAATTTATTACCTTCATTTTAGTGATGAGGAAAGTAAAGCTCAAGAATGACATCCCAAAGATGACAAACCTAGGGAATGTTTAACTTTAGTCGTCCTCGCCCCTACACCATAGCCCCCTTAAAGCCATTCAAATCAACAGTAATTGTATTACTGTCTTCAAAGAAAGCAATCCTAGTAGCATAACAATTTTCCGTATTTCACATCTATCTGAATATCCCTGTTTTACCAGAACATCAAAACTAAAGAAGATACAGAGAAATTTTCATTCAAAAGCAATTTGACTGTAAACATGACCATTGGTAGACCACTTGAATAAATTTAAAGTACATTTTGAAAATGTAGCAAAACACCTGTAAGTTTTCTAGAACTTTAGATAGCAAATAATTTGTTATAGTCTCAAAAACCACAAGTAAACAGCCTTTCTGGATCATTCAACATCCCACCTTCTAAAGAAATTTTGGAATCTGACTTCTTCATACATTATAAATATGAGAGCGTGGCACAATATATCATACAGTAAGTCGTTTATATTTTCACTGTTGAGGATACTTCCCTAAGTGCTGGAGCATCAGAATTTGCAAGTTTCTTGAAAACACACACAGAAAACTAAAAGGTGGAGTTACAAATTCCACACAACTTTAGTTACAAATCACACAACTTTATGTCAATTCAGATACTTTCACAAACACTAACTTTATTTGCTAAGATGCAAAACAGAGTCCTTCCTAGTCACAGCCACGAAAAGGAATAAACTGTCATCTTAACACCAACGATAACGGCGAATAAGTCGCTATAGTCACATACAAACACTAAAACATACAAACAGCATCGTTGAGATCATAAGCTTCCAAAACCACCCCATGATTTTTTTTATACGCCCGGGGCATGATTCTCTGCAATGTGAAGAGAACTGATACCATATTTCATATGGGTAGACGGGGTGAGGTGACAATTTTAAAACCTGAAAATTTTTCTCCATCCCTACAGCACACAAGCAGCAGCGCCCAGTTCAGATCCTCCAATCGAGGCCCAGGTCCCACTCCAAGCATTCCAGTTTCCCAGCCCTCCACCCCGCCCCCACCCCGAGAAAAGAGGGAAAACAACTTTTATTGGTCTCCTCTCCCGGGGGAGCGGCAAACTAGCGGGGCCGTTTTCGGGCCTGGGCACGTTTCACGAGGACGCCTCCGTCGGGGGCGGGGAGGGCAGATAGCGGGAAGCCTGGATTCGACGCCCCCTTTCCCCCAGTTGCCAGCTCCCAGCCCCACCCGACCAAGGAAAAGCCTGGGCCGGCCGCCACGCCGAGCGACCCCCAGGCCCCTCCACGGAGGCGAGCTCGTTGTCATGTGACGACGCTGCCGCTAAAACACCGCAGAAACGCGGGGCGGCAGAAGGCGTTCACACCAGCCCGCCTCGGGCCGGCTCCGCCGGGCGCGGGCGAGTCCCGAAGTCCGGGTGGCGGGGGGGGGACGGAGGGCGGGCTTGGCGGCGGGCCCGAGCGCGCCACAAAGGCTTCCGCGCTCGTCGCCGTAGTGCCCGAGCGGGCGGGGGCACCATTTTCGGGGCCCGCGGGATGAGTGAGGAGACACGAGAGCTCCGGGGTGCCCGCCGCGCCCACAGCCGTCGCCCCCCACGCGCGCCCGGACGGTCAGCGACCGCCACACCTCGCACAGGCCCGCGCGGCCTCCCTCCCCCGCGCGCAGCCCGAGCCGGGCCCGCCCGCCCGCCAGCTCCCCGCTCGCGCTCTCTCGCTCTCGCCCGGCCTCCATTTTGGATCGGCGTCTCCAGCCCCCGCGCTGCTGCCGCCGCATTCCCCCTATTTCCCGCCCCCCGCCGCTGTCGCCGCCGCCCGTACTCACCTCAGCTGCCCATCCGGGCGCCGCCGGCCGTGGACCTAGTTTCCCCCCAAAAGTCTCCGGTGTGTTATTCCCGATGTGGGGGGGTTGTTACGGGGTGGTCGCCGGGGGTTCGGGAGCGGGGGCCGCGCCTTCAACGGAGCTGCAATCCTAACCCGCCATCTGGTGGCATTTTCCACACGCCAATGGCGCCGCTGCAGACTTGGGTCCGGACCGCCCTCTGCTGGCCGCGGCGCATACTGCCTCGCTGACGGGACCGGCCTGCCCGGAAAGGGGAGGGAGCAGAGGCGCGAGCTGGGGGCCCCGGCGGGGACGCGCTCAAATGCTTTCCAGTGGGGTTTGCGCGCACGCGCGCCAGCGGGGCGGGAAACGTGGCCTCGGCGTGGCGGCCCCGCCCCTGCACGGAGCCCTGGGCCAGCTCAGCCAATCGTGAGCGGCGGCTGCCGCTGGGGGCGGGTGTTGTGGACAGTTCGTGGGTTGCCCGAGGCTGTCGGAAAGACGGCCACGGTGGCGCCTGCGCGCCTGGCTAGCCGAGTTGCCGCCCGCCATTTTTGGAGCTTTACGGAGCCCTAGGAGGGTAACCCGCCCCAGCCCCTTCCCCGAGGCCCCTCCCCTGGTCGCGGGACTGGCGCTTTTTTGCAGCCCTGCCCGGCTCCTGCTGCCCGCACCCCCCAACCCGAACTCTCTGCGGCAACGGGAGGGAGGGAGCGGCGGCGCAAAACTGCTCCCGACCTCTCCCGTGTAGCCAGGGCCTCGGAACCTCGCATTGTATTAGCGACTCATTGTTGATTGGCACTCTACCGGGAGAGGGTGAAAGGGTTTCGAAGACTGTTAGGGACCTCCCTCGCCGCTGGTCTAGACGCGGCAGTGCCCACCCCAGGCCGAGCGGCGTGGTCCCTGCCTCGGTAAAGCAGATCCTCCCGTGGTGCTGGCTTTGCATAAGGCGGCAGCATTGGCCAGTTAGTGGAAGCGAATGTGGCTGGACTAGCAGGCTGCAGCCTCCGCTTTTGCATTAGATTTCTCCTCCCACGGTTTAGGACTCCTCTCAGTGGCTCTGAAATGGACGTTCCTAGCCTCTTAGCTGCCAAAAGGGAAATAATTGACTAACGAGAGATCAGGGCTCAAATATGCCCTTGAACGTGGTCTCTTCCCTACTTACCATCCGCCTGCCTCGCGGTGGTCTTGGCCGTGTTTCCCACCTTTCACTTGCTCACAACTTTTCTATACAAATTGAATCCTTAATCTCCCAGGTCATCAGCCCCGTTTATGACTAAGTTCTCTGTTGCTATAGCCGGCTCTGTGTTAGTAATGCCTTAGAATCGCTCAACTCCTTTATAGTCCTGAGTGACAATCTCCAGTAAATTACCCTAATTTCTGGTTTCTCTCCCAAGGGCCAAAAGGTGTGTGGCTTTTGAAATCACAACCCACCTGGAACCCCACTTATAATTGTTAACCTTTGGTTGCCTCAATCTCACAAAGACTACTTCTAACTTTCCTTGTTCAAGGTACCAGTCCCAATCTATACTAATGAACATCATCTGGTTTCCTGGGATCAAAGCTATGGGACTCCCATATCGGGTTGATATTCTCTCCATATTAAAACATTTAGCCACATCCTGTTCTTGATTTCAAAAACTCTCATCAAATTAATCCATTCTTCCCTTCTCTCCCAAACCGGTCTTTCTCCCTGGACTACATATGCCACCCTTCCCACTTCCTCCTTCCACCTTTACTTTAATAGGCTCTTATATATCTTCAATATCTTCCTATCCACTGGCTTCTTTCTATTTTTCAGCAGACAGTTTCCATTCCTTTTTAAAAATTCAGTGCTACTCCCTCCATTTACTGTACTGTCAACTGTAAACCAAAGTTAATTTCATAATGTAATAAAGGATAAAAAGCATTTATTTAACTAAATAGGAGCTGCAGAATTTTTACAAATTTTTTTGGTAAAACCTAAATTGTGTTTTACCAAAGAGAAGGCCACCTTTTATAGCAAAAGTTCCCACCCAGGTTCTCAATTAGGTCTGTTTTATGTAAATGAAGTGTCCAAATTGCACATTTCAGGGCAGGTCTCAATTCAGGTTTTTCCCGCAGTTGTTAACATCAGTCAGCATAAGTGAACAGGCAGGGCAAACTGCAGGAAACCACAGGTTCCGTCTAGGTTTCCCTGGTACCCAGAATATGCGAGAAGCCCCTATCAGTTAATGGCTATTAGGCTCTTACTATTTATAAAATTCAGGCTGTCAGTTGATCATGGGGAGTCCATCTCAGGCGAGAAATTCCTTTCTGGGGTTCATACCAAATGAATCTTCTTGGGGTCCATACAACCTTTCTTTCACTGTCATATTTCTCAAAAGATTCAACTTTGCATTTCCACCTTATTCTTTACCTTTTATCAGTGACTCCATAACAGCAAATTGAAATCACACTTTTAAGTTACCAGAGTTCTCATTTCCAACCATTTTCTCATTCCTCATTTTCTTGGCACACCCAATCCTTAGTCCCTCCTTGAAACCCTATTTCCCTCGCTTGTAAGACAATTCCTGGGTTCTACAATCTATCTAGATTACTGGTCATCTGGTTTCTTTGTTAGCTCCTCCTCTTTATTCCCTCCCATAATTCAACTCCTAGTTCTCTGTTCTCTACTACATTCTTTCTCTTCAAAAGTCCCCTAAAATTACCTCCATGTCTTTTAGTAGTTTGATAGTTTATTTCTTTTTAGTACTGAATAATAATCCATTGTCTGGATGTACCACATTTTATTTATCCATTCCCTTATTGAGGGACATCTTGGTTGCTTCCAAGTTTTGGCAATTATGAATAAAGCTTCTATAAACTTTCCTATGCAGAATTTTTGTGTGGACATAAGTTTTCAACTCCTTTGAGTAAATAAGGAGTTTGATTGCTGGATCATATGCTAAGAGTATGTTTAGTTTTATAAGAAACTGTAAAATTATCTTCCAAAGTGTCTGTACTATTTTGCATTCCCACAATGTAAGCGTTTATTTTGCTCTACAACATCAGTATTTGCTGTTGTCAGTGTTCCAGATTTTGGTCATTCTAATAGGTGTGTGTAGTGTTATCTCATTGTTGTTAAAATTTGCATTTCCCTGATTACATATAATGTAGAACATCTTTTCATATACTTATTTCCCCATATGTATATCTTCTTTGGTGAGATGTCTGTTAAGGTCTTTGGTTGATTTTTTACTTAGGTTGTTTGTTTTCTTACTGTTGAGTTTTAAGAGTTCTTTTGAATATTTTGCTTAATAGTCCTTTATTATATGTCTTTTGCAAATATTTTCTCCCAATCTGTGACTTAATCTTCTGATTTTCTTGGCGTTGTGTTTTTCAGAGCAAAAATTATTACTTTTAATAAAGTCCAGCTTTTCAATGATTTCTTTCATGGATTGTGTCTTTGGTGTTTGTTGTATCTAAAAGGTATTACTAGACCCAAGGTCATATAGGTATTCTCCTGTGTTGTTGTTCTAGAAGTTTTATAGTTTTGCCTTTTACATTTAGGTCTATGATATTTGAGTTTATTTTTGTGAATGATGTAAGATCTGTGTCTAGAGTTTTTTTAAATGTGACTACCCATTGTTTCAGTACTATTTACTGAAGAGACTTTCTTTACTCCTTTGTATTGCCTTCATTTCTTTGTCTAAGATCACTTGATTATCTTTAGGAGCTCTCAGTTCTTTTCCATTGATCTGTTTATCTGTTTTTCACCAATATCACACTGTTTTAATTACTGTAGCTTAATAGTACATCTTAAAGTCAGGTAGCATCAGTCCTCTAACTTTGTTCTTCTCTTTCAATATTGTTCTGGCTACTCTGCATCTTTTGCCCTCCATATGAACTTCAGAATCAGTTTGTAGATATTAATTGGGATTTTTATTTGGATTACATTGAGTCTATAGATCAAGTTGGGAAAAACTGACTTCTCAATTATAATAAGTCTTTCTACTCATCAACAGTTTCTCTGATTGCAGTAATCAGAATTTTGTAGTTTTTCTCCTGTAGATCTCATAAAGACTTTTCAAAGTAACATTTCATTAATGATTCTTCCCTTCCCACCACTTTTACAGAGTTCCAGGTGCATATTTGTATATTTTGCTTAATAGTCCTTTATTATATGTCTTTTGCAAATATTGTCTCCCAATCTGTGACTCATCTTCTATGTCAAGAGAATATTTAGACCAAAAGAGAGGTCTGTTGATTATGCATTATAACTCTTCACTTTTACATTTAGCATTCTTCCTTTGCATTTTTCACTTGACACAGGACATTTGCTACTAGACCTTTGGAAAAAAATCAGAAATGGTTTTCCCATCTTTCCTACTCTTGCAATTAAGGTGTTCTGCCAACTGGTGGCAGTAATGTGCCATGGTATTCTACCTATCAGATTAAACCATGATTTTTTTTTTCCATTCCTTTTTAATATGAAAAACATAATTTCTTTTAAACATGAGCAGTCTGCCCCAAAATTGATAAGAGAGAGCCGGAATACCTCCCCTTTCACAGTCAGTAACCTGGTTGCAGACAAAATCCCGTTCCCAGCCCTGACCGGTTTGGCTCAGTGGATGGAATGTCAGCCTTCGGACTCAAGGGTCCTGGGTTCGATTCCGGTCATGGGCAATACCTTGGTTGCGGACACATCTCCAGTGGGGGGTGTGCAGGAGGCAGCTGATCAATGTTTCTCTCTCATTGATGTTTCTGACTCTCTGTCCCTCTCCCTTCCTCTCTGTGAAAAATCAATAAATTATATTTTTTTTAAAAATCCAGTTCCCAAAAAATGGAGGACCAGAACTACCCAGACATTTGAAGGAAATCTCATGAGCAGAGGGATGTAATAGTGTGGGTAGGACCTAAGGCAGCGGTTCTCAACCTGTGGGTCGCGACTCCTTTGGGGGTCGAACGACCCTTTCACAGGGGTCACCTAAGACCATCGGAAAACACATATATAATTACGTATTGTTTTGTGATTAATCACTATGCTTTAATTATATTCAATTTGTAACAATGAAAATACATCCTGCATATCAGATATTTACATTATGATTCATAACAGTAGCAAAATTACAGTTATGAAGTAGCAACGAAAATAATTTTATGGTTGGGGGTCACCACAACATGAGGAACTTTATTAAAGGGTCACGGCATTAGGAAGGTTGAGAACCACTGACCTACGGGTTCTTAAATATTATTTATGGTAGAGAATAAAGTATCAGTAGAACAACCATTTGCTTAGTCCAAGTTTCTTGGTGTCCTTGGTTTTCTACCTCATTGCTTATTTTAAAAGATCTGGAATGAGACCTGACCCACTTTAAGGAGTCAACCTTGATAGGGTAGATATCAAAAATATTGTTTCCATATAAACAAAAAACCAAACCTCTAATTTTTTTTTCAGTCAAAGAAATACACACACCAACAAATAAAAATAAACAAATTAAATCATAACAAAATCAAATAGCACTAAAAAATATATGATGAAAAGCAACAAATTTCATCCTAACACTTTCTAAGTCTAGGACAATCCCCAAGGACAACCTCTTTTACATGTTTTTGTTTGTGATTACTTTGGTATTTCTAAATATGCACATATCAGTTTTAGACAATATTGTATGTAATGACTCCTGCTATGAAAAATAAGGATTATGCTAATATCTACTCCAACATTTAACAGTTGCATTAATTTTAGCTCTTTTGTTGGTTACCTTTGTTAACTTTAAAATATATATATATTTAAATAAATATAAATATATATATACATATATATATGTAATTTCTGAGAGGAATGAAGTGGGAGAGAGAGATAGAAACATCAATGATGAGAGAGAATCATTGATTGGCTACCTCCTGCACGCCCCACACTGGGGACTGAGCCTGCAATCCAGGCATGTGACCTGACTGAGAATCAAACCAGGGACCTCCTGGTTCATAGTTTGTCGCTCAACCACTGAGCCATGCCAGCTGGATTCTTTGTAACTTTTAATAATACACTGTGTGCCTGGTCTAATTGTTAAAATTTTCATGGGTGATGAATCAGGTTGGTACACCAGTGGAAGGGTATGTATTAAATGGTATGGTGTATCAGGTATTTGAGAAATATAGGTAAAATAGTAACTATAAGGACAATGAAATCGAGTGATGCCATGGACTGAATTGTGTTCCCCCAGAAATTCTTATATTTAAGTCCTATCCCCAATGTGATTGTACTTGGAAGTAAGACTTTTAGGAGGTAATTAAGGTTCAATGAAGTCATGAGTATGACCCTTATTTAATAGGGTTGGGTAGTCTTATAAGAAAAAGAAGCTATCCCTCTCTTTCCCTCTTCCTCTCCCCTTGAAGGAAAGGCCATAGCAAGAAGGCTACTGTCCACAAACCAGGAAAAGATCCTTCATTGGGAACTGAAGCAGGTAGGCACCTTGATCCCATACTCCCCAGAACTGTGAGAAATAAATTTCTATTTTTTAATCTACCTGGTCTAGGGTATTTGGTTATAGCAGTTTGAGCTAAGACAGGTGACTGTTCCTAAGCCAAACTGATGCACTGGAAAAAGGTAATAAAAATCTGAGAGTGATTAATCACTAATGGAAAGCTAAAGTGAAGACTACAATTGTAGCATACAAAGTGGCTCTCATCTCCTGAAAATGAGACACTAGAGTAATTTAAAGAACAAATTTAGTCAGAACAGCTAAGCTCCAAAGATTAAACTTCTAATCAAGACAAATATATGAAGGCAAGATCAGGGCCCTTGTTGGGAAAGAATAAGGTTTGATACATTAGATGAGGATGTTCCTAGCAGTGGCCCACCTGTCCTTTTCCCATTGTTCAGGGATGATGCAGAGACCTCTTCCCATCAATACAACAAGTGCTCTCTCTCTCAAGATTTGCTTTCAGGTTGTCTCCTGTCGGGTAGCCCTGGACTGATATTAAGTCTCAATATGCTGGATATGATAATGGGGGAAAGAAACCATACCCCAAAGGAGCTTTACTATCTAGCCAGCATAAGCTAAGAGAGTAAGTATAGGATTGATTTTTGAGGGTTCTTGATGAAAAAGAAAGGGAAAACTTAGGTTTTGGATTCTCACAGTACTAAGAATTTAACATCATAGTAAGAATCTCAAAATTTCATAATTGATGTGGCTGACAGTGGAAAGAATTTAAAAGATGGGGCAGCCCCAGACAGGTGGCCAGTTGGTTGAGCGTCATCTGGTACACCAAAAGGTTGCAGGTTCAATTCCAGGGCAGGGCACATACCTAGGTTGACGGTTCCATCCCCAATTGGACACATATGGGAGGCAGCCAATTAATGTTTCTCTTTTGCATCGATTTTTCTCTCTCTCTCCCCTTTTCCCTCTCTCTCTAAAAAACGATAAACATATCCTCGGGTGAGGATTTTAAATAAAAGATTTAAAAGATCAGGCAATTGGTTATGCTGAAGACCATATACTATGTAAAGATAGAAAGCATACCAGATGGTTAGGCTACAGAAGGCCAGAGGCTACACCACATGTCAAGGACATAAAGAAATATATTGTTGTGAAGGACACCAATCTCCTTTCTAGAAGCCAGAGTTGATGATAAAGGAAGTCATTAAAGTACTAGGTTTATCTATAGCAATAGGGAGGGTAGGACCCCAAAATTATAATAGAGTCCAGTTGTAGTGTGCAATGGTCAGAAGCCAAGTTGGACAATCGCTGTAATATAAAAATCAAAGGATCAGTCAGGTGGAAGTAATCCACAGAGAATTATTGGAGATAATTAATAGAACCTGGTATTCCTAGGGGAAAAATTGATGGGTAGCCAATGGTGGTACTACTCAATTTGTACCTTCAGATGAATTTAAAAATGTATAGCCAGGAGACTGAGGCAGTTATCCCAATAAAATCATGATTCCTTGCCAAGTTTCAAAACATTAATCTACTTTTAGACCTGGAGCACATTAACTCCAGTAGAGATCAGGTCCCCAGGACAAAGGAACCTGCAACACCATGGCAAATGTACAAAGTAATGATTTCTTCAGTCCTTCCAAAGTTGTTCCAGAACCTTTGGGCCTAAGGCAATTTACTAAGACAACTGTGTACTGAGAGAATGGGGATACACAAACATTTCAAGGGCTGTTGATCACAGAGTCTGAATTGAGATTGATACTTAGAGACCCAAAGAATAATCATGGTCTGCTTGTCAGAGTAGGTGCATATGAAATCCAGGTAATAAATGAAGTCCTATCTAAGGTCCAACTTTAGTCATCCTCAGTTCTTGAATATATAATCAGAATAGTTATACTTCATAGTTGGCACAACCACCACATTGGGTCTTTGGCCTATGAAGTAATAGCTATCATAATCGGGAAGGCCAATTGGAAATCTCTGAAACCGCCTCCTCCCCTAGCCAAGACATAAATAAAAAACCGTATTGCTGGGGGAAATGGTGAGAATTAGTGCTCCTTTTAAAGATCTAAAGCAGCGGTTCTCAACCTGTGGGTCGCGACCCCTTTGGGGGTTGAACGACCCTTTCACAGGGGTTGACTGAGACCATCAGAAAACACATATATAATTACATATTGTTTTTGTGATTAATCACTATGATTTAATTATGTTCAATTTGTAACAATGAAATTGGGGGTCACCACAACATGAGGAACCGTATTAAAGGGTCGCGGCATTAGGAAGGTTGAGAACCACTGAATTCTAAAGGATGCAGGAGTGGTGGTGATCCCCATCATACCTCCATTTTATTCAGCAGTGTGGTCTCTGAAAAAAACACACACAGATTGATTCTGGAGAAAGATACAAGATGTGATGTCTTTGCTAGATCAGCATAACTTAAGTTTAGGGTATACAACCATTAATCTGACAAATATGTTCTTTTCCATCTTTCAGAAAAGAGAATGAAAAAACAGTTCTCATTTACATATGATGGATAATATATATTTACATTTCTGCCCCAGGGTTATGTTAATTCTCCAACCCTTCGTTATAACGTTATTTTTATTATACTGGACAGTAAACAA
This sequence comes from Myotis myotis, assembly GCF_014108235.1. Taxonomy (NCBI): domain Eukaryota; kingdom Metazoa; phylum Chordata; class Mammalia; order Chiroptera; family Vespertilionidae; genus Myotis; species Myotis myotis. Next base: position 29,516,183 of record NW_023416317.1, on the reverse strand, counting down.
AACTGGTTTTTATTCTGAAAAGAGATACCATAGCTATCTTCTAATGCTGTTCACTGTACAAACATCCTTGGAATGATAGTTCAGAATAAAAGTTGTTGGTGTCTGCTCACAAGATGTGCAGAAACAGAGTTGGAAAAATTGTTTCCAACTCTGAGCTCTGCAGGGTTGAGGGTACTGGTCTCCAAAGGGAACACAAGGTTATCAAAGGGAATACAGCAAGACTTCAGCTGAGCTACAAGCTGTGGCTGGAAACCTAAGCTATTTGTGTTCTTTGAGTCCAGAGACTAGCAGGCAAAAAGAAGACTCACCATTCTGGCACAGGTTACACAATGGAGCCATGGAAGAATATATTTGGCATTCAGATGATCTACTTGGACACCTCTTGGTTCACCCTTATCCAATTTTGCTATAAATGAACAAGTATAGCAATCTCAGCCCAAGAATGGGGTGACCAGGATGAGGGTCTGGGTCATGCCATCTGGTAAGCCACTGAGACCAGCAGAGATGATAGCTGAGGATAACGGGAATCTAGAATGGGTAGAGGAAGAGGGAGACAACGAGTTGTCAAGTATAGCCCCTGAGACTAGCTGCAATGCCAGGGGTTGTAGTTTATTCCATTAACTTTCATTTGAAAAGTTTCCCACAGAAAAAGAGGCCCACTCCGATCATGTGCTCCCAAAACAAATATGATGAAGTGTATCTGAACAGAACAAGAGGTAGACTATAGTGGACACTGTGATATGCTGTCCAGATCCCTCTTCAGTGAAGGATTTGTTGGCTCAACTTCTAGGAATACTGTTGGCTCCTTCAAGGATTGCTTCAGCCGCAGAGAGGCATGATCCTTCCCAGGATGGCCCATATCCAGTAACTGATCAGTGCCAGGGTATAAAAAGGCCTGGCCATCTCAGTCTAATTTGGTATAATGCTAAGGGGACATTCTAGCACCAGAACTCGTTATGAAGTCAGCTGAAGCTCTCATTGGGCTTGCATTCCAGTTTAACTTCTCCCTCTGTTCAAGTCTGCCTCTTTCCCCTTCTTTCTACAGATGTTGATACCAAGGGCATGCCTTAATTAATATCCTGCCTATTAAAATTTATTTCAGAGTCTGCTTCCCGGGAAACCCAATAGCCATTTATAGTATATCCTTATAATAGATTTCTATGCACCTATTAAAAAGATATTGTACCTTCATATTATCTATTGGCTTGGAAAGAAACATTAAGTTAAACAAATCCAGTTAATATACATATACTAGGAAAAAATCTGGATGTGTATCTTAGAATTAATGGTGAGTATCTCTGGATAGTGATTTTCATTTTCATTTTTACAACTTTCCTGTATTTTCTGAATTGTATATTTAGTATATGTTAATATTATAATGAAAAAGTTCAACAAAGCTATTTTCATTTTGGAAAATCAGCTGTATAGTACATAGAGACTCTCTTCCACACCTGGGACAGTAAATTGGTATAGACGTTCTGGAAAATAATTTATGTATACCCTTAATTTTCAGTAATTCTCCTATGAGGATTTTATTCTAAGAAAAATTACTTAAAATAGAATTAAATAAATTAATGGAATTGAATATGTACAAAGATATTTATTATAGCTTTACTTATTTAGTCAAAAAGAAAAAATAAACAACATAAACGACACACACACATACACAAATATGTATATATGTATATGTATGTGTATAAATTTGTATAGCCATTCAAAATTCTTTGTTTTCAAAGAATAATCATTGACATGAAAAATATCACAATATAATAAGAGTAAATGGTAGAGATTAATGAAAGATTATACATATAATTTGATACCAATTTTGATATTATCTTGGGGATTATTTCTTATCAGCATATATACATGGCTATGTATGTATCCACACACACATATACTCATAGTAAAGGAAAAAACATCAAAATTTTAACAGTGGATATTTGTAAATATTAGAATTGCAGGTCCTTTTAAAAATCCTTTACCTTTTCTAATTTAAAAATACATAAGTACATGATTATAGAAAAAAGAAAATTACATTGCAAAAGGGTATATGCGAGGGATACTAAACCTTCCTCACATTCCAGACCCCCAGATTCTTCCCCAACAGAACCACTTTTACAGATTTATTTTTTTTAACCAGAACATTTATTGTGCAACTAATCATTGAAATCTTTAAGATGAACTGGATGCTCCAACAGCTGCCCTCTTGGATTTGGGGTTGTTCCTTCAGGGAATCCGTGCCTGAACCTGCAGTATATGGTTTTTAGGTGTTTTGTCATTTATACTTCCTCTTCCTCTTGGCGGGGTAGCCACACTTGCCACAGGCAGACTTCTCAAGGTGGTAGGCCTTTGAGACACAGCAGTGGCACAGTCTTGTTGTAGTGCTTTCTGAACCATAACATTCCCTTTGTCATCTCACTTCTGAGACTGAGACCAAAGAGAGCCCTTTTTACAGATTTTTAATGTCTGATTTAAGAAATATTCTATGTCCATATTGGCATAAAGGTATATAATCTCCTTTTTATACTTTTTAAATTTTTTACACAGATGAGAGAGCATACTATGAACATTGTTCTATATCTTTCTCATCTTTAACAACTGAGCTTGGAGGATACATATATGTATATGTAAATATATATACTAGAGGCCCGGTGCACAAAAATTTGTGCACTCGCAGGGGTGGGGGGGGGGGTGGGCAGTCCCTCAGCCTGGCCTGTGCCCTCTTGCAGTTTGGGACCCCTCAGGGATGACCACCTGCTGGCTTAGGCCCGCTCCCCAGGGGATTGGGCCTAAGCTGGCAATCAGACATCCCTCTGGCAGCCTGGCAGCCCCCGGGGGATGTCTACTTGCCAGCAGGGAGCAGACCTAAGCTGAAGTCGGACACCCTTAGCGCTGCTGAGGAGGCAGGAGAGGCTCCCACAACCACTGCTGTACCGGCAGCCATCAGCCTGGCTTCTGGTTGAGCAGAGCTCCCCCATGTGGGAGTGCACTGACCACCAGAGGGCAGCTCCTGCATTGAGCATCTGCCCCCTGGTGATCAGTGTGTGTCATAGTGACCAGTCATTCCCAGTCTTTCTGCTGTTAGGGTCAGTTTGCATATTACCCTTTTACTATATAGGATAGAGGCCTGGTGCACGGGTCGGGGCTGGCTGGTTTGCCCTGAAGGGTGTCCCAGATCAGGGTGGGGGTCCCGCTTGGGTGCCTGGCCAGCCTGGGTGAGGGGCTGATGGCTGTTTGCAGCTGGTCACACCCCCTTCAGGGTGGGGGTCCCCACTGGGGTGCCTGGCCAACCTGGATGAGGGGCTGATGGCTGTTTTCAGGCTGGCCACACCCCCTTCAGGGTGGGGGTCCCCACTGGGGTGCCTGGCCAACCTGGATGAGGGGCTGATGGCTGTTTTCAAGCTGGCCACACCCTCTTTAGGGTGCAGGGTCCCCACTGGGGTGCCTGGCCAGTCTGGGTGAGGGGCTGAGGGCTGTTTTCAGGCTGGTCGGCAACTGAAGCTCCCAGCCTCTCCTTTTTTTCTTTTTTTTCTTTTTTAATTCTGAGATTTATTTACCTTCTATAATTGAAACTTTGTTGCCGTCACTGGAGCTGAGAGCCGGCTCCTGCTCACTTCAGCTCCGAGGCCACGGCCTGCTGAAAGCAGGTATCTGGAGTTTGTTTAGCTTCTATAATTGAAATTTTGTTGCTTTTGGAGCTCAGAGCTGGGCCATGGCAGGCAGGGAACCTTGGCTTCCTCCATCACTGGAGCAAGCAAGCCTCCTGCTCGCTTCATCTATGTGGCTGCTGGCCGCCATCTTGGTTGGGTTAATTTGAATGTTGCGCTGATTAGCCAATGGAAGGCGTAGCGAAGGTATGGTCAATTACCATGTTTGTCTATTATTAGATAGGCTACATATATATTCTAATGGCTAAGTAGTATTTCATTATATGGATGTAATGTGGACATTTAGGTTGTTTTGGAGCTTTTACTGTTAAAACATTCTTATACATCCACCTTTTTCATGCACAAGGGGCACATCTGGAGGATAAATAGAATTGCTGGGTCAAAGGGTATGTGAATTTAAAATTTGTATCATTATTTTTAGTTGCACTTCAAAGAGGGTGTACCAATTTATATCCACAATCTACAAAAAAACAAACAAGCAAGCAAATAAAAAAACAACATGGTATAAAACTAAAAATGCATATGGTTTTATTTTTCCTAAAAATCTGAACTATATGATACAGATAACAAATGCAATAAAAGAAACTACACAAAAATGTTGACAGTAGCCCAGCCAGTGTGGCTCAGTGGTTGAGCTTTAACCCATGAACCAGGAGGTCAAGGTTCGATTCCTGGTCAGGGCACATGCCCAGGTTGCAGGCTTGATCCCCAGTAGGGGGTGAGCAGGAAACAGCTGATCAGTGATTCTCTGTCATCATTGATGTTTCTCTCTCTCCCTCTCCCTTCCTCTCTCTGAAATCAATAAAAAAATATATTTGTAAAAAATGTTAGTAGTAGATTTCTCAAGGTATTAGAATTTTAGGTGACATTTATTTCCTTCTCTACATTTTTGTGCATGTTCCAAATTTTCTATAGTAATCACACTATTATAATCAGAGAAAAAAATGTCTTTTAAAACTAAACAATATTGAGTATATTATATACTTTAATGTATTTGTTTCTAGAAAATGAATAGTGTTGCAAACATCATTTTGAATTTTACCTCCAAGGCTATAAAATAAGTGCATTTAATTACAACTTACCATGAAGAGAAATGGCTTATTAAAATAGTAATATTAATATTTCAATAATGAAAGGACTATTCAAATAATTAGTTATTTTCACTTTTAAGGCTAAAGCACTGAGTGGTCTTTTAAATAAATGGTCTTGAGCACATGTGCCATAAACAGATATCTAGAACCAGGAAGAGAACATGAGACCAAAGTACATGATGCCTCCTCCTAGAAAGAGTGAGGCCCACTCTAGAAAGGTATCCGCGTGTGCCTCCCAGAAGCTGAGATCAAGATGGATTCTAAATCCTGAAAAGGGGATTTCCTTTCTGACAAAAGACTGGGAGAACCTGAGAATGGAGCAGTTCCCATAAGTCATTCTTTTGTTTATTTAACAAATATATTTGCATGCCTATTCTATGTAAAGCACCATCTTGGGTGTTGGGGAGACAATGGTGAACAAGACAATGGTGAACAAGGGCATTCCCTGCCCTTGTAGAGATTTATATTCTAGCAGAGGATAAAAACATTAAACAGCTAATTATATAATAACTACTTACATAATAAACAACTAATTATGTAATGGCTAGTTATATAACTACTCTGATTGTTATAAGTGCTATAAAAAAGTACAGGATTCTATAAAGTCATGTAATGGGACACCTGATTGGTGTGAGGATTCTCAGAAAGGCAACTTCAAAGGAATGGTGCTTTAGCTGAGACTTGAAGAGGATGGGTTGCTTGTAAGAAGAGCTACTTGTGCTGATGTCTCTGATGGCAAGTTGGGATCCGGATTTACACCACCGATATTGGCAAATGCTAAATCATTGATTCTCCTCCATTTCAGCCCTTGAAAGCTCGGTGTTAAATATTTACCAACACACCACTGCTACTAATATATTTTGCCAAGGCAAGGACTCAGTTGCAGGGCTGCAGATGCTATCTGCACCTGTGGGGAGAGGTTGGGTGAGAGCAGTAGTGTTTAGTATGTCTCTCAGTTTAGTAAGGAATGTTTACTTTACCTCTGCAAGGCCCATCACGATGGCCTTGTTCCCATGAGTGATCTTTGAAACTATAATCTGCCTTGCATAGTACTGTGTGGATGGTTCTCTATTTTATTTGATCATGTAGAGTTCCTACCATGAGCCCAAGTCTGTAGGCTAACTATCAGCCTTTGTTTTACTCTTGCCTCATCCCAGCTGTTCAAATCAACCATCCAGCTATCTGTAGATTGCCCACTATCCTTTGGGATCATAAAAGGCTGACAAGGAAGGTTAGTAGGGTGGCCCTTATCCCAGGAGTCATTGGGATTGGTAACAGTCTTGGGCTGCTCCTTTTTAGCTTTTGTAGGGCAGTATCTTTTACTTCCACCCAGAGGAAGGCCTTTCGCCTCCCAGACCTCCTTCTGGAAGGTCTATACATACACTTAGCCACTCTGTTCCCAGCCCCTCTTTTCTCAATCAGTGAGGCCAAAGTAGAAGACAGTCTTGCACCTCAGCAGGCTACTGGTACCTACTGGATGCTTTCCCTAGCCAGGTCCATTTTCTGGGGCTTGTCTCTTGTACTTTCCTGTCTGGTTTACAGATGTCTTTCTACAATGACCCTGGTCTGGATGATACTGCTACTGTCTCTACCCATGAAATGTCCTAAGTATCTTATCAGAGGGTGGGATTAGCCTTGAAACTCAGAGTTCAGGTTGGCTCTGAGCCTTCAGTGGACAAAGCCATAGGCTCCCCTTAAAAGTTCTAGTTACTGCCTCTTCACTTAGGGGATTTCCCAGGCTCTTTCTCTTATATTTTGTTTTAAATTGTCTGCTTTTGTTTTATTTTTCTCCTTTTGCCTATTACCTTTAATATACATTCTCTCTCTCTCTCTCTCCCTCCTTCCCTCCCTCGCTCCCTCCCTCCCTCCGTTGTTCCTTTGCATAGATTTAAATAATCCATCTAGCTGTTAGCCCATTTTAAAATTTGCATAAGTTTATTTGAGTTAAACTGATGTCATGCCGGGAAGGAAGATCTCAAATGCTCCTAACCTTTCTCCACTAGAAAGTTTTACTAGGGAAAATTTCAAACATGCAAATTTTGAAGGAATTATAAAATGCAGAGTATCTTCATGTACCCATGACCCAGCTTCAAAATTATTTTATATATACCCCTACACACTTTCCCAACAGATCTGCTTTTATATATATATTTTTTAAAAATTTAATATACTTTTATTGATTTCAGAGAGGAAGGGAGAAGGTGAGAGATAGAAACATCAATGATGAGAGAGAATATTGATCGGCTGCCTCCTGCACACTCCCTACTGGTGATGGAGCCAGTAACCCAGGCATGTGCCCTTGACTGGAATCAAACCCGGGACCCTTCAGTCCACCAGCCGATGCTCTATCCATTGAGCCAAACCAGCTAGGACCCAACAGATCTGCTTTTAAACAGATCAGGAAAGTCTGAGACTAAACTTTTATTCTAGCTTGAAGACGGGAAATAATATGTAAAATCATCTCTCCATCACTTTACCCTTTGTTTACCATTCTTTTGGGAACAGCCCCTCTCTCCACTTGGTAGTCCATGTCGACTCCTCTCCTTAATCCTCCACCATCCAGTTGATCAAGTCCAGCTGGTCCTGCCTCTTATACCCTACTCCCCTCTATTCCCCCTGTCACTGTTCTGGTTCATGCCTCAGCATCGCTCTCCTGAACTTGCTTTCCTGCATTCCTGGATACTGAAACTTGAGATTTGGGACATTTCTGAGACAACCAGCATCAGGGATTTAGTGTGCTCATAAGTTATTTGTTACTTTTAAAAATTACTCCAAAATTTAGTGGCTTCAAACAGCATATATGTATATATATATAATTTTATAGTTTCTGGGGTCAAAAATCTGGGCACAGATGAGTTGGGTTCTCTGCTTCACAGTGTCTCAAAAGGCTGCAATCATGGTGTTAGTTCAGAGTCTGTGATCTCATTTGAAGGTTCAACTGGAGAAGAATCAGCCTCCAAGCTCACACTCGAATTGTTAGCAACAATCAGTCACTCATGGGCTGTTGGACTATGGGCTTCAGTTCCTTGCTGATTATTAGCTGCTCTCAGTGAGCCCCCTTGTCACATGGGGGCTTATTCATCAAAATGTTCAAGCCTGGAGGTAATAGAGAGAGTCTGATAGCAAGACAGAAATTAGAGTCTTTAAAATTTAATCATGGAAATGGCATCCTATCTGCTTTATGTCCCTGACCATAGCCCTGTTCTGACTAGGTTTATCATGGTCTTCTTCCTGCCATAGAATCAACTCACTAGGTCCAGCCCAAATGTATAGGAAGGAATTATGCAAGGGTATAAATAGCAATGTTTGGGGATCATTGGGGGCCATCTTAGAAGTTGGCCTATCACAGTAGGACAGGAGGGAGGTTTTCAACCAAAGAGTAGAATTGTCAAGAAAGCTGAGGCATGGGGAGAGCTTGTATGGTCCATGTGACATGTCTAGATGGACATGAGGCCCAAAGCCCAGTATACAGAAACTAAGACTGGTGAACAAGAGCAAGCAGCAGCCAGTCCTGCGGTAAAATACAACACAAAATGTAATTATGTTTGCTATCAGTTTTCTTGCTGGAAGAAATATTGACTGTCAATTATATTTATATTGCATTTTCACAGGGACATGGAGTTTACATGTCACCAAAACACAGAAGCATTTCTCAACTTTTTTTTTTTAATCTCACTGACCATTGCTTTTGTTTCCTCAAGGGCCTCACTTTCTTTGGCCACCTCTGAGATATGGATGTTGCCTAAGGTTAAGAATTGTGCTCTGTTTTTGTTTTTTAATTCTTTATTGTTTAAAGTATTACATATACTATTACATATGTCTCCTTTTTCCCCCTTTGACCTCTCCCTGGCCACCCCCACCACCACCCCCCAGTACATGTCCTCACCCCCTAGTGTCTGTGTCCATTGGTTATGCTTATATGCATGCATACAAGTCCTTTGGTTGATCTCTTACGGCCCCCCCACCCCCATCTTCCCACTGATGTTTGACAGTCTGTTCGATACTTCTCTGTCTCTGTATCTATTTTTGTTCATCAGTTTATTGTTCACTATATTCCACAAATGAATTGTGTTCTGTTTTATTCCCTCTTGTTTCTCTCTCTCTTTCTCATGGTTCCTTCACTCTCACACCATTAACAACACGGGTGTGTGTGTGTCGGGGGGGGGGGGGGTGGGGGGGTGTCCAGATCTACCTCATTAGTTCTCACTTCTCTAACTGCCTTTTAAAAATATCCAGCTGTTTCTTGGAACATTGCCACCAAGATGTAACATCTTAATCCTCAACTTAATGGTCTCGAGCCAGAATCATCATCTCTCCCTTAAAACCAATCCTTCAAATAGAAACACAAAGGAAATCATTAACCACAGTTACTGATTAACTATGCGGTGAGGGATTAGGGCTTCAGAGTGGGGGAAATTCTTACTTTTCATGTGAAACCTGTCTTTTCACAAGGAGCGTGTTTAATATAAAAATAAAATAAATAAAAAGGAGATTATATTTAAAACCCAGCCAGCTCCTCCTCATGACTTTCTGGTCATGAAACCCCATCCTCCCTGATTCAGGGTCTATTCAAGTGTCTGTAGCGAGGGCTGATCAGAAGAACGTAAGAAGACCATGATAAACCCAATCAGAACAGGGTTATGGTCAGGAACATAAAGCAGAAATTTGTTTGTTTTAAAAAATGTTTTATTGATTTCAGAGAGGAAGGGAAGGGAGAGAGATAAACATCAATGATGAGAGAGAATCATGGATCAGCTGCCTCCTGCATGCTTCATACTGGAGATTAAGGCCCCAACCTGGGCATGTGCCCTGACCAGGAATCTAACTGTGGCCTCCTGGTTCATAGGTTGATGCTCAACCACTGAGCAACACCGGCTGGGCAAAGCAAAAATTCTTAAAGTAACTATTGATAATGGTGGGTACCTATCATTTTACATTTGTCCAAGTTCATAGAACCCTAATATAAATTATGGACTTTGGATAATGATGTGTCAATGTAGGTTCATCAACTGTGACAAATGAACTATTCTGGTGTGGGATTTTGATATGGGAGTGTGTGTGGTGGGCAAGGAATATATGAGAAATCTCTGTACCTTCTGCTCAGTTTTGCTGTGCATCTAAACCTGCTCAAAAATTGTCTATTTTAAAAGTCGAAAAAATATGGAAACAATTTATACCTCAAATTAGAGAGAATGAAACAGGAAGCAGATCTGAGAGAGTTTAGTGTGCAGGAAGTTTATTGGGGAGCGCCCTTAGGGTCAATTCCTGCTCAAGTAAGAGGAAGGAAGCAAAAGTTGACACAGGGAGGAATCAAACTTTGATGCAGCATTGGCCTCTCAAAGGGAATTTCAGAGTGAGAATGGCCCTTCAGAGTTTTCCACATTGAGTTGAGGTGTCCAGGCCTTTATTTTCTGCATCATTATTTGTTGGATATGGCCAGCCCTGAAAGACTGACCTTGGGAGAGGTTAATCTCTATAGATGAGATGACCCCTGAAGGGACGGATGGCTGGAAGCTGTCTGTTAATAGCACTCCTCACAGCTGGTGCAGCAATCCTTCATTGAAGGGAACCTGAGTGGCATATCACCGTGTCCATGACATTCACAAGGGAGAAACTCACAGAGCAGTATGGTCGAGCTGTCTTTATGGAAGGAAGTAGTCTTCGACATTGTATTTTAAAAGGTAAAAATAGGCGTTCCGGTCCGGGAGGCCCCTGCCGCAGCCCCTAGGCGGCCGCGGTGGTGGTCACCGTGATGCCTGCAGGGCTGGGTGGCTGGCCACCGTGGGTGGAGCGGGCCCGGGTCCCGAATCTCGAATCTCGGCGCCTCCTCGGAGCATTTCGAGAAGCTGCTCGAGATCTTCCGCGGCCTCCATGAAGACCTGCGGGGGTGCCGGAGCGGCTCCTGGGGACCGGGGGAGGGGTGGGGAAGGGAGGACAGAAGAAATGAAGAAACTGATCAGAGATTTTGATGAAAAGCAACAAGAAGCCAATGAAACGCTGGCAGAGATGGAAGAGGAACTACGTTATGCACCCGTCTTTTTGTAACCCTATGATGTCTAAGCTTCGAAACTCCCGGAAGGACCTTGCCAAACTCCACCGGGAAGTGAGAAGCGCGCCTTTGACAGCCACACCGGGGGCCAAGGAGACATGAAATATGGCACATACACTGTAGAGAATGAGCATGTGAATCAGCTACGGCCTCAGAGGGTATTGCTTTAGCAAGGCACTGACAGCCTGAACCGGGCCGCCCAGCGTATTGAGCGTTCTCATCGGATTGCCACAGAAACTGGCCAGATTGGCTCGGAAATTGTAGAAGAGCTGGGGCAGCAACGTGACCAGTTGGAACGTACCAAGAATAGACTGGTAAACACAAATGAAAACTTGAGCAAAAGTCAAAAGATTCTCCGGTCAATGTCCAGAAAAGTGACCGCCAACAAGCTGCTACTTTCCGTTGTCATCTTCCTCGAGATAGCCATCCTGGGAGGCCTGGTTTATTACAAATTCTTTCGCAAGCATTGAACTTCCTGTACAGAAGGGTTTGTGGACCAGAACTTTGACCCTGAGAATGAAGAGTGTTACTGATGTGGAATAAGTGTATTGCTGCTGTGAGCTAATGGTTCAAGGATGCACTGTGTAGCCAGACTGTGGGAAGAGGGAGGGAAGATGGGAAACCAGTTAATGTGAAGAAACAGCAACAAGGCCAGTGTGATATACCAAGGTAATAAATGCTGTTTATGACTTCTTTAAATTTTTCTTAAAGGGTAAAAATACAGTTAGAGACTCCTAATTTCAAATATTAAAAGTTCTATTCTAATTTCTGAGGCATCACTACGTAGTCTTTCCAAAATATTGCCAATACTTGGAGGAGGATATGTCTCAGAAATAACATTCTCAAACTTTGAGTTATGGAGAAGAGAAAGGGGAGCCACTCCAAGGTAGCCAGATGGCCAACAGCTTGAAACTTTATAGTCTCTTCAAATTTATAGTTTGTATGTTTTTTTAATTGGCGTTTTCTCTTTGCACTCTTGATTCTGGAACTATTCTTGTTTACTTCCATAAATTCATTGGTGGTTAATTCTTCAGTCTTCTTGACAGCAAAAAAAGGAGCAGTGAAGCATATGTTTCATAATCCTTAATAGGATCTTCTTCCAGCCCTCAGCCTGCTGGCTCCTTGAAATGCAATAAATACAGAGCCAACACAGGCCGTGAGTGAGAGCAGCCCAGCCTGCATTCACAGAGTGCAGCTACAGCCTCTAGAAAGGGCCTTTCTCAACTTCCATGTAGCCAGGAGGCAGAACAGATAGGTCAGCACAGAAACTGGCCCTAATTCTGATTTGAATGGAACACTCAATCGCTCTGAGACTCCAGCAAGAAGTGGGAGAGGGCACAGACCTTGACTTCCAAAGCTGGTGGGAGTCTAGAGGGGATCTTAGGCTCCATAAACTGGATACCCTGGATAATCACCAGGCAGTTTCTGTTTGTATTTCTCTTACAGGCTGACCTTCTAAAATAAATACTCTTTCCTTGGCAAAAGAATGTTAGTTCTTTCCAAGAGCTGGGACAGCCTAGTGCCCAGAACATGCCCGCAACTTCAGTCATGAATTTTAGATTCTAATCCCCAATCTTCTGCCACTTTGATCTCACTTAATCACTCCTCTGAAATAAGAGAATTGGACTCCATGACTACTTAGTCCCTTCCAGCTGGGTTAAAGGGAACTGGACACATTGCCGTGGAGTACACACTGATATACAGAGGAAAGAACACCAACTAGGATTTAAGAGACACAAATCCTAATTCATTCTTCCATTAACCAGCTGGGTGACCCTGGGTATGTCATTCAAACTCTCATCTCCGATAAAGAATGGAGATAATATTTTATAATACATACTTCAAGACACTACAAGGCAGCGATTCTCAACCTGTGGGTCGCCACCCCTTTGGTGGTCGAACGACCCTTTCACAGGGGTTGCCCAAGACCATCCTGCATATCAGATATTTACATTACGATTCATAACAGTAGCAACATTACAGTTATGAAGTAGCCACGAAAATAATTTTATGATTGGGTCACAACATGAGGAACTGTATTTAAAGGACCAGAAGGTTGCGAACCACTACTATAAGGGTTAATTGAAATAATTTATGTAAATTACCTGTCAGTGTCTTATGGTCTTCTTAACTATCTCTTGGTCTGGCTATGGCAGAAAGAAGTTAGTTGGCACTGCTTTGCTGTTAGGCTCCAAAATTCAGCACCTGTTGTAGGTAAGCTTCATCAGCCTTGCTAGGGTTGAGCCATGAACTTGAAGAATTATGTTTTTAGAGTGGACACTGAAGAGAACCAAAGTTCATGTGTCCAATGGAACCTCAAGACAGCTCAGACATTATGAAGCCTGATAGACAAAGCTGGGCCCACCACACAGGCTCCCCTGAGTTGAGAGGAAGGCCAGGGAAATTTCAGTAAGTATAGGAAGGGTGCAATAGCTTTGCTAGGCTGGAATAGTCCAGGAATTATCAGTGTACATATCAGTGAGCTATAGTCACAATAATTCTGCATAGCAAATCATCCCACGCTCACTTATTCTTGCTGTGTGTCTTGGAGTTAGCTGATCTAGATGGGATTTGGTTGGCTGGCTTTACGTCAAGCAGTGGGTTCACCTGTGCTTGGTTCCTCATTAAGAGTAGGGCTCAGCCCTGGCGACGTGGCTCAGTTGGTTGGAGGTAGTCCCATACACCAAAAGGTTGAGAGTTTTTTCCGCCTGTCAGGGCACATACCTAGGTTTCCAGTTCAATCCAAGTTGTGGGTGGGGGGTGTATGTTGGAGGGATATATGTTGCAGGGGAGGGGCAATGGGGGGAGCAACAAATCAATATTTCTCTCTTACATCGATGTTTTTCTCTATCTCTTCCTTCCTCTCTCTGAATAATAAAAACATATCCTGGAGTGTGGATTAAAAAAAAAAAAAAAAAGAGTAGGGCTCAGATACGTTCCATATGTGTTCATTCTAGGGCTTAGGTTGATGAGGCAAACCCAACTGCACAAGCAGTCTTCAATGTTTCGAATGTATAATGTCTTCTAACACCATTTTGACCAAAGCAAGTCATGAATGAGGTTTTGCATAGTTAGGAGAAACACATTCTGCCTCTACTGAGAGGAACTGTAAAGTCATATGGCAAAGGGTAGGCATGAAGGCAAAGGTGAAGAATTGGTGTCAGCCCAGCTGGCATGGCTCAGTGGTTGAGCGTCGACCTATGAACCAGGAGGTCACTGTTCAATTCCTGGTCAAGTACATGCCCGGGTTGTGGGCTCGATCCCCAGTGTGGGGTGTGCAGAAGGCAGCCAATCGATAATTCATTCTCATCATTGATGTTTCCATCTCTCTCCCCCTCTCCCTTCCTCTCTGAAATTTAAAAAAAGAATTGGTGTCAATAAATCAATCTACCATATTATATAAATGTAATACATTTCTGTTTAATGGGCCACATGAATGTGATAGGCAATTTGTCTTTATTTCAGACAAGACTGATAATAAAACAGAAGGCCATTTGAGTTAGCTTATGTGAAGAGTACATTATTGTAAGAGGTCAACGTACAATGACTTAATCATCTGGGGACAGGAAATGTTCTGATTGAAACTAAAAAGTCAGGATGTGAAACTACCTCTCCAATTCCCATAAAGTTGGTTTTTGCTTCTTTTGTATTTGCTTTATTAACCTGTTTCTTTGTGAGGACCCGTTTCTTCTGTCTTCCCAAGGTGCCTCTTCTTCCATTGTTTTAGTTTCCTACTGGCTGTGGTGTTGCCTTATCCCTGTGGTAATTTAGGCCCACAGTCTATGGCTTTTTTTGTGTGGTTTTTTTGTTTGTTTGTTTTTTTGTTAATCCTCACCCAAGGATATTTTCCCACTGATTTTTAGAGAGTGGAAGGGAAAGGGAGACACAGAGAGAAACATCGATGTGAGAGAGACACATCGATGAGTTGTCTCCTGCATGCACCCTGACCAAGGCCAGGGAACCTGCAACCAAGGTATGTGATCGAACCTGGGGACCCTTCAAACCGAGGGCCGATGTTCTATCTACTGAATAAAACCAGCTAGGGCAAGTCTATGGCTTTTAAATTAAAATGTCCATCAGATCATCACTAGGCTCCTCATCTTAAATTATTAAGAGAATTTGGTTGCCTTTGGATTGGTTTCCATTGGTCCTAACAACATGTGGCCAGGGGAAGTGGGATCACAGGGTGAGCAGGAGTTACGCAAGACTCAGAATCTCCAAGAAGGGATTGTTCAATTGGAGGCAAAAATGAACATGTCCATTTCATAGTCCCAGGAAACCTAGAAAAACGGGGAATGTGCTACCAGGAAATATTTTACATTACTTCTTCTTTAGTTTTGGCTCCTACTTCACTGATCTCTCCTTTTTGGCTCTCTTTTTAATAATTTGTGCCCCTGGGACTCATCAACTTTCATACTCTGCCTAACTGGGTATCACCTGTGGCAATGCCACATGCCTGTTTGTACAGCTGGTTGTGAGGTTCAAATAATGTCATCAGGATTCTGTCTCTTTACATTTCTCTATATTGTACTTGTTTCATTTCAGCTGACTCTTGGTGGGCTTACGCAGCTTCAGGTATGCATCCTACTAATTTCACAATGAGCAAAAGGATAGATTCTTTTTCCAGGGGTTCCAACAGAAGTTTCAGAATTGAACCTCACAGTCTCAGATTATCTGGTTGTGACACATGCAATAATGGATGCATTTGATATTCCACCCAGATTCCTTGTATCAGCTGGTGCCTCCCTTCCCTTCCTTACCCCAGTTTCCACCACCCACATCTGTTTTGAGGTTGTGGCTAAGCAGCTTAAACCTGTGATCTTGACTTATGAGAGTTTCTCTTGGCCTCCTAGCCCAGGGATGCCTGGGAGATTACACTGCTTCTATCTCTAGACCAATGACTGACAGATGAGGAGTTATAAAAGGGCAGTCCCCTTGCCTCAAGGCAGAAACAACTCAGTAGTGCAATTTGAGTTCCACAGACAAGCTTCCCCTTTCATATCCAAAATCAGGCCAAATCTGGACTTTACACGACATTAGCTCTCTGCTTGGCCCCTTCCTCTTCTCTATTTTGCTTACCTCAGCCCTTATATGTTTTTTCCCAAGAGTACTCCCCATCTTTCTTACATCTGAATTCTTGCCTCAGGCTCTGCTTCTAGGAAACCCCATCTAAGACACATGTACATTTCTGAACTAGTTTCTGAATGAGTGGTTAAAGAAAAGATTATGTTAAGGGATAATCCAGATCACATGCCTGAATTCCTGAATATGTTTCATCAAGGACTTTTATTTATTTACTGCTATAGCCCCTGTGTCCAGAATAGCACAGAGAATACTTAAATCAATTAAGAAAACAATGGACTGTCTGTGTATATTTATAATTTCTCAGTGAAACTGGGGGGAGAAGGGTGACAATTATCAGAAGAAAGGAGACTGAGTATAAGAATGTGAAATGATAACTATGTGCACTGCAGAGGCAAACAAACAAGTAGAATTGGATTAAAAACCAAAATGTCTTTCATCCTGCCAAAGGCCAAGTTCCTCTCAATGACCAGATGTGCCAAGCATTTGCGATCTGAAGCAATGCTTTCACTGTAGGGTTTTAAAAAATATTCTAGGGGAAAAAAATTCTAGGAAATGTGTTTGTTGTTTATTTGCCTCTGGTTAGTAATGGAATTACTTCAAAGAAATAATAAGAATCTACTTTTTTATGTAATATAGACATTTCAGATAGAGCAGTAACTATAATCCTGGAAACAAATTCCTTGCTGAGTCATTCACCCTTGCTCAAGACAAGCTTTCACTTTGCATTGAATGTTAATGTGACGTTTCTGCATTGCCCCCCATTCCTTCTCCCAAGTCAGCTAGTCAGTGATTCCTCTGTGGCTGGAGTGATACTGTCCTCCCAGAAGGGTCAGGCAAATTCTGCTCAGACACTTCCAGGGATCCCCACATGCCTTTTCACTTCCAAGGACCCATTCATGAACTTTTCCCCAAAGGCCCATGAGTGAAAGACCTCATTGTAATACCAACTATGCATCAGGAAGAAAGATCCATTTGTTTTTTCGAAATGTATTAACTGTACCAAGCATGCTGGTACAATTCCAGCCCAAACTAAAGCAACTTTGAGTTAGTCTATTTCACTTGCCATGAAGCGTGGGATTTCCATTGAACTTTTGAAATAATGAAAATATTGGGAGTCACTGAAAAATCTTATTTCAGGGAGATATATATTTAAAAGATCATTTTTGGTTGTATGGGGAGCAAAAGTCAAGTCAGGGAGTGCCACCAGAAGGTTGTTTTGGTAGTGAAAGAGAGATCTGTTCATTAAAAAGGCATCAAAAATGCCCTTTGAAGTAAAATTGACCAGCTCCAAGTGTGGGCTTCAACTGTGCTAAGGAAAAATCTACACTGTGGAGATGAAAACTAACAAGGCTTTACAAGCTACTGTACTGAGCATCTCCCCTGAATAATCTCTGTAGCTGTCACCAGGTGGCAGGTGTTGGAAACCTGGGTCATGGTGTTGTTACAAAAGAGACAAGGGGCTCAAAATTGAGACACTTGTGCTAAACCTATGTCACCAAACTGAGACTTCAATACCTAAACTAATTTTAGTTTCAGCCTTTCTATGAATATAACCTTTAACCAGTCAACCTGGAATTACCTGGCTAGCACTAGTGAGGTAATCCCTGATAAAACCTCTTCCATCCCCCATAAGTAGGGTACCTAAACCTGAAAACAATCTACTCTTTTCCCCCATCTGCCTATAAAAGCCTTCCATTTTTTATAGCTCCTTGGTGCTCCTTTCTATTTACTATGTAGGATGCTACCAATTCATGACTCATTCAATAAAACCAATAAGATCTTTAAAATTTACTCAGTAGAATTTTGTTTTTTAATAGTATGTAACCTTTATGGTTAGGCCTTTGTAACCAAGGGCAAGTGAGAGAGGTGCAGTCCACATGATTTGGTCCATAAATGCAAAATTTATGATCAATATAAATTAGCCAACTACCCACTACTGGCAGGGCTGAATTATGACTTTCATGGGCCCTGGGCACTTTTAAATTGTGGGTCCCTTCACTTTTAAAAATTGTGTTAAAATATATATGACAAAATTTACCATTTTAGCCATTTTAAGTGTACAGTTCAGTGGCATTAAGTACATTGGAATCATTTTAATATATTATTTTTACCTATTTATTTTTATTCTGATTTTAAAAAAATTAAAATTAAAATATTTTCATGGGTCTTTAGAAGTATCATGGATCCTAGACACTGTTTGCTGTGTCTAATGAATAAGTGTTCCCTGACTATTAGATGGCAAAAAAGGGAAAGAAAGAGCAAAATTGAAATGTACTCAAACTCACTTTATAGTTCACATACACAAAATGACATTCAAACTTGCTTTTCCTTTCTGTAAGGATATACTAACTCCAGGAAGTAGTGTATCTGAGTAGGTGAAACATAGGACTCAGGCATACTGACATCAAATCCTATTTTTGCCCTTCAGTGTATCACAGCCAGCAAAGGTGGGGGGCCCAGACAGGCCCAGCAAGGAGCCCCAGGGGAACAGTGGCAGCAGACTCAAGAACAGCACCAGCTCCAGGCCAGGAATCGGGCAGAGATTCCAGATCAAGCCCAGGACAGATCCCAGGGTTTCAATGGGGGAGAATCCAGAGTCCAGTAGAGGACATATGTCTCAGTCACAGCTGCAAACTAGAGCATGGGAATATATAAAGAAACAGAAAACTGAGGGGAGAAGAGCCAATGCCAGCCAGGCCTGCTGCGTGCTGCTTTTCAAGGGCCTGACTTGCGCCCTTGGGCACTTCTCTTCTCAAGCCTCACTTTCCCCTCTATGCAATAGGGATTGAACTAATGATCTCTAAGGTCCAATGAATCATTTGTATGTCTCCAGCTTCCTAATAGCTCCACCATTTTTTTTCTGCTCTAGCTCTAGACCAGGGGTCTTCAAACTATGGCCCGCAGGCCATATGCAAATACAAATATTGTATTTGTTCCGTTTTGTTTTTTTACTTCAAAATAAGATATGTGCAGTGTGCATAGGCATTTGTTCATAGTTTGTTTTTTTAAACTATAGTCCGGCCCTCCAACGGTCTGAGGGACAGTGAACTGGCCCCCTGTTTAAAAAGTTTGAGGACCCCCTGCTCTAGACTGATAAAATTCAGAGATTAATATCCAAGTTTTAGAGTAGAAGTTGCAAATGGTAGCTGCTGGGCCAAATCTGACTCACAAGTGAGCTTTGTTTGACCTGTTCAATGTTTTTATACTTTGAATTATTTGATAACCCCCCAAAATCAGGAGATGGCTCATAAAACTCTGAACTTCTGCCTTTTCTTGAAAAGAGGGCAGCTCTCCCTTCTTTGGCCCCATGTTTCCATATGGTCTTGGCTGGAACTAAGTAGGGGCTGTCCCTGTTATTATTTAACTAGAGGCCTGGCGCACAAAAATTTGTGCACTCAGGGGAGGGGGGGTCCCTCAGCCCCACCTGTGCCCTCTCACAGTCTGGGACCCCTCAGGGGATGACCAC
Source organism: Myotis myotis (assembly GCF_014108235.1). Taxonomy (NCBI): domain Eukaryota; kingdom Metazoa; phylum Chordata; class Mammalia; order Chiroptera; family Vespertilionidae; genus Myotis; species Myotis myotis. The sequence goes on along the minus strand of NW_023416317.1, from coordinate 29,496,824 downwards.
CTGCTGGCTTAGGCCCGCTCCCCAGGGGATTGGGCCTAAGATGGCATCAGACATCCCTCTGGAAGCCCGGCAGCCCTCGGGGGATGTCCCCTTGCCAGCGGGGAGCAGGCCTAAACTGCACTCGGGCATCCTTAGCGCTGCTGAGGAGGTACGAGAGGCTCCCATCACCACTGCTATACTGGCAGCCATCAGCCTGGCTTCTGGCTGAGCAGAGTTCCTCCCATGTGAGAGCACCCTGACCACCAGAGGGCAGCTCCTGCATTGAGCGTCTGCCCCCTGGTGGTCAGTGTGTGTCATAGTGACCAGTCATTCCTAGTCTTTCTGCTGTTAGGGTCAGTTTGCATATTACCCTTTTACTATATAGGATAGAGGCCTGGTGCACGGGTGGGGGCCGGCTGGTTGGCCTTAAAGGGTGTCCCAGATCAGGGTGGGGGTCCCGCTTGGGTGCCTGGCCAGCCTGGATGAGGAGATGATGGCTGTTTGCAGCTGGTCACACCCCCTTCAGGGTGGGGGTCCCCACTGGGGTGCCTGGCCAGCCTGGATGAGGGGCTGAGGGCCGTTTTCAGGCTGGCGGGTGACTGAAGCTCCCAACCTCTCCTTTTTTCTTTTTTCTTTTTTTATTCTGGGATTTATTTACCTTCTGTGGCTGTCACTGGAGCTAAGAGCCGGCTTTAGCTCTGAGGCTCGGCTCCAGCTCTGAGACCTCAGCTGCTGATCTGGGTTTATTTGGATTCTATCATTGAAACACTGTTTCAGCTCCAGCTCCGAGGCTGGCTGGCTAAAAGCAGATTTCTGGGGATTGTTTAGCTTCTATATTTGCAACATTGTTTCTTAGACTGCAAGCTCAGAGGCCGGCAGCGGCAGGCGGGAACCTTGGCTTCCTCCGTCACTGGAGCAAGCAAGCCTCATGTTCGCTTCAGCTGCCTGGCTGCCGGCCGCCATCTTGGTTGGCAGTTAATTTGCATATCTCGCTGATTAGCCAATGGGAAGGGTAGCGAAGTTACGGTTAATTACCATGTTTCTCTTTTATTAGATAGGATTCTTTTTGTTAATCCTCACCTGAGGATATTTTTCCATTGATTTTTAGAGAGCGTAGTAGGGAGGGGGAGAGAGACAGAGAGAGAAACATCGATGTGAGAGAGTCACACCAATTGGTGCCTCCCTCATGTGCCTGGAATCAAAGCCTGCAATGGAGGTATGTGCTCTTGACCGGAATCCAATCTGGGACCCTTCAGTCTGAGGGCTGACACTCTCTACCGAGCCACACCAGCTAGGGCAGAGCTGCTCCTTTTAGATGAAGCATGCATGTTTCATGGTGCCACAGTCTCCCCCAAACCATTTAACTCTTGTGCTGTTCCTATAGGTAGTTTGATTTGCAGTTAAAGGTCACAACTTTTTTCTTGCTGAATTTCATCTCTCTAGTGTCCAGGTGCTGTCCATTGTGAAGAAGCTTGAAGCTGACCTTCAGACCTCCTAATCCATCCCCTTGTGATCCTGTCTGAACAAAACTTCTGAGCGCTGATCAACATCACATCTACTAGGGTGATTTTGATTCAAAGTGCAGTTTTCCCTGTCACCAATCTGCCCCTATCTTCTGCCAATGTTCAATCAGAAGACATGGAGTTCCCTGACAAAATGTTGCTCTTGGCCCTGGCCGGTGTGGCTCAGTTAGTTGGGCCTTGTCCTGTGCAATGAAAGATTGCTGGTTCGATTCCCTGTCAGGGCACATGCCTGTATTGCGGGCTCAATCCCTGGTAGAAGGTGTGCAGGAGTCATCCAGTTAATGTTTTGCTCTCACATCCATGTTCCTCTTTCTCCCTTCCCTTTCTTCCCCCTCTTCCTTCCTCTCTAAAAATCAATTTAAAATCTTAAAAAAAAGTGTTGCTTGGCTTTTCAGGACATTGACTAGATAGTTCAGAGGTGCCTGTCTTCAAGGATCCAGTCAATTAAAGCCTGGAGGACTGAATGGGGGAAGTGCCAGGTGGAAGCTGTCACTGAGAGAGAGAGGGAAAGACACACACACACACACACACACACACACACACACACACACACAGGGGGAGAAAGAGAGAGAGAGACACCAACGAAGACAGCATGGGAATCAGGAACCACAGGGGTGATACAGGCTATGTGCCCACCTGCCACTGCCATTACTGCCTGTGTTAGCTCCATGTTTCTTCATAAATGGGTTCTGCTTTTCCTCTACCAGACATCTCAATTACAACTGAACTAGAACAGAATGAGCTTTGTAAACAGTTCTACAGGAATTTTCTCATAATAGGTTGAAACAATTCAAGAATAATTTTAAGTCAAAATGATACAGACTAGAATAAAGAAATTCAAGAGCAGGATCATATTCTGAATTTTTTTCCTGAATAAGTTTTAACATTATCCACTCTGTAATTTTCTCTCCTCTTCCCCTCCCCATCACTGCATATTATCATTTCTACAAACTAAATATCCCTGGGACCTCTACACTCTATCTCCAGAGCCTCTGCTTTGGTTCAAGCAGCCCACCCTGCTCCCAGCTCCCCACAGACTCTCACCATCTCCTCACAGCTGTCAGGGTAAAGGTTCGAAGCACAAATCACGGCATCTTACTTTCCAACTTAAAATCTCTGAGGACCTCTCACTGACTCCAGGGTGAAAGCTAAGTTTCTTTATTTGATGCTGGAATCCTGCTGATGCCTGGCCTTGCCTCCCTCCCACATCTGGTACCCATACTCTCCAGTACAGAAGAGATCCTACATGTTTTGTCTCTCGGTTTTTGCTCTTGCTATTTTTTTTCTACCTGGAAAGGGTCCCGAGTTCAATTCCAGTCAAGGCAATAAAAAAAAAAATTAACAGAAGCTTTTCCCACTCTTTAACTCCTGTTCTTGCTCCTCACTCTCTGAGGATAGGAATATACCATTAAAGTCAAAGTAAAGAGCTGTCAGTGTGTGTTCCTGGACTCCCCATGAGTACTTGCCTAATGAACAGTAAGGCTGAGAGGCAGCAGAGGGTAGAGACCATGGACTCTAAAGACAGACCAGGTTCAAATCTCAGCTCCTTACAGAGTCATTTTGAGCAGGTCATTTTACCTCTGTATGCCTTAATTTCCTCATCAGTAAAAAGGGGATATTAACAGTATCCACCTATAAAGTTGTTGAATGGGTTAAATGAATTAACTAGGTAAGGCTCCTAGAACAGTATAAGAGTTTTTGCATAGGAAGGGCTATAATGAGTGTTTGCTATTCTCGGTTTTCGGACAATAGTATCCCTCCAGCCCACAAGAAGGAGACTTAAGTCTTGTGCTACACTACATGTGTAGGGCCCCAGTTGTAGAGTTCAGTTGGAGATGCCCATGAGAGTAGCCATGCTGAAAGCTGGTGCTATAGACAGAGCCTTCTCAACCAGGAGGCTCCTTGCTGCCTAGGCATGTAGCTGGAAGAGCCAGGCTATGTGCTCACATACTGGCCATCAGTGGTCACAAGCCTCGCCACCACCAAGTCCTGTTCCTCTGGTCTTTTTGTCATCTGCTTGTCATAATGTGAGGCTGGTGTGCCATGTTTACTTAATAGACAGAGAGAGAAGGCAATTTGATTTGCATCCTGCTGCTAGGGTCCTGTATCTTCTGTATCCAAATAATTCAGAATCAAAGCAGAAGCTTGCAAAATGCTTCCTAGGGAGCTCCACTGCACTCATGCGGCTTCTCCCCTTCCCCCAGTGCTCGGGCCATTCTGTCATTTGTACATGCTTCTGTTATAGCACATAGCACAGTAGCATACTAAATTTTTCAGTTCTAAAAAAATAGAGATTGTAAGACATATTTTAATCTATTAACTTAATAATAGATATCTGGGTCAGAGGAACCCATAACATTAAATGAACTCACTTATTAACACATCTGATTTCAGAAGCTTTAAACTGTGTTTTTTTTTAAGTGTGTGTGTGTGTGGGGGGGGGAGATGATTTTGTTACACTCTTTCCAACAAACTCATCAACTTGGTGGGGTCAAGGATAGTGTGTCCCTCTCCCCAACCCCCTCCCATCTAGGCCATGTCTATTGATGCCCTGAAAATGTTTCATTAGGAAAATTTTCTAGAAGCTCCCTTAGTTGCTATGGCAACCCAAAATTAGTTTCACAGTCTTGTGTACCACGGGAAGCCTTGCTGAGGAGGGCTGCCTGCTGACCTGGACTCTGAATCAGGCTGCATATGCTGGCCTTCCTTCCTGGACAACCGGAACAATGCAATGATGGAAATAACACACTTGCAACGAAAACCTCAGGGATACTCTTGCTGATGTAAAACGATTTATTTTTAAAAATTCTGTTGTCTCTATTGTCAGATTTTTGTATCAATGTAAAAAAAAAAATACAAAAATACCACACACTTCTCAAAGTTTTTTCTCAGTGAGCCCTAAATAATTTGAACAAAGGACTCTCAGTGGAGAGTTAGAAAGTCTATGCTCACGGTTCAGTAATTTGTTGAAACCAGTTATCCACCAAAAGTTTAGAGATTCCAGCTAAGAAAGAACTGCTATAAATAGAAGAATAGCTTCCATTTCCTAAGCACCTATTAATGCTCCAGGCACTTTATGCGCACTTATTTGACAAACATTTATATATCACTTACTATGTGTCAGGCACTGTTCTAAGTACTTTGCACATATTAGTTTATTTGATCTTCATAACAAGCCTGTGAGGCAGCGTCTATTATCCCCATTTTACAGATGAGGAAATTGAAGTACAGAGATGTCACAAGGTCATACTGCTAGTAAGCTATACAGACAAAATTCAAACCTAGGCTGCCTAACTTCAGAATTTGTGCTCCTAGTCAAGTTGCTATATATAGCCGCTTTCAATAATACAATAAATTAGGTGTTTCTATGCTAACTGTAGAGATTGGATACTGAGGCTCAGTTAGGTCACATGTTTTTATGGCTTTTCGGCTCCTGACCACATTCTGACCTGGGAAATTCTGGAAGCTTTCCTAAGGGTTAGAATCAACCTTTCATTTTCCACCTCCCAAACCCACATTAATAGGATTTTTATAATACTTCTTTCAAAATTATTTTTAGGAGAGTAGGAGGCCCAATCTTTATTTTGAAATATTGATCTAAAGCATACACTGGCAGGAGTTGAATATGTAAGCTTAATGAGTTTAATTAATTAGATGAGAGTGCTTCTTTTAAGTTCACAAAATAACTGCCATTTGAAGGATGAGCTGGTGGTTAGAATAACAGTTACTTAAATGCTGAAAGCATTCAATTGTACTATCCTAAGAAAGTGCTCTTGGAATATGGAAGCGTGATTTCTTCCATCGGTGAGAGATTTGTCCGTAGGGAGAAGACATAAGTTGATGCTCTAAAGTTGGGGTCACTTTCCCCAGGCCAAAATGTGAGTCCTTTGAACATATCACAGTAGAGTGACCAACCATCCTGGTTGGCCTGAGACTGTCCTGTTTTTAGCACTGAATTCCTCACCCCAAAGAAACCCACCAATCCTTGGCAAACTGGGACGGTTGGTTACCCTAAATTAAGGACCAGTAATTAATGAAAATTTGTGGGAGAAATTCCCTGTTGTATGGAGAAGGGGAAGTGAGCAGAGAGGTGAAGGGCATTCCAGGCAAAAGGAGCAGTTTGAGCAAAAGCCCAAGGTATGAAATGTTATGGTGGTTTGTGGGAGTTGCAAGGATGTCATATGACTCTAGTTTGAAGTTGAGAGAGGAGGCACAGTGGAAAGTGAGGGGTGGCTGGCCAAATATGAAGCTGATAGAATCTGAAATGGGCAGATAGAGCATTATGAATCTCAATGCCAAGATATTTATCCTCAGTGCTAAGGAGCAATTATCAGGACCGGGAGCCCTTTTATGGTGCTGGTGGTGGTCTTTCTAGGTTCTTGGTTAATTTAGACAGAACAAAATTGGCTTGGCTTACGAAATCTTAACTCAGGGGTCTCCACAAATTTTTGCTCATTTGAAGACTATGTATCCCCTTGCATATTGTTAAATTGACCTTTAAAATATTTATCATAAGTATAATCATTGCAAAGGATATGGTTTCTGGCACTTTATAAATATTGCATTTAAAAATAAACTATTGCCCTAGACCCGTGGTCGGCAAACTGCGGCTCGCGAGCCACATGTGGCTCTTTGGCCCCTTGAGTGTGGCTCTCCCACAAAATACCACGTGCAGGTGCACGTACAGTGCGATTGAAACTTCGTGGCCCATGTGCAGAAGTTGGTTTTCGGCCTGGGCGAGTCTATTTTGAAGAAGTACTGTTGATATTTGGCTCTGTTGACTAATGAGTTTACCGACCACTGCCCTAGACAGTTTGTCTCAGTGGATAAAGCATCAGCCTGTGGACTGAAGGGTCCTGGGTTTGATTCTGGTCAAGGGCATTACCTCGATTGCAGGCTCCTGCAGGGCCTGGGCCCTAGTCAGGGCTCAAACAGGAGGCAACCAATCAATGTTTTTCTCTCACATTAATATTTCTCTATCTTTCCCTCTCTCTTCCACTCTCTCTAAAAATCAATGGAAAAATATCCTCAGGTGAGGATTAAAATAAAACAAAGCAAAAATAATAAACTATTGCCTGCCTGGAGTGGGTCAGCTGTTTGAGCATTGTCCTATGCACCAAAAGGGTGCTGGTTCGATTCCCAGTCAGGTCACATACCTCTGTTATGGGTTTGATCCCCAGTTGGGGCATGTAGGGAAAGCAACCAATCGATCTCTTGCTCTCTTTTTCTTGTTCTAAAAGTCAATAAGGATATATCCTTGGGTGAGGATTTTTAAAATGTTTTTTAAAAAAGTTTTATTATCCAATGATTCACATTCTCACTAACACCAAAATACCCAAAGCTCCCCAACACATGCACACCCTGTTTTGGTGCACCAAAATGAGATTCAGGATTGGTGAGGTGTGCCTTTCTTTTGTATAGAGGAAGAAGGATAACTGTAAAACGATAGGTAGGAATGGAGAACTTGCAGGATACAGACCTCCATCAATCATTAGAAAAAAGAACTAAGGAAGCTGAGGATCTGAAAATTGATTCTCTTAGAATCACCTTGCCCTTAAACTCCTTGGAAAGTCTTCATGTACCTCTAAGGCTGCACATACCTCAGGTTGAAGGCCACTGTCTTAGGAGACATTACTGCTAACTTGAGTGGGAGCTAGGATAGAAATGTCACCCCCTTAGGTCTAGAATGAACTTTTTAAGCAAGAATTTTGTAAGAAAAATAAATCTCTTTTTGTAATAAATCTTAGCCTTTGCCTTAACTTTGTGATTTTTTAAAATCTTTATTGTTGAAAGTATTATATGTGTCCCCCTTTACCCCCCATCAATCCCCTCCAGCCCACTCCTGTCCCACACCCCAGGCTCTCACCACCCCACTGCCTTTGCCTTAAAACTTTGAAGATGCTTGTCTTAGGAGGGCTTCTGCACCTTGAGCTTTCTGTAGAGACAGAACTTCTTAACCTTGGGTCCTCCACTGGTGGTTGTCCTCAATAGGCAAAAAAATACCAGGGATGTCTTTCCTATATCTACCCTGATTCATAGGGGCTGACCCCAGGAAAATATCCCAATGGAGTTAATATCTTTGGTGGTGGTGGGCAGATTCTTATTTCAAACACATAGAAAGGAAGATGGGAATGGACCCAGAAGTCTGATATTCTTCAAACTAGGTACTTGGCACAATTTCCTCTCTCTCTCTCTCTCTCTCTCTCTCTCTCTCTCTCTCTCTCACACACACACACACACACACACACACACACACACACACACACACACACACACACCAAGATGTGGAAATGTTTTAAACAGGAGTAAATCTATTTGGCTGAAGTGTGAAGAATGAATTGAGTGGATCAAGACTGAAAGTAGTGAAACCACTTAGGAGACCTTTATGATCCATGAAAGAGATGAAGGAATGTACAGATTTTAGAGATGTTAAAGAAAAGGAAAGGACTTATTCAACTTGATTGGGTGAAGGTGATGAGAGAGAGGATGGGGTCCAGGATGAGTCCTATTTTTCTGATATGGGCAATCAATGAATAACATACTACTCACCAATCAACTATGAAGAAAATAAGTTTGAGAAGCTGACAAATTCAATTTTTGTATGATTAATATGAAGTGCCTGCTGGATAGACAATAATAATTATAAAGTAGGCAGTTGAATATATGGATCTGGAGTCTAAGAAAGGGGTCTGGGTTAAAGATACAAGTTTAATAATCAGTAGTGTATTGTTGGAAGTCCAAGCTATGGGAGAGGGTTAAATTACCCAGAGAGAGAGGGTTCTAGAAAGACACAAGGAGAGGGCCAAGTGCAGAATCCTCAGAACAACAAACATTTAAATCTGGGCAAAGAAGAGAAGCTAGCCAAAGGGATGAATAGTCCTAGAGTCAAAGGCATAAATAGTCCTAGAGTCAAAGGTCTAAAAATATGCACTGGATCTCTCCTAGAGAGATGCAAACAAAAAGAAATTTTTACCCAATCCCATTGTCCCATTAATAATTCCCCCATTTTGTTCCTTCCTCAAAATACTAAACTTCTGCAAAGAGTTGTTTCCAATTCCTCATCTCCAACTCTCCCCTTAGAATGCAGCAGCTTAGCTTCTGCCTTTTTCATTCTACTGACCTTGATCTCTTGAGGATCTTCAGGCTATCTTACCAATGGTCTTTTCTCATCCCAGTTCTTTGGAGATGATGCCAGAAAGCACCTGTAGGGGTGTGGGAAAGTGAGAAAGAAAAGGAAAGGAAGCCAATAAATGGTGCCTTATCAAGTCAATTACCACTGTGAGTAACTACAGTTTAATCCTTATGGGAAACTATGGGAGTCAGTGTAGAGCATGGGCTCAGAGTTATCTTAAAGGATGTGGGGTCTGGGGTATTTTTACACCAACTTTAGTTAGTAAATGGTTGAGGACTGCTGCATTAGAGAGAGGATAAGGAAACACTAATTCTCCAGCATTTCTGGCTTGACACAGCTGGGTGAGAGGCTGCAGCAGCCAAAGGTCCCTAGACAGTTGGAGTCAGAAGTCCTGCCCATAAAATCTAAGAGTATATGAACATGTAATGACTGGGTCTGCCATATCACTTCTTCTTTATCTCCCCAACATATTTTACTCTGCCCCACCCTTTCTTGAAGTATTCTCTTTCTTTTATTTCTGTCCTGATACCCTAACTGGTTCTTATTCCTGTCTTTGCCCTCTCAATCTCCTTGAATGGTTATTTTTCTTTCTTCTACCCTTTAAACAAGAGGAAACTGGAAGGTGGAACTTCAGTCCTCAGTCCTCTGTTCTTTGTTTCTTTTCACACTTACTTGATATATTTTTTTCTAGCCTCATTATCTCAACCCTTGCTTCTATGCAGATTATTCCCTGTGTGTTGCCCATAATTATGTTGAATGACTTAGCTGTTGAGATCAAGATTTATTTAAAAGTCTTCAGGAAAAAATACTTTGAGTAGCTTGTATAACTCAACAGACTGAAAAAAATCTATAAATGTGTGCTGGGAGTCATTCAGGAATTACACTTCCCACTGACAGTGTGAGAAGCAGCCTCAATATATGACTCAGCTTGCAATCAATGGAGCATTATGCTTCAAGGAAATGGGAAACTCTCATACCAATTTAGAATGTGTCACTAAATCTAGTCTGACTCTTTGTCCAGAAAAAAGTATAGCTCCCTACTGTCAAGGCCTAAGCTCTTGGGATCTTCGTATGTTTCCTGGGTAGAGCTATAATTAACAAGGTTTGCTATCAAGTAAATCAGCATGATGCATGCCCTCAAATCAGACCACTGAGAGGTGTGTGTGTGTGTGTGTGTGTGTGTGTGTGTGTGTGAGTGAGAGAGAGAGAGAGAGAGAGAGAGAGAGAGAATGATTGATGGTGGTGAATAGGGAAGGGTGGAGTGGTTCAGTGGGGTGGTGGAGGTGGAGCCTAAGCGAAGAGTAAAGGATGGCTGAGTAGACAGGTCTTTGGTTGACTCTGGCTGCATCAATCCCACTGGCAGTTCAGTGAGTAGTGAAGAGGGGAGAGAGTTTTAGACTGGCCTGGTCTTTTACAATCATCATTTACAAATTCCCTTTAACCTCTATCTTTGACTCATTTTTAAGAATGGAGCACTGAAAATTTGGTTGAACGCTCTGAGCACATGGCAGGGACTTCATCAAGAAATGCCAAGAATTCTGATTTCTGATTTTTTATATGACTTGTTTAAAATTTTGTTTTTAGGCCCTGGCCAAGTAGCTCAGTGGTACCAATATGCCAAGGTTATAGGTTTGATCTTCGGTCAGCGCACATACAAGCATCAACCAATAAATTCATAAATAAGTAGAACAGCAATAAAAATAAAAAAATAAGTAAATTGTTTTGTTTTTGCTTATTTTCTTTCTAGAAGCATAAAGATATTCTGTTTGTCTCAGGGTTATGAAATTTCACTAAGATACGTCTTGATGGGGGTCTGTTTTATGCTGGGCACTCTATAGGCCCCTTGGATTTGCAAACTTTATAGTATACTGTGCTGAATTATTTCAAGGATTACTTCCTCCCCTCAGTTTCTTCTGTTCTCTCTTTTTGGACTGTATTTGGATGTTTTCTTACTGACAAGGTCTTCTAATTTTCTTACCTTTTCTGTCTAATATCCTATCTTTTTGCCTTTTTGCTCCATACCATGGGACACAGCCTTAATCTTTTTATTTAAAAAAAATTCAACTATCATGTTACAAATTTAAAAGGCTCCCTTGTGGTAGTGAAAACACAATACAATGTATAGGTGATGTGTTGTAGAACTGTGCACCTGAAGCTTGTATAATTTTGTTAACCACTGTTACCCCAATAAATTCAATAAAAAGGAAAGAAAATAAAGGCTTCCTTTGTGTTCTCTGAACATCCCTTTTTATAAGTACAACCTTTTCTTCTTTTATTAATGCAATATCCATCTCTCTGAGAATTTTAGTGATTTAAAACAATGTTTTTTTGCCCAGCTCAGTGGTTGAGCACTGACCTATGAACAGAAGGTTTGATTCCCAGTTAGGGCACATGCCTGGGTTTCACGCTCAGTCCCCAGTGTGGGGTGTGCAGGAGGCAGCTAATCAATGATTCGTTCTCATCATTGATGTTTCTATCTCTCCCTCTCCCTTCTTCTCTGAAATCAATAAAAAACATATATTTTAAAAGATGTTTTCGCTCTCTGGATAAGTTCTGTTTCCTCAAAGTTATCTTTATCTGTGTGCTTGTTTTGGTCTTTCTGAGTGTTTCCCTAGATGTGTGGTGATCTTTGGCCTCTGCTCACATTTAAGGACAGGACATAAAAACTGAATGGAAGCTCTGAGAGCATGAATTGGGACTTGTCAATTCTTATTTCATTGTACAGTGGTCTAGCAGGGCCAATCAGTTGCAAATTCCCTTGTCAGAGTTTGGAAGTCTTTCTGCTGAGCTGGTCAGAATGCTCAGAGAAGAATCTTCTAGTCTCCTGGACAGTGCAAGCTTGGTTGCCAGTATTCTGGGAGCTGAGTGGGGGAAGTCTGGTGGTTTCAACATTCAGTATGTAAATATTCACACCCTCCTGTTTTCTGTACGGCTGTCCTCATAGTCAACTGTGCCTGATGTCCCCTAATGCAGAGACCCTCAGGCTTTTCTCCTCCAGAGAGCCTTCTTCTCCACTCTCAGAGGAATGGCTAGTCTCCCATTAGGGGGGGGAGAGATAGTTGCCCTGCTGTGTGAATTGGAAGGGCATCTAGGGATCTGACAGCTTCTTAAAATAACTTTCAATCCACCCCTTTTATCTCAAACCCTTATTTTGGACCCACTTCCAGAGGTACCTAACGCTGCCGATTCAAGAGACCATTGGGTTTTGCAGTGTGAATCAAGTTGCTTGACATCTTTCACTATTACTGACTTAGGATTCAGTTTACTAGGATCTGCTAAGCCAGTTAAACTTGTCCAGGCATTTTCTAACTTTCAAAATTTAGCTGTCTCCTCTTCTTTTTGCCCTTGTGCATTTCTGTCCTTAATTTTTTTCTTCCTAGTTGTTTTTAGTGAGATTTTGAGAGAGAGAGAGTGGAGATTAATTTGTGCTTTCTATTTGTTATTTTAATTTAGGCATCATAGGACAAAACCTTGGATGCTCCACCTTAGTCAGGTCCCTCCTTTACGAAACAGAGGTGGTGAGGGAGAGGCTTAGGCCCTTAGAGGAGCTTCAGAAGAATAAAATCCTGTGAACCTAGAAAATTCAACTTCTTCTCAGGCCAGAGACTATGGGTATTCTTGCAAGCCAGTCCCCACACCTCCTGAGGCTATACATGTACTATTTAAGGCTCACTGGAGAGGAGGCTCATGACCCACTGCTGCATCTTATCCTCTACAATACTGCTCATTCTGCAGGGTTTTGTCTACACTTCACATCTTCTTTCACCTCATTCAACCTGAATGAGTATCTCTTGGTCATCTTCCCTGCTCTAGAAAAGGTAACTCTTCCCCGATAACTTCTTATCCATCAACTGTTAGAAACAAAACTGATTTTTTAGAACATCTGAGAATGCTGAAGATGAAAAGAACTTAGAAAATACTGAGTTTAACCTGGCTACTTTAGAGTTGAGAAACTGGTAGGTCCTGAGGGGTTAGTTGATTTGCTCAAGGTCACATAGCTGCACAACAGCAGAACTAACAATAGAACTCCATCCCTAGTCAGCAGCCTGTGCCCAATACCACCTGCTGTGTGGGCAGGCTGCCAATCTGCATGTCCACATCTCCTTAAAGATCATTAAAGTGGTTCATAAACCATCTTACAGCTGAAGCAGTGTGTTGTAATTTTTATCACGTTGATGATTATTACATCTAATATTAAATACCCAGCATGAGAAACCACATCTCAAGTTTTTAAATGTAAAAGTCTTGAGGATTAATGGAGAAAAAAGAGAGAGCTTATTTTGCATATAGGAAATTTAGTAACAGGCTGGCTGTTGTTCTTTGCCTGTGTTTACAGAGGGTACAGAGGGGTGATATAGTGAAGCAGCTGATGGGCAAAGGTAGGAAGCTGGAGTGAGCCACCTCTAACCCCAGTACTTCTACTGGGCCTAGCCCTGGTGACCCCCTTCTCCTTTTGTTTGTGAGTATTTTGACAGTCATAGCTAAGCAGAGACACTGGTATATTACATATCCTATATAATAAACGCCTAATATGCTAAGTGTCCGGTTGTCCGTTCAACCAATCAAAGCATAATATGCTAATGTATGCTAAGGCCGCTCAACCGCTCACTATGACGTGCACTGATCACCAGGGGACAGACAGTCGACCGGTTGACCACTTGCTATGATGTGTACTGACCCCGGTAGATCAGTTTACTGCTGGGATCTGGCCAATCAGGACTGAGTGAGAAGGGCTGGATATGCCCTGGAGCCCTCTTCTGGTCCCTCCCTGGCTGGCCAACCTCCTGCATCCCTCCCTGCCCTGATCGTGCACCAGTAGGGTCCCTCGGCCTGGCCTGCGTCTTCTTGCAATCCGGTACCCCTCGGGGGATGTTGGAGAGCCAGTTTCAGCCCGATCCCGCAGGCCAGGCTGAGGGACACCACTGGTGCATGAATTTGTGCACCAGGCCTCTAGTATTATTATATGTAATAGTAATCAATGTGATAAAAATTAGTGCAAACTCTGATTCATCTATAAAGTGGTTTACAAACCACTTTAATGATCTCTAAGGAGCCATGGACTTGAAGACTAGCAGCCTGCCTACATAGCAGGTAGTGCTAAGCACAGTTCCTGACAAGGGACCAGGGTTCAGACCAAGTCCTAGGGGAAGGACAGAGACTGATGAAAGAAATGGCCTAGGACTCCCAGAATACAGGAGGATTTTGGTGTATCAAGTGCAGACACTAGGATATTACTTAAGAAGATATTTCCCAGAGCAAGAATCGGGAGCAGTATGGGGAAAAGTTGCTAAGATTAAGTTGTTTCTTTTTTGCTTGTTTCAGCATTTAGTTCAACAAATGCTTGAGCAGTAAGTCAAATCAGATCTGGTAGACATTGGAGGTAGTGGACATTGCTCTACTTGACCACTGAACACACATTTCCCCCTTTTTTTGGTAATGGTATCTAATGTTTATTCCAATGGTCTATAGGCTTCAAGGAAACCTGATGCTACCCCTCTTCTGATTTAGAAATGGGATATATGATATGACGTATGGAATTTACCTTAAGCTCATAAACACCATCCCAATCACCACATTGATTGGATTAGAAAACATAAGTCCAACCAGCTTAAGCTCAGGACTTTGGTTCAACAAGTAGGAGAGGGAAAGTGCTCTTTTTCCTTTCATGTGAACAAAAAAGCATGTGGGTCCCAAAGCCTCTGGTAGTCATCTTGACACCACAAAGGGAGAAGCCTGCCATGAATGGAGCCAATAATAGTGAATTTGAGATACAGAGAGAAACTGGGCTCTGATTCCATTATGTCAGCATTTGGATAAAGCCTGGCCTGACCCTCTGAACCTGTGCAGTTATATGAACAATTATATTCCCTTACTGCCCAAATCAGTCCATTTTACTTAATATAAAATAACATGTCAACATACTCATCTCTTTTGCATTTCTATGTATATGACTTCTCTAGTCAGTCAAAGGTATCTACTAACTACATGGTGGGGAGGATTAAGACTCCTAAAAAAGTAATGAGAAAAAAAAAAAGAGTTTAATTTTCTTTCTTTCTTTTTTTTAAAAAATTGATGTCAGAGAGGAAGGGAGAGGGAGAGAGAGATAGAAACATTAATGATGAGAGAGAATCATTGATCGGCTGCCTCCTGCCCGCCCCACACTGGGGATGGAGCCTGCAACCCAGGCATGTGCCCCTGACCAGGAATCAAACCGTGACCTCCTGGTTCATAGGTCAACACTCAACCACTGAGCCACACAGGCCGGGCTCAAACTCCAATTTTCGACTTGAGTCCAGAAAGGAGAAGAAACAGCGGGAGTAAGGAGGCAGACTCTTGTATAGTGACTTTAACCTTCCAGGCAACATCTCAGTAATGCTGTTAAATAGACTGTGGAGAAAGCTGACAGTAGAGGGGCTGTGGATGCCAATCTCTGTTTGAAAATGTGGGAGGGGAAGGCTCTGCACCAACATAGGTGACTAAAGCAGAGTGGAAGTGCAATGTGACATGAAGATAAGGTAGAGTGAGGGCTGAGTTGAACTCTGACTCTACTCATACACTTGTATGGTATGGAAGGGATCCAGAACATCCTGCATGCACTGTGAGGGATATAGAAAGTAGCTGATGGTGCAGTTGATCTTCCCGAAGCCTTTTCTCCTAACCTCAGATCACTCTACATCTTTATTTTTCTCACTCCCATCCTCAAAACTTTGCTGGCTCTCTTCCTCCCCCACTCCTTCAAGAGAAACATAAAATCTAGCTGAGCTTTGCAGGTCAGCCTAGCCTTTGGAGGCTCCTTTTGCTTCTGTAACGTTACTCCTTTTCTAGATCACTAAAGTTAAGGCCCAGGAGGCTTTCTGAATAATAAAGCATCTCTCCTCTTCCAAAGGGTGAAAGGCTAGAAATACATGTCAATTTTCTGTTCTGGTTTCATTTATATTCAGCACAAATAGTGTGTTTGCTTGAACATTAATTCTGTTTGCAAACAGCTACTCCCGGAGTTCCCTTTGGGTAAGTTTTGCCAAGACAGTGCCTCGGGGTTTTGTTTTGTGTTTTTTTTGGAAGGGGTTTGGATGAAGAATTGAACTAGTTATAACAGTTTGGTTTTTATGCAAGTCAGAGAAATGGTCAGGTCCTGGATTCAGACCAAGCTGATATGAGTGCTAGGGACAATTGAATGATGTCACTCGCTCTATTGCCTTTTATTTTCATCCTCTTTGGGAACATTCTTAGAGTTTTCTACAGAAACAGCCGGAGACTCTCAGTGACAATTGCCTCACTCAGCAGCTCCTTCATAAATACATTTAGATACTGTGCCTAGGACTGTTAAGTGTCCTAAGAATATCGACTCATTCAAAAGCAGTCCAGCTGCAGTTGGGAGAGTACCAACACTTGTTCCATAAAGATCTAGATTGCCTTTCCATATCAAGAGGCATCCAAAAGTTCTATTATGCTGGACACTCAGTTGATCCCCCAGCCTTCTTGTGAAAACGTTAGTTATGAGTGGTCTGAATACCATTCTTGAGTCTCCTCAAACTGTCTTTGATGCCTCCAGTGGGGAGATCACCTAGCATGATGGCTGCCCAGGGAACTGTCACGGAGATATATCACTTTTTAAAAGCCCCATCTTTCTTTTACACGTTTTCCCTTCTTCTTATGAATCTTCCCAACCACAATGAAATAAAATCTATTATAGTGTCCTGGAATGGTAGGAAAAAAGATAATAGGAAAAAGATGGCATGGCATATTCAGATATTTGAGAATTTAAAGGAGTATTCAAAAAGGTGTGAGCCGGGTTAAAGGACACCCCTGGGAGTCATTACCAGCCCCAGGCCTGAAAGGGGAAAGGGCAGCAAGTGAAAAACAGAACCAAGAGAGAACTATAGAGAGGGCCACAGGATTGGAGTAATGGGTTTCAGATAAAAAAAATACAACCACTGCTAACAGAGTGTGGGTGTAGGGAGATGTCCTGAATAATATTCTGCTCGGTGATCTCCTGCAGCTGTCGCCCATTGGCCAAACCAAGTAAAGCACATAGAGTTATATAGTCCATAAAAGTCAGCCCCGAATCACAGGGCAGGGTAAAGAGTGGATCTGGGGGGACAGAAGAAAAATCAGCAGTTACATCCTATCGTTTCTCACAGCTAGCACCTTGGTTCGGGCCTCGCCCTTTCTTGCCTGGCTTAGGGCAATGGCTTTTCTGCCTGTCCTCTTGATGCATCTGGTCCATTGCTTTGATACCCAGATCTGTTTCCAAGAGACTATATTCATTCTGCACGAGATAGGGTATACACCCGAGTCCAGGACCCAGTTCTGCAGTGTCAAGAGACCTTCCCTCAGAGACCTGATTAGTAAAATACCAGATATACTCGGGGATGCCCAAAGGAAGGCCTTCCTGGACCACGAACGTACTGATGCTAGACATATTTTTTAAATATCAAGGAATTGACTTGCAACTTCTAAACGCAAACAGACAGGTGGAAATGGACTGAGGCTGCACCCTGCCTCCTTCCTGAAGACCGGGTCACCCTGGTTGATCCGCGATCGCTTCAAACCCGTTCTCTACAAGGACAAAGGCTAAAGCGACCTGGGCAGGCAGTTTCCCGGGGCCTTGGACTATCCCACGGCGCCGGTAGGGGAAGTCCCTCAGTTCAGGCACCAATCCCGGGCACCCCTCGGCTTCTTCCACGTGGGCACCGACCGGGGGTTGGGAGGTGGGCAGCGGAGAGCGCAGGCGCAGTGCCCGCACCGGCGGCGCCCCTCTCCCCGCCCCGCCTGGCAGCCTCAGCTGCCCGGGCCGCGGTTTTCTTGGCACGGTGCTCGGCGGACTCGGCGGGCTGAGGCGTGGGGCAGCGGGCAGTCCAGGCGGGAGTACCAAACGCGCCTTCCTCGCCGCGACACGCAGGTAATCGGGCCCCGAAAGCCGGAGGGCAGCGGCTGGGACCCTGACCCGGCAGCCCCACAGGAAAGTGGGAGCGTGCGGCGAACCCCATAACCCGTTTTTAGCCATGGCACTTATAGGGGAAGAGTCCCTGTTTTGAGGTTGGGCAAAGCGCCCCGCCCTCTGCTCACGTCTGAAGGGCTGCGGAGACCCCAGCTACCTGCGCTGCTCTCTGCGAGAACCCAGGCACGGGTCGGTCGAGTCAGCATCAACTACGACCCCTGCACCCCCGTTTCCTGTCGGGTGTATGGATCCTTGCCAGCCTCCGTGATAAAGGCGAGGGGCGATTGCTTTCCTCGGGCCCAGAAGCCCATTCAAACAAGGGTGAGCCCCTATGGAGTCAAAGGTTCGATTTCAAATACAGTTTTGTGGGTTTTTTTTAAAGAATCCTGGATGGTTTTAGAAATATGGCCCAAATTAGTATTTTCCGTTAATCTCTTGTCTCAATGTCTGTGATTCTTGAACGCCAGTCCATATGGATTGAGATTTTCGTGGAGAATAAACGGTTTGTAGAAATCTTTCAACAACAAAAGGGTGAGCAGGCAGTGGAGGAAGGGACAGGCTGTGGCCGAGTGGCCGGAGGCCCAGGACAGGTTCCCACCCCGGGAGGAAAGCACCGACCCTCCCTGACCCGCCTCCGGGCGCCATAGAGTGTCTACGCCAAGTGCCCCGGTTTGGCCTCTTTTGAGAGGAGGTGTGGGTAGAAGGGTTGCGCTGGCAGCAGGAAGGACACTGCGTGTTGGGGTGAGTGGGGGCGCTGCACCGACCTGCATCTCCGTCCAAGCTTTGGCCGGGCTTGCCAACGAGGGGACGGACAGCCCGCTTCTGAGTGATGATTGAGAGCCACGAGGTAGTGACGCACTAGGAGGGGGATGGGGGCGCTATCCGCGGGAAGAGACTTTGATTGGGGTTGACCGTGTCCGTGGTGCTGAAGTGCCTCAAGCTCCGTCGTCTGCGTGCTTCCCGGGCTTCAGCCGGACTCCCGGTTCTATTCTGCACTTTTGCCAGAAATAGCCCATCTCCAAGGCAATGGCCAGAAGGGAACTGGCCCGACCCTTTGCAGATGGGTTGATGTTAGTTTCCTGCGGGCAAACGTGAGTCGCCTTAGGGGTGTAGATGAAGAAAGTGTATGCGGAACAGGCTTGATTACCTATATGCAAGTACACATAGTGAGCATAAACATGAATCTCATCTGTACATATGTAGGATAAAAGTATGTACATATACACAAGAACAGCGCACATGTAAATACACTGGTCCATGTTCAACGCCATCACACACTACAAGTCACACACTTTTCCAGAGCTTTTTAGTAATCCATCATTATTTTTTGACACCTCTATTGTTTCTGAACTCTGCAAAACCATTACTTTTCATAATCATCTGTTCCAAAGTCACAGAGCCTGTGGATTAGTGTTTGATATTTTGCAGAGCAATTATTTACACATATAGTATTTTCATTCCAAAACAAAGATAGTCTAGAAAGATATAAAATTGACATATTAGGTATATACAAAGTAGATATTCCTAAAGGAAGTTTAAACAAAAAGAATTAATGAAAATTTTAATACAGAACAATATCTAGATAACAATCTTATGGGAAGTTATCTGAAGAAAATGTGATTGAGATGTATTATAATTCTGGCAATTTCAAATATACTGGTGTTATATGGTTTATGAACATCTTAAAAGTTACAAAGATATCTATCAAAACATTGATATCTATGGTTTTTCTCCCACAAAATATGTTCATTGTAAGAAGTTTAGATACTAGAGAAGTGCATAAACCCAGAGAAAATGAGATCTTAGCTCATTTCGGGCGGCCCCCAGGCACCTGAGACTGGGCTGACTCCTCCCACCCCCCCTTGTCAGGAAGGACATCTGGTCTAATTAGCATATTACCCTTTTATTATTATAGATTACCTTTTAAACTCTACGTTTTTACTCCCACTTCATTCTTTTTAATTTTTTAATCTTCACCTGAGGATATGTTTTTTGTTTCTGTTTTCTATTTTTTTTTTGAGAGAGAGACAGATAGACAGAGAAACAACCCAGGATCAAACACACAATCTAGATATGTGCCCTGACCAGAAATCGAACCCATAGCCCTTTGGTGCTAATCTCAGCAGTTGTTTGTCTATCTAGCAACCTGACACTTTGCAGTTATTATAGAGGTTAGAACCCTCCTCAATTATTAGGTGTTTAAGAAGTCTGCTTCCTGGTGACCCTAGTAGAAATAATACTCTTTCAGTTTGGGATTGGAGTTTGATGGCGAGAAAAAGGTGATGGCATTAATCATATTCTAACCAGGCCCACTTTTTTTTTTTCCTGATCACTTTTAAATATTTCACTGGTAATGAGTCATGTTTCATCTTCCTTGCTGAGGCCACCTTGCACCATGGATGGTATTCTTACACACTCTGATAAGTCACAATTCCAGGATCTTATGGGCTACTGCTATATTTCCATCCTTATCTCATGTTTCTCCTGCATTATTTTGATTATAAAATCAGACAAAGTACTCTTTTCCATCGCCACACATGGTTTTCTTTCTGCAGTTCTGCTCTTAGCAATAGATTCTCCAACTAACCAAATTGTTATATTCACTGACACTGTCTTCTGGCCACTGGCATGGGTATGGGAAGGAGAATGGTAATCACACCAGTACCTCCTCCTTTGTCACTTTTCACCTACCTACCTTCTAGTTTGGACACAGGAAATACCCTTCTATGTGGTAGGGAAATGTCAAAGATGAGCTAAGATCACAGAGCTTTTTATCCTTTGTGGACAAAAACTTTATTTTGCCTTATAAATGTTAATGTACATATATAATTTCAAAACTTGGCACTTACATAGCATTATACACATTAAACTATTTATTTGCTTTAGTTTCTCCTGTAGTCATTGCTGTAGTAGAATTATGTGTGATCAGTGGGCCTGTATAATATTTTACGTGCACTTAACACTATTTCACAGTTTTAATTATATATGAACTCAATCCACATGCCAGTCATCTTTACTCAAGTTTTGTTAATCATTCCCTGACTTACCAAAATCACTTGCTTTGTATCTCTTTCCTTTTATTTAAGACTCCAAAGTACCAGCAGCTTTACTGAACTCTGGCTTTTATTTTAAGAACTTGATTAAGGAGCCAGGCTGGTATGGTTCAGTGGTTGAGCACTGGCCCATGAACCAAGAGTCAGGGTTTGATTCCTGGTCAAGGCATATGCCTGGGTTGTGGGCTCGAACCCCAGTAAAGGGGTGTGTAGAGGGTAGCCGATAAGTGATTCTCATCATTGATGTTTCTATCTCTCCCTCTCCTCTCTCTGAAATAAATAAAAACATATTTTTTTAAAATTTTAAAAAGAGCTTGATAAAGGAAAGTAGAAATATTAGGTAGTCTAATTTCCCATTTATTTTACCTCTGGTCTCTGTGTAACTCTGGATGAGCCATTGTTCTACATAGGGTGAGGATCCCAAAGGTGAATAAGGCTGCTGATGGTGGTAATGAACTAAAGCCAGATACTCACATTACTTCTTGGATTCCCTTAATTTCAAGTTAGGAGATAGAAGATAAGAGTTAGGTTGCAGAATGGTGGCAACCAAAGCTCTGAATCACGGAATTAGAGGTCACCTGTTAAGAGAGTGACTTTCTCCAAAGCTATGCTACAGGACTCATTCATTCTCCAAGCATTTGTTGAGTCTGGCATTGTCCTAGGACCTGGGGATACCAAGAAGATAAGAACATGCTCGATCTCTGTTCTTGGGACAGTAACACTTTATCAAGGGTTAGTGTTACATACACAATTCACAGTGATACTGTGTGGCAAGCACTATAATAGAGCCCCGAAGCAAGTGTTCTTGAACTCAGAGGAGGAACAGATTGTTCAGTGAGAGGCTTCTCAAATAGTTCATCAGGAAGATTGTGGGGATGTGAGTGGTAGTTTGCCTGAGATCGTTTTGTTTGGTAATAAGTAGTTATGGCCTCAAATTGGGCTGGAAGATGGCATCCTGGATTTGGAGCCTGGCTGCCATAATAAGCACCGAAGTAAGCTTCACTTATGGCTATTATTATTATTATTATTTGAGTAATGTTAGTTTCTACTTTGTTGGGGTTGTTGTGGGATTAAGTAAAATAATAACATTTAGAGAACTTGTTATAAGCCTGGTAATAGTCTAGTCTTTTTTTTGACTAGACCAATAGTCTTTTTTTTTTTTTTTTTTTTTTTTTTTTTTTTTTGCCTCCCTATAAAGTTGCTTGTAAATTATTCTGGACAAATGATTATTGATCCTATTGTCAGAGCTCTCAAGGGTAAAATGACTATATAAACCCTTGTGTCTTCTAAAACTGTGTGATAATTCTAATCTGGAAGTTTCTCTTTTAATGTGTCTTAAATATAGTGTGCCATTTTTTACCAATTTTCATGCTATCCCCAAGCAAAATAGGTTTAGTATGGAATTTTCATTACTTTTGCTTTGTTCTTTAGTACTCTGATGTTAAAGCAAATAACATATTTAATTTTATAATTTCCTTCCTTTAATGTGTATAGCACTTGCGTCTGTTTTGTGGCATGTTACTATAGATATTTTCTCTCAAATGAACATGTAAGTTTCTCTCTTTTTAAATCTTCACCCAAGGATATTGATTTTTAGAGAGAAAGAGGGGAGAGAGAGAGAGAGAGAGAGAGAGGCCC
Source organism: Myotis myotis (assembly GCF_014108235.1). Taxonomy (NCBI): domain Eukaryota; kingdom Metazoa; phylum Chordata; class Mammalia; order Chiroptera; family Vespertilionidae; genus Myotis; species Myotis myotis. The sequence continues at coordinate 29,474,558 of NW_023416317.1, read as the reverse complement.
ATCCGTTGCCTCCCATACAGGCCCCAACTAAGGATCAAACCCACAACCTAGGTATGTGCCCTGACTGGGGATTGATCTTGCAACCTTTTTGTACACAAGAGGACACTCCAACCAACTAAGCACCCGGCCAGCGCAAGAAAGTTTGTCTTAATCTCATCTCTTATAATGTCTTAGCATCAAAGACACTCAATAAATATTGACTAAATGACTGCCAGAACAGCTGTTGTAGTCTCAGGCTGACCTCAGAAATACGATCTCCTCAATAGGAGAGATTATAGAAAAGAGTAGTTATCCAATTTTCCCCAAGTAATAAAGTGACATTGTATGGGGGAAAAAAAGAAAGGAAAGAGTGGTTAAAATGGTGAGAAGAGCCCAAGCTGGTTTGGCTCAGTGGATAGAGCATCAGCCTGTGGACCAAAGGGTCCTGGGTTCAATTCCCATCAAGGGCACGTACCTCAGATGCAGGCTCCTCCCCAGCCCAGGCCCTGGTTCAGGGCGCATGCAGGAGGCAACCAATCGATGTGTTTCTCACATTGATGTTTCTCTCTGGCTTTCCCTCTCCTACCCTCTCTAAAAATCAATGGAAAAATATCCTTGGGTGAGAATAATAATAATTAAAAAAGGATGGTGAGAAGACTGAAAACCATAGTTATACATGAAATAATAGAAAAAATAAAAGATTTTCAGTCTGGAGAAGAAAAACTCATGATAGGAGGGTAGGAAATAGTAGTTCCTGATATTGAAATGTTGTCATATGGAAGAGGGAATTAGTTATTGACTCCAGAGGAAATACATAAGAACAGCCTCTGGAAATTATATGGAGAATTTTGACTCAATGTTAAAAAATAATTTTCTAACCATGAGAATGACTTCCAGGTGGCTGCCTTGAGGAGTGACTTTCCTATTTTCATGGGTATTGAAACAGAAACTGTACTATTATTGGGAATGTTGTAGAGGATATAGTTACTTAAAAAGGAATTGAATAGATGAATTCCAAAATCTTTTTCAGTTCTCATGGTGCTTAATTCTGTGTATATTATTAAGGTATTGTATATGATTTACCCTATATTAAATATAGACATGCTAGTGTATATATCATATATGTGTATACATAACAGTAGATATACATTTGTATATATGACTTATACAGTCTCAATATCATAATTTTGCCTAAATTAATGAAGGGTAAAAATTACTTTTCAGCCTGGTCAAGTGGCTCAGTTGGTTGGAGCATTGTCCCATACACCATAAGGTTTTGAATTTGATTCTCGGTCAGGGCTTCCTGCAATATTCCCTACTGGGGATGGAATCTGCAACCCTGGCATGTGCCCTAACCAGGAATTCAATTGGCAACTTTTCCATGTATGGATGGTGCTCAACCAACTGAACCATACAGGTCAGGGCTGTGACCGTTCTTCCTTCCTTCCTTTTCTTTAGTGACCTTGACATTTTTTAAAGTTCAGGCAATTAATTTTGTAGAATGTCCCTCATTTTGTTTGATGTTTCTTCATGATTAGATGCAAATTATACATTTTTGGTAGGAATACGATAAAAGTGATATTGTGTTCTTCTCAGTTTATCTTATTAAAAGACACACTATTGATTTGTCCTTTTGTTACTGGTGTTAACTTTGATGACTTGGTTAAGGTGATAACTTCTCCACTGTAAAGATATTTTTCCTTTTGTAATTAATAAGCATTTTGTGGGGAGATACTTTGAGACTATGTAAACATTCTGTTCTTCAACAAACTTTCAGTCACGTATTTTATGATGATTTTTGCTTGAATATATTATTATGTGATGACTGTCAAATGGCAATTTTTCTAAATTCAACATTTATTTTACATTTACTAATTGGTATTCTATTGCAAGGAAGAGTTTTCTCGCTCTCTTTTTTTAATTCATTCTTTTACATCAGTATGGACTTGTGGATTTCTGTTTTACTCAATGGATTATAGGCCATTATTATTATTATTGATTTTGATGCTGAAATTTGGCCATTGGAATCCCATTCAAGCTGGTTTTCATGTGCTTTTGACACGGATATATTTTTATTGAAATACTTTCTAGTGTAAGATGTTTTAGGCTCATCTTGTGCTTTTCCTGCCCTAACCATTTCAGTCATTTCAAAAGCTATTTCTCCAACCAGCCCTGATTCTTTTTAATAGAAAATGTAAATCTGGGTGCTAGGTGTGGTCATTGCTATTGGGTGTCCTTATTTTTAAGCCACTGTAGGAGACAGAATCAGGAAACTGACAAACACATATACACATACATCTCTATTTCTATAAATATAGAAATCTCTTTATATTAATTAATCTCTATGTTAAAATTGATGAATTTAATAAATCCGACTCTAATACTACAAGGGTTCATTCTAGTCTTCACCTTTTTTCTATTTGTAACTTCCTTCTCTAATGGTGAGAAATATGACTTCCATTATCAATATATTTAACTACTTGCTCATTTTCCTTTTATATAACCAATATCCTGAACTCACGGGCCACCTCCTTGACCCCAACTCCTCCTCATACCCAGTCCTTTGGCCTCACCAGCCTCCTCACAGCCTCAGGCTAGTTGCACAGCTAGACAGTGATGGAACAGGGGAAAAAATTCAAAGCTGCTAATTACTTGACAGAGACCCCTTTACTGGGTCTTCAAGCCCAAGGGCATCTATTTGTGAAACTGCTCTTGTGAAGATGCTCAAGGAAATGAGGCCCTTGGGCGAATGAGATGAAGATTTAACCAGGCAGAATGGCAGCCCTTGGGGTTGTGCCTTCCAACCTGGAAACTTGAAGAATGAAGGGTGGAGGTAGCCACCTGCTAAGGACAGTTCTCCAAAATTGGTGTAGTTTGGGAATCAGTCAACCATTACCTCTGGTGTTACAAATATCCCACTATGTTTAGTTACTGTATGAAGAGCACGATCCATTAAGACAGAAACATAATCATTGTGCTATATTTCTACAGAGGGAAATGTTGCTTTTATTAGCAGCCTCTTAAATTAAAATTTTAGGAGGTGGATGATAGTGTCTATTGTTTTAGTGCTGACTTCATTTCCTGGTCCAGAAGATCAGAAATCTGTTCATGTTTTAGAAAACAGTATGAGGTCCATCTGTTCAGGTCAGATTTTTCCCCATTAACACGAAAATTTATGGAGTGGTAACTTATGTAAGAAAAATCAATGGTATTTATATTATATTCTTTGTTGCCATTTGGAATCCACATTTTTTTGTTAGTCACAAAATATAGTAATACACGCACATATGCACAATGAGTTAATTCTTTCAACACTATGTATGATGAAGGCATCCTCCTTAGTTTATTTAGTATTTCACCTCTGTTTTGGTTTGGATTCTAGACACCATTGATTCAAATTCTCTTGGTAGCATGGTCTGTTTATCCACAGTTTTCCTTCCGACAGAAGGTACAGAAATACAACAGCTACATTTGTCTTCCTGGGTGACTATTCTGGTCTGACTGAAATAAAGAGTAATATTTTGGTTTTTTTTCTTCTGATGAAAATAGCTTGATTTTCCCCCTCCTGATTTTTAAATACGGAAAAAAATATAAAGTAAAAGGAAGGAATTCTGAATAATTGAAATCTCACCATAAATATAGACATGCATTGTTTTATATAAATAGAACCATACCATGAATACTCTTTTATACATTTCTTTTTACTTAGCAATGTGACATGAAGATTTTTTATGTCAATAGATATATAATACATAATGTTTTGGGATGACTCATAATATTGCATTGATGTTTTTATTTAATCAGTCTCCCATTAGAGGACAATTATTATTTTCAATTTTTCATTGTGCAAAGAAAGCCATGATGAATATCTTTGAATGACATCTTTATGTACTTTACTAGTGATCTCCTTAGGATATATTCCTGGAAATGGCATTACTGGGTCAAAGAGTGCACACCTTTTAAATTTTGATAAATGTTGCCCTAGCTGGTTTGGTTCAGTGGATTGAGCATCAACCTGCAGACCCAAAGGTCCCAGGTTCGATTCTGGTCAAGGGCACATGCCTGGGTTGCGGGCTCCGTCTAACGCAGGAGGCAGCCAATCAATGGTTCCCTCTGATCATTGATGTTTCTATCTCTTTCTCTCCCTTCCTCTCTGAAGTAAATAAAAATATATATTTTTTAAATGTTGCTGGTAAAATTAACACTTGAGGAGATGGATTATACTGTGCTTGTCCCTACCAATGATGGGAATATATATATATATATATATATATATATATATATATATATATATATTAATAAATCTAGCTATGCCATTTAACCAACCAGGTTTTGCCAGTTTCATTTAAAATTTGACTTATGATATGGTCTGAAACAAGATGGCATCTGGTTACCATTTTAAAATTGCTTTATCTTATCTAAGTTTGATAAAATGTGGTATAAGGGGGATATGACTGAGTTACAATTTCATTGTGTGATGTATCTAGTGTGAAGAATGTTATGATTAAATGAAACCAAATTTTTAAAAATTTGGACTAATTCTCTGGCATTTCCATAAGTCTTATCCTCAAAAGGGATTTCAGTCTTGGCTTTCTCTTGGATAAACAGCAGCAGGTACAGGATAAATGTGAGCAGGTGGTATATGCGGTATTTGAGAATAGACTGTTGATCCTGGGTATTCCTTTTTTGTTCGGGAACTGATGTAAGTCCTGGGGGGTTGGCAGGCTTCTTTGTATACAGATAGGTTGTTTCATTCTTTCTCATGAGAGTTAGGTAAAGGATAAGCAACCAATACGTACAACTTTAACAAGCATATCAGAATAGCCCTGTAATCCGTTTTACATTTAATTAGCATCTAACCTAATTGGTGATTTAACCACTTAGATACATACGCAAAGATCGTGGAAATAGAAAAGGATCATTTTATTCCTGCCTTTTCCCCTTCTAGCAAAGACTCCCTGCCACTCTTAAAAAGATTTACCAAGCATAGCTGAATTTAAAGATGATGCCTCATTGCATTTAACTGATTTGCTTTTTTAAAAGACAGTTGAAAAGTGGTGGATGATAAATCTGTGTTCATTGAGAATGGCATATTTTATGCAAATTGATAAGTCCATTGCTTCAGAGATGAGAATGGCTCTTTCCTGGAAGGGGAAGTGTCGATTATAAATGGTGAAAGGCTCCTGCATTCCAGCAAGTTCTTAGCTGCCAGCCGACACATTCATCACAGCGTGCCAGAATGGATTTTAACACAGTACGACATGAATTGCTCAGCTCCAAATCAGGCATCATTGCCTTCACACAAGCCAAATCAGCCTTCTTGTTTGAAAACTGCCACACAGGCTGCTTTTTTTCACCCTCAGTTAACCCTTTCCTTTCCTGGTATGCATGGTTCATTACAATCTACTAAAGTCATTAACCGCCATTGAGTATAAAGGAGTCAGGCTTCTCAGTTCAATTTTGCTTACATAGTAAGTAACAGGCCCAGTGCTTCCAAGTTGTTGGCAAAAGAGAATATTTAACCCAGCTCTAATCAGACTGATTTTCCACCTTCTGCTCTTTAGTTTTCCTTTCTCTCAGTCTTTGCCCGTCCTAGAGACAGGTGTTGAGTCCTAGCAACTCCTGCACAGCTGGCAACCCTATACCTTCCCTAACTTTCTGTCGTAGATCTGTCAGCTGAGTCTCCAGCTCAAACTTGGACTAGGCCACTTGTTTGGTACATCTTTTCTACTTCTCTTTCCCATCAATCCCATAACCCTCACACCCATTCCATCAGATTTCTCCTTACCTCACTTCATCTCCACATTTCTTAGCTATAATTTTCTCCTCTCCTAGAATCCAGATGTACAGAGATCAGCAAAATCCTCGGGCCTCTTCCATTCTCCCATAGGCCAGTTTAACCCAACTCTTCTTAGACCCGTTAGACCACGTCCTACTTTGCTCCTCCCAGCCTGGCCCACTCTGGAATCCAATACCCATTGCCTTTCCTGGTTCAACTAAGCAGCCTTCATCCCCAGCCTAACCAGCCATATCCCCAGCTTCAGCCTCATCCAGCCCCACAAAAGCAGCCTTGACCCACACCCTCTTGGGCAGCTTCTGCTTTTCGCTCAAAATAAGAATTCTTTTTCACAGAAGCATTCCTCTTTTAAGCTGATGTTTGCTAACATGCTGAGGAGCTTATTCTTCAGCCTTATGTGCCCCAAGTCCCTTCTAGCCTACAATAGGTAAGCTGTCATCCAGTCTTGGTGCTGTTGTGCATCTGCAAGCATTCAGGGAGTGATCCTCACAGATGATGTCATATTTGGCCTGTTACCAGCGAAGTGCAGTGATGAGGACAGATTTGGACTGATTTATCCCCTGATTCTTCTGAGTAATAAGGTGCATTTGTGAGAAGGTTGACGGGGACAGGGGACTCAGTCAATGGCTGTGGATACAAAAGTTAGCTATTGCTATAAGAACCGAGCCCTTTCTAAAGAATGAACTGTCAAGCTCAGAGCACCGAAACCAGATTCCAAAATGCAACAAGCTTGCCATTCCTCAGCCTCAGAGTAAATTATTTTTCTCAAGAACAAGAAGTTCCTGGAGAGAGTGAAGGATTTCATAGTCTACTAATTTTTGAACCCAATAACAGTTTATAATAAGATCAATAACTGATTAATAATGTGGCTCAGCTGGTGTGGCTCAGTGGTTGAGTGTCAACCTATGAACCCAGGAGGTCATGGTTCAATTCCCGGCTAAGGCACATGCCTGCGTTGTGGGCTTGATCCCCAGTGTGGGTATGCAGGAGGCAGCTGATCAATGATTCTCTCTCATCATTGATGTTTCTCTCTCTCTCTTCCTCTACCTTCCTCTCTGAAATCAATAAAAATATATTTTAAAAAAATAATGTGGATATAAACATCAGAATTCATCCCCAAGTACTCCCTTTATATTGGCTATAGGCTGTTTTTTTTTTTCCATATGATTTGTGGACATGACTAAGGGTGGTAACTTAGGTTTTTTTCCTTATTTCTTCCTGGTGGGTGGATGATTCAGGATCTGCTTCAAATGACAAGGAGGTATGATGAATGGGCTTTCTATTATTATTATTATTATTTAAATATTTATTGTTGAAAGTATTATAGATATCTCCTTTCCCCCCTTTTGACCTCTTTTAGCCCACACCTGCCCCCAACCCCAGGCCTTTACCACACTATTGTCTATGTCCATAGGTTATACATATGTGCATACAAGTTCTTTGGTTAATCTCTTCCCACCTACCCACCCCTGCCTTTCCTCTGAGATTCAACAGTCTGTTCCATGCTTCTATGACTCTTGTTCATCAGTTTGTTTTGTTCTTTAGATTCCCCATATGAGTGAGATCATGTGATACTTGTCTTTCTCTGGCTTATTTCTCTTAGCATAATACTCTCCAGGCAGGAACTTCCTATTTTTAGATTGGAAGTTCTTTAATGATGTAGCCCAAATGAAAGTTATCTCAATCCCCAAGAACTTTGCAGAGATGCTGACCCCTTTCCAGGTGAAACCTAGCTGGGTGTTCTCACAATCCTGGGCCAGCATAGAGTCCAGGAGTAGGCCAAACCAAGAGATGGGGGTTGTTCAGGGATCTGGAACCAGTATCCCTGCACAAAGAGTCGGAATTGCAGCTGAATGGCAAAAATAACAACGTGAGCATGATTCCAAAGGTGAAATCAAGATAGAAATGGGAGAATAAATAGCAGAGCTTGTGATAGCTGATAGCAGGATGGAATGAAGTTCAAGGAACAGTTGTAGAATGCAGTTCAGGACTGAGTATTTTTGTTCAATCAGCATATATTAAATGTGCTTGTTTGCCAGGAACACAATATGCATGAAAACTTTTTTCCTTTCATGGAAATCACCAGGCCACAAAGGCACACCCTCTTTGGTGCCTAGATCTCTTGAAACAGTGGAAATGGCAAATTAAAGGAGCCACCATGGGCTGCACACAACCCAGAAAACTTGAGATGTTCTCACAAGTCCTGCCCAGCATGGATGTGGGAAGAGGTAGAGTGATATTATGAAGGCTCTTCTCTGTGGCTCTGAGTCTTCTCAGAAATAATAATAATTAATTATCAGAGGTCTGAGTTAATATTAGTGCTTTCCCCTTGTCCTGGAATTTGCTAGTTGGCTCTGGATGAAGATTTGAGTAAAAGTGGTTGGGAGAGTGGACAGAGTTTGGAGGGAGTTATAAGAAAAAAAATTTGCCTTGACAATTGCATTTCCAGAGTAATCACATAAAATAGTAAAAGATAGCTTGAAAGAATTATTCATATTCTGTCCCAATTAGCAGTTCTAAATCCATATTTACCACTATTGGCAAGCATTTCTTCAGTAGGAGCTCAAAGTGCTGTCTACCCATCATTAAAGAAACCTTAAGTTATTATTATCTCAGTCTACCAACCCATGCTGGGAGATTCTTTCAAAAATCTATTCTAGCTTTCTTGACAAATTGTAGGCTATTTTCTCCAAATAATAACTACATGAGGAACAAAATGTAGGCAAATTATCTATTATAAATTACTATTATACACCATCCTATCTCATCAAGAAAAGAGTTAATAGCAATTTAAGGCTATTGAAGGGATCACCAGCATTATCTTCGGTCTTTGATTCACTAGTCTGTCATTATATGTGAATGAATACTCTTCCATAAATTTCAAAATATTAATGCTTTACTGGCATCTGTATTAAAATAATATTGTTAAAAGCAGAGTAGGCAGGAAAGGTTCCTTGACGACAGGATTCCATTGTAAATATTACATGGTTTGCCAATGTGTCTGTATATTTGACAGGGTTTAGTTGCAGATAACAAAACTCACTCTAGCTCTTTCAAAGAGAAAGAGGTATAATACTAGGAATCAGAAAGATATATAACACAAAGAATCGGAAGTTTTTAAAATCAGTGGAAGGGCTAGAGGAGCAGATTTCAAGCGGGGTCTCCAGGCATATTTCCTAGAATGCATGGTTTTATATTTTAAAAATCCCTAATTTAGCAATTCTTGTTTTTGTTTTGTTTTTTAATGTTCACCCAAGGGTATTTTTTTCCATTGATTTTTAGAGAGAGTAGAAGGGAGGGTGGAGGTGGAGAGAGAGAAACATCAGGTTGAGAGAGAAACATCAATTGGCTGCTTCTGCAGGCTCCCTGACTGGGGATCGAACTCACAACCTCAATATGTGCCCTGACTGGTAATTGAACCTGCAACATTTTGGTGCATGGGACAACACTCCAACCAACTGAGCGACCTGGCCAGGGCAATTTCCCAGATCTTAAAAAAATTCTTTTCTAGGGAATATCATGGATAGCATGTAGGGAGTTCTTTTATATATACCTTTTGTGAGTTTTCTAAGAATAAAAATCTAATCTTTAGAGGTTCACAGAATTATGGTGTGAGTTTTCTGTTAGCTGTTGTAACAAATTGCCTACAAACTTGGTGGCTTAAAACAACACAAATTTATTATCTTGCAGTTCTGTAAGTTAGAGGTCTAATACGTGCATCACTGGACTAAAACCAAGGTGTTGGCTGGGTGTGTTCCCTTCTAGAGGATCAGGGGAAGGACCCGTTTCCTTGCCTTTTCCAGTTTTAGAGAGTGCCCATATTCCTTGGCTCATGACTCCCTTCTTATCTTCAATGCCAGCAACAGAAGGCTGAGTCCTTGCATTGTATCACTCTGACCTTGCTTCTGTTTTCATATCTCCCCTGAGTTTCCTGTTGCTGTCTTCCACTTTTAAGGGCCCTTCTGATTATATTGGACTTAACTAGATAATCCAGGGTAGTTTTCCTATTTTAAGGTTAGCTGATTAGCAGCCTTAATTCCATCTGCAACCTTAATTCCCCTTTGTCATATAATGTATTCACAGGTTCTGGGAATTAGAATGTGGACATCTCTGTGAGGGGTTGAGGATCATTATTCTACCCACCATGGATAGTTACTCTGCAGTGTAGTATAGAAGAAAGGGTTTGGGAAGGCAGATCTGGATCTGAATCTTGTCCCTACCATTAACAGGTTATGTCACCCACTGGCTTGCAAGTGACCTAACCTCCCGGAACCTATTTCCTCACATTAAAATGGAGATTATAATACCGACTTTATAGAGTTGTTTTGACTGTTAAATGGAAAAATCAAGGTTCTAGCATATGCCTGGCACAGAGAAGGGTTAAATAAACATAATTATTATAATTATGTAATTATAATTAGAGAATCCAGAGCCATATTCAGGACCAAACAATCCGAAAGAGCACATCCCAGGTGCTTGGGAGCATCTGTTCTTGATATTTCTTGTGGTTTCATTTTTCTTTTAACTCTAATTAAATGGTTGCCTCAAACCCTTTCAAAACCAAACAGTGTGTTGATCCTAAATAAACACACAAACATGAATAAAGACACACTTTATTTTACTTTTAATCTCAGCTAGGTTCTCTCCATAGATCATATCTGAATGGAGAACAAAGACAAACATGAATACTCTTGATTTATCTCCTATTTGTTTTTCTACCATCTGCCTCTGGCCATCAAAAACCATTTCATCATTGACATTCAGTGGGAAGACTTCAAAGTTGTTATCTGTTCATTTTCACATATGTGGCTTTTCACATAATGGTTATGGGTCTATTCTTGCATAAAGGATTAGTGGCAGTTGGTCATCCCATTTGCCTTGCAGCTCTCAGAAAGCTGAAGTTAATGATCAACCTATTGTGTTCAAAGCCCACTTTGGACCCATATTAACTAGCCATTAAAGGTGATATTGTAGAGTATTTAATGACACAGAAAAATATTTACAATGTATTGATAAGTAAAGTGGGAAAGTTATAAAATAAGATATAGTGTTTGATACCATTTGCGGGGGGTGCGGAATGTTCACAAATACAAAAAGGCCTAGAGAGGGTCAGTAGTTATTTCTGGGGGGTAGGATTCTAAGTGATTTTTATTTTCTTTATTTTACCACATTTCTGTATTTTCTACAATAAACATATGTTGCTTTTGTAATAGGGATAAACAAAAAGTTGTTATTTACTTAGAGATCTGATGGTGGTAAATAGCTCCTGAGTGAGAAGCTTGTCCTGATCAAGCCCGGGAAGCCTGATGAGGAACTACTGTATACTTGGTGGTGGGACTCACTTGACTGGACCAAACTTTGAGATGTGCACTGGGAAGCAGGGAAATAGCAACAGAAGTTCATTCTGGTGATGCTGAAAGACATTTATCTCTAGTACCCTTCCTAATTGATTAAGAATGGTTTAAGAAAAGCAGATAGAGAAACTAAGATGGTGGCATAGGTAAACACCGGGAAATTGCTGCCTCCCACAACAACTTCAAAAATACAACGAAAAGACAGAATGGACATCATCCAGAACTACAGGAAGGCTGGCTGAGTGTAAATTCTACAACTAGAAGAAAAGAGAAAAGCACACTGAGACTCAGAGGAGCTGCGGAAGTAAAGTGCAAAGGTACCGAGGCTTGAGCGCGCGCACGCGGAAAGGGACTGGTACGTGAGGACGCGGCTGTCTTTTTGAATCAGGAGGGAGTCACAAGCTCCCAACTGCTCTGAACTCTGGGGATCCAGGACTCATACGGGGAGAAACTGGACTGTCTGGCAGCAGGCAGAACTCTGAACTTGAGGGCGGCTTTCCCTCAGAGGTGCTTGCAGCAATTATCGGGACACTGAGATGCGCGGCTCCTTAGGGCAGGGCTGAGGACCTGCCATAGCTGCTTGCTCCACCCTTTGATTTCCTGAGACCCACCCCACCCAGGCTGCGGCAGAGGCTTTTGCATATGAATGCCCTGGCCCTTTGCAACCTGAAAATTACCTAACAAATTGCAGCTGGGCCAGACAGACCCAGAACTTCCAAGAGAAGGCCCAAGGCCCCACAGCAGCTTGCATTGCTTCACAGCTGGACCTCATCAGGGCACCTCCAAACTCCAAAAAAGGAAGGGGACTCTGCAGCTCTCTCCATAGCTCCTGCTGGGTAACCTCAGGCAGAGGCTAAATTAGCACCTCCTTAGATCCAAGAGCCAGTGTACCCAGTGGTCAGAGGGGGACCATCCAGATTACAATTCCTCAGATCCATCAGGGACACACTCAGGGCGCAGACTCAGTGAGCACCAAAGCCCCACTGAAGCAAGTCTTGCCCCAGAAGGGTGTCTTTGGCACAGAAGTTCTCCCACTGCAGACACAGCTGATTCTCACTGCCAATTGGCCTGGAGGTCAATTTCTCCCAGTGATCCTACAACAATCAAGGCATAACTACAACAAGACTGTGCACAAAGCCCACAAGGGGGTGCACCAAGAGTGTCCACCTCAGGTAACTGGGGAGGCTGAGCCACTGGGCCCTACAGGACACCTAGCACACAAAACCACTCTACCAACACAGGGAAGCATAAAAAATGCGGAGACAAAGGAACAGGTCACAAATGACAGAAATGGAGGAAAGCAAACGACTGGATATAGAGTTCAAAACCATGTTTATAAGGTTTTTCAAGAATTGTATGGAAACCGCCAATAAATTTAGTGAGACCCTGGAGGATATGAAAAAAGACCAACTAGAAATTAAGCATACACTGACTGAAATAAAGAATAATATACAGAGATCCAACAGCAGACAAGAGGATCCCAAGAATCAAGTCAAAGATTTGAAATACGAAGAAACAAAAAATACCCAACTGAAAAAGAAAAAATATTCCAAAAATATGAAGATAGTGTAAGGAGCCTCTGGGACAACTTCAAGCGTACCAACATCAGAATTATAGGGGTACCAGAAGAAGAGAGAGGGCAAGATATTGAAAACCTATTTGAAGAAATAATGACAGAAAACTTCCCCTACCTGGTCAAAGAAATAGACTTACAAGTCCAGGAAGCGCAGAGAACCCCAAACAAAAGGAACCCAAAGAGGACCACACCAAGACACATCATAATTAAAATGCCAAGAGCAAAAGACAAAGAGAGAATCTTAAAAGCAGCAAGAGAAAGACAGTCAGTTACCTACAAGGGAGTACCCATACGACTGTCAGCTGATTTCTCAACAGAAACCATGCAGGCCAGAAGAGAGTGGCAAGAAATATTAGAAGTGATGAATAGCAAGAACCTATAACCAAGATTACTTTATCCAGCAAAGCTATCATTCAGAATAGAAGGTCAGATAAAGAGCTTCACAGATAAGAAAAAACTAAAGGAGTTCATCACCCCCAAACCAGCATTATATGAAATGCTGAAAGGTATTCTTTAAGAAGAGGAAGAAGAAAAAGGAACTCTTACCATTTTCCACAGCATGGATGGAACTGGAGAGCGGATAAATACCACATGATCTCACTCATTTGTGGAATATAATGAACAACATAAACTGATGAACAAGGACTGATCCAGAGAAGGAGAGGCATTGATTGGACTGTCGGGCCTTGGAGGGAAGGTAGGGGAGGGTGGGGGTAAGGGGGAAAGATCAACCAAAGGACTTATATGCAAGCATATAGGCCTAACCAATGGACACGGACAACGGGGAGGGGGGGGGGGGGGTGAGGGCATGAGCGGGGGGAGGGGGAAAGGGGGCAATGTGGGGATAAGGACACATATGTAATATCTTAATCAATAAAAAAAATATATATATATATTTTTAAAAAGCAGATACACATTACTTAAGGAACAGATTCAGTTATACCCGAGGAACTTAATGTTAAAGGAAATATGGGAGACCTAGCAGCAGGAATAGAGCTAGCAGTACAGAAGCCAAATACACAAATTCTCTTTTAGCCAAACTGCACACCTTAATGTTTTATTGTTCTTGCATATCATTAAGGATTTTAAAGTGTTTTAATGAATAAGGCTCCCTATTTGAGTCATTAGCCTTGTAAATCCATTTATATTATTTATATTTTGTTAACAAAATTTGACTTATTTAAAAAAACAGTCCATTAATTCATTCAACAAACACTTATTAAATACCTATTTCATGCCAAGAACTGTGCTAAGTGCTGCAAATATAATAATTAGTGATACCTAATTTTAATACCTGTGGGGTTAAAACCCTTACATTCTAGTGAAAGAGAAAGCAAAAACACAGTTGTAATTCAATGCAATATATTCTATGATTGAAGATATAATGAAAGTCCTGGGGTGGGTATAAAATTCAGGTTGGGATGGAAGGTAGCTTAGGAAAGTTTTCCAGAGAAAGTGATATTTAATGTGGGCCTTGAAGAATGAGAAGAAATTTACCAGGTGAAAAAGCAGGAAGAGAATATTCCACAAAGTAGGAATGGCATATGTAAAAACCCAGAGACATGAAAGAGCAGATCATATTCAAAGAATTTCCTGTAGTTTGGAATAGCCAGAATTTGTGAGCATATGGAAGACAAGCAGAGCATGAGGCTGTGATAATTAATGTGTCAGCTAGGTTGGTTAAAGATTACTTTGGATGTTTTCAGATAAGATTTATATTTAAATTGGTGGACCTGAGTAAAGCAGATTGCCTTCCATAATGTGGGTGGCCTCTTCCAATCAGTTGAAGGCCTGAATAGAGCAAAAGACTACCCTTGAGTAAGAGGGGAATTCTGCCCTGGACAGCCTTTGCATTTGCACTACAGCACTGTCTCTTCTCTGGGTCTCCAGCTTGTTGTTCCCCACTGCAGATTTTGGACTTGCTAGCCTCCATAATCACATGAGTAAATTCCTTTAAAAAATTACATATATGTCTCCTATTGATTCTGTTTCTCTGGATAACCCTGACTAATAGAGGCTAAAGGCAGAGGCTAGGGAGACTTCTTCTGAACATTTCAGTTTAAATTATCAAAGGAAACTAAGTTTTCAGTTACCTAAAATTTCCGTTGATTGAGCAGTGATACCAAGAGAGCAGATGTGGCTATCGAGGCCTATAAGATCATATAGAAATATCAGTAGTCTTTTAAAAAATATTTTAATTTTTTTCAATCATAGGTTACATTCAATACTATTTTGTACTAGTTTCAGGTGTACAGCATAGTGATTAGACAAGCATACACCTTCCAAGTGTTCCCCTTCTCCCCCGGTATTTCCACTACCCAACTGGCACCAATACATAGTTATTATATTGTTGACTATATTTCCTATGTTGTAACTACTAATCTGTACTTCTCAATCCCTTCACCTTTTTCCACCCAATTTCTCAAAACCTCTCCCCTCTGGTAACCATCAGTCTATTCTCAAGTCTGTTTCTGTTTTGTTTGTTCATTTATATTGCTCTTTAGATTCCACAGGGAAGTGAAATCATAGATATCTGTCTTTCTCTGACTGCCTCACTTCATTTAACATAATACTTTCTAGATTCATTCATGCTGTTGCAAATGTTAAGATTTCGCTCTTTTTCACGGCCAAGTAATATTCCAGTGTGTGTGTGTGTGTGTGTGTGTGTGTGTGTGTGTGTGTGCGCGCACACACACGCACGTGTATATTTACTTGCTTTTTAATATACTTGTCCAGTGATGGGCAAATGGGTTGCTTCCATGACTATCATAAGTAATGCTGCAATGAACATAGGGGTGCATATATTCTTTGAATTAGTGTTTTGGGTTTCTTCAGATATGTACCCAGAAGTGGAATTGCTGGGTCATAAGGTAGTTCCATTTTTAATTTTTTGAGGAAACTCCATACTATTTTCCACAGTGGCTGCAACAATCTGCATTCCCACCAACAGTGCACAGTTCTGTTTTCTCAACATCCTCACCACCGCTTATTTGATTTATTGATGATAGCCATTCTGACAGGTGTGAAGTGATCTCATTGTGGTTTTAATTTGCATTTCTCTGATGATTAATGACATTGAGCATCTTTTCATGTCTATTGGCCATCTGTATGTACTCTTTGGAGAAGTGTCCATTTAGGTTCTCTGTCCATTTCTTCATTGGATTTTTTTTTTTTTTTTTGGTGTTGAGTTATATAAGTTCTTCATAAATTTTGCTTACTAACCCCTTATCAGATGTACCATTGGCAGATATGCCCTTCTATTCAGTGGGTTGTCTTTTCATTTTGATGGTTTCCTTGACTGTGCAGCTTTTTAGTTTGCTGTAGTCCCAATTGTTTATTTTTCTTTTGTTTCCTTTGCCCAAAGAGATATACCAGAAAAAATATTACTAAGAGAAATGTCTAAGATTTTACTGCCTAGATTTTCATCTAGGATTTTTGTAGTATCGAGTCTTAGATTTAAGTCTAATCCATTTTGAGTTTATTATCGTATATGGTGTAAGAAGGTGGTGTAGTTTCATTTTTTTTTGGTAAATATCTGTCCAATTCCCCAACACAATTTATTGATAGACTGTCTATACCCCATTGTATGTTCTTGTCTCTTTTGTCAAATATGAATTGACTATATAAGTGTGGGTTTATTTCTGGGTTCTCTATTCTGTTCCGCTGATCTATATATCTGTTTTTATGCCAATGCCATGCTGTTTTGATTACCATGGCCTTGTAGTGTAATAATTATTCCTCCAATTTTGTTCTTCTTTCTCAAGATTGTTGTGGCTATTCAAGGTCTTTGTGGTTCCATATAAATTTTTGAATTATTTATTCTAGTGCTGTGAAATACACATTGGTATGTTGATAGGAATTGCGTTGAAGCTATAGATTGAATTAACAATGCCAAGTCTCCCTATCCATAAGCATGGAATGCACTTCCATTTATTTGTATCTTCTTCAGTTTCTGTCTTCATAGTCTTATAATTTTCTGAATACAGACAGTTCTTTTACCTCCTTGGTTAAATTTACTCCTAAGTACTTTTTTTTGATGAAATTGTAAATGGGATTGTTTTCTTAGTTTCCCTTTCTAATAGTTCTGTATAAAAATGCAATAATGCAATAGATTTATTTTGAATCCTGCTACTTTACTGAATTTTTTGGTAGAACCATTAGGGTTCTCTATATACAGCATCATGTCATCTGCAAATAAAATATCAGTAGTTTTAATATCATTCCCCATTCTTTTCCATGTTTCCTTCTTTTTGGCTTTCAAATCCATTCTATTTCATCCAACAAACATTTGAGTGCTAGTATGTGCCAGGCACTGTGTAAAGGGCAGAGGATATAATGGTGGGGAAATCTGTTACCAAGAAGTGTAAAGTCTGATGGGAAAGACAGGATATAAACACATGAATACTTAGACAGAGGGGCACAGAGGTGAGAAAGGCTAGAGAAGACTGCAAAGGAGGAAACAGCACTTGAGCAAACCAATCAAGCACAGATGGGAGCTCAACAGGTAGATAAGGGCAGAAATGAGGAGGACCCGGTTATTCCAGGCAGACAGAATAATGTGAAAAAAGAATTACAATTTATTGAACACTTGCTAGGTGCCAGATACTAAGTGTTTTGTATGTATTAACTGATTTAATATTTTATTCCACCTCATGAGATAATACAATTGTTATTTTACAGAAGAGGAAATTGGCAAAGAGGTTAAGTTGCCCTGGGTCACATATTTAATAAGTTCTATAGTAAGGGTTCTGTAACCAATTCCACTGTGATGAGGGGTTCCCCACATCAACAAACAATGTTCTGACAGTAGCTGGGTGTTCTACAATTCAATTCAATTCTGACACTAACTACTTGGAGATAGTATAAGATCCAACAGGTTGAGAGCTCATTCTTACAAAATTGCCTTCCTCTACCCGATCCCTGCCTTTCAGATGCCAGTCAAAAGTCCAGATTGTCGCCCTAGCTGGTTTGACTCAGTGGATAGAGCATCAGCCTGCAGACTGAAGGATCCCAGGTTTGATTCCAGTCAAGGGCACATGCCTGGGTTGTGGGCTCAATTCCCCAGTGTGGGGCATGCAGGAGGCAGCCGATCAATGATTCTCTCTCATCATTGATGTTTCTCTCTCTCCCTCTCCCTTCCTCTCTGAAATCAATAAAAATACATATTTAAAAAAATAAATAAATTTTTTTAAAAGTCTCGATTGTCATCTGAGCCTCTGGCCAATCTATAGATCAGAGTTTCCCACAACCTCCTCCTTAGGTTAGTTTGCCAGAGAAGCTCACAGAACTCAGAGAAACATTTTACTTACTAGTTTACCAGTTTATTATGAAGGGATATAGCTCAGAAACAGCCAGATGGAATAGATGCTTAGGGTAAGGTATGTCAAAAGGTCACGGGGGAGGGGAGCAGTAAGAGATCAACCAAAGGACTTGTATGCTTGTATATAAGCATAACCAATGGACACAGACACTGGGGGGGCGGGGGGGCGGTGAGGGCATGTGCTGGAGGGTGGAGGTGGCCAAGGAGAGGTCAATGGGGGAAAAAGGAGACATATGTAATACTATATGTAATACTTTAAACAATAAAGAATTTTTTTTAAAAAAAAAAAGGTCACAAAGCTTCCATGCCTTTCTGAGCATGCCACTCTCCCCAAATGTCCATGTGTTCACCAACGCAGTAGTTCTCCAAACTTTGTCCTCTTGGGTTTTTATGGATGCTCCATTACATAGTCATGATTGATTCGATCATTCACAACTGGCCATTGATTCAACCTCCAGGCACTCTCCTCTCGCCAGAGGTAATGGATGGGACTAAAATTTCCAATCCTCAAATCATTTGGTTGGCTTCCCCTGCAACCAGCCCCCATCCTTGGGTGTTTTTCAAAACCAAGGACATATTTATGCTCTCATCACTTAAGATATTCCAAGGGTTTTGGGAGCTCTGAGCCAGGAACTGTGGATAAAATCCAAATATATATAAGAAATATATATTTTGGTCATTCAGATGACCAAAATATATATTTCTTATAAATCACAATATCACATGTAGCTAGGATTCCAATCCAGGCAGCCTGGCTTCAGTATCCACTTAAAAAAAAATTCCAGCCCTTTGCCACTCCCTGTCTTCCTTAGTCAGTATGCGGTAGCCCATACGCTCATTAAATTCTTAAAGCCAGAAGGGCCCTTAGATAATCTAGTCAAGTAGTTCTCACAAAAATAAATTATACATTAGGACTACCGAGGAGGTTTTAAAAATATCAATGCCTAGCATTTCCTCCCCCTCTCCTAAAACCATACTGAAGGAACCACTATTTTCTCCTTCCCTTTCTTTTATCTTTTTGTATTTTAAGTTTTGTTAAAATATACATAACACAATCTTACCATTTTAGCTAAACAATTCAATGGTATTAAATACATTCACAATATTGTGTAATAATCACCACTATTTCTAAAACTTTTTCATTTCCCCAAACAGAAACTCTAACCTTTAAATATAATTACCTGTTTCTCTCCCCCCACCCCCCCAACCCGCTCCGCCCAGGCCTTGTAACCTCTAATCTATTTTGTTTTTATGAATTTGCCTATTCTAAATACCTCTTATAAGTGGTATCATACAATATTTGTTCTTTTGTATCTGGCTTATTTAAGTTAGCACAATGTCTTCAAGGTTCATCCATACTGTAGTATATTTTGGAACTTCATTCCTTCTTATGGCTGAATAATGTTTGATTATATGGGTATACCACATTTTCTTTATTCATTCCTCTGTTTAAGCACTTAGGTTGTCTCCTCTCCTCCCTGCTAAACACACACTGGAGGAAATACTATTTTTTAAAACTTAACTATGTCATACACTAAGAGAATAAAATGACAAAAGGAGGCATAGGGAAAAGGCCCAGAGGAGTGAAAATGTGTGCAATTCAGTTTGGAAGCCAGGTTTTAGGGTAGGATTCTCAGTAGCAGGGATGGCCATGTGACTGAGACTTTTCTCCCACATTCTACACAGATATTTTGTCATCATCACCACTGTTTCCTGTCAGAGAACTTACGATTTCAGGAAAATGAAAACAGTTTCTTTTCTGAAAGAGAGCGTAGAAGCAGATTCTTTTTTCTCTAAAGCAGTGGGCTTTAACACAAAGATAGAGACTTGAAAAGTTTTAATAAAGCACAAACAAACTTAAATGCTACCAGGCCAGCTGGGCTCAGTGGTTGAGCATCGACCTATGAACCAGGAGGTCACAGTTCGATTCCCTGGTCAGGGCACATGCTGAGTTGCAGGGCGTGCAGGAGGCAACCAATCGATGATTCTCTCTCATCATTGATATTTCTCTCTCCCTCTCCCTTCCTCTCTGAAATAATAATAATAATTATATATATATATATATATATATATATATATATATATATAAAGTTAAATGCTGCCTCTAGTCCTCCTGATCCTCATGAGTTGCAGTGAGAAAGGGAGAGAAGAATCTCTATTCACAGAGGGAAGTTAAGGGTTATACCTTATCATTCCAGGCAGGGTTCAGAATAAGGAGGGTAGAATCATGCTGACAGCCTTTGGGGCCTCAGTATATGAGCCCCTTTTCATCAGTTCAGAGGAAGGAGTGGCTTCTCTCAGCAGGTCTCAGGAGAAACATTTAACAACACAGATCCTATGTATGTCCTGTTGTCTCAAGATAGCCTGAAAAAGATGGTTGTTGCAGCCTTCATTTTAGGTGACCAGTTAGGTTGTAGTCTTTTCACATTTATTCAGGGCAAGGATGTTTAAGTACATTGGGGCTGTTTAGGTATAAGGTAGTAACCTATCAGCTCTTTAGTGTCAAATATCACATTAGTGCCTACATTACACCACTATATTATAATCAAGCTTCAATAGCCAGCTTTATACCTAAGACTTTTTACCACTTTTAGGGATCAAGCCAATCAAAGGGTAAGATATAACTGGGGAATGTAGTTCAGCCTAGCCAAGTTTAAACATCAAAAAGCCATCACACAACATCAGCCAATATATGAGACACGTGTCCCTTTCCGTTTCCTTCCTCCCTGTGCCAATAAACCAGGGGAGCTAGAGCCTAGAAGAGGGATATGGAGGAAGTGTCCCAGAGGCAGACCATATTGCTCTCCCAACACTCTCCAAAGGGAGAGTTAAAATAACAGACCACATCCTCTCCCTAGTCATGGCCTTGGAGCTATAAATCTGGCAGGCAGTAGGGAAGGGGGGAGCTCTGAATGGATATGTCATAATTTTAACAATGGACAGCAAGTGGGAAGTTATATGATCTGAAATATCATTAAGATACTGGATGACTAGCAAGGAAAGGAGATTTAATATAGCAAGTTTGGGTCCAATGACTGGAGACAAAACCCTACTGAGCGGAGACAACTAAATAACAAAATGATTAGATTACAAAAATTAGAAGAACTACTGCAGATACTAAACAAAGAAGAAGAAAAAAGTGGCTAGAGTGGTTAGGGAAGGCTTATTTCTAAAAGGCAGATTGGGACTGGACCTTCATAAAAGATGAACATTATTTAGAAAGTTGGAGCAGAGGGGAAACTATTGAGAATAAAGACTTAGAGAAATGATATGTATGTGGGGAGTGAGGACAGGGAGAACACAGGATTAAAGTATGTGTGTTAAGGAGCTAAGTATTGATATGAGCTACACTAGACAGGGACTTGAGAACCAGGCAGAGGAATAGAGAATGGGGAAGCTTAAGAGAAGTTTTTGTTTTGAGTCTTTTAAAGACAGATTAATATAATAGTGGTATAAAACAGATGTATTTTGGGGAAGGATTGAGATTCAAAGGGGCTAGTTAGAATGCTATTGCAATATTCTAAATAGGAATTAGCAATAACCAAAACAGAATCAAAACAGAAAGGAAAATGGAATTGGAGAAAGGAAAATGTTTTATTTTATTTTATTTTTTTTAAGAAATTTTTAAAAAAAATATATTTTATTGATTTTTTACAGAGAGGAAGGGAGAGGGAGAATGATAGAAACATCTATGAGAGAAACATCGATTCAGCTGCCTCTTGCACACCCCCTACTGGGGATGTGCTGGCAACCCAGGTACATGCCCTTGACTGGAATCGAACCTGGGACCCTTCAGTCCCCAGGCCGATGCTCTATCCGCTGAGCCAAACCAGTTAGGACAGGAAAATATTTTAAAGACAAAAGATAGCCCAGCCAGTGTAGCTCAGTGGTTAAGCATTGACCTCTGAACCAGGAGGTTACAGTTAGAGGGGAGAGGAGGAATCATTTGAAAAGAAATTGTTCTTAGATGGATGAATAATGAAAGAGAGCT
This sequence comes from Myotis myotis, assembly GCF_014108235.1. Classification (NCBI taxonomy): domain Eukaryota; kingdom Metazoa; phylum Chordata; class Mammalia; order Chiroptera; family Vespertilionidae; genus Myotis; species Myotis myotis. The sequence continues at coordinate 29,452,541 of NW_023416317.1, read as the reverse complement.
GAGTGAACAAACAGGTGTGTTTTTTTTTAAAAAAAAAAATACGTATTTTAATTTATTTCAGAGAGGAAGGGAGAGGGACAGAGAGATAGAAACATCCATGATGATAGAGAATCATTGATTGGCTGCCTCCTGCACACCCCCTACTGGGGATTGAGCCCGTAACCCAGGCATATGCCTTGACCAGGAATCAAACTGTGACCTCCTGGTTCATAGGTCGATGCTCAATCACTGACCTACACTAGCTAGGCCAAACACAAGTTTTTAAGAAAAGAATAACATTGTATAAGATATCCAGTGTTCCAAAAGAGTTAATTATATGGGAAAGGTAACTGAATTTATTGTTAACATTTTTTGAGAGTTTACAGTATGTCAGCACTGTGGAAAATTCTCTATATGCATTAATCTCATATAATCCTTACAAGAAGCTTAACTTTTTCCCACTCAACAATGAGTCATGAACATCTTTTCATGTCAGTAAAAATCTGCATTGTTGTTTTTAATGGATGCATAGCATAGTGTTCCAATGTATGAAGTAAATCCAGTAAAATCTGTTAAGAAACATATTGTCCAAATGGTCATCAGGAAGGTTGTACAGCAACAATGTATGAATGTCACTAAATCCGTTTTATTTTTTAATTTCTTTGTATCCATATATCTGAAAAATGTATGGAGAGCCTAGAATAAATGTTAAAAAATCACTATAATTTGTAATATAAGGCTAATTCTGGTATTATACAGAAGTGATTTTACAAAAGACTTAGACTTATCCACCCACAATTTATAATATAGACAAATGAACATAATGAGAAGGAAAGTTCTGATCTAAGTTATGTTTTTCCTATTGGATGGGTAGACACACAGGTAGGAATGAAAAGATGGAAAAATATCAGTTGTCTGTGATGTAAAGATATGAAATAGAGCTGAATGAGTCAAGGAACAAGCAGAATGAGAAACAGGGGCAGACTTAAGATGAGAATGAAAAAGGTAGATCATTTCATTGGGTCTCATATATCTGATGAGGCATATTCCAATGATCTCTTCCTGTTACTTACAAAGAAAAACTCCTGGGAGACATCTGTAATACTGTCAACAATAAAAAAAAATACATATTAATAAAAAAAACTGTTACAAGCTCTTTCTATTATTGAATTGGTATATATGATTATAATACAAATTAAAACTAAATTTCAATTGAATATGTACATTTGTCTCTCTTTTTTCTTCTTAAATAGAATTACCTGAAGAAATGGATACTTCTCCCTCCAAAAAATATCCAGTTAAAAAACGGGTGAAAATACATCCTAACACAGTGACGGTGAAATACACTTCTCATTATCCCCAGCCCGGGGATAATGGATATGAAGAAATTAATGAAGATTATGGAAATTTTATGGAAGAAAATCCAAAGAAAGGCCTGTTGAGTGAAATGAAAAGAAAAGGAAGAACTTTTTTTGGAACCATGGATACCCGGCCTCCACCCACAGAAGACCCCATGACAAATGAGATTGGACAATTCCAAAGCTTTGCAGAAAAAAACTTGTTTCAATCCAGAAAAATGTGGATAGTGCTATTTGGATCTGCTTTGGCTCATGGATGTGTAGCTCTTATCACTAGGCTTGTTTCTGATCGTTCTAAAGTTCCATCTCTAGAACTGATTTTTATCCGTTCTGTCTTGCAGGTCTTATCTGTGTTAGTTGTGTGTTACTACCAGGAGGCCCCCTTTGGACCCAGTGGATATAGATTACGACTCTTCTTTTATGGTATATGCAATGTCATCTCTATCACCTGTGCTTATACATCGTTTTCTATAGTTCCTCCCAGCAATGGGACCACTATGTGGAGAGCCACAACCACAGTCTTCAGTGCCATTTTGGCTTTTTTACTTGTAGATGAGAAAATGGCTTATATTGACATGGCTACAGTTATTTGTAGCATCTTAGGCGTTTGTCTTGTCATGATCCCCAACATAGTTAATGAAGAAAATTCCTTGTTAAATGCTTGGAAAGAAGCCTTTGGATATACTATGACTGTGATGGCTGGGCTGACCACTGCTCTTTCCATGATAGTATACAGATCCATTAAGGAGAAGATCAGCATGTGGACTGCACTGTTTACCTTTGGTTGGACTGGGACAGTCTGGGGAATATCTACTATGTTTGTTCTTCAAGAACCCATTATCCCATTAGATGTAGAAACCTGGAGTTATCTCATTGCTATTTGTGTCTGTTCTACTGCAGCATTCTTAGGAGTTTATTATGCCTTGGATAAATTCCATCCAGCTTTGGTCAGCACAGTACAACATTTGGAGATTGTGGTAGCAATGGTCTTGCAGCTTCTAGTGTTACACATATTTCCTAGTATCTATGATGTCTTTGGAGGGGTAATCATTATGATTAGTGTTTTTGTCCTTGCTGGCTATAAACTTTACTGGAGGAATTTAAGAAGGCAGGATTACCAGGAAATAGTAGACTCTCCCATTAAATGAATACCTGATTATTATCCTCTTAACCATCAGTTATTAATACGTACACTGCCATTTTAATATTCACCTATTTTTTGTGTTGTATAATTGACAGAGTGCTATATAATATTTAACATATGCAGATATAGAAAATATATTCTAGTCTATTATATTAAAAAACAAACATGAAATATATGAAATGTCATGAACCCTTGTCTTTATTGTTATTAACAAAAGGTAATTGTGGTATAAGGGGAATGTTAACTTTCATTGAAGAAATGACCCCTTTCAAATGGAACTTCTGTGGTCCTAAAGTTCAAAGATTAGAAAAATGTTCATGCCCAATGTTTTACAAATGTTCAACAAAAATCCTTCAATATTCAAAAATTGGCATTTGTGAAAAGTACACTATAAGGTGAAATGCTGAACACCAACCTCCGTTTTGTCATCTACGTGCGTTAGAAAACTAGAGGTGATTGGGTTGGGCAAGGAAGCTTGAGTTAAGGCAAGAAGAGGGAATAAAAGAAAGGAGCTGATTATTCCATGACAATGGTGCTTAGCCTACCTTAGAACAGGAAGTTGGTCTTCCTCTTGCAATGGCCACCTTAGACAATGCATAGGAAATGGAGGTAGGGAGAAGACTGGATTCTTGCCAGTTCTACTTAGTCTAGCCATCTTATTTTATTTTATTTTATTTTTGCCTGATGGTGGGAGGCCTAATGTTGGGGCAAGGTCTGCTTATCCTCAGTTATAGGATCTCTTCCCAAATTGCCCTTGTTTAGATTTTGTAGCCAGTATATGTATAGCTTCAGTAAAGGTACTCCTTAGCCCTGAAAGGCACTAGCAGTAATATAGTATAGCAGAAAATTGATACAACATGGTGTCTTCAGATTCTTTTTTAAAGGGCCTAAAAGTCTGTAAAAGCATATAAGGTGGCATTAATTTGGGAAATTTTTACAAATTTAGCATAAACCAATGTTGATATGGTATTGGTTATTAAGCTATTATTATTGTTATTGAGATATCTTAGCTCCAAATTCACCTTTCTATACTTTCCTCTGTGATCTATGGCTCAGACTCTACAAACTACATTTTTCCTATGTTAGCTGATGCCTCACTAGGTTCCACCAATAAAGGCCATTAGAGGGATACTGGAAGTCAGCAGGGACAAAAGGACTTCCTACTTTCCATTTGTTTACAGTTTCTGGCATTGTTACCTCAGCAATAAGCAATGAATCCTTGATCAATAACTGATTTTAGCCTTCAGCTTTTGGCACACCTCTAACCCCAACCAGCCTCATCATATCCCTTATTAGTAGCAGGATCAGATGGACAGCATTCTCTTGTGATTGGAGCTACAGTTCAGCTGGATCAGTCCTCTGAGATTCTGAGACCTGATAGTCCAACCTTAACTCCTCTTTTTCACTAGATTTAGTGAAATACTCTACAATTATCACCTGTGGGCTACTTCAGTGTTCTCTTTTTGCGTTTTCAGTCCATCTGTTACCAGTGAAGTTGGCTCTTGGTTCTTGAGTTTGGCAAAGAAAGAATTCAGGGCCAAGTACTCTAGCACAAGAGGAAGTTTATTTAGCATGCAATGTGAAAGTATAGTCGAAGAAAACATTTGAGTGGGCTGCTCAGAGAGCTGCCTTGGCTTTTAGAAATAAAGTCACAAATAAAGAAGAAATGAGCCAGCTGGGCTCGTGGACTCAGGAAACAAGTTACAGAGGCAAAAGAAGGGCCCTTGGAAACAGGTTCAGAGGGTTAGCCCAGGACAGGCTGCTGCTGCCCGCTGCTCCCTTGGTTGCAAGTCTTGTGGGGACCCTTAAGGGATTAGGAGAAAGAAAGCAAAGATACATGCCTGAAGAAAGAAGGCATGGGCATGCTCTAATAAGAAAGCCCACACACTGGGTCCCTTGTCTTAAGGGGTTTTGTCTATTTTCTAAAAGCCAGAATTTTAGGGCAGGTCTTGGGAGGATCTCAATAGCATATTCATCAGTTTCCAAGTGTGTCCTTTAATATGCTGATGCATCAAAATGAGCATATAGGTCATTCTCTGGTCAGTTTCACCTTCAAAGATGTCACCTAAAAGGGACTGAGACCAAGGTGGGTCTGGGTCTGCCCCAAGAAGGTCTAGAATGTGTAAGATAAGACCTTGTGATTTATTATCTGACTATATATTGCTCTGCCAATTTGTTCAGCTCTGTATCTGTTTTCCCATTGCACTGCCAAGGAACTTTACTTCCTGCCTCACACCAACATCCAGTGCTAAATTCTCTCTGTTGTAATATTTTGTGATTTATATTTTCTATTTTCTTCACTAATGTGTCTCCAAACCTTCCCCAAATAAACCCATAGTCATTAGTAGGGTGTCTGTGTTTTTGGAAAAATGTTAACATTTAGGTTTTCCAAGAATTACTAGACACTGGCTCTAAAAAAAATTTACCCAAACCAATATAGAAAGAAAAAGACTTGGAAAAAAATGAACAGAGCCTGGAACCACATGTATTAAGGACTAAGAAGTTTAGCTTAAGTATAGTCTCAGAAGAGCAGAGAGAAATCGAGCAGAAAAAAATACTTTAAGCAATATTTGGCCAAAAGTTTTCTAAATTTGACAAAAGAGAAAACAGCAACAACCACCAGCAATCCACAAAAACAGGGATAAGTGAACCCACGCAAGATAAATACAAAGAAAACCACACCTAGTAACATAGTGTAAATGATGATAAACAAAGATTAAAAAACCAAAATCTTAAACGCAGCCAGAAAAAAAAGACATTCAGGAAAACAATGATAAGAATTACAGCTGGTTTCTTATCAGAAACAATGAGGCCAGAAAAGAACAGAATGACATGTTAACGTGCTAAAAGAAACCCTTTAATGGCTTCTCATTGTCTACAGGGTAAAGTTTAAGGTCCTTAACTTCAACAACCCAATATTGCTTACATTTCCAGTCATCTTCTGCTCCAGCAATATTCTACTATTGTGTAATAGAATTTTTATGCAGACTCCTCTATGTAAGAATCCCTTCTTTTGCCTACTTAATGGTCTGATTAGCCTAACCACGCAACTCCCCTTCCACAGTGGCTTAATGTTCTCCTGTACATAGCATTGCTGTACTTACTATATTAATAATAAGTATCTGTTTAAATTTCATTCTCTGACACTGGATTGAACTCCTTTAAGTTTAAGACTGATCTTTAGATCTCCAGCACTTATTATAGTGCCTATTACAGAGTGGATTCTTAAAACATTTTCGTTGAATTAATTCCCATAAAAGCATAGCAATGCTCAATCCAGAAATTTAGTTCCCAGGGTCCACTAATTTCTATACCTCACAGTTGAGCCTGTGATTAGATACTTCTTGATTATAGTATGGTTCTTCTTGGTCCTAAAGAGCCCTGCCTGATGATGATAAAACAGATCATGCTCTCGAATCAGTTCTAACCATGAACTATCAGTAGTTTCCTGGGAAAGGCCTTGAGACATGAAGGCTCATTTTTTCCCTTCCTTGTCTTCCTATATGCTTCCTTTGGAATTAATGCAAGTTTTCATCCCAGACAGATTAGCTACCCATCTAAAGCTCCATTTCCAGTCCTTAGGTCTTTTAAGTTTTGACTAAATTTTGTCATTTTATTCTGCTTAGACCCTGGTCCACTCAGCACTAATTAGCAAGGGTGATTACTGTTTTTCGTTTGAGTTCTGGTAAAAGAAGTAATATGCATGCTTATGTTTGGAAGTTGGGAAGACATCGTGTGAAAGGAAGCCTCTGGAATAACTCCTACCCCATAAGAACATGGACTCCATTCCTGTTAACTACATCGTACTACAATTTGATATATTACTTTATGCCTATCTACCATTCCTCTTTCATCGCTCTTTCCTTACTTTTAATTTCTTTTTCATTTAAAAATATTTTTATTGGTTTCAGAGAGGAAGGGAGAGGGAGAGATAGAAACATCAATGATGATGAGAGAATCGTTGATTGGCTGCCTCCTGCACGCCCCACACTGGGGATGGAGCCCACAACCCAAGCATGTTCCTTGCCAGAGAATCGAACAGTGACCTCCTGGTTCATAGGTTAGTGCTCAACCACTGAGCCATGCTGGCTGGACTTAGGTATAACTTTTTATTTTAACAAGTCTTAAATAAATTAACTATTTGGTCTTTCAACTTTTTGTTGTTGTTAATGCTCACCGGAGGGTATTTTTCCGTTGATTTTTTAGAGTGAGTGGAAGGGAGGGGAGGGACAGAGACAGAAACATCAATGTGAGAAAGACACATCGACCGGTTGCTTCCTGCACGCACCCAGACTGATGCTGATATGCTGGGGATCAATCATGCAACCCAGGTACCTGCCCTTGACAGCAATGGAACTTGAGACCCTTCAGTCTGCGGGCTGATGGTCCAACCACTGAGCCAAACCCATCAGGGCTCTTTTAGACTTCTTTAAATGAGATTAGTTTATTTTTGAAATCACTAAAAATATATATTTAAAAAAACATATTTACAAGGAACTAAAACACTTTATTTATTTATTTATTTTTTTATATTTTTATTGATTTTTTTTTACAGAGAGGAAGAGAGAGAGATAGAGAGTTAGAAACATCGATGAGAGAGAAACATCGATCAGCTGCCTCCTGCACATCTCCCACCGGGGATATGCCCGCAACCAAGGTACATGCCCCTGACCGGAATCGAACCTGGGACCTTTCAGTCCGCAGGCCGACGCTCTATCCACTGAGCCAAACCGGTTTCGGCTAAAACACTTTAAAATCCCTTAATTCTTCTATTGTTTAAACAGGTGGCACATGGTTGTCAAGAAATCTGCAGTCTTATGAAGGGTCTGTTCTGATCCTTGGCCCATTCAAAATACATATTCCTTTTCAAAATAAAAACTAAACTTATGACTTAAGCATATTTTTTCCTGGGTATATTTTCCCTACTTAAGGTAGGTGGCATAAGCTACCTGATGGCAAGGATTACTTTACCTATTGTATTTGTATTCACATCCCCCTGCCCCTAACACATGTTAAATGTGTAAATAGCATTGAATTGAGCTAGGTTTCCCTAACAGTTCGCACTGTGATTTTGGATAAATACTTTTAACTTCTGGACAATGGTTTCTCCAGCTTAAAAAAATGAGTGTAATACCTCAGTCCATAAACTTTATAAGGTGTATCAATAAAAGTGTTGTATTAGTCAGCTCAGGCTGCCATAACAAAATGCCACAGAGTGAGTGGCTCAAACAATAAAAATGTCTCACAGTTCTGCAGGCTTAGTTCCACATCAGGGTGCCAGCATGGTCAGCTTCTGGTGAGATCTCTCTTTCTGTCTTGTACATGGCTGCCTTCTCACTGTGTCCTCTCATGGTGAAGACGGAGAGCAAGCTCTCTAATGTCTCTTCTTATAAAGACACTAATCCTGTAAGATTAGGGCCCCACTCTTACCACCTCAGTCAACTTAATTACTGCCTAAAGGCACTATCTTCAAATATAGCCAGATCGGGGCTTAGGGTTCAATATATAAGTTTTGGGAGGCAGCCATGATAAAATATGGCACTGAGATCCTAATAGTAAATTCAAAATTCACTTACATTATTCACTGCAGATGCCAATAATAAGATGTAAACAGAGAGAGAGAGTAGCTGTTGTTCAGAGTTTCATGACATTATTTGCCTCAGCCTACTTGAAGCCAGGAAGCGGCCGCCGGTGATTTGAGGTCGACCTTGCGATCCTGTATATGGCAAGCAAACCACATACAATCACCGGTATTCAAATGAATAATTTTGAAGTTCAATGCAGGAAGGTGTGAACTCGTGGGACGTAAAGTCAGGGCCCGGATGAAAGTTGGGGAAGGGCGAGGTATTGATAATGCCTTCAACGATATTTACTGACGTGCTATCGCGTGCCAGGCACTGGGGGAAAACTGAAAGCTGATATGGTTCCTACCTTAAAAGGAGTTTAAATAGGATGCGGGGAAACTACTTCAACAGCGCGGATGGGGAAAAGACCAACACCCCACGCAGGGTCCCTGAGAAGTTGGTGAGGAAGGCATGGGGCCGGCTGCGGGCTGCGGGGCTGCAGCTCGTGTCGGGATCCTGATGGCCAGGCAGGGGGCTGGGGCTGAGCCCCTGAGAGCCGGCAGACCTGTCCCCGAAAGTCACTGTCCTTTCTCTTCTCAGCATGACCACTGCAGGCAAGACTGGATGCTCCCTACACACCAGGACCCTTCGAAGGTCCTCGGACTCTATTTCGGGTTGTGGCTCAAATTAAGCATATGTCTTACATTTTTCTCCCAAGTTCCCATTTTCGGGCCTTTTGGTTTTTCTTTTTTTGCTGTCTGCCCCCAAGAATCTTCATCTGCCAAGACTCTTTTCAGGTGCAGAGACCCGAGGGAAGATCCCAGAGCGGATGGGGCTGACCTCGGGAAGCAGTCATTTTTTTTTTTTTTTGGCTGTGGAGTCTCTCTCCGCAGCGCGGAGGAGGAGGGCCCACAGCAGGCAGCCGGAGAGGAAAAAAGCGACGGGAGCCTGATGAAGGCCGGCGCTTCTCACTCTCCGGCTCGTTCTCCGCCGCGCAGCCTCAGCTCAGTCCACGCCCAGCACAGCGCTTGACTGACAGGCAGCTCCGCCCAATCCCGGTGCGGCGGATGGAAGGGACGGGGAGACCGAGCCTATCAGAGGAGGTCAAGAGAGGGTTTCCTGCCCGAGCGGACCCGCCCACAGCCTCGCGGCCAGTCGGCGTTGCATCTCCGCCCGCCCGCTGCGCGAGCCCCGCCCCTTTCCCCAGAGCTACGCGGCGGCTGAGCGGAGGCCTCGTGCCGTAACGGCCATCGCGGCGGCCGCGGCGGCGTCTGGGTGCCCTCGTCAGGTGAGCTGGGGCCGCCGAGGCTCGGCAGGGGGACGGAGAGACGGCCTTGCCGGCGGGCAGATGCACGGGGAGCCCTTCCTTGTCCCTGGCGCTCACACAGCCTGCTATTCGCGGCGTCGCTTCCTCTTCCCAGGCGAAGTTAGCCCCGGGCGCCGTCTGCCGGCCCGGAGCTGAGCCGAAGGGGGCGGGGAGGCCCGTCGGCCCGGCCTGGGCGTCTGCACTGAGGTTTCGCGCGACCCTCCGGCCACTATCTCGGGGGTGAGGGGCGTGGCCCCGCGGCTTTCCTGTCCGCCTCCGGCGTGCCGGGTCCGGGTGAGCACCCCGGGCGGCCACCCCTGCGAGGTTGGGAGGTCCAGTGTGCGGCGTGCGTGCTTCTCTGCTTCTTTTCCTCCCCAAATCCCGTTGCCGGTTGTGACCTAATGCAGCCAGGAAGGTAGGGACGTGGGAGAGGAGGGAAGGGGGGCGTTCGCCTCTAGCCTGAGCCCCGTGCGGCGGGTGGACATCCTCGGGATGCTCCCTCTGCCCCTCCCCCAGCCCCAGCCCCAGCCCCAGCCGGTTCCCTGGTCCTTGGGAGATCGGGGATATTTTCATCGGAGGGACCTGTGGTAGGTTCCTACCTGAGTTGCTTGGGTTGTGAGCTTTTGACTTGCCTTGTAATATATCCGGTAAAAACCGACCTTGGTTGGCTGATTTTGTAACCTTATGCGTTCCCATAAAAGTTAAATTTGCCGTTAGAAGCTCAGGAAGCTGGGTTTTGTTCAGGGCTGAGAACAGTTACATTATAGACGCTCAATTAAATTCGAGCTGATGAACTGATCAGCTAAAAATAATTCTACCCATTAGATTCTGTAAGAAAGCTGACAAGGTAGGGAAGAATGAAGTTAAGGAGAATTTTTTAAAATCCCACCTTGGGTGGTGAGCAAAGAAGCTCAATGTCCGGTCAAAATGGGTAAGTGTTGCAGAAGTTACTCATTTTTAAAAATCTTTGGTAGATTTATGAAAACTCACCTGTACAGTTTATTAAGCATCTGGAGAGCACTGTGCCTAAAGGTTCAGTTTTCAGCGAGGTCACAAAGTGAAGGGTGAGAATTCAGGAAGAAGGTTTTGTTTGGGAATTGTCGATAATATTCAGTTTTTAAATAGGCATCCCATTCACAGTTGGATAGTAACTCAAGAAATATGCATTGGTAGTTTCATTCCATCTTGATTACAAACTCTGAGATTTTTTTTTCTTTGGGAAAATTGTGATCTGTGAGAATTAGCTGTGGTATCTGTGAACACTAGTTGCCAAGTGTTCAAGACTCCTTAACTGTGCTTGTTCACTTGCTTAATTTTAAATCGTGTACTTTATTTTTCTAAGCACTATCTTTTAGTCCATGTAAATAAAACTTGAAGTATACATACAATGTCTTTTTAGTTTATTGAGAGATACTTTGTGCCTTGGGTTTATTTTTCTTATGGACCTTTTGGACCTGCCAAAGTTCAAGGTAGATTTGATGTGATTATTGTTATAAATTACTTGTCAGGAAGACTTGATTTGATAAATACAGATGTAGTCCTTTTTTCTTATCATAGTTTTATAACTTTTAATATAGAAAAAATACCAAATGTTCTCTACCTACACCAGAAGATTAAATCATCATTTAGTTGATACATAAAAATCAGAGGAAACTCTGGAAATCACTAAGCACTTAAAAGATCTTCATAAATACTCTGCTGTGCTGTTTTAGGAAGACAACTAACAGGGCCAAAAATGACATTTAAAGATGAAGGCAACAATTTTGTCTGGATGATCCTCACTAAACTATTTCAGAGTTAGAATTTATAGTCTTTCCTTCAAAATTGATTCCATATGTTATGGTGATATTATGCTTTCAATTGCCCAGACACAAATCTTGGTTTTACCTTTGATTTCCTTGATTCACATATCATTGGCTAATTTTTCAGCCATTTTTTTGAAATTTCTCTCAGATACCTGTTTATTTCCTCTAGCTTTTAACTAGGTTTTCTGTCTGCCTTTTCTTCCTACTCAGTATATCCAACCTTCTGCCTAATCTGTTTTTTAAAAAATATGTTTTTATTGATTTTTAGAGAGAAAGGAAGGAAGAGGGATAGAAACATCCATGAGATGAGAGAGAAACATCAATCAGCTGCCTCCCGCACACCCCCTCGTGCGGATTAAGCTGCAACCCAGGAATCGAACCAGTGAGCTCTTGGTTCCTGGATTAAGACTCAACTGCTGAGCCATACTGGCCTGTCCTAATCATAAAATAATGTTTTGAACGTATCTCTCATTGTTAAACCAATAGCTCCCCGTTACCTATAGACCAGTGGTTCTCAGCCTTCTGGCCCTTTAAATACAGTTCCTCATGTTGTGACCCAACCATAAAATTATTTTCATTGCTACTTCATAACTGTAATATTGCTACTGTTATGAATCGTAATGTAAATACCTGATAAGCAGGATGGTCTTAGGTGACCCCTGTGAAAGCATCGTTTGACCACCAAAGGGGTTGCGACCCACAGGTTGAGAACCGCTGCTATAGCCTATAGTTCACATTATTAGCCTTTTAACAATCTGCTCAAAACCTGTTCTTCCTAATGACAGCACAGTTTCTCTGTAGGAACTGTCCACCTAACCCAGTGGTCGGCAAACTCCAGCTGGCGAGCCACATGCGGCTCTGTGGCCCCTTGAGTGTGGTTCTTCCACAAAATACCATGTGCGGGCGCGCATGTACAGTGTGATTGAAACTTGGTGGCCCATGCCAGAAGTCGGTATTTTGTGGAAGAGCCACACTCAAGGGGCCAAAGAGCCGCATGTGGCTCACGAGCCGCAGTTTGCCGACCACTGACCTAACCAAACCAATCTCTGGTTCTCATTTAGACTTTGTATTTTTCTATCTTTATATCTGTTGAGACTTTGAATGTCTACGCATAGCCTGCCTATTCTTTTAAAAGAAAATTGCCCTCCTAAGGTACCCAAATAGCAAAGGAACTCAAATTTTGTTAAGTTTCATTTTTGGTCCATCAGTGCAGCCTTCCAGATCTTTTGTTCTCTGTGTTGTTTTCTTTTGAACCCATAGCCTTTATTGTTTTATCATTCCTTTAGTTTTTTAATCTGATGTGGGCTTGTATCAACATATCATGGGACAGTATTGTGGGAAAGTTGGAATTCCACCTTCTGTTTATAAGGAAAATGCAACCCATACAGAATATCTGAATTAAAATGCACACATCTAGTGATGGTGTCAGAGCTGAGACATAACCTTTGATTTCCTAACTCTAGTACTGTGTGTTTTTACAAATTTTCTGTTTATTCTTTATGAAACTATACTACTCATCTCTTGCAATGTTGTTTTTTATTGCTTACTTCATATTACTTTGCATTTTGTGTATTTATGCCTTCTATAAATTCAGAACTTTTTTTTATGAGGACAGGAGAACCTTCATGATCAATTGAAACAATGATTTAAAAGTATACTTGCAGTCTTTTTCTATGCTTGTTAGATGTATCAACAGCACTAACAAAAATAATGTTCTCTACAGTTGTGTCTTCGACTCACTAAAAAGTGAATGAATCTTTTAAAAGTTTTACTACTGGAGTTTGTTTGAATCTCTTGATAAAGAGACTGAGTATTTGGGGGCCTTGAAAGTAGATGGGAACAATGTGATGGTTTGGAGGAAACCCGTGAGGCTTTATCCCTTAATTCAGTGGTTCTCAACCTTCTGGCCCTTATGTTGTGACCCAACCGTAAAATTATTTTCGTTGCTACTTCATAACTGTAATGTTGCTACTGTTATGAATCGTAATGTAAATATCTGATATGTAGGATGGTCTTAGGCGACCCCTGTGAAAGGGTCATTCGACTGCCAAAGGGGTCGCGACCCACAGGTTGAGAACCGCTGATAAATGTAATGATTTTTCTAAAAGTGATCTTGTTGATTCTTAGAACAGTAACACTTTTACATTTTGCTACTTTGTCACTTTGTTCATCTGTGAAGAACCAGATTATTGAGCAATCCACTTATTGAGCAAAACATTCTGAAAATCATTTGTTCTTTTTGGGAAGTTAGATCTTTTATACATACATATATTTGCTCTTCATATTCCTCCCTTCCCCCCTTTAACTCTAAAGTTTCTCTGAATAGCGAGCAGCCTTGATATTTACACACACACACACACACACACACACACACACACGGTTGCCTTGATATTTTTATATATATATTGAATTCAGAGAGGAAGGGAGAGGGAGAGAGAGAAACATCAATGATGAGGGAGAATCATTGATTGGCTGCCTCCTGCATGTCCCCCACTGGGGATCGAGCACTGCAGCCCAGGCATGTGCCCTTAACTGGAATCGAACCCGGGACCCTTCACTCCGCAGGTTGACACCCATCTACCCAGCCAAACCAGCTAGGGCTGCCTTGGTGTTGTTGCTTTTTCACATTTATTTATATAGCAAGAGTTGAATGATGTAAGACAGGTAGGTAGCACAGAAAGATATCAGGTGAAATATCCCTGGAGAGGATGCTTTACTCTTTTGGTCTGAAACAAGTTTAGAAGCTATTATTCTTTTAACTTTTGGTTGTTTATAATGGTTTTTATTTGTTTAAGTAAATTATCTGCTAAAATAAACAGTTGAAACACTGATTCTTGTTTCTTTTTTTATTCCTGAAATTGTACTTAAGGACATAAGTATGGTATGAATAATTTCCACTTTTGTTCATACAGACCAATTGAATAAAGCAGTGAGAATATGGCTTGGGGACATCTTTTAAAAAACAGGTGCATCTGAAAAGGATTTTGTTGTTTGTTTTTAAAGAATCAGCCTTCCAAAAATTTCAGTACATACTTCCCAAATCATCTTGCCTCTAGATCAATTCAAATAATAGATATAGCGAAGAATTTAATGTGCCTTGTATTCCAGCTATATTACAGAAATGTTTAAGGCATTGGAAATGTTTCTTTGGAAATGCTTGATCACCTCAAGGTACTACATGTTCTTGAATGATAACAATTTTTACTTTTAGAAACATTTAGAATACTTTGTGTACAACCCCTTCTTCCCAGAATTCTTCCCGGGGAAGTTTTTCTTTTTCTTTCTTTTTTTTTCTTTAAAAGGCCTATTTTTGCATTTGTAGACATATACCCATCACCCAGATCAAGGTATAGAGACTATTTGTAGCGCTCCAGAATACTCTGTCATGCTTCTCAATCAGTATCTCCTATCCTCAAAAGAAATCACTATTCTGACTTACATAATCATAGATTATTTTTGCCCGTTTTTGAACTTAATAGAAATGGAACCATACAGTATGTACTCTTTTGTGGATGGCTGTTTTGCTTAGCATTGTGTTTATGAGATTTATCCATGATGTTGGGTGCAGCAATAGTTTTTTTATTTTATTTTTTCCCCCCACTGATGATAGTATTCCATTGAAATAATACACAATTTTAAAAAATGAGCTACTAATGGGTATTTGGTTTTTCCCAGTTTTTTTTTAACTATTATGAATAAAGCTGTTAAAAACATTTACTTAGAAGTCTTTTAGTAGACATACACACATATTTTTTATTTTTAATGTTTTTATTGATTTCTACGAGTAAGGGAGAAGGGGGAGAGAGAGAGAGACACATAACATCAATGATGAGAATTATTGATCAGCTGCCTCCTGCACGCCCCCTACTGGGGGTTGAGCCCGAAACCCAGGCATGTGCCCTGACTGGGAATTGAACTGTGATCTGCTTCGTGGGTTGATGCTCAGCCACTGGGCCACACCAACTGGGCTAACTCATTTCTTTTTGGTATGAATACCTGGGAGTAGAATTGCACTATCCTTGTCTATCAGTTTTTGAACCGGCTTGATCCAGCTTTCTCCTTTTACAACAAAACTGGTGACTCTGCTTTTCCCCTGTGTTAAATCTGTTGCCTGTGAATTTGATCCCTCCTTTAAAAAAAAAAAAAAAAAAAAATATATATATATATATATATATATATATATATTTATTTATTTTTTTTATTGATTTCAGAGAGGAAGGGAGAGGGAGAGATAGAAATATCAATGATGAGAGAGAATCATTGATTGGCTCCCTTCTGCACACACCCCACCTGGGATTAAGCCTGCAACCTGGAATTGAACTTTTGACCTCCTGGTTCATAGGTTTGACACTCAACGACTGCCGGCTGGACTTGATGCCTCCTTTTGATGGAGTATATACCACCATAGATTCCTGTGAAAGGTTGCAATCTTGCATTAATATTTTTTTTCTTTTTTTTGTCTTCCTGCTTGATTTGGTTCAGTAATGAATTCTAGATTGGAAATAATTTTTCTTCAAAATTCTGAAGGCATCTCTCTGTTATTTTCTAGCTTTTGAGAATTCCGAAGACATTCTGATTCCTAATCCTAATGTTTTCTGCTTTTCTGGAATTTTGTATCTCTTGTACTGAAATTTAATGAGTGTGTGACTTGGCATGCATTCATTTTTTGTGTTTTCCTGGATATCGTGTCCTCCAAATCTGCAAAATTATGTTCATCAGTTCTGGGAAGTCTTCAATTATTTCATTGATGGTTATATTAGTTTTCTGGGACTGCCATCACAAAATACCACAGACTGGGTGGGACAAATAACAGAAATTTATTTTCTCACAGTTCTTGAGACTGGAAGTCCAAGATCAAGGTGCCGTCAGGGTTGGTTTCTGATGAGATTTCTTCCTGATTTATAGACAGTCTCCTTTTTCACAAAACCTTTCTTGCTCTCTCCTTCTTTAGGGGCATCAGTCCTTTTGGATTATTTACGGCTCCACCCTTATGACCTCATTACCCTCAGTTGTCTGTTATAGTCCTTATCTAGAGTTTCAACATGAATTTTTGGGGTGACACAATTTAGTCCATTACAGTGGGTGGTTTCCTCTTCCTTCTGTTTCTCTCTGAAACTTCTCTTATTTGTTTGAATCTCATAGGCTAGTCCTCTCTTCGTTTTTTTCTGCTGTTTTTCATCTCATAATTTTTTTTGCTCTATTTTATGTGAAAGGCTTCTTTAATATTTTCTAAGCCTTCTGTTGAAAATTTCATTTTTGCTGTCAAGATACTAATTTCCTGCCCTGGTCTGTGTGGCTCAGGTGGTTGGGCGTTGTCCTATGCACTGAAAGGTTGCTAGTTGAATCCTGGTCTGAGCACATGCCCAGGTTGCAGGCTCGATCCCTGGTAGGGAGCATGCAGGAGGCAGCCAATGGATGCTATGCTCTCACATCGATGTTTCTCTCCCCCTCTCCCTTCCTCTCTCTCTCAAAATCAATAAACTATTGGGGGGAAAAAAGAATTTGATTTCCCAAGAGCTCTTTTTATTCTCTCATTTTTTGTATAGAGAGCATCCTGTACTTGTTTCATTGTTGTACTTTTCTAATTTCTGAGGCTACAAATTATTATTTCTTTAAAAATGTTCTTTTCTTTTTGCAGACTATTTATTCTATATTGACCTCTAACTTTTATGTTGGAGGCTTATTTCAGAAGTCATTAATCTTTGGCTATTATCTCCTGATAGTAAACCTGATTTAATCGTGACTTAAATACTGGACTTAATTGCGTGGTGGTTTGAGTGAGCCAGTTTTTGAGAAAACCCTGTTATATGAGGGGTGTTTCCTCTTGTGTCAGGTTCATGAGGGGAAAACTCAGTCTGCTTGAGGGCTGAAAGTTTGTCCACCAGGGTTATGTGTGTGTGAGGGGATTTGGGGGGACTGGATTTCTCATTCCCCCACTTTCGGTAGGGTATGCAGACCTTTAATTACATCTGGTTACTCCTCATTCAGAGCGGGGTAGCCAACCATCAGGTAGATTTGGGGATTTAACTGCTTCTCAACTTTTACCCAGTCTTCCGTATTTAACTCTTGCCTCAATTTAAGTAGTATGAGGTACTACCACTTCCTGAATCTTTTGAGAATTCCAAGGTATAAATTGGATTTTTCAACTCCTATTTAGGAGTTAGGGTTAGCTTCACTTTTCCGGAGTTCACTGAGTAGTTGCCGTTGTCCATCTGTCTTTTAGCTTCCGATATTTTGTTGCTTATTGTTTCCTTTCCTGTTTGCCCTGTGTAAATTTCTTTTTTAAAAAACTTTTCTGTATTCCACCGTTTTAACTGCAACTCCTCAAAAATGCTCTTTGTACTGCTCTTATTTAAGAATGATTTATGTATAAAAAAGGAATATATGACAGAGACTGTGTATGTCCCAAAAAGCCTAAAATATTTACTATCTGGCTCTTCACAGAAAAAATTTGCCTACCCTGTCCTTGTTACAAAGTTTCCCGTTTACTTTAATAAAGCTGTTTCTAGCCTACTACTATTTTTACTTGCACTCAAGCTTTACAATCTTGGAACTTCCTGGAGCTTTTTGTTTTAATTAGTTTAGTGCATGTCATGGAAGTAATGACTAAGAATTGGTAGGATATACTCTATTATCAGAGCTGTGAGATTTTTAAAAAATGTAAAATATCAAAGAGTGGGAAAAGCAAAATGTTGATGAAATAAGTCACAGAACACATAATATGCGTATGTATGCATTGTTCTTTGTCTTGTCATCTAGGTGCAAAACATAGGTGCATGTACTTTGAAGAATGGGAAAAGGGGCAGTTGTAATATTGAGAACAGCCCAAGTCATATTTTAAATGAGTCATTTTCATCAGCCCTCTCTGTAGTTGGAAAATCATAATTGGCAGAATAAATCTGTTCTGGGCAAGAAGCTGTTCCAGGCAGTGACAATACATATCCTATATAATAAAACCCTAATATGCAAATCAACCAAACGGCAGAATGACCAGTTGCTATGAGGTACACTGACCACCAGGGGGCAGACGCTCAACACAGGAGCTGCTCCCTAGTGGTCAGTGTGCTCCCACAGGGGGAGTGCCGCTCAGCCAGGAGCCGGGTTCACGGCCGACGAGTGCAGTGGCAGTGGCGGGGGCCTCTCCTGCCTTCACAGCAGCGCTAAGAACTGCGAGAGGGTGCAGGCTGGGCTGAGGGACTCCCCCACCCCCAGTGTACAATTGCCTTGCACCGGGCCTCTAGTACATATACACTGAGTGGCCAGATTATTATGACCACCCCATCAGTACTTCGTTGGGCCACATTTTGCCTTCAATACTGCAGCGATTCTTCTTGGCATTAACTCCACGAGATGTTGAAAGGTGATGCGAGGAATCTGACACCATGCCTGATGAATAGCACTGTCCAGTTCTGTGAGATCTGATGGTTGTGGAACTAGCTGCCTGATGACTCTTTTAACTTCGTCCCACAAATGCTCAATTGGATTGAGATCTGGTGATTGTGGGGGCGACCTAAGCAAGGTAAAGTCTCCCTTATGTTCTTGATACCACTCCTGCACAATATGAGCACCGTGGCATGGCGCATTGTCTTGTTGGAAGAAGCCATCTCCATTGGGATACGCCATCAACATGTTAGGATGAACCTGATCAGCAATGATACTTAGGTATGTTGTGCTATTCAGATGTTGTTCCACACGAATTAAAGGGCCCAAATCATGCCAGGAAAACATGCCCCAAACCATAACTGCCCCCACCAGCTTGAAGGGTTCTATTCATGCATGTGGGGGTGCATGCTTTCATGCTGTTTCCGCCAAATTCTCACTCTGCCATCCTCGTGATGCAACTGGAAACGTGATTCATTAGACCACATGACTTTTTTCCAATGCTCGACTGTCCAATCCTTGTGTTCCTGTGCAAATTGGAGACGTTTTATCTTGGTAACTGCAGACAGCAAGGGTGTTCAAACAGGCCTTCGGCTTCCATATCCCATACGATGCAGTGTATGGTGAACAGTGCGTTCAGAGATCATTTGAGAGGATCCCTGATTAAGATCTGCGGTAATTTGATGCACTGTTGCCCTTCAGTTGTCTTGTACCAGTGTTGCCATTCTTGTTCTGCCCTAACATTGACTAGTCGCTGACAGCCACAATTCGCACATTCAGACCCAGATTTTCGCTGACAGTCCAGTCTTTAAACACTTTAACAACAGCTGCTCTTGAACATTTAACAAATTCAGCTGTTTTGCTCCATGGCTCCGAGCACCAACAATAATCCCACGTTCAAAGGCTGTTAAATCGCATTGTTTACCCATATCCACGACTTGTACTGTTGTGATAAACAACCTGCTTACCTATTTATAATGGTCTGGCCTTCTAGCAACTTCAGTGCGAAATTATAGCTAATTTGCCTACAAACGTCAGGTGGTCATAATAATCTGTATATGTGTAAGTATGTGTATATATACATGTATCTATATGTATAAAAGCCTAAGCGACCATTAGGACTGAACAACCGGAACAAACGGTCGACCAGTCGCTCTGACCCGCACTGACCACCAGGGGGCACATGCTCAACGCAGGAGCTGCCCCCTGGTGGTCAGTGCGCTCCCACAGCCAACCACTTGTGGCTGTCTGGCGGCGTCCGTTCCTTCTGTGCCCAGCTGGTGACTGTCACCACCTCTCCCAACCCCGCCTGTGGGACGGGGACCCAAAGGTGGGTGGTGGTGGATGCAGCCTGTCCCTCCCCTGGCCGGCAGTCCCCAATTGACCTGACTCTGATTGGCCCTGATCGCCGGCCAGGCCTAGGGACCCCACCTGTGCATGAATTCATGCACCGGGCCTCTAGAGAGTGTGTGTGTGTGTGTGTGTGTGTGTGTGTGTGTATGCATGCATACATATATGTGTGATTGTATTTTCCTACCTGAAATGAGAGGTAATATTAATGTGAGCCACATGCCAGATGTCAGAGTGGGAGAAATAGGAATTACATTGTTATAGGAAATATCTTTTCTTTAAAGTCCTGACTGCAGACATACTCAAATATGTTTAGTCTTAATTGTATGAGGAGTCTCATTACAGTTTTCTTATGAAATTCTTTCTCTCCTCTAAATGGTATCTTGTCACTTATTTTTTAATATGTATATTATATTCCAGATTTGTTTCTATGAATATACAAATTTATGCTCACTTAAAAAAAATAGGATCACATGCTATATATTGTTTTCTGACTTGGCCTTATAAATAAATGTTCTTCTATGTCAGTATATATAAATTTAAATATTCTGGAGTCAGCTTAAATTCTGACATAGGCTTCATAACTATTTGGGCTTAGGCCACTGTAAGCCTCATTTTTCTGATCTGTAAAATGGGGATGATACCTAATCAAAAGATTACTATAAGGCAGGGGTGGGCAAACTTTCTGACTCGAGGGCCACAATGGATTCTTAAACTGGACCGGAGGGCCGGAACAAAAGCATGGATGGAGTGTTTGTGTGAACTAATATACATTCAAAGTAAACATCATTACATAAAAGGGTACGGTCTTTTTTTTTTTTTTTTAGTTTTATTCATTTCAAACGGCCCGCGGGCCGTAGTTTGCCCACGGCTGCTATAAGGTTTAAATGAGAATCTGTTAATCCATTTAACTGCTAAGCAGTGTTTGATGAACATTTAAAAGCTTTAGAATTAATTTCTAGATGTGAACTAACTGGGTCCAAAGATATAAATGTTTAAAATGTTTCTGTTGCCAAACTGCTATTCATAAAAACATAAACAAACATCTTACCAACAAATAGTGTTCCTTAACTCTGTGTCATTATTCTAATTTTTGCTAACCTAGTAGGCAAAAACTGATAGAACTAATAGAATTAGACAAATTCATAAGTATAATATGGTATATTTTAGCATAACTCTCTGAATAATTAGTAGAATAATAAGTAAAAAAAGATTTTGAACAACATAATTAACAAATGAGTCTAAATGACATACATTGAACATTTCACTCAGCACCTGCAGAATATAGATTTTTTTTCAATTGCCTATGGAAATTTTACCTAAATTGACATATGCTGGACCATAAAAAAATATGAAAAGTGTATGCTTTGAAATACTGGAATTAAGCCAGAAGTTTATTGCAAAAAAATAACTAAAAAATTGTCAGCTGTTTTGAAAACTAAATAATATATTCCTAGGCAACCCAGAGAGTAAAGAAGAAATAACATTAGACTGTTTTGAACTGAGTGATGAAAATATGACATATAACTTATGAGATACTGCCCTAACCAGTTTAGCTCAGTGGGTAGAGCATCAGCCTGCAGACTAAAGGATCCTGGGTTCAATTCCGTTCAAGGTCATGTACCGTGGTTGCAGGCTTGGTTGTGTGCAGGAAGCAACCAATCGATGTGTCTCTCTCGCATCACTGTTTCTCTCTGTCTCCCCCTCCCTTCCACTGTCTAAAAATCAATCAGAAAAATATCTTCGGGTAGGATTAATAACAAAAAAAAAAGAGCAAGAGGTAAGCCATGCTTAAAAGAAAGTTTATAGCCTTGAAATGCATGTAGTAGAAAGAATAAAGGCTAAAATCAATTAAGAGGACTTTTGGGTAAAAGTAGATAAGTGAAAGATGCATTTGCTTTAACTACAAAGCTTACTAAGGTGATACACTTAAGGATATTTTTTTAAAGATTTGAACTACACAGGTAAAAAGTATTCAAGAAGAAATAAAATTTGCAAACTGGAAAGCAAATGGACTAATAGAAACTTCTTAGTAGACTTAAAAAAGTGTTCAATCCTAATAGAAAAGAATCCTCAGGCTCAAGAATAGATAGGTAGCATCAGGCATTTTTGTCGAAGGGGTGAGAATGGTGCTAAAAATAGGATTGCTTGAAACTGTTTAAGAAGCAGCTCAGCCCTGGCTAGTGTGGGTCAATCATGCCTCTCTCACCACCATCCCCTCTGCCCCCCAGGCAACCAATCCATGTCTCTCTCACACATCCATGTTTCTCTCTTTCCCCTCCCTCCCTCCCCTCCCTCCCTCCCTCCCTCCCTCCCTCCCTCCCTCCCTCCCATTCTAGCCACACCCACCAGGGCTCTCTAAAAATCAGTGGGGAAAAAATATC
The DNA here is from genome assembly GCF_014108235.1 of Myotis myotis. Classification (NCBI taxonomy): domain Eukaryota; kingdom Metazoa; phylum Chordata; class Mammalia; order Chiroptera; family Vespertilionidae; genus Myotis; species Myotis myotis. The sequence continues at coordinate 29,430,271 of NW_023416317.1, read as the reverse complement.
CTTAGGTGAGGATTAACAAGGCAAACAAAAAATGAACCAGCCCAATCAGTCATAATGGCTAAAAAGAATAAACAACCCAAATTTCTACCAATTGAATCATCTATAATAATAAAAGTGTAATATGCAAATCGACCGAACGGCCCACCAGCAGAACGACCATCCAGATGACCTTCTGGACGAAGCCGGGGCTGCGAAGGCCTACTCTTGCACGAATTTCATGCATCGGGCCTCTAGTGGGTAAATAAAATGCATATCCATACAATGGAATATTATTTGGCAATAAAAAGGAATGAAGTGGTGATACATGTTATAACATGAATGAACCTTGAAAACATTATGGTAAGTGAAATAGCCAGTCACAAAAAGACCACATATTGTATGATTCTCTTTGTTTGAAATATCCAGAAAATGTATTATCTATAGAGACAGAATAAATTAGTGGTTGGCTAGGGCTGGAGCAGGAGAAGATTCGAGGGAAATACCTGATCAAGGGTACTAGGGGTTTTTTTGGTATGATTAAGTGTTCTAAAATTGATTGTGGTGATGGTTGCACAACTCAGTATACTAAAAACCATTGAAAATGTGCACTTTAAATGGGTGAGTTGCATAGCATGTGAGTTATATCTCAGTAAGCTATTTTTAAAAAAAGCTTCAACCTAGGTCTCTGTCAATTTGTATAGCTAAGTGACTGCCCTGTCAGAAGACTGAAAATTTATTCTCTGTAGGTGTCAAATAAAGCATCTTTTAGAGAGGGTTGGGCACTAGACATACCATAATTGAAGGGCAGGTGTCCTACTGAAAACACTTGGATTAAATGAAATATGCTTAGTGTTAGGATCCTTATTGAAACCACCTCTCCTATTTGGCTCCCAGAACCTGGTAATCAATTCAGAACTTAGAGGATGCTTCTTTTACTATTATACTAGCCCGAGAAGAAAAACTATGTTATTCATTATCAGCTTTTAAAGCCTACTTTTAAATATGAGAAAAGCTTTTAATATGAGACCAAAACAAATAGAAAAAAAGAATTAGGACCAATCAAGACAAAAAAACAACAACAAAACAACTGCTGAAAATTAGAGGAGAAGAAGAAGAAAAGATTCAGCAGAAGTAGAGAAAACCTCTCATAACGTACAGGAAAAGATGGAAGATAGGTGAAAAAGAAAATTTAAAGGTCAGTTTAGGAGATCAACTTTCAAGTAATACTAGTGCCAGTGAGAGAGAACAGAAAAGAACAGAGTAGAAATATCAGTGAAGTATTTTTAAAATCCACAATTTGAGAAACATTTTGCAGATTGAGAGCCCTTTGGGTGCCCAGGACAGTGGTTGAATATAGATACACACTTTCAATTGGGTCTAGTCAGGAAAATGGAGGCCACACCACTTATAACAGAATTTAATATAAAGAATTGTTTAGCCAGATGATATAGGTTGAATTGTGCCCCTTCCCCCCAAAGATATGTTGAAGTCCTAACCCAGGGGTGGGCAAACTTTTTGACTCGAGGGCCACAATGGGTTCTTAAACTGGACCGGAGGGCCAGAACAAAAGCATGGATGGAGTGTTTGTGTGAACTAATATACATTCAAAGTAAACATCATTACATAAAAGGGTACGGTCTTTTTTTTTTTTAGTTTTATTCATTTCAAACGGGCCGAATCCGGCCCACGGGCCGTAGTTTGCCCACAGCTCGACCTAACCCCTAACATGTTGGAATATGATTTTATTTGGAAATAGAATCTTTATAGAGATAATCAAGTTAACAGTGAGATCATTAGAGTGTATTCTAATCCAATATGTTTGGCATTTTAAAACGGGAAATTTGGACATAGATGCACACAGAAGAATGCCTGAGGCTACCTGAAACTGGAAGAAGGGCCTAGAACAGATCCTTCCTTAGCCCTTTGTACACCGTAAGCATCTATAGACACAATTAAATTCAAAATATCATGGTGTGTGGGGATGGTTTCTGTTTTGGACATGTGACAGTTAACTGGCTAATTAGTGCCTTCAGAGAGAGGATGGCCCACCCATACCTTGATTTTAGACTTCTGGTGGCCACAAAGGTGGTATGGATTTCTGTTTTAAGCCAACCCATTGTGTGTTTGTTACAGCAGCCCTCAGAAACCAATACACTAGATAATTGGGGAGCTGAAAAGGAAGTAAGCAAACACTTAGATATCACAGAAACAGTAACTTTAGTAAGTATAGCAGATCCTTAAAGTCGTGGAATAAAGTCATTTTGTTCAACCATGTTTCTTTATTCAATGAAATGCCATAGGAATATAACTCTTGTTATATAAATTAGCTTATGATAAAATTGTTTCACTTACAATCACAGAACTAGTCAACTATATTAAGTGAGGATTTACTATAATTACTAGTCCCTAGGGCTGGAAGAAAAAAGAGATTGGGTTTATTAGAATTTAGAAACTTGAGGAGTGGCCCTGAAGAGGTGAAACTCAGATTTCTGAGCTGCCTGCTCAGGAAGTGTAGGTATCTTAGGAGACTTGCTGAGGTTGGTCTGGGAATGGTAGGTAAAACACAAAAGCAAAAAATGGCTAACTTAGAACCAATGCTGCTATTGAGACCACTGCTATTGGCAGAGTGAAGGTCATTGGTTGTTGGTTGTTGGTTGTTGGTTGTTGGTTGATGCTGACCTGAAGGAGTATCTCTTTGTTCCCTCCTTTGTTTTAGTGTCTTTCTGGCGCCCCTATAGGCTATCTGATAGAGCATGCTAGCAAAGAAGTGTGATTTGCAGGGTTCCAGCCCCCTTCCCATATTACAAAGCACAGTGGAATAGAGTAGGTTTGAAGCCTATTAGCTTAAAAATCCACATACACAGACACTGAGGTGTGTCGTGAAATTTTGTAGTATCTGGGACAAAGCAGATCCTATAAACTTTCTTAGGGGGCAAATGAGTCACATTTCAGAGATTCAGCATTCTCAAGTGCAACCTCACAAGCTAAAAGACTGTGAGCAATGCCCTCAAAATCTGAGGGAAAATGATATCCAAGCTAGAATTCTTTATCCAGCCAAAATTATTGAGCATAAATATAGTATAGACATTTTAAGACTTACAACCAAAAATTTCTCTTGCTGCTTTTCTTAAAAAGCTATTGTCTGATTTGCTTCACCCACCAAAAAGGAGGAGTAAACCTCAATGAAAGAGGACAATGATACAGGAAATTAAATTCTAGAGAGACAAATGGGATACTTAAGGTGATAGTAAAGAGGATTCCCTGAATGCTAACTGATCCTATATAATAATCCTATATAAGAAAAGGGTAATATGCAAGTAGACTGAATGGTGGAACAACCAGTCGCTCTAACAAACACTGACCACCAGGGGACGGATGCTCAATGCAGGAGCTGCCCCTTGGTGGTCAGTATGCTCCCACAGGGGAGGTGCCATTCAGCTAGAGCTGTGCTCATGGCTGGTGAGTGCAGTGGCGGTGGTGGGAGAGGCTAAAGATGTCCGACTGCCAGCTTGGGCCCACGGGGAGCCGTCCTAAGTTGGACATCCCTCAAGGGCTCCCTGCCTGGGCTGGGCTGAGAGACACCGTCCCCCCCCCCCCCTCAGTGCACAAATGTCATGCACAGGGCCTCTAGTTATCAGATAAAAGAACAGTAAGTCCAGATTTGAGCATGTGAGAAGGTGATGGTAGATTTTTGAAAATAATAGAATACCTGATGTCTGTATTAGACAATAATTTAGGCAATTGGCAAAGAGTTTAAAGTTGAATTAGTGATGTCTTTTCTTTGTTTAGCTTTTTATATTGAAGTTTTAGAGCAAGGGTCCTCAAACTACGGCCCGCGGGCCACATGCAAATACAAATATTGTATTCCCGTTTTGTTTTTTTACTTCAAAATAAGATATGTGCAGTGTGCATAGGAATTTGTTCATAGTTTTTTTTTAAAACTATAGTTCAGCCCTCCAACGGTCTGAGGGACAGTGAACTGGCCCCCTGTTTAAAAAGTTTGAGGACCCCTGTTTTAGAGCATCATCACTCTTTCTTAGATGATCTCATTCTGTCCTATGATTTTAAATAGTATTGGTATGTGGCTGGTTCACAAATTTATGTCTCTAGGGAAGATCTCTGCCCTGAACACCAGAGTCATATTATCTACTGCTGTATAAAAATCACTCCAAAACTGAATGGCTTAAACAATAACCTCCCTTACCCGCCCCCGCCTCCCAGTGTTTCTGTGATTTGCATGTGGACAGGGTTTGGGTGGAGATGGCTTGTTTCTAAGTTCCATGTGTTATCATTTAGGCTGGCCTGAAAGATTTATTTTTAAAATAGCTTATTTACATTGTTGACAAGTTGGTGTTAACAGTTGGCTGAGACCTGCTTGGCTGGCTGTGTGTTAGGGACCTTGATTCCTCTCCATGTGGATCTTTATAGAGGCTGCTTGGGCTTCATCATAGCTCCATAAACAAGCATCTCTAGGGTGTTCGGCAGAAGCTGTAATACCATTTATGACAGCCTTTGAAGTTGAGTAGCTTTAATTCTGCATAGTAATAAGCATACCCAGATTCACTGGCTCTCCTCCCATCTGGAGGTGTGGTCTAAATCACTTAGTAAGAAAAACAAATAGGATGGGAGATTCTATCTTAGCTGTCTTTGAAATGCAATATGCCACATATCAAGCTGTTTCCTTGATATTGCCATTTGGATATCTCATAGGCATTTTGAACTTAAAGATAATAAAAACAAGTCTTCATTCCTTTACTCTTAATCTGCACCCCCATCCCCATTTGTCCACTCCTCAGTATTTACCATTTTGTTAAATGGTGTTGTCATCCACTTAGTAGCTATAAGCCAGGTAGGTGTCATATCTGACTCCTTTTTCACCCCTCAATCCATCATCAAGTCTTGTCTCTTCCATCTCTATAATACAACTTGAATTTTTTGGTTCTCTATCTAGATGGTCATTATACCACTCATCTTATCTTCACTTGGACTATTGGCCTTCTGTTTTCTGTGGGATTGTTTTTGATTGGTGATTTGTAACATCCTGTTATTTTATGAAATACTAGAGGCCTGGTGCATGAAATTTGTGCACAGGTAGGGTCCCTAGGCCTGGCCGGCGATCAGGGCCAATCAGGGCCTTTTGGTTGTCGGCTGGGAACTTCCCCAGCTGCCAGCTGCCCAATGGGGCCTTCCTTTATTCCGTGCTGCCCCCTGGTGGTCAGCGCATGCCATAGCAAGTGATCGAACTCCCAGTCTCCCAGTGGAACTCCTGAGGGGACACTTTGCATGTTAGCCTTTTATATATAGACTAGAGGCCTGGCGCACAGATTTTGTGCACGGGGTGGGAGGGGGTCCCTCAGCCAGGCCTGGGCCCTCTCACAATCGGACCCCTTGGGGGATGTCTGACTACCAGTTTAGGCCTGATCCCCGCAGGCAGTCGGACATCCCTCTCGCAATCTGGGACCTCCCGCTCCTAACCACTCGCCTGCCTGCCTGCCTGCTCAGTGCATGTCATAGTGACCCGTCGTCTCAGTCTTTCTGGTCGTTCCACCCTTCCGGTCACTGAGCTTTTATATATGTAGATAATTGACATAATAGTATTATATTAGTTTCAGGTGCACATTATGACGACTGTACTTGCTAGTGTCAATATAAGAAACATCCAAACCTTTAGAGATTTTATGAGTTTATATGAGCCAAACTGACAATTGCCAGGAAGCAAAATATCAGTAGGTTAAGAAAATGCTCCGGAGAATGGCAGTTTTGCAGTTTATTTTATATGTTATAATCAAAGGAGGAGGCATAAGGAAAGTTACATGAAAATCTTTGGTGGTAGTTATTATGGAGGAGAGAGAAAGCAAAGCAGAGAAATCTGAGATTGGATAAAGAGTAAAACAGAAAAATTCTTTTATATTGGTGGGTACAGGGTATTAAACATTTATAGCACATAGAAATAGTATGTGGGGAACAAGATAACAATGAGGGGTCCATGGTCTTCTGCTCTGGTGGGAGATTGTGTCCTGACATTCTAAAGTTATGTTATCCTAGATGCCAAGAGACAGTAGGGTCAGTTATGGTAAGATTGACTTTTGTCAAGGAAGATATGGGCCTAGGACACGACTACCTGCCATGACTTGCTTTTAGTTAGGAAGTTTTAATTTAAGTAACCACATCCTATGTGGTTCTTAAGGTCTCTGAATTTGTAAGGCCTGCCATGCCTGAGCTTGTCAGGTTTAGTTTGAGGCTCCTTTTTCATCCACACTGGTCTTTTTATTCTCTACACCCCTCCCTCTCTATTTTTTTATTATGGAAAAATACACATAAAATTTATTATCTAACCATCCACTTAGTGTACACTTCAGTATTGTTAATATTCACATTGTTATGCAACCAATCTTGAGAACTTTTTCATCTTGCAAGACTGAAACTTTGTATGCATTAAACAACTCCCCATTCTGCCATTCTCCTCGCCCCTGAAAACCACCATTTTACTTTCTTTTTCTATGAATATGATTGCTTTAGGTACCTCATGTAAGGGGAATCATGCAGTATTTGTCTTTTTGGTGACTGCTTTATTTCACTTACTGTAATGTCCTCAAGGTTTATTCATGTTGCCTCGTCAAAATTTCCTTCCCTTTTAACGCTGGTATTATCCCATTGAATATATACACCATATTTTGTTTATCCATTCATCTCTTGATGGACACTTGGTTGCTTCCACCTTTTAGCTATTATGAATAATGATGCTATGAACATGGATGTACAAATACATATCCAAGTCTCTACTTTTAGGAATAGCTCTGTTTAATTTTTTTAGTAACTGCCATACTGTTTTCCATAGTGGTTGGACCATTTTACATTTCCACCAACAGTACACAAAGGTTTCAATTTCTCCACATCCTCATAAATTATTTTTCCCCCTCCTTCCCTCCCTTCCTTCTTCCCTCCCCCCTCCCCTTCTCCCTCCCTCCCTAATAGTGTTATTGGTGGGGTGTCCTCCATGTCTCCACCTATTACTGGTGGAAGTGGGCTTCTTGGGGTGCCGTAGGAAAAAGAATTTCTGGAGGTCCCCATGGGACAATGAAGTATTGTGGAAACTTTTTTGGTGATGTAACATTCAGGGAGTTTCCCTCCAAGGTCCCGTTTCCTTTCGTCTTGCCATGGAAAAAGTTCCATTTTGTCTTCAGAGCTAGAATCAAAGCCATTGCTCAGAGTTTCCAGACTTTCCATTCCATGTTGAGGCATAGTCCATTCCATCATCTGGTTAGCTTAGCTTGTATTCCCAGCTGCAGTCCATTGCTTGTGGGGTCCCCATGCCCATATAGGCCATGCAGCTTCTACAGCCACATGGTGGGTGAGCACTGTGGGTCGCAGAACAAGTGACTGCAAGGAAACTGGAGCAAAGCAAGAGGAACAAGAGACAACTTTTTGTTTTAGGGATTTAACTGGGAACTTACCCAATGAATCCTTCAGGATTTTGCATACTTGCAGTGGCTCCATCCCCACTAACCAGTGATCTTTTCCCCAGGTTAGACTGACAGGCAAGCACTTTCCTACTCACCCCAACTTCACTGCACATGGGTCCATCTTCCTTATTCCCAGTGATTTGTAGGGAATGGACCAGTGGTTCCCTGGGGAGTATTAAGTTGAAGCTGCCCAGATGACCATGCTCATAATGTCTGCCCTTCCCTTTTGCTTTCTTCCTATCCCATATAATAAAAGGGTAATATGCAAACTGACCCTAAGGGCACAAAGACTGGGAATGACTGGTCACTATGACACACACTGACCACCAGGGGCAGGCGCTCAATGCAGGAGCTGCCCCCTGGTGGTCAGTGCCCTCCCACAGGGGGAGCTCTGCTCAGCCACAAGCCTCTTCCGCCTCCCCAGCAGCACTAAAGATGTCCTACTGCAGCTTAGGTCTGCTCCCTGCTGGGAAGTGGACATCCCTCAAGGGCTGCCAGGCTGCCAGAGGGATGTCTGACTGCCAGCTTGGGCTCGATCCCCCAGGGAGCGTGCCTAAGCCAGAAGGTGGACATCCTCCGAGGGGTCCCAGACTGCAAGAGGGCATAGGCCAGGCTGAGGGACCCCCCAAGTGCACAAATTTTTGTGCACCAGGCCTCTAGTTATTAATATTAAAAACTAGCTAATTAAAGCAGTAACAATAGTAGCTGTTGTAATGGGGTGAAGTGATATCTCTTTGTGGTTTTGATTTGCTTTTTCCTAGTAAATTCTGATGTTGAGCATCCTTCATATGCTTGTTGGTCACTTGGACATCTTTGGAGAAATGTCTGTTTAAGTCCTATGCTTTACATTTTTGTTGTTGAGTCTTAAGTGGTCTTTTTATTTTACTATTTTTTCCCTTTTTTTTTTAAAATATATTTTATTGATTTTTTACAGAGAAGAAGGGAGAGGGACAGGGAGTCAGAAACATCGATGAGAGAGAAACATCGATCAGCTGCCTCCTGCACGCCCCCCAGTGGGGATGTGCCCGCAACCAAGGCACATGCCCCTGACCGGAATCGAACCCGGGACCCTTGAATCTGCAGGCCGACGCTCTATCCACTGAGCCAAACCGGTTCGGCCTATTTTTTCCCTTTTAACTCATTCTTCACAGAGCAGTCAGAGAAATGTTTTTAGATTTCTGTGTTAGTATTAGTCATGATATGCTAATAACTCTAATAAGCAACAAATTGTAGTGGCTTAAAACAATGGAAGTTTATATTACTTTCTTACATCACAATCTAGTTTATATGTGTGATGGAATAGGAGTGGGGGGACACCTCTACTCCACGCGGTAACTCAGGGACACAGGTTCCTCTATCCTTCTAAGTCATCACTATCATCACCATGTATCTTTTGAGGTTGTCTTGAGAAAGGAAGAGAATACAGAGGAAGATTTTAGGACCCAGGCTGGACGTAGCACATATCACTTTTACCCACATTCTGTTGGTCAGAACTGAGTCACATGATCACACCTAATTACAGGAGTGCCTGGGAATGTAGTAAACCAGTGTGCTAATGGAGAGGAGAACACAGCTATTAATGAAGTCTCTGTCACAGTGTATATTGAGTTAGAACTCCCCTGCTTTAAAAAAAACCCTTTAATTAATTATATGCATAGAATAAAATTGGCCTCTGTTCCAACCGTACCTTGTACCACTTTCTCTCTTACTATTCTCAAGGCACAGGAGGCTCAATCATATCTCGTAACATGCCAAGCTTTTCCCCTCCTACAACCGACTGCGTGTTTTGTAGTTTCCTTTGCTTGGAGCACTCTAAGTATTTACATGATTGCCTCCTTTTCTTCTTAAAGTGTCAGCATAAAATCCATCTCTAACTAAAGTCTCTACCTAAAGTAGCCCTCCTATTCTCTGTCCTTATTGTAGCACTGTGTTTACATCTATCACAGCATTTATCAAAGTCAATAATTATTTATTTGAGAAAACTTTTGTTTGCATTACCTGTATCCTCTGCTAGAAAGAGATATCCTTCTCACTGTCCTATCCCTGCAGTAAGTAGCTGATGCTTATTTAGCACACACTAGTCTTTCAGTGAATATGTTGTATGGATGAATGACTATTATACAGAAAAGACTAAAGTGGATAGACTGGAATGAATTATAACCAAGAACTCATAAATTAGGTGAATTACTGAGGGCTTGGGGTTTAGTGGTGGCAGTGTCAGTTGAACAGAAAAAGATGAATCAAAGGCAAAACCTACACAAATTGCTGTGTGATTTATTGGAGGAGACTGGATAGGTGGGATGATAGTGTAATTAACAGAAATTAGTAAAGAGGATGGAAGAGTTGGCTTTTTGGAGATAATGAATTGGGAATGATACATGTTGAGTTTGAGGTGATAACAAGATTTTCAAGTAGAAATGTTGAAAAATGGTAGCTTCTATTAGCGAACACACTTGGACTTACAGATTTGAGAGTCAAGTGGCCGAAGGTGATAAGATGAAATCATAAAAATGGATGATCTATTTAGAGAGAGGAGGGTATATATTGAGAAGAGTAGATGGCTGAAGGGGAGAAAAAAGAGGAGCCAGAAATAGAAACCAGGAGTAGGTGGCAAGGGAGGAGGAGAACCAATTTAATATAGGGCCAAGGAAACCATCAGAGTGTAGGAAAGAGGGAGGTTAGTTTGGCTGCTTACACTATAGCTATTCTTTGTGATGTACTTTGGAGGTTCTGTGAAGGTTATAAAATGGTAATTTAATTCATAAGGTTGCTGTGGGAATTATTAACATATTGTACTAAAAGTACTTGGCATACTTGCTCTCTGTACTGAGTATCCAGTAAACATTTCTGAAGTGAAATACAATGAGACAATGTAGTTAGGCATCAAGGAGAAATTAAGTTAGGCAATACAGAGTTCTGAGCTTGTTGTAGCAACTCTTCTTTAGAGATAGTCTTTTTTAATGTTACAGTAAGTTATAATTGTACTGAAAGCCTACATAGAGATAACATTTATGAATTTACTTTGAAATGTTTTTAGTAGGAATTTTCTGATCTTGAAAATGTACAGAATTATAACAATAGAATGGCAATTCATCTGTTTATGCTTCTTAACCACATCCTTTTACTGAATCTTATTCCGGAAGTATTTATAATGCAGGTGCTCCTTTGAAAGACATTGTCCTTTAAAATAATTTGAGAGTAAATTGTTATTTAACATTAAAATGAAACGAGGATCTATTTAAAATGTATAGTTTTGTATGCCAGGTTGTACTAATACCAAATTATTGGAACATCTGACTTTTTTTGGAGTGAAACTTGGTTATGGATAATGTGGAGAAATTGTAGTTCTTCTCTGTAGATGCCAAAGGATTCTGTCTCTGGATAAACAAGTAAGACAGCTATGGCACAAGAGAAAGCAGGAGCTTTCTTGTATTCCTTCTCATTCTCATCTTTTAAAGTTTCTTCATTTTGTTCAAGAAACTCTGGTGGGTTACCGGGGCAGAGTTTGATGCTGTCCCATAGCTGGCATAAGTCATTTTAAAAATCCTAACATGTATTACAATGGAAAAAAGTAAATTGTTGTTTTTCTCATTATTAATAACAGCCTAAGTAAGAATAGTTTTAAATAAAGGATAAGATAAAAAGGCAGGTAGGTAAGGAAAGAAGTGTGTGGAAATGAAGGAAGAAGGGGGAACTGTTGTTGAGATAATTGGTGAAAAGTGTTATCTAAAGTTTATTTTCATTTGTCTTGGGTTTCAACTTGCAGTGAATTAGCACTTGAAAATTGCTCTCAGTAGCGTAATTGGCATCTTTTAGGTTATTTGCTACCTGGAATAAACATAACTTCCTTATCATGAAATTCAGATATAACTATTATTGAATTTATATTTCCATACAACTGGTGGTGGAGTTTTTAGCATTAGGTAGGAGGAGAGGGTAAGGAAGGACAGTGGTGTATAGCAGACACTGTACTAAGTGTTTTACATATTATTTTGTTTAATCTTTATAACAACCCTATAGGTAGGTGTTACCGAAGCATAGAAAGGTTAAGTACCTTGCTCATTGTCACACACATAATGAATGGCAGAGCAAGATTTCAAACTATCCTTTAATTCATTCCTTTGCTTTATTTTACAATTCCATTCAGCCACTGAGTCTTGGCTTAAAAAAAAGAAAAAAAGCTTTATTGAGATATAATCCACATAGCATATAATTGTCCCACTTAAAGTATATAATTCGGTGGCTTTTAGTATTTTCACAGTTGCTTTTAGTATTTTCACTATCACCACAATTTAGAACATTTACATCACCCCAAAAAGAAACTCCACTGCTCTTAGTCATCACCTTTTAATATTCCCTATTCCCTACCCTAGTCAACCATTAATCTGCTTTTTGTCACTATAGATTTGCTCATTCTGGACATTTCATATAAATGGAATCATACAATATGTGGTCCTTTGTGACTGCCTTCTTTCCCTTGGCATAATTTTTTAAGGTTCATATTATAGCATGTATCAGTACTCATTCCTTTTTATTGCTGAATAATGTTCCATTATATGGATACATCAATTATTCATCAGTTGATGACATTTGAATTGTTTCTCCCCTTTGACTGTTATGAGTAATACTGCAATGAACATTCATGTACAAGTTTTTTATTGTGGTAAGATACATGTAACATAAAACTTACCATTTTAAGTGTATAGTTCTATGGCTTTAAGTACATTCACATTGTTGAACAACCATCATCTATTTCTAGAATATTTTCATCTTCCTTAACTGTATTCATTAAAAACTAACTTCCCATTCTCCCATCCCCTAGCCCCTGGCAACCACCATTCTACTTTCAGTCTCTATGTATTTGACTACTCTAGTAGGATCCTTATATAAGTGGAATCATACAATATTTGTCCTTTTATGATTGACTTACTTCACTTAGCATATTATATGATTTATCTTTTTTGTGACATCTGTCAGAATTTCCTGCCCTAGCCAGTTTGGCTCTGTGGATAGAGCAACAGCCAGTGGACTGAAGGGTCCCGGGTCCAATTCCAGTCAAGGGCATGTACCTCAGTTGCAGGGACAAGTGCAGGAGACAGCCAATCAATGTGTCTCTCAGTCTCTCCTTCTCCCATCCACTCTCTCTAAAAATCACTGGAAAAATATCCTTGGGTGAGGATTAACAACAACAAAAAAAGAATTTCCTTTTTAAGGGTGGTAATATTCCATTGATTGTATATTTCACATTTACCTATTTTTTTTTTTTAAACTGATTTCATAAAGGAAGGGAGAGGGAAACATCAAGGAGAGAGAATCATTGATTGGCTGCCTCCTGTACACACACACACCCCGCCCCAATGGGTATTGAGCCTGCAATCTGACTGGGAAACGAATTTTGACTCCTTGGTTCATAGGTTGATGCCCAACCACTGAGCCACACCAACTGAGCTGCCCATGTATTTTTTGATGGATACTTTGGTAGCTTCTAATTTTTTTCTTTCGTGAATATTGCTACTATGAATTTGGGTGTACAAATGTCCATTCAAAATCCTGCTTTAATTTCTTTTGAGTATGGACCTAGAAGTAGAATTGCTAAGTCATGTGGTACATAATTCTATTTTTAAATTTTTGAGGAAATACCTGTTTTCCAAGGTGGTTGCACCACTTTACATTTACCAGCACTGCACAAGAGTTCTGCTTGCTGTACGTCTTCCTCAATACTTGTTATTTTCCGTGTATTTTTTTTTTTCTAAATAGCTATCCTAATTAAATGTGAAGTGGTATCTCATTATGGTTTGAGTTGCTTTTTTCTAACAACAGTGGTGTTGAGCATCTTTTCTTGTGCTTCTTGGCCATTTGTATATCTTATTTGGAGAAATGTCTATTCAGATCTTTTGAACATTGTTTAATTGGGTTGTTTGTTTTTGTTGTTTTGTTATAAGGTTCTTTATATATTCTGGATATCAATCCTTTATTAGATATATTGCAGCTATTATCTCACATTTCCTGATTGTGTTCTTTGGTGCACAAGAGTTTAATTTTGATGAAGCCCAGTTTATCTATTTTTTCTTTTGATGCCTGTGCTTTTGGTGTTAGATCTGAGAAATGCCATGAAGCTTTTGCCTTGTTTTCTTCTAAGAATTTTATAGTTTTGGCTCTTATTTTAGGTCTTTGATTCATTTTAGGGTTTTTTGTTTTGTTTTATTTGGGGGGGGGGGGCAGAGTGTAGTGTACAGGTTCAACTTCATTTTATGTTCTTATGTGAATACAGTAGGTCCTCAGGTTACATTGGAGATCCGTTCCTATGGCGCAGTGTAATGTGATTTTTGCCGTAAATTGGAACCCACCTACATAAACACCCACGTCACTCACATGGAGCACATACACAGCAGTAATGAAGTGAAACAGTAAAAAAATTTAAAAGAAAGATAATAATTCCTGACCTTTACTTGTGGTAAATAAATAATAAAAAACATAAAGCGCGGAAAAGCAAGATGGCGGCATAGGTAAACACCGGAGTTTGCTGCCTTGAACAACCACTTCAAAAATACAACTAAAAGACGGAACGGACATCGCCCAGAACCACAGGAAAGCTGGCTGAGGGGAAATTCTTCAACTAGAAGGAAAGAGAACAGCATACCGAGACTCAGAGGAGGCGCAGTGCGGAAAATACAAAGGTGCGGAGGTGCGCGGGGAACGGGCTGGTGGCTGAGGGCGCGGTTGTTGTTTTCAATCGGGAGGGAGTCTCAGATTCTGAGCTCCAGTTCTGGGCAAGTCTCTAGGGACCCAGACTCAAACGGGAGAAGCGGGACTGTCTGGCATCGGTCGGAACGCGAGGGCAGCTTTCTCTCCGAGGTTTGCAGCGTTTGCTGGGACTCTGAGAGGCAGAGCCTCTGGGGATGGGACTGAGAGCAGCCATAACTGCTCCCTCCACCCACCCTGTTGATCCCGTGCGACCCGCCCCGCCCAAGCCCTGCACAGAGCCATTTGCCAGATAGCCTCAGGCAAAGGCTAGATTAGCACCTCCCCAGAGGACAGAAGTTTTCCCACTGCAGACACAGCTGATTCTCACAGCCAGTTGGCCTGGAGGTCAAATCCCCCTAGTATTAACTACAACAATCAAGGCTTAACTACAACAAGACTGCGCACAAAGACCACTAGGGGGTGCACCAAGAAAGCATAAAAAATGCGGAGACAAAGAAACAGGACAAAATTGTCAATGGAGGATATTGAGTTCAGAACCACACTTTTAAGGTCTCTCAAGAACTGTCTAGAAGCCGCTGATAAACTTATTGAGATCTACAAGAAATCTAATGAGACCCTCGATGTTGTGATAAAGAACCAACTAGAAATTAAGCATACACGGACTGAAATAAAGAATATTATACAGACTCCCAACAGCAGACCAGAGGACCGCAAGAATCAAGGCAAAGATTTGAAATGCGAAGAAGCTAAAAACACCCAACCGGAAAAGCAAAATGAAAAAAGAATCCGAAAATACGAAGATAGTGTAAGGAGCCTCTGGGACAGCTTCAAGCGTACCAACATCAGAATTATAGGGGTGCCAGAAGATGAGAGAGAGCAAGATATTGAAAACCTATTTGAAGAAATAATCACAGAAAACTTCTGCTTCCTGGTGAAAGAAATAGACTTACAAGTCCAGGAAGCACAGAGAACCCCAAACAAAAGGAATCCAAAGAGGACCACACCAAGACACATCATAATTAAAATGCCAAGAGCAAAAGACAAAGAGAGAATCTTAAAAGCAGCAAGAGAAAGAAACTCATTACCTACAAGGGAATACCCATATGACTGTCAGCTGATTTCTCAACAGAAACTTTGCAGGCCAGAAGGGAATGGCAAGAAATATTCAAAGTGATGAATAGGAAGAACCTACAACCAAGATTACTTTATCCAGCAAAGCTATCATTCAGAACTGAAGGTCAGATGAAGAGCTTCACAGATAAGGAAAAGCTAAAGGAGTTCATCACCACGAAACCAGTATTATATGAAATGCTGAAAGATATCCTTTAAGAAGAGGAAGAAGAAGAAAAAGGTAAAGATACAAATTATGAACAACAAATATGCATCTATCAACAAGTGAATCTAAGAATCAAGTGAATAAATAATCTGATGAACAGAATGGACTGTTGATTATAATAGAATCAGGGACATAGAAAGGGAATGGACTGACTATTCTTGGGGGGGAAAGGGGTGTGGGAGATGCGGGAAGAGACTGGACAAAAATCGTGCACCTATGGATGAGGACAGTGGGGAGTAAGGGCAGAGGGTGGGGTGGGAACTGGGTGGAGGGGAGCTATGGGGAAAAAAAAAAGGAACAAATGTAATAATCTGAACAATAAAGATTTAATAAAATAAAAAATAAAAATAAAAACAAAAAAACAAAAAACATAAAGCACATATGTACATATGTCGAAATGACGGAACCTTTTTTAATATATATAAATAAATGGGAGTTGGCAATGTAACCACAAAACGACGTACAATGAGTCCAGCGTAACCCGAGGACTGCCTGTACTAGAGGCCTGGTGCACGAAATTTGTGTACAGGTAGGGTCCCTAAGCCTGGCCTGTGATCAGGGCTGATCAGGGCCTTCCAGCTGTCGGCCGGGCCTTCCTTTGTTCCTCGCCTCCCCGTGGTGGTCAGTGCACGTCATACCGAGCAATCGAACTCCCGGTCTCCCAGTCGAAATCCCAAGGGGACACTTTGCATATTAGCCTTTTAGATATAGAGATATAGATATAGATAGAGATATAGAGATATAGAGATATAGAGATATAGATATGTTTTAATTTCTCTTGGTGTATTACTAGGAATGGAATTCCTGGGTTATATGGTAACTATGTTTGACCTTTTGAAGGAACTGCTGAACTGTTTTCCAAAGTGGCTGTACCATTTTACATTCCCTCCAGCACTGTATGAGGGTTTTAATTTTTCCATGGCTTTTCAAATCCAAATTATATTACCTGCTGACTGGCTTATTTCAGAATTTCCTTGGCTGATCTCTTTGGTGATAATCTCACTACTCTGCCTTTCTGCTGTCCCTTTTCACCAATCAGTCCATAATGATGTTTATACTGTGTCATAAAAGTTTACAGCTAAAAGGAACTATCCTATCTAATAAAAGAGAAACATGGTAATTAGCGTACGACCGCTACCCTTCCCATTGGCTAATCAGGGCAATATGCAAATCAACTGCCAGCCAAGATGGCTGCCGTCAGCCAGGCAGCTTAAAACTAACATGAGGCTTGCTTGCTTCAGTGACGGAGGAAACCAACGTTCCCCGCCTGCCTTGCCGGCCTCTGAGCCTGCAGTTGGAAACATTGTAACAAATATAGAAGCTAAACAAAACCCCAGAAACCTGCTTTCAGCGAGCCGGGATCTCAGAGCTAGAGTTATACATTGTTTCGATTATAGAATCCAAACAAACCAGATACCTGCTTTCAGCAGCAGAGGCCTCAGAGCTGGAGTCAGAGCTAAAGCTGGCCCAGAATAAAAAAAGAAAAAGAAAAAAAGGAGCAGTTGGGAGCTTCAGCCCTCAGCCCCTCACCCAGACTGGCCAGGCACCCCAGTGGGGACCCCCACCCTGAAGGGTGTGTGACCAGCTGCAAACAGCCATCATCCCCTCACCCAGGCTGGCCAGGCACCCCAGTGGGGACCCCCACCCTGATCCAGGACACCCTTCAGGGCAAACCAGCCTGCCCCACCCATGCACCAGGCCTCTATCCTATATAGTAAAAGGGTAATATGCCTCCCAGCACCGGGATCAGCAGAGCCATGAGGCCTTCCAGCACCGGGATCAGTGTGACAGGGGGCAGCGCCCAAAC
Organism: Myotis myotis; assembly: GCF_014108235.1. NCBI lineage: Eukaryota > Metazoa > Chordata > Mammalia > Chiroptera > Vespertilionidae > Myotis > Myotis myotis. Next base: position 29,412,981 of record NW_023416317.1, on the reverse strand, counting down.
CCCCTGATCGCCCTGCGGGTCTGTGTGTGACAGGGGGCGGGGCCACAACCTCCCTATCCGTCCTGCTCTGTTCGTGACAGGGGAAGGCGCTCCAACCTCCTGATCAGCCCTGCTCTGTGTCTGATACGGGGGAGCTCCCCAACCCCCTGATCCCCTTGCGGCTCTGTGTGTGATGGGGGAGCTCCCCAACCCCCTGATTGCCCTGCGGCCCTGTGTGTGACAGGGTGCGGCGCCCCAACCCCCCCGCCCCCCCCATGGGCCCTGCTCTGTGCATGACGGGGTGGCGCCGCAACCTCCCCATCAACCCTGCCTTGAGTGTGACAGGGGGCGGTGCCCCAACCCCCCAATCGGCCCTACCCTGAGCGTGACTAAGGGTGGCATCGCAACCTCCCAATCCACCCTGCTCTGTGCATGACAGGGGGCGGTGCCTCAACTCCGCAATCGGCCCTGCTCTGAGCCTGACCAGGGGCTGCACCTAGGGATTGGGCCTGCCCTCTGCCACCTGGGAGCAGGCCTAAGCCAGCAGGGCGTTATCTCCTGAGGGGTCCCAGACTGCGAGAGGGTACAGGCCAGGCTGAGGGACCCCCCCACCCTTCCCCCCAAGTGCACAAATTTTTGTGCACCGGGCCTCTAGTAGATAATAATAGGAGTCAAGCTGTTCATTTTACAGTTGATAAAACTTAGAGATTTGACCTAAAGTTATACGTTATAGCATTAAGACTAGATACCCTACTATGTATATAGCTTTCATTTTGTTAAGTCATTGTGTTTTCCTTTTCTGTGTTGTAAAACTCTTTACTTGATTGTCTTAACCAGTTATCCTTCTCATCCTCTCCCCTAAAGTACAACAATCTAAAAGCGAAGGAGTTGTGTGCAGGTAATTTATTTGTGGATGTTTTTAGGGAACAAGAGTGAGGGACCAGAGTGAATAAAAAAAAGAAAAGCCAGTATAAGACTGTTATTGAATTATTCACTGCTGTTGCAACTAGGGCTCAATTCCAGTAGGAACTTCTGAGGATCTAGATCAGGGGTGGGCAACCCTTGGCATGCGTGCCAAACATGGCATGCCAGTAACTTTTGCTGGCACGCGAAACCCTCTCTTATAATCTTCCATTTACAATTTTTTTCTTAATATTGACTTTTTTATTTTTCAGATAAATTCAGTGTAGGTGCATCTTAGATAAATAAATAATCTTACATAACATGTATACATTAAAAAATAAATGTACTTTTCATCATCATATACTGTGTTTTTGTCGCTCGAATGAATTTTATTATTTCTTCAAGGTTCTTCACATATGTACACCTTAAGAGATATCAAGTAGGCATAACATGTTCTCAAAAAATTAGGGTTGGCACGCAGAATTTTGAGTCAGAGATTTTGCTGGTTTTGGCACGCACTCAAAAAAGTTGCCCACCCCTGCCCTAGAGTCCAGGGCAGTGGTTGGCAAACAGCGGCTCGCAAGCCACATGCGGCTCTCATATTTTCTACTCATCTGCTCTTGTTCTCCCATCAGTTGACAGTTTCCCCAGTGTGGTATAAATTCTTTCTCCTTCCCTCCCCCACTTTCAGCTGCACATAAGAGCCTGCCAATTGTGTTCCCAGTGGTATCTCATTTCATTGCCTCAGGAAGTCCCAGAGCAGAAAGCAAAAGAATCACAGTGAGTAATATGGGGAAATTTAGTCAGATGTACCTGGAATCATTAGCCTAAGTTTAAGATTATCATGGTCAGTAGAATGATGGTCTCCCAAAGATGTCTCCAGTCTAGTCTTCTAAAATTGTGAATATGTTACCTTGTATGGCAAAAAGGACTTTGCGGATTTTCCTGGATTATCTATCCCTGGGCCCAGTGTAATCACAAGGAATCTCATAAGAGGAAGGCAGGAGTGTAAGAAAGAGAAGTGGCAATGGAAGCTGAGGTCAAGATGATATGGCTGGGGGCTAAGGAATTAGCATAGAATGGATTTTCCCCTAGAGCAGTGGTTCTCAATCTTCCTAATACCCCAGGACCCTTTAATACAGTCCCTCATGTTGGGGTGACCCCCAATTTCATTGTTACAAATTGAACATAATTAGCCCTGACTGGTTTGGCTTAGAGTGTCGACCTACAGACTGAAGGGTCCCGGGTTCGATTCTGGTCAAGGGCATGTACCTTAGTTGCTGGCACATCCCCAGTAGGGGGTGTGCAGGAGGCAGCTGATTGATGTTTCTCTCTCATCGATGTTTCTAACTCTCTATCCCTCTCCCTTCCTCTCTGTAAAAATTCAATAAAATATATATTTTTTAAAAACAACAAATTGAACATAAGTAAAGCATAGTGATTAATCACAAAAACAATATGTAAATGTTAACGTAAAAAAACCCATTGAAACCTGTAAAGAATTTTTTGTGAGTTTATTTGAGCCAAACTGTTGACATATGCCGGGAAGCAGAACCTCAACTAATTGGGATAGTGCTCTGGAGAATGGCGGGTTACATTTGTATTTATACATTTGCAATCAAAGGAGGGACATAGGTGGGTTACATGAAATTCATTGGTGATAGATTAAGGAGGAGGGATAAAGGAAAGCAGGGAAATCCTTGGGATTGGATAAAAAGTAAAATGATGGACGCATACTTAGGTGGGTGCAGGATCAATTAACATGATAATGAAGGAATTTGTGGTATCTGTCCTGGGGCCCAGCGTATTTGGTTGTGCCCCAGGGGCTCCAGAAAAAGGGAAGCTACAAGTTACCCAGACATTTCAAAGGTGTGTTATCATAGATGCAAAAAGACAGATAGGTTCAGTTAAGGTAAAGGTTGACCTTGTCAGTGAAGATACTGGCCTAGGATGTAACTGCCCACCATAACTGCTTTTAGTTAAAGTTTAATTTCTGACCATCCTTTGTGGTTACTTTAGGTCTCTGTGTTTGCAAGACTGCCATGCAGGCCTCCCCTGAGATTGTCAGGTCAGCCAGCATGTGGCCCCTTTCGTTCACATAATTACATATGTGTTCTCCGATGGTCTTAGGCGACCCCTGTGAAAGGGTCGTTCGACCCCCAAAGTGGTCGCGACCCACAGGTTGAGAACCGCTGCCCTAGAGCCTCCTGTGGGAATACAGACTTTGATTTTAGCTCTGTAAATCCAGTTTCAACCTTCTTATCTCTAGTACTTAAAGACAATAAATTTGTGCCCTAACCGGTTTGGCTCTGTGGATAGAGTGTCGGCCTGGGGACTAAAGGGTCCCAGGTTCGATTCCGGTCAAGGGCATGTATCTTGGTTGCAGGCACATTCCCAGTGGGGGTTGTGCAGGAGGCAGCTGATCGATGTTTCTCTCTCATCTGATGTTTCCAACTCTCTATCCCTCTACCTTCCTCTCTGTAAAAAATCAATAAAATATATTAAAAAAAAAAAAGACAGTAAATTTGTGATTTTAAAAATTAATTTATTTTCCAGTTATAGTTAAATTTGTGTTTTAAGCCACTAAATTTGTGGCAATTTGTTACACAGCAATAGGAAGCAAATACAGCTAGAATCAAAGGAGAGGCCAACAGCAAGAGGTAGATTCTCTCAGAAATTTCTTATACTTCATCTAAATGACTTGAGATGTGGGAGTTGACTGAGTAGGTTTCATTAATTCAGATAATTGGATTGATAGTGGTACTATTTACTGAATTATAAAACACAGATGCAGAAACTGCAGGGAAAGTTAAGTGTGAGGTGCTTAAGGAGTAGACATGCACAATGCTTTACAATTTAGCACACATTTTTATACTTAGGAGTTTTTAAGTACTAGTGTACTGGTTTCCTGTAACTCCAATGGGTCCTATTGTATGCATAGGCCAAAAGGATAATGGGAGGCACAATAAATTTTAATAGGGCTAAGTGGTAATGTCCTAAAACTGGTTTTGAATAAAAATTATATAAGCAATGGTGGGCCTGAGAGGAAACATTAGAATTAAGGGCAATCCTAGCCAGTTTGACTCTGGCTAGAGTGTCAGCCTATGGACCGAATGATTCTGGATTCGATTCCAGTCAAGGGCATGTACCTCAGTTGCAGGCTCTTCCCTGGCCCCTGCCCTGGTCGGTGTTGTGCCCAGATTTCATGATTCCCAAGAACCCACAGGGAGCCAGCGAGTCCGATGCAAAAGCAAAGAGTCATTCATTTCAAACCCAGGTTTGGCTCCCCTGCCACACTCACCGATGCAACGGTAAGCTCCAGTGGCCGAGAGAGAGAGAACTCTGTGTGGAGAGAGGTTTTATAGGGGTTTGGGGTAAGGGGAGGAGAAAGGACTGTGGGCCCTGCTGATTGGCCAGGCATGAGTACACAGGATGTGGTCATAGTGATGGCGTGCACTTCCCTTGACTATCTTCCGGGAAGAAGCTTGCTGAGCACATGGCCAAGTTAAGATGAAGGGCATAGCCCTTACCCTGGGGCAAGGTGGAGGGCGTACTCCTCGCCCTTTCATTCCCCCCTTGTCTTGGAACTTCCGGCTCAATCATGAGACGGACTGCATTTCTATTCCACCATTGCTAGAGGCCCATACTGGGCACACAGAACTATCAACTGAACTATCCCTATAAGCTTAACAAATGGCCCGGTGGAAGGGAAAGAAACCATTTTAGATTTAACAACTTCTATTGAAACAGGATTTTTCTTCTTAAAATTCCTCCATGGCTATCAAAAAGCCAAATCAAGATTAATTTATCTACTGTCCTGATGTTTGCATACACACAACAAGAATGGTAACTGACTACCTTTGCTGGAATTTCATGGTTGAATCTTAATGTGCCCCGTAGGGCCAGGAAGCCAAGCCATCCAGCTGCCATCAAGCCTGCCTGCAGTATCTGCTGAGTTAGGTGAATCCCTCACCTATAGCAACTCCACCTGAGCCCACGCTCCAGGCTTTAAGGCCCATCTCAGTAGCCCTCCTACTTGTTGCGGCCCAGAGTGTGTGGGGTTCTGCAGGGATGCAGAGGCATCTTTACTGCTCCCCTTCTACTCTTACCAACCGCCAGTGATGGTAGGGCATCAGCCTGACGCTCCAGCGCCAGCCATCTTCAGGGCTCCCAAGCAGGATACCAGGCTTTCTTCGTGGCATTTTTACTGGCTTCAAGTCTTTAGAGCTCAGATAGGGCTCTTCGAAACATGATACTCCAGTCAAAGTTTTCCGTTAATAAAACCACTATTAGGAACCAGTCTTACTGAATCTATGTAAAGAAACGTACTTATTTAGCATTGCCAGATTTCGGAGGAATTACATAAGGAGAAAAACATACTGATCTACTCTAAGATTTTCTGACTTTCCTTGCTAATTCCTTTTCATGGATTTAAAACAAAACAGTAACTGTTGGCATAAAACCTTCTTTCTATGCATAACCATGCCTCAGACCTTCTATTCTAAACAGGCTTTTTCCAGCTTTACTACCCCTGACATGGCATGGTGACTCAGGCCTGCAAGACAGTATTACAGGCTGCCAACTGTTAGCTGTCTCTCAAAAGAGACCAAAACCTGATGGGCACCCTTCCCTGCCCAGTTGGGCCCCTGCCCTCTTGGCAGCTAGGCACCCTTTACTTTTGGGGGTCACCCCACACAGCTCCCTTCCAGGACAGCCAACATACATTCAAACCTGCAAAAGAATCAAAGGTTAATATAACATATCAATACAATGAAACATAATATTGGCATCATGGCCGCTTTAGGCAGCCAAATCTTCTGCTACCAAACATGTGATCCTATAAATTGTCCTTGTCTCTTTGGAGCCATGTCCATGAAGATGCCGGCATTATCTAAATGTATTACACAGTATTGTGGGGGCTCCTGGTGACAGGAGTGATCGCGAGTCATGTTACCGGCATCAGGCAGGTCGAGCACGCCGTAGCTTGAGCTTGAGCGGGTTGCGTTGATCTCGATCGATGCTCCATTTGGTGATGAAGTCTTTCCGGATGGACCCAGGTCGCGAGGCCGTCTACCTTGAGAGCGGTGGGGGTCGTCAGCACCACAATGTAGGGACCCTTCCAACGTGGCCCTAGGGTCTCCCGGCGGTGCCTTCTGATGTAGACCCAATCTCCTGGTCTGTGCTGATGAGGAGTTGGGGTTGGGCTGGTCTCATAGATGGCGCGGAGGCGTGGCCAAATGTCCTCGTGCGCCCTCTGGAGCCCTCTCAAGGAAAGAGATTGTTAAAGAAAAGCCACCCAGTCCTCGCCAGTCTCCGAGTCAGACAGATTCCTCCTCTCTTGGAGAACTTCAAAGTCCTGATGGCTTCTAGGTAACCCTGTTATCAGTTACAGCAGCAACAGGTACCAAACCCTTTCAGTACATTTGACCAGCTTCATTCCCGCTCACCTTTACAGATTCTAAGGCCCATTGTCCTCCTTTAACCAGCAAGCCAAATGACACTGGCCTGTATTATTTAATTCAGCACAGGCAGGGGGAAGGGCCCATGAAATCTCTGCCCTGAGGAACTGTGAGCCCCACCCTTAAATGTCCCAATCAGACTAGAAAAGCCACAAATACTTTTTAAATCTACCCCAGAATTCCAAAATCCCAACCCAGCACCGAATATCACATACCAAATCAAAGTTCCCAGCAAACAAACAGACAGAGATGTTTACTAGTTAGGCGGGCAGATTCCACCTCTGACAGAGAGCAAGTGCTCTTGGGGCAAGCGTGTGCCTTTTTTTTCCCACAGACTTCCACACTTACATGAACAAATAATTATACCCAAGTAGACATACAAACATCAAATAAACATCCAACTTACACCCTTTCAGTGAGCAGACAGGAACAGATGTGGAGGCCTCCCTTTCCCACATCCCAGGACAGGACTTTTGACCTATGTCTCATCCAGATAGAAACGGTACTCATATTGAACAAGGAAATCAAGACTAAATAGACACAATAACTAGATACATTCCCCATTAAGAACTTCGAGGTGCATGCCACATTTATACCACAAAATACCAACAAATCAGTTTCAGTTGTGTCGAGATACAGAACAAGTACCTGAACAGAGGCAGTAGAAAACTGCCTAGGAATGCTTCTTTTCTACCTTTTTAAAAGATAGGCCAGATCCGAACCCTTAGCCAGTCCGAGCTTTGACTTCCCTCCGGAAGTCCCAGAGATGGTGAATACCATCTAGAAGCCATTCCTCCAGATACAGGACAAGTACCTTAGAGATTCTTGATAATCTACATCAGTAATCCATTCACACAATCCCCCAAAAGTTAAAGAGGAAGGAAAGAACCATTCAATGTCCTTCAAGAGGATTTCGGCGAAGCAACAAAATCGACAGATTTAACACATCGGAAAACCAAGGCCAGAAGTACCCTCAGACGTTTCAGGGGTACCAAGGAAGGAGAAGTTAGGCCACGTCCAGCCCTTTTCACAATCCACCATCAGTGACAAGTCCCAGTTCACTGGTTTACCATTCATTTAATATTTCTTTTTCCTCCTATCATACCAAGGCCATGCTTTCCAGGTAGCTAGAACTTTTAAACCACAGTTTCTACCTGAAATAATTGTACTTTACTTTAGAAATTGGATTACTGCTATCCTGGCATAGCTGCTAAATTTCAAAATGGTCACAATTTTCCTGCTGGGGAATTCAAGAAGCAAACCCATAACTATTAAGGCCAAAACAGCTCGGGTTTTTATTCTGTACACAGCAAAAGGTCAAGTTCAGCTCAAAACTATGCGCACTCGTTTTTAAACCGGCCTTTTCCTTTACATGTGCACAGAAATCCTGGATGCATTTATGAATTTGTAAAAGCTTTTCAATTCTCTACAAGCCCTTTAAGAAATACAAGCTCTATTGTCGGCCCTTATAAAGCCAACTGCTCAAAACATTGGTCTATCATACCACTAAAATTATATTAAGACCGTGATTGCTAATTTAGTATTAAATAAATCTGGGAGGCAGGCACACGTTCTGCCCCATCTGCATTTCCTTAGTAAAACTCTGCCTTAAAACTCCACCCCTGAAATCCCATCCTGCCTCAGTGAGCAGACATTCCTTTTGTGATTGACTAAGTCAGAGGGAGGGGCCTGCTGTTCCAAGATGGCGGCCCCCAGGGGCACGGCATGCCATGCGGCCAACATGGCAGCTGCCAAGTCAGGCAGCTCAACATTGTGGCGGTCTAAACTGTTCTCTGACAGAAAATATGATTTCCTCATTCTCACAATAAACAAGGGAAGAGCAAATCAAAACCCCTAAAAGAGAGATGGCCAACATTATATTGCAGAACTTTTTAAAATCTTAGGTAGCAAATTAAATATGCTAGCCCAAAACCCTATCCGAAAATGGACGGTGCGCACATTAGTTTTAAGCCAGCTTTTCTCCTAACACGTGCACAGAAATCCCAGACGCATTTACTTGGGGAGGGGGTGACCTATTTCCACAGACCCTCACTCAGGCGGCCGCCCGACCGCCACACAAAGGAGGGGGGAGGGCAATCCCCCTCCCTCCACACTCCCACACTTTCACCAGACATTCATTCAGACTTTAAACAATCCATTCAATTCCTAACAACTTCCCAACTCCTGAGGGAGCTCTAAAGCCTCCCCCAATCTGCTTGAAATGATCAATCACAATACCCAAAGGAGCAGTCTGAGTCCATCCCATAACATCCGTCCAGTATAAACACAGAACACTAAACAGGGCCCGAAAATACAGGCTTCCAACTCCATGGAAGCAACTAGACGTTGGCCTTACGCCAAACCGGCAGGAGCGACCTGCCTCGTCTCAAATCCGCGAGGGGCATATCCATCCCTCGTGAGGGGCATATCCATCCCTCCTGGGGTGAGGGGCATATCCATCCCTCCTGGGGTGAGGGGCATATCCATCCCTCCTGGGGTGAGGGGCATATCCATCCCTCCTGGGGAGCGGAACGTCTTCCAACTCTCCCCCGCCTGTGGTCGTTCACGGCGCGTCCACCTAGACCCCTCAGGCAATTACAGATTCCAGAAACGAGCTCACACTGAACAGAACATACAACGACACACACATACCGCGGTCAGTCAGACTCTTCGGATCGGGGGTCCCTCGATGGTCTTGGGAATCCCGGACGAGCCCCCAAATGTTGTGCCCAGATTTCATGATTCCCAAGAACCCACAGGGAGCCAGCGAGTCCGATGCAAAAGCAAAGAGTCATTCATTTCAAACCCAGGTTTGGCTCCCCTGCCACACTCACCGATGCAACGGTAAGCTCCAGTGGCCGAGAGAGAGAGAACTCTGTGTGGAGAGAGGTTTTATAGGGGTTTGGGGTAAGGGGAGGAGAAAGGACTGTGGGCCCTGCTGATTGGCCAGGCATGAGTACACAGGATGTGGTCATAGTGATGGCGTGCACTTCCCTTGACTATCTTCCGGGAAGAAGCTTGCTGAGCACATGGCCAAGTTAAGATGAAGGGCATAGCCCTTACCCTGGGGCAAGGTGGAGGGCGTACTCCTCGCCCTTTCAGTCGGGGCTTGTGCAGGAGGCAAACAATTGATGTGTTTCTCTCACATTGATATTTCTCTGTCTTTCCCTTTCTCTTACACCAGCGGTTCTCAGTCTGTGAGTCGTGACCCCTTTGGGGGTCAAACGACCCTTTCACAGGGGTCGCCTAAGGCCATCGGAAAACACATATATAATTACATATTTTTGTGATTAATCACTATGCTTTAATTATGTTCAATTTGTAACAATGAAATTGGGGGTCATCACAACATGAGAAACAGTATTAAAGGGTCATGTGGCATTAGGAAGGTTGAGAACCACTGTCTTACACTCTCTAAAAAAATCAATGGGCCCTAGCTGGTTTTGCTCAGTGGATAGAGTATCAGCCTGCGGACTGAGGGGACCCACCTTCCATTCCGGTCAGGGGCATGTGCCTTGGTTGCGGGCACATCCCCAGTGGGGCGGGGTGGGGTGGGGTGCAGGAAGCTGCTGATCAATGTTTCTCATTGATGTTTCTAGCTCTCTGTCCTTCTCCCTTCCTCTCTGTAAAAAAACAAACAATCAATAAAATATAAAGAAAAGATATTCTTAGGTGAGGATTTAAAAAAAAGAATTAAGGACAGCAATTAATGTGAAAGATACTCAAATGTTATGGTTAAAATCATGTTAAATATGTGTGGGATTTCAGGTGACCACAGTTTGGTGTGTCAGGAGAATATGGTTGCTAAAAATGATGCCATAATCTTAACCTTACTTATACTGTACAGTATGGGAAAATGGTAGTACTATTGTTTCCTGAGATGTGTGTATTCTTTTGAGAATATGTACAACTTGAGTGACACTTTTAAGAGACATAGTAATCTATGTATATAAAAAGCTAAGTGTCCGTACGTCCTACTAACTGATAGCTATGACACACACTGACCACCAGGGGGCAGACGCTCAAAGCTGGAGCTGCCATGATGCACACTGGCCATTTAAAAATAAACAGTACCATGGACCTGACACTGACAAATAAACACTCCACTTCCCCCAAGTGGGACACAGGCCCCGCCACCACCCCAGAGTGACACCCCACCAAATTACAGCCTACACTGCCAAGACCCCTTGGCACAAAATGCAGCTCACAGTCCAGAAATGGTTGCTGTGGGCTCCTGATAATGACGTCATGTAGCAACGCCTGGCTTCCTCTCCCTAGCGACTAGCTTCCTTTGAGTTTCTTCAGCCCAGGAACCTGACTTGCTTTATAGCCAGGTGCAAACATTTTACAGTTTAACCAAATGTCTGTGAAGCATTTTCTGGTGCCTCATCTCATTTGATCCTCACAGAAATCCTGGAGTAGGTAGATAGGAGACTCGGTGGAATACTATTTTCTCTTTATTAGCCAGAAAACGGAGATTTAGAAAGCTTAGAAACTTGACCCGACTGAAAAGAAATAAGAAATGGTGGACCTTGAAAATGACTTCAGGTTTTCTCACTGCGCAGAATATAGTCAAAACACTGCTGCCATTAAATATCTTACCCTTTGTTTTCCCTACATAATCTACATTAATAATCTGCTTCGTGTTGATGTTTACTGCTGTGTTGCTGACAATTACCTGAAAGAGAAGATGAGGTGCTTCCCTGGGCTGGAAAAAGTTTAGCTAAATCAGAAAGCAGGTCTAATTAAGTTTATTCTATATATATAAAAGGCTAAGTTGACTCACACATGCGCGATACATATAAAGCTCTTGCTGGCACCAATCTCACGCGTGTGTTTCATTGTCAATAATTTGGTTGACATTTCTCATAGAAAAAGGGCAAATAGCAATATTGAAATATTTCTTCTAATTAATTTCCTTTTAATGTGCACGAATCCATGCCCCGGGACACTAGATAGAATATAAAAGAATAAAGATTGCCCAGTGGGTGTGGCTCAATGGTTGAGCTTCCGCCTATGAACCCCGTGGTCATGGTTTGATTCCTATTCAGGGCACATGCCCGGGTTGCAGGCTCAATTCCTAGTAGGAGGCATGCAGCAAGCAGCCAATCGTTGACTCTCTCTCATCATTGATGTTTCTCTCTCTCTTCCTCTCTGAAATCAATAAAAAAATATTTTTTAAATGATTGGAATAGTGGTAATATACAGGGGTTGGCAAAAGTAGGCTTATAGTTGTGAGTACACAAAATACAAGTTTATTCTTATTATTTACTAGCTAGAGGCCCAGTGCACAAAATTCATGCACTAGTAGGGTCCCTAGAGCTGGCTAGAGATCAAGGCTGCCGGCTGGGGCCTCCCTTCCCCAGCTGCCAGCTGGGGCCTTCCTTCATTCCGTGCTGCCCCCTGGTGGTCAGCGCACATTATAGCGAGTGATCAAACTCCCAGTCTCCTGGTCAAACTCTTGAGGGGACACTTTGCATATTAGCTTTTTATCAATATAGATTATTTATTTGTATTACATCTGTAAACCTACTTTTTGCCACCTCTTGTAATGAAAATACTTAGAAAACACAATACAAATCTGGTTTTGTTTAGTCCAGAAAATTTAAGGAGGAACTTAGATCATAGTTTTGGCACTCAAAAGAGACTTTTTGATCTTATCTGATTCAGTTCTTTTGCTTTACAGATAAGAACACGGAGTTTCTGGGAGGTTGATAGGACATTCCCAGAGTCATAGCTAATGGCAGAACAGTGTCTAGTACAGAATTATGAAGTTAAGAAAGTAAATTGAATGTATCATAAGCATATTTTATTTATAGGGGCATTAAAGCACGACTTGGACTAGGTGCAGACTCTTGCAAGTAATATATGAACATGGCTTAAAATGTCAAATAGTGCTAAGAGGCACCTCTCAGCCCTCCAGATTAGGGATAGCTGGAGGAAGCTTAGATACAGTGATGATAGAAGAGAATTAGTCTTTAAGACCTAGTCCTCTGTATGCAGTAATCGAAGTTTGCAAGAACCTGTGGATCATTGCTTCACTTTATTTAAGAATAATAACTCAGGCCTGACTGGTTCCTATTCTCCTTTTTCCCTTTTTTTACAGAATATGTTTTTATTGATTTCAGAGAGAGGAAGGGAGAAGGAGAGAGAGATAGAAACATCAATGATGGGAGAGAATCATTGACTGCTACCTTCACGCCCCCTACGGGGGATCCAGCCTGCAATCTGGGCATGTGCCCTTGACTGGAATTGAACCCGGGACCCTTCAGTCCACAGGTTGACACTCTATCCCAGCCGTGGGCAAACTACGGCCCGTTTGAAATGAATAAAACTAAAAAAAAAAAAAAAAGACCGTACCCTTTTATGTAATGGTGTTTACTTTGAATTTATATTAGTTCACACAGACACTCCATCCATGCTTTTGTTCTGGCCCTCAAGTCCAGTTTAAGAACCCATTGTGGCCCTCGAGTCAAAAAGTTTGCCCACCCCTTGTCTATCCACTGAGCCAAACCAGTTACTGCTGAAGACTAAATAAGACTTTATACAGTGAAAAGACAGGTGGTTTTATTAGTCCAGTCAGAGGTGGTTAAATATATAAACAGTAGCAGCACATTTAACCTAGTTTATAGAGGTAGTTAGCATAATTTATGATGTTAATGGAAGCAGAGTATGTTAGCATTAAAGATAAAATAATATTAGCAAAGAAACAGAACTTTCCCCACTAGTCTGTAAACTCTTCCACGACAGCTTTAGCTTTATGAGCTGGATAGCTCATTTGTGCCTGGCATATAGTGGGACCTCAAAAAACCTGGGAAACATGTTTCTAAGTAAAAGCTTGGTAAAAATCAGCGATTTGATTGTGATGTGGCAAGGTGGTTTATTTGTGATGCAATATCGAAAGAGTTCTCCTTGCTTTCCAATGTCCCATTTCCTCCATCCCGCCGTGGAAAAAGTCCAATTGAGTCTTTATCAGGGCAAAGGCCAAGGCCAATGTCCAGAGTTTCTGCTTCATTTGGGCCTGCATGGCCTTTCTCAGGCTCCAGGTGGCCACTAGACCCACAGGGTCACATGCTCCCAGGAAGAAGAGACCACTCAGGGCGAGTGCAGTTACAGTCCCAAGCAAGAGAGAGAGAGAGAGAGCACGCGTGCTTTGTTCTCCTGGGGTTTTAACCAGGAGATTATTCAAAATAGCCAGTCAGCTTCTCAAACCTTCATGGGCTTCTGATAGGGTGCACCCACTGATGAGTGATCCTTTCCCCAGGTAAGACTGACAGGTCTCCATGGTCACCTATACCCCTTGCACCATTTTGACTTTACTGCGTATATGTTTACCTGCCCTTTTGTTCTATCCCTTCCCCCAGTGATCTGCTGGGAATGGACTGGTGGTTCCCTGAGCTGTAGCTTCCTGGTGAAGCCAACAGGCCTCTGTTTCCCAGCTGAATATGCTCACCAATTTCTGACTCTCTTTTGCTTCCTTTCCCACATTAATATATAGCTAACAGTACCAGTTTGGCTGTATATGAGGGAGTAATTTTTTACTGGGTATAGAGTTTCAGTTTTGCAAGATTAAAATTGTTCTGGCAATGGATGGCTATACTTGTTCATCAACATTGTAAATATATTTGATGCCACTTAACTGTACACTTAAAAATGGTTCAGATGATACATTTTATATGGATTAGTTAGGTAAGGCTGCCATAGCAAAGTATCACAGACTGGGTGGTTAAACAACAGAAATTTATTTTCTCAAAATTCTGGAGGCTAGAGTCTGAGAGATCAAGTTGTTATCATGGTTGTTTCTTCGGAGGCCTCTCCTTGGCTTGTAGATGGTTGTCTTCTCCCAATGTCTTCATATAGTTTTCATATGGAGCATGTCTGTGTTAAAATTGGCTCTTCTTATTTTATTACTAGTGTCCCGGAACGTAGATTCATGCACATTGAAAAGAAATTATTAGAAGAAATAATTTAATATCGCTATTTGCCCTTTCTTTATAATAGAAGTGTCAACCAAATTCACGATCGACATTGACAGATCAAAACACATGTGTGTGATTGGCGCCAGCAAGAGCTTTATATGTATCGCGCAGGTGCGAGTCAGCTTAGCCTTTTATATGTATAAAATAAACTTGCTTAATTAGACCTGCTTTCTGATTTAGCTAAACTTTTTCCAGCCCAGTGAAGCACCTCATCTTCTCTTTCAGGTAATTGTCAGCAACACAGCAGTAAATACCAACATGTTGCAGATTATTATTGTAGATCACGCAGGGAGAACAAAGGGTAAAATATTTAACTGCAGCAGTGTTTGACTATATTCTGCGCAGTGAGAAAACCTGAAGTCGTTTTCAAGGTCCACCATTTCTTACTTCTTTTCAGTCGGGTCAAGTTTCTATGCTTTCTAAATCTGTTTTTCCGGCTAATAAAGAGAAAATAGTATTCCACCAAGTCTCCTATCTACCTACTCCAGGATTTCTGTGAGGATCAAATGAGATGAAGCACCAGAAAATGCTTCACAGACATTTGGTTAAACTGTAAAATGTTTGCACCTGGCTGTAAAGCAAGTCAGGTTTCTGGGCTAAAGAAATTCCAAGGAGGCCCTGACTGGTTTGGCTCAGTGGATGGAGCATTGGCCTGCGGACTGAAGGGTCCCAGGTTCGATTCTAGTCAAGGGCATGCACCTTGGTTGTGGGCACATCCCCAGTAGGGAGTATGCAGGAGGCAGCTCAATCGATGTTTCTCTCTCATCGATCTTTCTGACTCTCTCTCCCTTCCTCTCTGTAAAAAATCAATAAAATACATTTTTTTAAAAAAAGCAATTCCAAGGAGTCTAGTTTCTAGGGAGAGGAAGCCAGGCGTTGCTACGTGACATCATTACCTGGCACCCACAGCAACTGTTTCTGGGTTGGGCTGGACTGGGCTGGGCTGTGGGCCACATTTTGCGCCATGGAGTCTTGGCACCACTGGCTGCGATTTGGTGGGGTATCACTCTGAGGTGGTGGTAGGGCCTGTGTACCACTTGGGGGAAGCCGAGTGTTGCTTTGTGGGCGCCAAGTCCGTGGTGCCCTTTCTCTGTAAAGGGGCAGTGTGGGTCATGGCAGTTCCAGCGTTGAGTATCTGCCTCCTAGTGGTCAGTGTGAGTTACAGCAACCAGTTGGACGGTTGGACACTTAGCATATTAGCTTTTTTTATATATAGATTATTGTTAAATCTCACCTGAGGATATGCTTAGAGGAAGGGGAAGGGGTGGGGAAGACTGAGAGACTTATAGGTTGCCTTCCATACATGCCCCAATTGGGGATCGAACCCACAATCTACGTATGTACCTTGACCGGGAATTGAACTGTGGCAGCCTTTTGGTGCACAGGGCGATACTCAACCAACTGAGCCACTTTGGCCGAACCAAATTATAATGACACTAGTCATACTTGATTAGGATCCACCTATTTTACCTTAATTACTTCTTTAAAGAACTTAACTCCAAATATAGTTATAGTCCGAGGTACTGGAGGATGGGACTTAAGCATTTGAATTTTGGGGGTGGGGTGGGGGTGAAATTCAGGTATTTTATCACAATTTAAAAAATATATGTAAGGGAATATAATCAATAATACTGTAATAACTATATGGTGTCAGATGGATACTAGACTTACTGTTACTTTTTTATAGACCTCTTAGCACTACGTGACATTTTTAAAAATTTTTTTATTGTTTAAAGTATTACAAATAGTAGTACATATGTCTCCTTTTTTTCCCCACTGACCTTTCCCCGGCCTCCCCTAACCCCTGGCACATGCCCTCACCCCACAGCACTACGTGACATTTTAATTCAGAGAGGGTAATAAGTAAAATTTTGTGACGCCTCACAAAGTAATCATATAGGGAGTAATGCCTAAGACATTAAATAACTTGTTGAAATAGAATTATAGTTGATATTTTTAGAGAGCAGGATTTTTGCTTGATGTGCCTATAGTTATTCTCAGGCCTTAGCTCAGTGTATTCTTCATCTGTAATAACTATTTAATAACTTTTACCTTTGTCATTATTTTGTGCTTTTTCATATTGGGGATATTTCCAAAGTGATATTTCCAAAAGTGAATAATATAGGGTGGCATTTTATTTGATCCATCATTTAAAATAAAGGCCTTATTTTAAGTAGCCTTTGTTTCAGACTAGCATGTAATTTTTAATTTCCCCATGCTGGGTTTCTTGTCTATGTTGTTTCATTAATAAGAGTATTTAACAATTAAAATAACTAGACAAAATAGTAAGGTATAATACATTGAATAGAATAAAATTATCTTATGAATTGCCTTGTCTTTTTGCATTACTTATAGAATATTGAAGTTACTTATTTGGGGATTTTTCCCTCTTAATTGTTTACTGAGAGATCTATAGCCCAACCAAACTTCCGGAGTTAGTCACTTGGGTATTGTCACTCTGCTGATTTTTATCAGAAACAGGAAATTGTCAAGTTACATGTCAAAGTACGACAGACTCTAAAATTGTATTTGTACTTGCCTGAGAGATTTCCCTTTAGAATTTTTTCTATCACTAGCTGGTTCCTTTTTCCTCAGAATATAACAACTGGCTTGCCAAAAATGGTGATATTTATCATACATAGCAAACAGTGCCCTTTCGCATAGTTTACATGTCATACACAATATGGTAAAATGATTTGACAAACTTAGTGCCATTAATCTGTAGATATACCGAATTAATTTGTAAAAGTAGGTTGGGGAAGAACATGTTTTTAGGTATTTGTCCTGATGTTATTCCCATATTTAGATGAGCAGAGTTCCTAAAGTAGACCTTTTAGGGAGTCTGTAAGGCCAAAACTATTTTCATATACTGGGATGTTAATTTTCATTTTCACTCAAGTTTCCAGAGACTGCATGAAATGCAATGATATTTTATAAGATGTCAACATTTGGAAGATCTGCAAAACTTAGTGAATGTATATTGCATGGTGACATAAAATTATACATGAGTCAAAACAGGTCCATTTAAAGTATAAGAAAGTGCAATGAATGTTTTCTGCTATATATTTAGTTTAAATATAGTAAGATTCACACGTTTTTGAGTGTGAAGGAGATTAGACATATCGAGAGGCAAATGACTTCTTTAGTAAAAGATTTGTTTTTGCCTTAAGCAGCCCTGTCCATTGTTCTTGTATATCTAAGTTAACATACCTTGTGCATGGAAGTTAACACACTTTGTGCATCTAAGTTAATCACTACCACAACCTGAATGCAGAACAGTTTCTTCACCCCCTCTCAAGAAAATAAAATTTTCTCATGCTTTATAGTCAGACTCTTACCCTCACCATTAACCTATGAAAACCACTAATCCCTATAATTTTGCCTTTTCTAGAATGTCATCCATAGCCTTTTTAAAAAATATATATTTTTACTGATATTTTACAAAGAGGAAGGGAGAGGGATAGTGAGTGAGAAACATCGATCAGCTGCCTCCTGCTGGGTATGTGCCCGCAACCAAGGTACATGCCCTTGACCGGAATCGAACCTGGGACCCTTGAGTCCTCAGGCCGATGCTCTATCCACTGAGCCAAACTGGTCAGGGCCATACATAGCCTTTTGAGTCTAGGTCAGTGAGATTGCTGTGTCATATGGTAAGTGTATGTTGAACTTGAAGAAGCTGTCAAACTGTTACCCATAATGGTTGTACTACTTTTGCATTCCCACAAGCAATGCATTATTTCCAGTTGATTAGCATCCTCATTGGCAACTTAGTACTTTTTTTTCTTTGTTTCCTTTCCTATCTTTATCTTTATCTCTCTATCTCTGTATCTCTATCTTTCCTCTCCCCTATTTCTTTCCCCCTTTCATTCTTCTCCACCTCTCTTCTCTTCGTAAGCCATTTAATAGCTGTGTAGTGATATCACTTGGTGGTTTTAATTTTCATTCCTATAATGACTAATGAATTTGAGAATCTTTTCACGTGCTTATATGCCATTCAGATTCCTTTTTTGTGTGTGAAATATCTGTTCATGTATGTTCTCTATTTAAAACTATTAAATACTTACCTGTGTTTCCCCTATGGCTTTGCTGAGTGCAGCTCAAGGCAGCTCTTGCTGTGCTACAATCACATGCCAGTGGCTCTCCTGGCCTGGGCCCCACATCTTTGGGTTGAAACCCAGGCAATGGCCCCTTTTGAAATGGAGGAGGCAGCCTTTGTGGTTCTTCTTTCCTTGTCTTGAAGAATATCTGTGGTCTTATCCTGTAAAATCTAAGAAGACTGGCCAACAATCTTCCATTATTCCTTCCTGATTTCTGCCAGTACAGATTGCCTTTGTCATAATTTTGTGGTTTTTCATATTGTGGATGTTTCCAAAGTGATATTTCCAAAAGTGAATAGTGTAAGGTGGCATTTTATTTGACCTATCGTTTAAAATAAAGGCCTTTATTTTAATTAGCATTTGTTTCAGACTAGCATGTAATTTTTAATTTCTCCATAATTACGGTGGCTGATTGAGTCTGGTATTCACACCCAAACTAATGTATCAAAGAGTCCCGTCCCTTGGCCGTACATACGTTTAGAGTTCATAACATATTTTCTCATATTTTGCAATATGGATAATCTGAGAATTTTCCAACATTTAAATTAAATTTCTGCTTCCCTTTTGATTAACAATTCATCTTTAAGTTTTTTCTCTTCTCAAATTTTACTCTGAGCATCCAAGAGAAGTAAAGTTACACTTCCAACACTTTGCTTAGTAATTGCTGCAGCCAAATAGCCAATTTCATCCTCACAGTTATACCTTCCACAAAACCCTAGGACAGTGGTTCTTAACCTGTGGGTCGAGACCCCTTTGGGGGGGTCTAACGACCCTTTCACAAGGGTCGCCTAAGACCATCGGAAAACACATATATAATTACATATTGTTTTTGTGATTAATCCTATGCTTTAATTATGTTCAATTTGTAACAATGAAATTGGGGGTCACCACAACATGAGGAACTGAATTATAAGGGTCGTGGCATTATGAAGGTTGAAAACCATTGATTTAGATGCTTCTAAAAGTACACCCAGAGAGGTCTGCTCCCATACTGAGGTTCTCTCTCTTTTCTTCCCACAGGATAACCATTTTTTGGTTTTATCTTTTTAGTGTTTCTTTGTGAATAAAGATAAATTGGGAATTCTAATTTTCATGCTCCCCCACAACAAAATAAGTACACACATTATGTATACTTGTGAATGCCGCATCCATCTGTGGCTAGGGTTCAAGGTCTGGAGAAGGGGCTGCGCACAAACGGATATACTAGATAAGAAATATAAATTTAGAAGGCATGGGGGAGTCAGGCGGAGACCTTACTCTCTAGCAGAGAGGTTCCCTGAATCTCCAGACCCATAGCTTTTTACTTACTAGAATACACATTTGCCCTTTAGCAAAGCAAACACACATTTGAATGGCAAGGTTTGGTAAACAATAAAAGATGATCAGGTTAGCGGATTGTCTTCAACCATTCAGCCAGCAGCAGGGTAATACAATGCTGATTTTCAGCCCTTGCTGAATATCAGAGTCCATTAGCCTTCCAGGGACTTCTCTCATTTATATGACTGCTGGTCTTTGCCTCCAGGAATACTATCTGAACCTTGACAGTATATGTTGAGTTGAAGCTTAAGGTTTATATAATTTTGTAAAATATTGCCAAATTCCCTATCCATAGGCTCTTAATCTTTTTATATTCTCAACTAGAGGCCCGGTGCACAAAAATTTGTGCACTCGGGGGGGTCCCTCAGCCTGGCCTATGTCCTCTCGCAGACTGGGACCCCTTGGGGGATGACCACCTGTTGGTTTAGGCTCGCTCCCTGGGGAATTGGGCCTAAGCTGGCAATCAGACATCACTCTGGCAGCCCGGGAGCCCTCGGGGGATGTTCACTTTCCAACGGGAAGCAGGCCTAAGCTGCAGTCGGACATCCTTACCGCTGCCTAGGAGGCAGGAGAGGCTCCCACCACCACCGCTGTACTGGCAGCCATCAGCCTGGCTTGTGGCTGAGCAGAGCTCCCCCTGTGGGAGTGCACTGACCACCAGGGGGCAGCTCCTACATTGAGCGTCTGCTCCCTGGTGGTCAGTGTGTGTCATAGTGACCAGTCATTCCCAGTCTTTCTGCTGTTAGGGTCAGTTTGCATATTACCCTTTTATTATATAGGATCGAGGCCTGGTGCACGGGTGGGGGCCTGCTGGTTTGCCCTGAAGGGTGTCCCGGATCAGGGTGGGGGTCCCGCTTGGGTGCCTGGCCAGCCTGGGTGAGGGGCTGATGGCTGTTTGCAGGCTGGTCACACCCCCTTTAGGGTACGGGATCCCCACTGGGGTGCCTGGCCAGTCTGGGTGAGGGGCTAAGGGCGGTTTTCAGGCTGGCCAAGCCCCCCAGGGACGGAAGCTCCCAGCCTCTCCTTTTTTTCTTTTTCTTTTTTATTCTGGGGTTTATTTACCTTCTATAATTGAAACTTTGTTTCCTTCGGTGGAGCTCAGAGCCAGCCGGGAAGCTTGGCTTCCTCCATCACTGGAGCAACCAAGCCTCCTGCTCGCTTCAGCTCCGTGGCTGCTGGCTGCCATCTTGGTTGGGTTAATTTGCATATAGTCGCTCTGATTGGCTGGTGGGTGTGGCTTAAGGCGTAGCAAAGGTACAGTTAATTTGCATGTTTGTCATTTATTAGATTAGATATATGAGAGTGATTACTTCCTGATAGCCTTGCCAACAATCTGTGTTGTCAATCTTTTGGATTTTTGCTAACCGGATAGGTAAAAAATCATATTACGGAGCAGTTTTTATTTGCATTTCTCTATTACAATGAGATTGAACATCATTTCCCAAACTTAAGGGACATTTGCATTTGTTTTCATATGTGTATATTGTACTTGTTTTTAGAGCTATTGAAGTTGTTTATAAAAATTATTTTTTGAATGTCTGCAGTATCTATAAGTATAACTCCCTTTCTTTCCTAGTATTTGGTTGTGCATCTTCCTTTTTTCATTACTGAATCTTACCAGAATTATATCCATTTTGTTAGTTTTGACAAAGAGCTACCTTTTTGTGGTTGGTTTTTTTGGTTTAGGTTTTTCTTGTTAGTTTTTTTTTTTTAGCTTTTGTCCTCTATGTTTATTTTCTGTTTCATTAAGTCCTGCTTTTATTTGTATTATTTCCTTTTATCTACCTTTTTTATATTCTTCAGCATTTCTAACTGCTTAAGAGACATGCTCAGTTCATTAATTTATTTTTAGTTTTCTTATTTTTCTGATGTAACTGTGTACAACTAAGGACCTACTTTTGCCCCACCCTATTTATTCCTTTTGCTGCACCCCACAGGTTGGCAGTATAGTCTTTATTACTTTACTTTTAATATTTTTTAAATTCTGTTACTTATTTTCTGACACATGAGTTTTTAGAAATTTCTAAACATGTGGTTTTTTAAAAAGCTATCTTTTTGTTATGGTTGTCAGAGAATGTGGTTGTAGGATATCAAGTACATTAAAGTTCTTGAGACTTTTTTTAATTGCCTGGCATTTGATGAATTTTTATATTTGTCTGTTTGGAAATTAGAATAAAAGTATAATATGCTAATTAGACCAGATGGCCAAACGACCTTCTGGATGACCTTCCAGATGAAGCTGAGGCAGCTGCCACGGCTGCAAGGGCCAAGCCCCTTGCACGAATTTTGTGCATCGGGCCTCTAGTATTTTTATGTTTACTAGAGGCCCAGTGCATGAGATTTGTGCACTGATGAGGGGGGTTATCCCTCAGCCCGGCCTGTGCCCTCTCGCAGTCCAGGACTCCTCAGGGGATGTCTGCCTGCCGGCTTAGGGCCGATACCCCTGGGATCAGCCCTAAGCCGGCAGGCAGAACCCCTCTCGCAATCTGGGGCTCTCACAGCTCTGGCCCCTCGCTCCTTACTGCTGCTGCGCTCGCCAGCTGTTAGCTGGGCTTCTGGCTGAGCAGCGTTCCCCTGGTGGTCAGTGCGCATCATAGAGACCGGTTGTTTTGCTGTTCGGTCGATTTGCATATTACACTTTTATTATATAGGGCTAGAGGCCCAATGCACGAAATCTGTGCAAGAGTAGGCCTTTTCAGCCCCTTACTGCCTCGGCCCTCGCAGCCCCAGTTTTGTCTGGAAGGTCATCCTGCTGTTTGGCTATTCAGTTGATTTGCATATTATGTGCTTTTATTATTATAGACTAGAGGTCCGGTGCACAAAATTCGTGCATGGGGGGGGGGACCCCCTCAACCCAGCCTGCACCCTCTCCAATCCGGGACCCCTTGGAAAATGTCCAACTGCCAATTTATAGGGCCTAAGCTGGCAGTCGGACATCACTCTCACAATCTAGGACCGCTGGCTCCTAACTGCTCACCTGCCTGACTGCCTGATTGCCCCTAATTGCCCTACCCCCTGCCGGCCTGATCACCCCCAATTGCCTCCCTCTGCCGGCCTGGCCGCTCCTAACTCCCCCCCGCCCCCCCGCCAGCCTGGTCGCCCCACTCAGCCTGCTGTTTGATCATTGTTATTACTGTTAACAGTGTCCCAGACACTTTGCATATATCTCTATTATTAAAATAGATTATTATAGATTAGTTCAAACTGCATGGTTATGATATCAGTTCTGTTCTAGCTTTACTAATTTTTTGGTCTCCTTTATTTATTAACACATTGTTTGCGGGTAGTTTTTATCGTGCGCTAACAGGTGACACTGGCCATTTTTGCTAATTTCTTGCGCAAATGGCAACGTTCAGTATAATTACGATAACTTTAGTTTACGTATTTATACGTTACCCGCATTCTACCGCTAGTCTATAAAAAACGTATTAATACGTGTCCCGTGCTCTACTACACTGGTAGGACGTATAAATACGTAAAATGTATAAATACATTTCCCGCATACAATGTGTTAACTGAGATAAATATGTTGTTAAAAATTGTCCTCTGTGACCATAGATGTCTATTTTTCTTTGTAGTTCTAGTAATCTATTTTGGAGCTATGTCAATCATAAGTATAGAGGTTATAGGCTTTTTTATCACTGTATAGTAAACTTCTTTATTATCAGTAATGGTTTTGCCTCAAAGTCTTTTAGTGTGTTATTAATATAGCTACACCAGTTGTGTTTTGATTTGTATTTGCTTGGTGTATTTGTTTTTTCATATTTTTACTTTTAACCTTTCAGTGCTCTTAGGTTTTTTAGGTGTATCTCTTTTGAAAAGTATGTAGACTGCTATTATTTACATCTTAAAAATATTTTCTATGTGGTTACAGTGCTGAAGCTGCTGAAAGATGGCAGAGGAAGTGGTTGTAGTAGCCAAATTTGATTATGTGGCCCAACAAGAACAAGAGCTGGACATCAAGAAGAATGAGAGATTATGGCTTCTAGATGATTCTAAGTCTTGGTGGCGAGTTCGAAATTCTATGAATAAAACAGGTTTTGTGCCTTCTAACTATGTGGAAAGGAAAAACAGTGCTCGGAAAGCATCTATTGTAAAAAACCTAAAGGATACATTAGGTAAGTTATTCTTGTATTAAAACAGCAACAATACTTTCTTTTAAGTAGATGTTAGAGCTTGGTTCTTTGTACATAATTTTGGCAGCAGTGGGCAGATCTGACTAGAAAAGGGCTGAACTGGAATTTTAGCAAGACAAGGTAAGTTTGGCTCATAGTAGGTGTTCACATCAGGAGACCAGTGGACGTCATAAGTGTTTGTGGGAAGTTTCTATGAATCTAGCTCTGGTGGGTCTGGCTGGAGTTCAAAAATCAAGCCAGGGTGGTGCTAAGGAGCAGAACTGACTGATCTAGCAGGGGCTTCTTGAACTCTGAGTACCTGATGGAGTTAGGCAAATTCTGCATCTAAATGATACAGGGATAAATGAGTAAGATGCAGAATTACCGCCTTGAAATTAAGGCAGTTTATTTTGCCTGGCACATTGCTATATTTTAAATATCTAATGGTTTACACTTTGAACTTAACTTTTAAAAGCAAACCATTATTTTATTCTTATAGTTGATAATAGAATTTTAAATTGTGAATCATTACTGTATAAAAGTAAATTAGATTCATTACTGTAGATTAGCCTCTATAAGGCTGATCTTTTTTATTTTGTTTCTCCTTTTTCCCCCATTCTTTCTTCCTCTAGCTCAGCGGTTCCCAACCTGTGGGTTGCGACCCCTTTGGCGGTCGAACGACCCTTTCACAGGTCGCCTAAGACCATCCTGCATATCAGATATTTACATTACGATTCATAACAGTAGCAACATGACAGTTATGAAGTAGCAACGAAAATAATTTTATGGTTGGGTCACAACATGAGGAACTATATTTAAAGGGCCAGAAGGTTGAGAACCACTGCTCTAGCTGTAAAGTTTGTGTGTTTTTACTGGCCCTCATTAGGGCCAAAGATAGTGGAACCTGCTTTCACACTTGCCTTGGCTGAGCTGATAGGAAGGAAATATGTCCAGATGAGGAGTGGCCTCTTTTTTTTTTTTTTTTAATTAAAGTCTCCTTGGCTGACAGGAAGGAATTGGGAGGGACAGAATTTCATTTTTTGTATTCAGGCAAGCATGCAGACATTCTATTACTTAAGGATTCTTTGTATATATGTAGAAGAGAAAGTAAAATTTTTCCTTGTGAAAGTTTGAAAGTAATATGGCATAACTGACAAATATAAAATATTATTGATTAACTACTTTATATTATTTTTTATTTCTTATTTATTATTGTTATTCTAGACTAAATCAGCAATAGAAGACAAATCTTTTTTTGTTTTTAACCATTATAAAATAGCAAAAATTTATTGCACAATTCAAAGTAAGATATAAAGTATTAGAAAATTGGTTTCTAAACTAAAAATTCAGTATTCTAAATGTAACTTAATAAATGAAGTTATTAATCTAAATTTTCACCATGACATTTAACTGCTGTAGTGAGGTTACCTTTTTGAGATTTTTAAGGTTTTGCATATAAGACTATTATTAGTTTTTTATTGGAAGACAAACCAGAAAGAGATTTTCCTTGAGTAGCTAAAAGAGACCAGAGTTAGAACCAGGAATATTTATTATTTTGTGAATACTGGACATTTATTTAAAGCAGCTATTCTCAACCTGTGGGGCGCGACCCATTTGGCAGTCAAACAACCCTTTCACAGGGGTCGCCTAAGACCATCCTGCATATCACATATTTGCATTACAATTCATAGCAGTAGCAACATTACTGTCATGAAGTAGCAACGAAAATAATTTTATAATTGGGTCACAACATGAGGAACTGTATTTAAAGGGCCAGAAGGTTGAGAACCATTGATTTAAAGCATGTTGATTAGAGCTATTGGGGATAATTAAGGTAACTTTTGTGAAGAAAGTGTGCCTTATAGTGATGAAAGCACGAAAAGGACTAGAACCGCATCTAAATAGATATTTTTAAAGAATGCTGGTATCCTGCAACTAGAGCAAATGTGATAGTAATTAACAAAAGGTAGTGAAAAAACTAATACCATAGAGCAAAAAGGATAAGTTTCCCAATTTTAGATATTACTGCATATAAATTTTAAAGCCCAATTAGGTACATTTTTTAATTATTCATTTTAAGTTAGTGATCTGTAGTTAGCCTTGTATAGTGATGTAAATTCAGCGTTTGCATCGGACAGCCTTCTCTCCTTTCTCAGAATTTCTGAACTCCTTATTGGTAACTTAAATGTTCCATATAATTAATTTGTTTCACAATGATCGTGCTGATAGACATTTTCAACTGTTGAAAATATATATGACTTAAAGCTTCTTCTAAAATAACTCTGAATAATAAGGTCACATTTGTGGCCATCATGATATACTTGCTTTACAGGTTCTGTTATAATTCAGGGGGGGGGGGGGGGAAATGTTTGGAAAGAGAGGAGCCTTAGAAAAACTTTCTATTGCCTGGGTGTGGGCCAAGTCACATGGCTTGGGTGTGGGAAGTTTCAGTGTTGCAGAACAGACCAGGAAGCTCACTCAGAATTATCCTGAGCTGTAACTGACAAAAGAAAACACGGGATTTTTATTCTAAATGGATTGGTTAAACGCCTTTAAAGATTTTTTCAGTAAGTTAATCTGTTTATTAAATCCATAGTTTTCTTGTAGTTTTCAAATTAGATTTTTCACTTTTGTAATTTAAAGGAAAACTGTATGGAGAGAACCTACGGGAGGGGGTTTATATGGGCTGGTGCTTATGTGGTTTATTAAACATAAGCTAAATGATTTGTGATAAATAATATTAGTTTTGACTTTATAAGTAATGTAGTTTTAAAATATTGTATCACTCTTTAACAGATAGCAAAAGGATATAAATAAATGATTTGAGTTTGATGCAGTTCTAATTCAGTAACTTTGAACTTAGCGTAGACATTTGAAGTGAATTAAATAAATTAAAAACAGAAAAAAGGATTGGGTAAGCAAGTTCCTTTATTGTCAACATGATTTTCACATGATCCTCAACATTTGAATTAACACACTATTGTTTTAGTACTTTTTACTTAGATTTTAGAGGAACAATGTAGACGAAAACATTTAATAAAAGCACAGTAAATGCAATGTTTTCAATTAATCCATGTAGGATTGTTAGAAGTTACTGTTTCAGTAAATGTGAAATTTTATAGTTTGAAATGAGTTCTGACAACAACTGCTTGCAAAGAAAATAAAAACAGTGCGGAAAATAGGAAATTATTTGGCTTGTTTTTAAGCTCTGATCATAAAGTAATACTAATACAAGAGCCTAATCTTTCTATCTAGTGATGGACTTCTTATAATCTTATGACAATGAAATTGATTTGGTCTATGAACATTTACTTGATATTTCTAGAAAAATGAACAGAGAATTGTTGTACAAGTCTCATACATAGGGAGTGTAAGGAAACGAAGTGTAACCTGTCAAAATTTCAAGGTAAGGGGCAAAATGGAAAAGGAGCAAGCACTTCGTTGAAAAAGAATATTGTAATTGTAATATTAAGACTCCTTTTATTATTTAGTTAACTTTAGTGGCCAAGAGATATATCTCTTTTGTTTGCTTTTTGGGGAGTTATAAAAATTTTTAGGTCTGCTTTTTTGGTCAGTGTTCCTTTTACAGTTTATTCTTTAACTTATTCATTTATTTGTTTATCAGCATATTTTTATTGAGAGCCTACTGCAAGCAAGGCAAAAATAATAGAATATAAAACTAATACTCTCACAGAATTTACATTCTGGTGGGAAGGTAGATGGTGGTGGTTGCTTACTAATTATATAGTGGATTTTGTATCTAAGTCTGGTCATAATTGATGTTGACTATAAATCAACCAGAAATAGTATAAAATGAATATATTGTATCATTTATATAATGATTCAGTATATACTGTCAATACAATGATAAAATCATCATTCTCTCTTGAGTCATAGAAAGTTGATAGTTAATCCTAAATACATTTGTAGGTTTAGGGTCAGGATTTGAGATTTGTAACCAAAATACTTCTTTCCTCACTAGCAGCAAGCCAGAGTTTACATTTATCTTGCTTTCCAGCTTGTCAGAGTAGATATAGGCTATTCACCCACCTAGTCCCTAAATGGACTTAAAAATTTGAGGAAATAGTATGTGTGCTCCTTGTGTGGCAGTGAAAATACCCTTGAAAACAAAAAGTGCACAAAAGTTTAGATCAAGCAGAATAAAAAAAAACATTAATTTCTCTATTTTATGTAAATAAAAATGAACAGAAAATACAAACAAATTAAATAAAACTCTGTAATGGGAAGAACACCATATATTTGTATTTAGAATTCCTTAGTTCTGCCTCCAGATACACCAATTATTAGTCATGTGGCCAAGGGTATATAACTAAACTTTTCCTATTCCTTATTTGTAAATGAGAGAATTGGGCAAGACTATGACCCTGGAAAGTCCCTTTGAACTCTAGAAGTCTTATAGTCCTGGTAAACAGCTGACCAATCTTAGATGTGCCATAAAAACCTGGGGATATCCAGGAGGGAGAAACTGGTTTTGAAGTATGAACATAACAGAATTATAGTTCCCTCAAGAAAGAAGAATACTTTCTTTGGCCTCAGTCTATTGAACATTTATTTACTCAGTGATTTAGATGGAGGGAAAATAACATGCTTAACATAAAGACCTAATGCTGGAAGAATGACAAATACATTGTGTACAGAAATATATTTGAAAGCTAAAAACTGCAACAGAAATAAACAAGATAAGTAGGAACAGACATTAACATAAATTTGTTAAGTTTTTAAAAGAAATTGAAAGTGTTGAATCTGGCCTGGCAGCGGTTTGCATGAGTAAAAAAGACTTAGTAAGAGCTGCTGTGATAGTTAGATGCTAAAAGATCTCAAGACAGTTCATAATGGCATTGATTCAAATTTATGAGGTGCTCGGGTGAAGGGATGCTATAGCTTCTTTCTGTGTATATTGGCCAAATAAAGCATGGCTTAGTTTATATACTTTGGATAGGCATACTTTAACCAGGGGTATTGAGAAACTCAGATGCTTCCAAATCTTGGCATCCAGTATATTAAAGATTTGAAAACCAGGTTACATAAAGAATAGTTGTGGGTACAAAGATTTACCTTAGGAAGAGGACAACTATCATGTGAAGATGCAATATTCACACTTCTTAACCAGGGTTCTTAAAAACTTTTGGAGTTAACAATATATTGTTTTGGTTAAGAAACTGTTGTAGGAAGAGAGAAGTTAGACCAGTGGTTAGGAGCAAGGGAAAGATTGGAAGGTATACTGACACTTGTTTTTGTTTTTGTTTTTCAAAACAAAGCTAACAATAAAAATGAATGCCTCAGAGTTACGCAGATCCTCAGTGTTTAGACCTGGTCATTTCCCTCCCAGTCCTGGCCAGGGTCAGCTATATAATGCTATAATAAAGGTTTAAGTATTTTTGAAAAAGTAAATACCAATACTAGGGGTTGAAAAGTAGTAACTACCATTGCTTGCTATGTGCTATGCACTATGCTGAGTGCTTAACAAAAATTTTATGAGGTAGGTACTTAATACCGCACCATCATTTCACAAGCAAGGCGACCAGAGTTTAAAGAGGATTAAATAACTTGACCAAGATCAAATTAACCAGTAAATAGCAGGACGAAATTTATATTTAGGGTCTCTTTTGTACCCATATTGACTAACGATTAGAGAAGGTTAGAGTCAAGCAATGGATTAGAAAGATTTAATGCAAAAGGGACCAATTGAGATTAGGAGGTATACTAACTGGGAAGTTGGGAAGAATTTAGGAAAAACAAACCTGAGAGAGGCCCTGGCCAGTGTGGCTCAGCAGTTAAAGCACTCCCTCCCCCTCTCTCCCCCCCACCCCCCTTGCATCAAAGGGTTGACGGTTTGATTCCAGCTCAAGGATATGTACCTGAGTTGCAAGTGGGTAGTCGGGCCATATGCGGGAGGCAACCAAATTTCTCTCTCTCCCCCCTACTCCATCCCTTCCACTCTCTAAAAATCAATGGAAGAAATATCCTCAGGTGAGGATTAACAAAAGAAAAAAATACCTGTGCAAGTCTACTTGTAAGGTGATTTAATTGTTGCCGATCTACTTATATAAAAACCATGGGTGGTGTTGGTCAAATACAGACGAACGTACAGCTGAAGGAAGCCAGTCCTCCAGTGGTTGTCTTGACAACTGCTGTGCCTTCCCCCAAGCTGTTTCCCAGAACTGTTTCCTGTAAGGGCGGAATTTGAGGCAGGAACCCGCCCTGGGAGCGTGGAGGCAGATCTTTCTAAAGTGTGTCGCGCCAACACGGGGTGAACCTGAGTGGGGCGGCTGAAAGGCTTAGAAAAGACAGACAAGAGAATGAAAGCCCGTCTCGGTGGGATACTGCTTCTCTGAGAGACAGCGACCATGCCCACAGCCATGCCTTTATTTTATAGCAGATGCTACGAGGCAAAGTAAGGGCATGACCATGATGTTTACAAACATTCTCCTGGGTTTCAATCCTACTCAACTACATGTACCTGAACTCTGTCAAGCCCACATCACTCAGGCATGTGGGCCATGTGTTCGGACCATAGGTTCAAGCTTACAGCTACAGCTGTTGGCTATAATTGTGCTGGGAGGGCCCTGCCCTCCAAGCTGGGACTTGCACGTGGCAATGAGAGGACTGTGCCCTCTCATCAGTCCAAGGCTTGAACCTGTCCAAAACACTGTAGCGGCTCCTCACAATAAAGTTTTAATTCTGTTTCTTTGTTACTAATTTTGTGGCCCCAACCCATAACAAAGAAACAAAGGAAAATTTCCCCATCGAATTTCTGAATAGTATTACTCCTTCGGGAATGCCATGTCATAAATTAAAATTGAAAGTGGGTGCAATCATCATGCTATTGAGAAATCTCAATAGTAAATGGGGTCTTTGTAATGGTACCAGATTTATTATCAAAAGATTACGCCCTAACAGTATCGAAGCTGAAGTATTAACAGGATCTGCAGAGGGAGAGACTGTTCTGATTCCAAGAATTAATTTGTCCCCATCTGACACTGGCCTCCCATTTAAATTGATTCGATGGCGGTTTCCCGTGATGCCAGCATTTGTGATGACTATTAATAAATCACAAGGACAAACTCTAGACAGAGTAGGCATGTTCCTACCTGAACCCGTTTTTGCACATGGTCAGTTATATGTTACTTTCTCTCGAGTTTGAAGAGCATGTGATGTTACAGTTAAAGTTCTAAGTACTTCATCACAAGGGAAATTAGTCCAACACCCTGAAAGTGTTTTCACTCTTAATGTGTGGTATACAGGGAGATATTAGAATAAGTTTAATCACTTTATCAGTCATTGTTTTCATCACTGTTGTTTTTATATCATGTTTTTGTTGTTTTCATATGTTTTTGTCATTTTTATATCATGCGTCTGTTATATCCTTTTGTTACTGTTTATTTATTAATAAATTTATATATTATTTTCATATACATTTTACTAATTTCCTTTCATCTCTCACACTTCTATTATAGAGAAAGGGCAAATAGCAATATTAAAATATCTCTGCTAATTAATTCCCTTTTAAAAAAAAAAATTTATTGATTTTTTTACAGAGAGGAAGGGAGAAGGATAGAGAGTTAGAAACATCGATGAGAGAGAAACATCGATCAGCTGCCTCCTGCACACTCCCCACTGGGGATGTGCCTGCAACCAAGGTACATGCTCTTGATCAGAATCGAACCTGGGACCCTTGAGTCTGCAGGCCAATGCTCTATCCACTGAGCCAAACCGGTCAGGGCAATTAATTCCCTTTTAATGTGCACAAATTTCGTGCACCGGGCTACTAGTTATAACATAATTTAGAAATTAAGAGGTATTAATACTTTATATTTGTATAACTTTATAAAGTAGTTTCACATCTACTCTCATTACTGAAAGATTGGGAAGACTATTTTTTAGCAACAGAAACAAAGGGCAGTAAACAGGCCCTTCCCAAAGAATTGTAGAAGCAGGGTAAAAAAGCAAGTTGTTGATTATGCATACATTTGTCTGTTGTTCATATGATAAATGGTAATGGAACACTTGGTATGAAATAGGACAATCTTTAGTGAGAAGATACCATGACTGAATCTTGAAGACTGAGGGTGGTGAATGTCATAGGGCAGAAAAACACCATGTGCAAAGGCTCATATCCTTGAAATAGAATGTGTATTTTGGTAACTGAGGAGCTTGTATGGCTATAGCATTAGGTATTAGGTATGAGGTTAAAGACATGCTCAAAAGAGAGATCACAAAAGGCTTTGTATTGCATAGAAAAATGAATATTCTAAGCTTATGTTTTTCCCTAAAATATTTCTGGCTTCCAAGGTTAAAATAGGTTATTTTTTGTGTTTTCCCATTAGGGACTTTCATTTTTGGGTCTGTCCAAAAATTCTTTTTTCTTTTTCTTTTTGACACTGTATAATTAGTCTTAAAGGTTATCTTATTCAGAAATTTTTAAATGGGCACACAATATAATATACAGATCATGTATCATATAAATATATGCTTGAAACCTGTATCGTATTAACCAAGTCACCCCAATAAATTTAATTTTTAAAAAATCATTTTGTAACTTGCCTTTATTTTCAGGTTTAAAATTTTGTATTTTCTTTTATCAGTATTCAATTTTAATCAATTTAACAAACATTTATTGAGCATCTGCTATTACACAGTTCTAAAGTATAGGAAAATAAAAAGATCAGTGAGACAGAATGCTCTTCTCTGGAAGCTTATGCTAAAAAAGGGTGGGGGGTGGCTTAAAAGACAGACACAGGAAACATTGTCATACAAGGATTCCAGAAATATAAGGTGCTAGAGGTGTTTTTTGTTTTTTGTTTTATATATATACATTTATAAATGTTTTTATCGATTTTTAGAGAGAGGAAGGGCGAAGGAGAGAAACACTTATGAGTGAGAGAGCAACATCATTGATCGATAGCCTCCTCCATGCCCTCCACTGGGGATTGAGCCTACAACCAGGAATCCAATCGATGACCTCTTGGTTCCTGGGTCAGTGCTCAGCCTCTGAGCCACACCGGCTAGGCTGCATTCATTTCTTTAGGGAATGTGATAAACCTCAGATTACAAAACCAAGGCCAAAATAACTTTGCAGAATTAGAATGTGGTCAAGAAACCGGTCACACTAACTGGATCAGACTTCAACACGGAGCATTTATGTTCCTCATTCAACTTGGGGAACGGGAATAAACTCTTGCTTCTGCTCTCAGTTGCAGAGGAGGAAGTTTCTCTCCGCACTAACAAACACTATTTCTTTTTTGCTGCTCTTTTTCCTTCTCCTTTTCTTGGTTTCCCCTTTCCACGAAGTTTCTTCAAACGTCTCTGCTCCTCCTTGAAGTCCTGATCTCGTCTCTGTAGAGGCCATAAAAACGCAGTATCCCCATGAGCGCAAAATAAGTGTTGTGATTTGGATACCAGTCATATGTCTCCTTCCTCTTGGCCAAAGGCTGCTCACTAAACAGTTTCACCACTTTCATGGATTTGGAATCAGTAGGCCTGGCAACTTCACCAAATAGCTGGGCACTCAGGCGAGTCATGCGCAAGGCATATTCTGAAAGTGAAGACATTTCTGGGGCAGGAGGGAGGAAGAGTCCCCAGTGGTGACCTTCCTCTCCCACGCGCCCTTCCCTGCAGTTCTTAAAAAAAGAAAGGAGTGAAGTTGCTCACTACTGAGAGTGAAGGTGGGAAATGAAGGATGTTGAGAAACATGGAGTGGAAAGATGAATAAAATAATAAAATTGTTAATTTGAAATGGTCCTTGAATAGATTTTTGAAAGGTAGAAGTTTTAATAAGATTTGGGTAAGAAACTAGCCAACAAGGTAAACTAAGTCGTGAAGGTGGAAATATCTATTCAGGAAATTGATTTAAGGGGCCACTCTCCTTTTTTTTTTTTTAAAAAAATAATTTTTAAACATATTTTATTGATTTTTTACAGAGAGGAAGGGAGAGAGAGAGTCAGAAACATCGATGAGAGAGAAACATCGATCAGCTGCCTCCTGCACACCTCCCACCGGGGATGTGCCTGCAACCAAGGTACATGCCCTTGACCGGAATTGAACCTGGGACCCTTGAGTCCGCAGGCCGACGCTCTATCCACTGAGCCAAACCAGTTACGGCAAGGGGCCACTCTCTTTTTTAAAAAAATCAGTGGAAAAAAATATCCTGGGGAGAGGAGTATCAAGAAGAAAAAAAAGTTTTCAGTATCTATTAGCTTATTTCTGTTTTGCTTGTTTTTTTATTTTGTTTTATAGATTCTGATGTGGGAATCTTTTAAGAAAAACATTTATGAGGTAAAATTTATGTAACATAAAATTAATCTTTTTAAGGTGTACAATTTAATGCAGTTTAGTACATTAACAATGATGTGTAATTACATCTGTCTGATTGCAAGCCATTTTTATCCCAAAAGGAAACCCATCCCTGTTAAGCAGTCACTCCCTGTTACCCCTTTCCTTCAGCCTCTAGCAAGCACTAATCTGCTTTCTGTCCAAATCTAGCTCTATGTCCAGGCCAGATTTAGACTTCAGCTGAGTTAACTTAGAAAACTGACTTAGCTTTCTGGTATCTTAGTGTTCTCCTCTGAAAATGTGGGTGTCAATAAATAAAAAATTGTTCTGTATGGATTTACCTATTCTGGCTATTTAATATAAATGTGTATAATATGTGTCCTTTTGTGTCCAATTTCTTTCATTTAGCACACTGTTTTTAAGGTGCACCCATGTTGTAGCATGTATCACTGTTTCAACCCTTTTATAGTCGAATAATGTTACATTATATTAATATACCACTTTGTTTATCCATTCATTTGTTGATGGACATTTAAGTTGTTTCTACTTTTTGGTTATTGTGAATAGTGAAGCTGTGAACATTTGTGTACAAGTATTTGAATACCTTTTTTTTTTTTTGGGGGGGGGGGGCCTACACCTGGAATGGAATTACTGGATCATATGGTAATTCTGTGTTTAACATTTTGAGGAGCCATCCAACTGTTTCCATAGCACTTGCACCTTTTTACACTTTGCCCAGCCATGTAAGAAGAGTTCCAGTTTCTCCATATTCTCACCAACCCTTACTTTCTTATTTATTTTGGTTTGGTTTGGTTTGGTTTGGTTTTATTATCGCCATCCCAGTAGGTGTGAAGTGGTATTGCATTGTGGTTTTTGATCTACATTTCCCTAATGACTAATGATATTGAGCATCTTTTCATGTGCTTTTGGGGCATTTGCATATATTCATTGGAGAAACGTTTATTCAAATTCTTTGCCCATTTTTTAAAATGGGATTTTTCTTTCTGTTGTTGGTTCTAACATATATATGTTCTAAGATATATACCCTTAACAGAATATGATTTGAAAATATTCTTTCCTAATTCTGTAGGTTGTCTTTTCATTTTCTTGATAGTCTTTGCACAAATGTTTACTTTAATGAAGTACAATTTATCTTTTTTGCTTGTGCTTTTTTGGTGTCAAATCTTAAGGATTCATTGCTATATCCAAGCTCATGAAAACTTCACTGTATGTTTTTTTCTGAAAGTTTTAAAGTTTTAACTATTATATTTGTGTCTTTGATCCATTTTTTTAAAAAAAATATATTTTATTGATTTTTTACAGAGAGGAAGGGAGAGAGACAGAGAGTCAGAGACATCGATGAGAGAGAAACATCGATCAGCCGCCTCCTGCACATCCCCCACTGGGGATGTGCCCGCAACCCAGGTACATGCCCCTGACCGGAATCGAACCTGGGACCCTTCAGTCCGCAGGCCGACGCTCCATCCACTGAGCCAAACCGGTTTCGGCTCTTTGATCCATTTTGAGTTAATTTTTTATGTGTTGTCAAGTAGGAGTTCAACTTCATTCTTTTGCATGTGGATATCCAGTTGTCCTAGCACCATTTGTTGAAGAGACTATTCTTTTCCCCATTGAATGATGTTTGCCTCCTTGTTGAAAATCAGTTGACCATTTATGTATGGATGTATTTCAGAGATCTTGATTATCTGGTATACACAGCAACTTTTAAAAGCCCTTATTACCCCATGTATATCCTTTCGCAAACTCTTCTTTCTCAGGTTTTTAATGTCTGTTTCTTGTCCAATTGTTGTCACTTGCCCCAGACTACTGTATCAATTAATGATTTCAGCAAAAGACACTCTTGCCCAGGGAATGCTCCAAGTCAGGTGAAACTAAAGCAAGCCATTGTGCTGGTCCTTCAGGTAGCTGAGATAGATTGAAACCCACAACTACAGTTCTTTGAGAATAAGACCTTTGATGCTTCTTCTGGCATTAGGAGTGCAGATTGCTGTTCTCACAACCACTACTGTTTGGGGATTTAAGTGATTGTTGGCAAGCAACTTAGAATGCCACTGCTTTCTCTATGCTACAAAACAGCACCTTCTTTCTTCCCTAAATCTGGCCCTAGTTTTTTCCTACATTCCAGAATCCTGGAAAAGTTGATTCTGACCGTATTTGCCAGCTCATTCATTACTTTTTGGTGGATGAATGGAGGCCTAGAGTTTTCTACTCCATAGGAATTCTAATGTGAGGATTTTAAAGGATGATGGTACTACTAACCAGAAATAAGAAAATTGGGAGGAATGGAGTTGATTTATGCATATTTTATTTGGACATGGGTGTTTGTATTTGAGGTGCTGTGGTACAATCTGTAGATATCTAGTGACAATTGGAATTGTAGTGCTTGAATTCCAGAAAAAGCTTAGAGCTGCAAAGAGACCTTGGAACCGTCTATACAGAAGTTATAGAAAATGAAAGTGTATGATTTCCTTGAGGTATAGGGGAAGTCCAAGCATGACATCTCAGGAAACACTTTCAACTAAGGAATCATTCACCTTTGGATTCATCCACAAAAATTGACTTTGTTTCTACTACTAGTGTAGGTGCTGTACTGCTAAGCACTGGAGATACAAGGTAATAAAATCGTTTTCTATCTGAGGGAAGCTAATTCTGTTATTAAGGAGACAGACTAGTAAACAAATAGAATGCAATTTTATAACAAGGTTTAGAATAAAAATTTAATATTATAAGAAGTTAGGAGTGAATGGTGAAAAAATTGAAGGAAAAAGGGAAGACAACTTTTTAAATAATGGCATAGTTTAAAGGGAGTAGCAGATAAGAAGTTAGGAGTGAATGGTGAAAAAATTGAAGGAAAAAGGGAAGACAACTTTTTAAATAATGGCATAGTTTAAAGGGAGTAGCAGAGTTGAAATAAAATTATTTAAGAATAGAGGTGATCTGAGTGTGGTTTTAAACAATAGAGTAGATAGGAAACAAGGATGGTCAAGTGTCATAAAAGAGGCAGTAAAGATGGCAAGAACCCAGAAGGATCAGTAGTTAGAAACTTGGGTGAAGAAATGGAGTAAGAGTAATGAGAAAGTTTTGAGAGAGTGAGAAGGTATTTGAAAAATTTTACCTAGGAATGCCTTCATTTTCTTGCTAAAAATAGAATATAAAATCATGTGATAAGAAATGAGCAGTGGTGAAAATGCCTGATTAGAGTTGATGTAACATACATTTGTGATGATGGCACCATTTGATGATTTTTTCATATCTTTCAACAAGTTTATATTAATCACCCATTGTGAGATCCTTGGGATTACATCCATGAACAAAGTAAACAAAATTCCTGCCCTTGTGGAGCTTACATGTGAATGGAATGAGAGGAAGCAAACAAATAATATATTATTTTAAAATAAACATAGGAAACAAATAAGAGCAACTTGGGTCTTAGAGCTAAGAAAGCAAATGAGAGTATTACCCAGACATAACTACAATTTTATATTGTATACATCAAGTTGTAAATTAATTTATTGTTTACTTTAATTATAAAAATCTAGGTTTTAAAAATAAGACAAGAAGAAGATGGGTTTGGTGGATCCTTTATGTATGTACTTAGATTGTAGGTATGAGAGAAATAATCTGTATTTACATTTCAGAGAACATGCATTAATTTAGGACAATTTTATAATTGTGCAGTTATTTTAGGGTCTTTGATAAGAAAGATGAAAAGGTAAATTGTCATATAACTACAGTTAAGTGGTTATGAAAAGAGAATTGGTAAAGGAGGTGGTCAAAAAGTACAAATTTCTAGTTATTAGTCATGGGAATGGAAGGAAGGGAGAAGAGGGTGGGTGGAAAGAAAGAAAGAGGAATTTAACTTTAAAGGCTTACAAAACTAGCCAAAGATTTCTTAATGAGCAAATTGGTTTTTTAGGTTATCATTGTTTTGTTTTCTCATTACTTTTTTTTCTAATTTAAACAGGCATTGGAAAAGTGAAAAGAAAACCCAGTGTACCAGATTCTGCATCTCCTGCTGATGATAGCTTTGTTGACCCAGGGGAACGTCTCTATGACCTCAACATGCCTGCATATGTGAAATTTAACTACATGGCAGAGAGAGAGGATGAATTATCATTGATAAAAGGGACGAAGGTGATCGTCATGGAGAAGTGCAGTGATGGGTGGTGGCGAGGTAGCTACAATGGACAAGTTGGATGGTTCCCTTCAAACTATGTAACTGAGGAAGGTGACAGTCCTTTGGGTGACCATGTGGGTTCTCTGTCAGAGAAATTAGCAGCAGTCGTCAATAACCTAAATACTGGGCAAGTGTTGCATGTGGTACAGGCTCTTTACCCATTCAGCTCATCCAATGATGAAGAACTTAATTTTGAGAAAGGAGATGTAATGGATGTTCTTGAAAAACCTGAAAATGACCCCGAGTGGTGGAAATGCAGGAAGATCAATGGAATGGTTGGTCTGGTGCCAAAAAACTACGTTACCATTATGCAGAATAATCCATTAACCTCAGGTTTGGAACCATCACCTCCACAGTGTGATTACATTAGGCCTTCACTCACTGGAAAGTTTGCTGGCAATCCTTGGTATTATGGGAAAGTCACCAGGCATCAAGCAGAAATGGCATTAAATGAAAGGGGGCATGAAGGTGATTTCCTCATTCGTGATAGTGAGTCTTCGGTAAGTTGGTTTTCAAAGGTAAATGGAAGTAGAGCACTGGGTATTAAAAAAAAAAATTGGAGGGGTTAATTGGCTTCCCTATAAATGTTCTGAAGCTTAAGTCAATGTTTTTTCCAACTTTATTTTTAATATAATACAGCCCTAGTAGTGATACTCTACTGGATTATTTGGTCTAGTCTAGTATTGTTGGTTTTGCATTCCTGAATTATTTTCTGTTGCATTAAACTGAAAAAGGGAGAAACTGGGAAAATATTTCTTTTGAAAACATTTCTTAAATTGCATATTGGATGCACTGTTGTCCATATAATAAAGGGAATTCCTAAATTTAAAAATTTTATATTTAAGTTTCTTCATAAATTGCTTGTTTAGAAATTGGAATACACTTTTATTATGTACCTCAAAAACTTTTTTTAAACGGTTATGGTATTTAAAATGCACTTGTGATAAAAGTTAAATTTTATTCTAATACTAACAAAGCTATAAACCATAAAAAATAGTTATGTGGACTCTTGGGTACTGTCTAGGGATATTAGAATTTGATGATACTCATTTCCCTTAAAAATGGCCTTTATTTTTCTTTGATAAAGGATACCACTGTGTTTCCACTTTTCAAATTATGATTAGTATTGGTTTTGTCTGTGTGTATGTAGTTGTACAAAAGTGAATGTGTGATTGTACAAAGTTGAAAAAAAGTCAGAAGTTAGCTATCTGGTGCAAGGTGCGTGTGTGTGTGTGTGTGTGTGTGTGTGTGTGTGTGTGTGTGTGTGTGTGTATGCACGCATGCGCACAAGAGGAAGGAAGGGATAGAGGGAGGAAAGATAATGACTGAACTGCCAAAGTCTAAAGTTCAGGAAATGGAGCCTGTAACATGCATACCCAACCCCCCAGGAAGAGCAGGTGATTGACCATAGGGAAGCGGTTGGATGCCTGACCTGGCCCTGCTTTCCAGGACAAGCAGTGGGCGGGTTAGGAAGGGAGTGACCTTGGAGTGATTGGTTAAGTATGGGGATGTTTCCAAGTAGCCCACTGTTTGAAGCTTTGGCAGTAATTGGATAAAAAGAGGATTCTGGGGTTAATACTGACTATTCAAAAGAGTGTTAAGTTAAATTAAAAAGTCTAAGGAAGTTAAGGAAGTAGCTTAATTACAGAATACTGTATATTTTCTTGTGGCTAATTGAGCATAGATATTAACCAAAATATACCGTTGTTTTTAGCAGCAGAGTTTTTGAAGTAGAGATCTTAGGCATATTTTGTTTGACCTGCACAATGTTTTTAAAAAACATTTGAATATATTTTCAGCATTTAAATATTGGGAGATTAATTATAAAAATTTAGATAGCAGACCTCCCTTTTAAAATTGGAAGACCTGTCAACATTAAGTCCATATTCCTACAAGGCAGCAATCACAGCTAAGTGGCCACCTCCCTTAGACTGGGGCCTTGTATAACCCTCAGGAAGAGCAGGTGCTTGATAGGGAAGAATAGCACTGTAGTTCCTTCTATCTATCCTGTCACTTATTTACACCCCTCCCCCCCCCGCCCCGTAGGCATTTGAGTTTATGACCTCTCATAAGTTTACATTATTCTGCTTCTTTGAGAGTTCAGAATATTGTATCAGCTACTCTGTAAGACAGCTACTATTCATTACTAATTGGAAAGAGGTAGATGTAGATGTCTTGGATTTTCTCTAGTAGTCTGACTGGAGAGAAGATAGCTCCAGATGTGCTTCAGATATTAAACTAAAAGGATTTGCTATGGTGTT
Organism: Myotis myotis; assembly: GCF_014108235.1. Lineage (NCBI taxonomy): Eukaryota > Metazoa > Chordata > Mammalia > Chiroptera > Vespertilionidae > Myotis > Myotis myotis. The sequence goes on along the minus strand of NW_023416317.1, from coordinate 29,372,380 downwards.
AGGCAGAACATGTTGAGACTTCGGAATCTTACTGCTTGGGTTTGAATCCTGACTATTGTTAACTAGATGGATGATCTTGGATAATTTAGCTTCTCTCAGCCTCAATTTTCTCATCAGTAAAATGGGTTTGTTTTGAGGCATAAGTAATTTAGCATAGTGCCTAGCACCTAATAAGTGTTCACATTTTAACTGTTATTAGTTTAATATAAAAATGCTAACAGATGTCTTTCAAAATGTTTACCCTACATGTTTTTTCTCTTTTAGCCAAATGATTTCTCAGTATCACTAAAAGCACAAGGGAAAAACAAGCATTTTAAAGTCCAACTAAAAGAGACTGTCTACTGCATTGGGCAGCGTAAATTCAGCACCATGGAAGAACTTGTAGAACATTACAAAAAGGCACCAATTTTTACAAGTGAACAAGGAGAAAAATTATATCTTATCAAGCATTTATCATGATACTGCTGACCAGAAATGATTGCTGCACAGCTCTAATTCGTCATGTAATTGAAGACTGAGAAACTGTCAGTCCAATCATACTTGATTGGCTATTTCTAACTCTATATGAGAATGACTATAATACATAAGTATTTTTATTAAAACTCAGCCCATACATATATACTACGTATGCAAAGCATCTGCATAAGCGATTCTTTTTCCTTGGTCTTCTGTTTTATTGTTTCCTTTGTTGTTGTTTTCTTTGCTTCTAATAATAAGGTTTTATATTTTGAAAAAATGATGCAAATCAAAAGTCTTTTTATGGAAGAATTTCCTTATTGTCTCTCTTTTATTTCCTTGTAAGGGCACCATATTAGTCACTTTCTCAATGGTTTCTCTTCGTATAAAATTATATCAATATATGACATATGCTAAAATAAATTTCTTGGAGAGTGTTAATCATTTCTGTGACTAAATAGCAATAATAAATGGAAAATTAGAAATTATTTTTAGGTATTATATTTGTCATAAGCCATTGTAAATACCAATCAAGTATGTTTTGTCTGCCATTTTAAAAAATTCATTTGTCTTCACTGTAAATGGGACATAGGTTAGAAAACATATCTTGTACAATTTTAATTTACAAGTGTTGGAAACAAAAATCTCTAAATTTCTAAGACTTTCTTGGGGTGCTTCTTTTTCATCTGGTTATTCAAGAGAACAAAGCCGTTTTTCAAACTGTAAATGGAGGCTCTAGTGTTATTTTTTCCCAAAACATCTTGTGTTAGGATATATCTGTGCCAGTGTAAAAAAAGCTATGGCCAAATTTGGGGTAAACAAGAGGCAATGAGATACTTGGTCTCCCTCCCACCCCCATTCCTTAACATCAATAATTATCAGGCATGATATTCCTACTATTTCTATTTCCGCCTTTCAGCTTGAGTTTTGTTGACTGGGACACTAAAATTGATGTATACCTGGGATGAACTCATAGTTAGAGAAAATATTTTTAAATCTTATTTTTGCAAGTGCTTCTATTATGTTTTTGTTTACCAAGCAGAAGTTTGGGTGTATGGATGAGAGGCTACTGTAGAGTATTAAATTTAATTCTATAGGTCACAGAAGAAAACCAGTTGTATTTTGTGGTCACAGCTTCTCCCTCCATTATTCTATAGATTGAAATTTAAGCAAAGCAACCTTCAGTATTTTAATTGACAGTTCTTACTAAAATCACAAAACTTGTAAATAGAAGTCATATATTTTGAAAAATTTCCCAGTGCAACCTAAGCAAATTAATGTTTCCATTCTTAATATGTTATAAGCAAACACTTAATACATCAGAATTACTGATGCTAAAATTAAAGTCATCTAATGTATGAGTTTATATATATATATATATATATATTATTGATTTCAGAGAGGAAGGGAGAGGAAGAGAGAAACATCAGTGATGAAAGAGAATCATTGATTGGCTGCCTTCTGCACACCCCCTACGAGGGATTGAGCCTGCAACCCAGGCATGTGTCCTTGACCAGAATCGAACCCATAACTCTATCCACTGAGCCAAACTGGCTAGGGCTGAATTTTTTTTTTTTAATTTGTTTTAGTAAAAAAATACTTTTTTAATCTTAAAATTATTTTAAAATCATTTTAAAAGATGTTGCCACTGGGTGGCAGGCCTGGCTTCACCCACTAAGCAACAGGAGTCAGCAAATATAAATAAGACATTGATGTACAAGCTTTCATCTGCATTGCATCTGCATTTAAAGCCTTTTAGTTTATATTTCATTATCTTTCTCAGCCCCCCCTTTATTTTTTTAATTTTTAAAATTACAGTTTATATTCAATATTATTTTGTATTAGTGTCTGGTGTACAGCATAGTGGTTAGACATCAGTCTCCCTTTGTTTAAGATGATTATTAGTAAATAAGTTTAATGAAAATAAAAGTTATGTATGCTTATCTTTTTGCTGTAAAATCACTTGAACATAAATTGAAGAAAACAGTTATAAAGTGCTCTTTAAATGACTAGATAGGAAACGTCTTTTTATTTAATTTCAAACAAACGTTTGATGATGTTTTGTTTTCTCCATCACTTTTTTATCCAGTCTTATTAAAAAATTGATTTTTTATAAAGGGAGCAATTAATACTTTGCATCATAGACATGAACTATTATAGCAAACCCCAGTGAGTTGGTTTTGAGAAAATAGCTAGGAAGAGAGTAGCACTGGAAACTGCTTATTTTTGTGCCATAAATAGATTTATAATAACTAGAGAGTTCCCAGATAGCCCATATATGCCAGTAATACCTACTCTGACCTCTCCATATTATGGGACAAAAACCTCACTAGGAACTACTTAATTTTGTGCTGTAACATTTTAGCAATTTTTAAAAAAGTTTTAAACCAGTCTTCACACCAATGGTTGGTTTTATAAGCATGAATTTTACTTGAAGCCATTTTCATAAGAAATAGAACAACCTTAGAAAAAATCTACATAGCTAGCTAGTTGCAGGATTTATGTTAGAAACCAGATTTCCTTGTTCCCAGCCTGGTATACTCAGTATCACGACACACTGCCCTCTGTGTGTTTGTTTTTATTTTATTTTTTAATATATTGATTTCAGAGAGGAAGGGAGAGAGATAGAAACATACAATGATGAGAGAGAATCACTGATTGGCTGTCTCTTGTACACCCCACACTGGGGAATCGAGACCGCAACCCAGGCACATGCCCTGACTGGGATTTGAACCGTGTCCTCCTGGTTTATAGGTCAACGTTCAGCCACTGAGCCATGCCAGCCAGGCTGTGTGCTTGTTTTTAGGCTAGAGGAGAGTCCTAGAAGGGCAGTATTACAGGATTTTTGTCACCTGTGAGGAGATGCTTAGCTATCAGTTAAATAGACAGCACAGATAACACTGCCCAGCCTACTTCCACAAATAACTTCTCCAAAATACTGAAAGAACGTTTTTCAAAACTGTATAAGCTCAATAAGTAAAAGCTGTTCCTGCTGTTAGTTGGTCATAACACAGGTGCCTAGCACTATTAATGACACTGTGTCACAGATTGATCACTAAACAGAATAGGAAGGCCAAGTGCAATCCATTGCCATTGCTGGAAGAATAAGTCCTAGCAGATGAGCAGCTTGGGCTGTTAGAAGTTTGGGTGTGTAGTATGCATAGTATGCTGGTCTATAAGTTTTTATAAGGATACCCCCAAAATAATTAAAAGGTCACCCTTAAGTGGCACATCAAGTATCTCCAGCTTTAATGCTCTAATTCTATCATCTAATCCAGAGATTGCAAAGAAGCAGGTACCTTGTGAGAAAAAGAAAAGGCACCTCTTCCTCCCAGGTAAGCCCAACCCCCTTCCTTATTGAGAAATCTGAATTTATACTACATGCACAATCCTCCCCCACTCCGTCTTTTTTTTTTTTTTAATTAAATCTTTATTCAGATTATTACAGTTGTTCCTCTCCCTCCCTCCCCCCCGCATAGCTCCTCTGCACCCAGTTCCCACCCCACCCTCTGTCCTTCCTCCCCCCCTCCCCTCCACTGTCCTCATCCATAGGTGTATGATTTTTTTCCAGTCTCTTCCTGCATCCCCCACACCCCTTTCCCCCCAAGAATTGTCAGTCCACTCCCTTTCTATGCCCCTGATTCTATTCTATTCACCAGTTTATTCTGTTCATCAGATTATTTATTCACTTGATTTTCAGATTCACTTGTTGATAGATGTGTATTTGTTGTTCATAATTTTTATCTTTACCTTTTTCTTCTTCCTCTTCTTAAAGGATACCTTTCAGCATTTCATATAATACTGATTTGTTGGTGATGAACTTCTTTAGCTTTTTCTTATCTGTGAAGCTCTTTATCTGACCTTCAATTCCGAATGATAGCTTTGCTGGGTAAAGTAATCTTTGTTGTATGTTCTTGCTTTCATCACTTTGAATATTTCTTGCCACTTCCTTCTGGCCTGCATAGTTTCTATTGAGAAATCAGCTGACAATCTTATGGGTACTCCCTTGTAGGTAACTAACTGTTTTTCTCTTGCTGCTTTTAAGATTCTCTTTGTCTTTTGTTCTTGGCATTTTAATTATGATGTGTCTTGGTGTGGTCCTCTTTGGATTCCTTTTGTTTGGGGTTCTCTATGCTTCCTGGATTTGTAAGTCTATTTCTTTCACCAGGTAGGGGAAGTTTTCTGTCATTATTTCTTCAAATAGGTTTTCAATATCTTGCTCTCTCTCTTCTTTTGGCACCCCCATAATTTGGATGTTGGTACACTTGAAGTTGTCCCAGAGGCTCCTTACACTATCTTCATATTTTTGGATTCTTTCTTTTTTCTTTTCTGGTTGGGTGTTTTTTGCTTCTTCGTATTTCAAATCTTTGACTTGATTCTTGTGATTCTCTAGTCTGCTGTTGGATCTCTGTATAATATTCTTTATTTCAGTCAGTGTATGCTTAATTTCTAGATGGTCCTTTTTCATATCCTTGAGGTTCTCACTAGATTTCTTGAGGGTCTCACTAAATTTATCGGCAGTTTCTAGAAAATTCTTGAAAAGCCTTATAACTGTGGTTTTGAACTCTATATCCAGTAGTTTGCCTTCCTCCATTTATATCATTTGTGACCTGTTTCTTTGTCTCCGCATTTTGGCTGCTTCCCTGTGTTGATAGAGTGGCTTTCTGTGCTAGGTGCCCTAGGGCCCAGTGGCTCAGCCTCCCCAATTACCTGAGGTGGAAACTCTTGGTGCACCCCTTTGTGGGCTTTGTGCACAGTCTCATTGTAGTTAAGCCTTGATTGTTGTAGGTATCACTGGGAGGAATTGACTTCTAGGCCAATTGGCTGTGAGAATCAGCTATGTCTATGGTGGGAGAACTTATGTGCTGGAGACACCCTTATGAGGCAAGACTTGCTTCAGTGGGGCTTTGGTGCTCACTGAGTCTGCCCCCTGAGTGTGTCCCTTATGGATCTGTGGAGTTGTAATCTGGATGGTCCCACTCTGACCACTGGGTACACTGACTCTTGGATCTCTAAGGAGGTGCTAATTAAGCCTCTGCCTGAGGCTACCCAGCTGGAGCTATGGAGAGATCTGCAGATTCCTCTTCTTTGTTTGGGGTTTGGAGGTGCCCAGATGAGGCCCCGCTGTGAAGCAATACAAGCTGCTGTGGGGCCTGGGACCTTGGGCCTTCTTTTGGATGTTCTGGGTCTCTGTGACCCAGCTTCAGTTTGTTAGGTAATTTTAGATTGCACAGGGCCAGGCCATTCATATGCAAAAGCCTCTGCGCACAGAGAATTTTTGGTTTGGATTCTGGAAACTATCATCAGGAACACTTTAAATGCAATGTCTAAATTAATAAATTAAGAATGTAGCCCTAACCAGTTTGGCTCAGTGGATAAAGCGTCGGCCTGTGGACTGAAGGGTCCCGGGTTCGATTCTGGTCAAGGGCATGTACCTTGGTTGCAGGCACATCCCCAGTGGGGGGTGTGCAGGAGGCAGCTGATTGATGTTTCTAACTCTCTATCCCTCTCCCTTCCTCTCTCTGTAAAAAAATCAAACATTTTTAAAAAAAGAATGTAGTATTACAGCATGCTTTAACTTTTCCACATTAATATTTGCTAGAAGATATGGGGGTTCTTTGTAATCATGTAGATATTTTAACTGTTTCCAAATGGCTTTACAACTGTAGTCACTTCTTCCTTAAAGGACATTTGATATATTAGATAGATGACATCCTAATTTTATATTCTGAACAGTATACAGTGAATTCCTTTTTAAAAAATGCCACATTACTGCTCCTGGGGGAGACCATTATTTGTCTGTTTGATTCTATTGCAAGGCAAGATAGGAAGCTGTTTTCTGAGAAGCTGGTTCTATTGGTTTAGCAAGTTTTTATGACTCAACTCTGTCATCTTCTAAACACTTGTAGGCTATTTTACTATGCATACTACACGCCCAAATTTCTTGCTGTTACATGACCTAAACCAAGTGACAGATGGACCAAAATATACTTTTCTAGTTTACTAACAAGTTATTCTTTTGATCTGAAAGTATATACAATTTGCTAAGACTTGTTTAATGAGTAGGACCTAAACTGAGTTTGGTAAGGTTTTGAAGAACAGGAGTTTTTCAGTTATCATTGGCCATGTTCACAGAGGTAGATGTATCTTTTTGAGACTATGTTTGCCTGCTGGAGCACTTACACAAATATGCCTACAATAGCTTAACACAAACATTTAATTGACTTACTGGGCTGCCTAATTTTTAAATGTTTCAACTCAAATTACTTTTTAAGCTGTTTTTAAAGCTCAAAGGAAAGCTGGTCTCAGTGTTGTAAGATACTTGTTGCTTTAAATAAATCTCTGGGCTCAAATAATTTATATCTTAGACTATGTAGAAAATTTGCAGATAGCCTTTGGGAAATTATGGAGAGAGGTGAATTCCAGGATGAGACTGAAGTGTTGTCTAGTTTACGCTGAACACAGGAATGGTTATTAAATTGATACTTTTTGGCAGAAATTAGTAATTCTTGAATACACGTGTTTTTTCTAGGAACAAGTAATGCCAACTTGTCTTGATATGTTTTCTAGAGTATAGATAAAGGGCTATGTTATAGAAAACAAATATTGATTTCATCAGGGCATATGCTAATCACTTGGTGTCAAGATGAAAAACTATGTTTTGAACTGTTATATCTGTGTGTATTATTATGTGTCTATATTTAAACAGTTTTTGAAGATATTTGTCCAGCATCCAACCAACTCACTTCAAATATTTGATGTTCAGGTGCTAGACTCTTCTAACCTAGCAATATGATAATGAAAATGGACAAAGTTGTCCAAAAGCTGTCATAAAACTTACATTTCTGGTGATATAATGCCTAATGGAGAAGTACTCTGAAGAAAAAATAGAGCAGGCTGAGGGGGTTGGAGAGTGAGAATCAAGGTGTTAATTATGTAAAATGATCAAAGGAGGCCGCCTATAAAATTGGCCTTTGAGCATATTGTGTGACTAGGATTAAACTGGTTGAGTGAAAATTCAGCAATCAAAATCATTTGAAAATTATGTTAAGATCTTCACTATTACAGAGCATTATTTCTGAATTTCAAATTTTAAAATTGAATAAAATAGTATTTGTTTTATTTAAATGTGGAACTTTTAACTACAGAGAGCAATTCCGAATAAAGCCTGATTCTCCATCTTAAGAAGAGGTGTTGAGGCCCTAGCTGGTTAGGCTCAGCAGATAGAGCGTAGGCCTGTGGACCAAAAGGTCCCAGGTTTGATTCCAGTCAAGGACATACCAGTGATGGCGAACCTTTTGAGCTCAGAGTGTCAGCATTTTGAAAAACCCTAACTTAACTCTGGTGCCGTGTCACATACAGAAATTTTTTGATATTTGCAACCATAGTAAAACAAAGACTTATATTTTTGATATTTATTTTATATATTTAAATGCCATTTAACAAAGAAAAATCAACCAAAAAAATGAGTTCGCGTGTCACCTCTGACACGCGTGTCATAGGTTTGCCATCACTGGCATATACCTTGGTTGTAAGCTCCTCCCAGGCCCAGGCCCTGGTCAGGGCTCATGCAGGAGGTAACCAATCGATGTGTTTCTCTCACATTGATGTTTCTCTATCTTTCCCTCTCCCTTCCATTCTCCCTAAAAATCAACAAAAAATATCCTCAGGTGAGGATTGACAACAACAACAAAAAAAGGTGTTGGAGAATGTCACAGAAAAAATCAGTTATGACTGCAGGAAGGACAGTTTGACAGACTTACGGGCTTTATTTGATCACACCATAAGGAAAGAATTGAGGTTAAATTCCTGATGCTCTGCACTGGTGGCCAGACAATAGGGAGGAAGTTGAAAAACGAAAGTATGTTTCGAGGAGGTGTTAAAGGGCTGAAAACGAAAGCTTAACAGTGTGTGGAAATTATAACTGAGCAGACTCAGTGGGAGCAGGAGTTAGAAAAATCTAAGACACAGAAAATTCCACTGCTTAAATACCCTGTATAACAAAAAATATATAATTGATACAGTGGGTTAAAACTAAATGTGAGATGTTCTAAAACACAGGACATATTTGGGAATCTTGGTAAAGGGCCCAGAACTCTTCTGTGCTAAGTAGGGAAAGGAAGGGTTGTTGGAATGGACTGATTGGCCACATATGTAGTCTCCAGGACACCAGGACCTATCCTGCTCTTACACAACTCTCGAGTGAGTGCCTCAAATTTGCACCCTAGTGTTTCTCTTGCTTCATTCTAGTCCCAGCCCTACAGGCCTCACAGGGCTCTTTCTTGCAGCAATCTCCCTCTCTCTCCCCACTGCCTCTTTATCATTCCATAAACTTACATCACCTGCATTTCCTTCCATAATTAAATATAAAATATTTAAGTGGCTAATAGTGTAATAAGGAAAAAAATTCCTGTTTCTAGACTGTACCTGCTTATAATAGGAAATAATTTTTTTTTTCAGGAGTTCATCTTCAGAATAGATGATCTTTCAACTCTGGATGGCAGTGAAAATTAACAGAAGTGCAAGCAACAGGTTAGAGGATAGCTTGGTTCTGGCATGTTGCATAGACAACTGTAGATCTCAACCAGCTGATGAGGAGGTATAGAAAGAGAAGTACCTCAGAGACAAGAGAAATGTGAGGTCAGACTCAGGGATTCCTGGCAAGAGAACAGGCTAGCAGGTGAGACACAGCCCTCCAGAAGTCCTCACCCAATGACATGGTCCGTATAGAGTTGGTTGGCCTGAGTGCCTTGTCATGAACCATTCCTGAGAGGGACTGTCATTCAAAAGGGACAGGCAGATAGCATTACCCCTCAGTGCCCCTCGAGGGGTGCAGAACCCAGGACAGAGACTTTCCTTGCAGTGGCTTGTGAAAAATTGCCAGGCAGTACTGCCTAGAGAGGATGGCAGAGCTGGGCAGGGGCATCTTTTTTTTTTTTTTTTGTACCAGGAGTGGGGTATGAAAGGGGCATCTTGACGGACCTATGCCCAGGTAGAGTCAACTATCTTTAAGACCTCGAGGTGTTGGTGAACAACACTCCTCCCCCCATTCTTGTTCTCCCATTCTCTTTCCTTTGCTTTTCCTTTTCTTCCTCAGTCAGTATTCCCTTCAACTTTTCCATCCTTGGGCCTTGCTCATGTTATTCTCCCAGTTGTAATGCTGAACTGAATGCATCTCTCCTACCCAAATCTAAACAGGTACATCCTTGCAACTCCATATCAAGGTCTGTCTGTTCTCTAAAGCCTTTGCTAATCTCTCGAATCACTCTCTCCTCTGTGCCCTGAGACTCACTGTGAGTCCTCCTTTGGTGCTAATTGGGAGGCAGTAAGGTGAGTGAAAAGAACTTGGAATTAGGCAGACCTTATCTGGAATTCTTATCTCCATCCCTGATTAGCTCTTATATACAGTAAATTTCTCTGAGCCCTGTGTCCCTGAAAAGTTGGGAATTAAATCTTACCTTGCAAGTCTGTTGTATAAAATATGGAAATGTATATAATCATGGAAAGCCTTTAGGATGATTCCTGGCACATAATAGATACCCAGTACAAATTGGCTTTTATTGTTAACATGTGGAAACTAGGCAGAAGTGCATTTAGGAGAGAGGACTCAGGAAGCCAGGACTAGGAGAACAAAAGTAAGATGGGGGACAGATGTTGAGGCCAGCATGTATGAAGCACTTCAAGTTGGGGTGTATCCAGACACAAAGGCAAGGGGAGCCAGGATCAGACACCAGGGGAGCAGTGAGAAACGATACAAGCAGCTGTGACCAGAGGTCATGGCACAGATGTGGCCACTGACTCACAGTGCTGGAATCAGAAAGAGCATGCAACAAACATTCTTGACTATGGTGTAATAAAGAGACATACAGCTAACATTTACTGTACACTTACTTTGCCAGATCCTGTTCTAAGTGTACCAATCATTTCCTGGTAGTTCTCACAACAGCCCTGTGAATTAAGTACTATTATAACTGTCTCCAATTTATAGAAGAGAACACAAAAGCAGACTGTAAATGACTTGCCTGAAAAAAATACAACTAGTAAGTGTGGCAGAGCCTGGGTGCCAACTCAGACAATGTGGCTCCAGAGCCCATGGTTTTAACTACTACGCTCCAATAGGTGTCTCCTATTGGAAGTGTTTCTTTGTTTCTCCAGGGGCCAAACAGAAAGATGAGTGGCCTTACGCAAAGAGCCAGCCAGTCAGAGCAAATTACCCCTAATGTACTTATTGCTAATGTTATTAACATAAGACATGGTTAAAACAGCATTTGTGAAGATCTACTGTGTTCCTGGCATTGTGTTAATGTGCTTTGTCTGTATTCTCTAATTCCCTTAACTAATATGCAAGACATCATCATATCTGTTTTATAAATGAAAAAACGAGGCTCCTGGAGTTGCTTTCTTCCCTTTCACATTGAGTGTACTGTTTATCCCGTCCATTCCTCACCCTACAACTGTTTAGCTTCTGATTCAAGTTCTCCTCTTGAAACGCCTCTTACTGAGATTACAAATGATCATCCAGGGGACATTTTTCAATGATTAACTCAATGACTCACTGTTCTGCACTCCTGCTTGATGACCACTCCATCTTTCATCATGTCCAGGGCCAGTTTGTTCCAGAACTGTCTGCCTCTCTGACCTATTTTTACACCTCCCCCCCGAATATGTTTATATTTCTTTTTTCTTAATGCTGGTCCTTAAATGTGGGTCTTCTCCAGAAGCACATCCACATGCTACCTTAATCTACATACTCTCCTTGAATGTTTCACCCACTTCCTAATCTCAGCTACCACTGAAATGCTAAAGATAGAGGAGATGGTGCCAGACACCCATAAACTTGAGGCAAAGATTCTTTACATACTGGAGCCCCCCTGCCTGTATCTCAAATTCAAGTGTATCAAGTTGAACACATGCAACCTTTTTCTGTACCCTCCCCAACATTGCCTGTCCTGGCCCCACCCCATCCTCCTCCTCCTTTTCATTACTTCGGTTCAGGTGCTGCCATCCACCCAGCTACACAAACCTAGAACCTGAAAGTCTTGTTTGCCTCCTCCTCCACCCTTCCAATCCATTCAATATTTAGGAGCTGTCAATTCTACCTCCATCTTTTGGATTAGCTTACTGCTCTTTCCCAACATGGGGAAATCTAGCGAAAGCCAATAACATCTCTCACCTAGTTGGCTGACATAGCTCCCTCCAGTCTGACCCCTTCTACTGTTTTATCTTTCCTAGTCATAAACTTTTTAAAGCTCAAATGCAGGAATTGACATGAACTTTTAACCCCTTCTTTGACCTTCATTGCTCTCCAAGCTTCATTGCTCTCTAAGGATAAACTCTAAGCTCAACAAGGCATCCAAAGCTCTCTGGAATCCTGTTTCATTCTGCCTTTGGACCCCATGTCTTGCCACTCCAACCTCCAGTTGCACCAAACTTCTTGTTTCCTAAACACACCAGGCCTAGCTAATTGTTTTCAGCATTTAATAGCCCCCAAGTCACCTCCTCCAGGGAGCCTTCTCTGATCTCCCATGCTGGTTAGATGTTTCTCCTTAATGCTTCCTTATTCCCTTGTAAATATTTCTGTCACTTTTTCCAATACCAATTTATGATTATTCCCATGTTCATCTTCTTCACTTGGGAAGTTCTTAGTTGAGGGCAGGGACTGTTGAATTCTCAGGATCTAGCGCATAGTAGGCCCTTAGTAAATGTTTGTTGAATGAATAAATTATTCATTTCTCAAAGGGACATTGCAAGTAAGTTCTTAAACTGGAACCACAATCTTGTACTCTAAAGCTCATGTTCTTTTCACTAATTAATTGGCACATATAAAGTGTTTAGAGTCCTTTAAAAGCTGGCATTTTAGGGAGCCAAATCCTGTAATAAGTTTTCTTCCAATATTTAAAATTGTTTTTCATTTTTCAATAATACATTCACATGGTTCAGTAATCAAATAGTATAAAAATACATAGCACCCAAAACTATTGAAAGCAGGGTCCCGAAGAGATATTTGAACATGCATGTTCATAGCAGCCTTGGTCACAATAGTTAAAACATGGAAACAACCCGACTGTTCATTAATGGATGTGTAGATGAGCAAAATGTGATATATACATCAATGGAATATTAGCCTCAAAAAGGAAGGAAAGTCTGCAATGTGCTACAATATGGTTAAACCTGTAAACCATTAGTACAGCGGTTCTCAACCTGTGGTCGCGACCCCTTTGGGGGTCGAACGACCCTTTCACAGGGGTCGCCTAAGGCCATCGGAAAACACATATATAATTACATATTGTTTTTTGTGATTAATCACTATGCTTTAATTATGTTCAATTTGTAACAATGAAAATACATTCTGCATATCAGATATTTACATTACGGTTCATAACAGTAGCAACATTACAGTTATGAAGTAGCAACGAAAATAATTTTATGGTTGGTGGTCACCACAACATGAGGAACTGTATTAAAGGGTTGCAGCATTAGGAAAGTTGAGAACCACTGCTTTAGGACATTATGCTAAGTGAAATAAGAAGACAAATGCTGTATAATTCCACTTATATGAGGTACTTAGAGTAGTCAAGTTCACAGCAACAAAAAGAATGGTGGTTGCCAGGGGCAGAGGGAAGGAGAGAATGGGGAGTTATTGTTTAATGGCCATAGAGTTTCAGTTTTACAAGCTAAAGAGAGCCATGAGGGTGAATGGTGCTGATGTTTGCACAACAATGTGAATATATTTAATACCATTGACCTGTATGCTTAAAAATGGTTCAGATGGTAAATTTTATGTTATGTGTATTTTACCACAATAAAAAAGTTTAAAGCCCAAAACAAACAAAAAAAGATATTGCAAAGAGTCTCATTTTCATTTTTCTCCATCTTCCCAGTCCCCACTTCCTCTGCCCCAAGGTAATCAATCTAGTTAGTTTTTGTATCTCCTTCCAGGTTTTCTTTTGAAAAATGCAAGTGAATATGAAACTATATTCTTCTTCACCTCTGACTTTTTAAAAGGTATTAAAACATTTTTCAAAACGTCTCTACTTTTTTCTGAAGTGGGTATGTATTAGCAAAAAGAACGAATCAATACCCAGCTTGAATGAACTCAAGATGAAGACATGGAAGAGGGCAACTAATTGATGAGAGGGTAAGATAATCCTGCCAGCTCACTCCAATGGGGTTTCTAGGGACATTCAGGGTCCCCCAGGAGAGAGCCCACTGTCCAGGTATCTTCCCCAGGCAGATTCTCAAGCTCCCAGAGTTACTTTTTCTCTGGAACTCTGCAGGCCACTCCCCCTGATGCAATCAATATCTGGGTTTGGGCAGAAAGGAGGGTGCTATACGGCCCGCCCCTTCTGAGCTGTCTGGACCGGCTCCTCTTTCCGGAACAATTCGGGCTGCACAACAACTGAGACCTCAGCTCCAACATCTGTTTTCTGAAGCAAGGATGGCTGGGATGGACAGGATGTCGCATTGTGAAAGGAAACAATGTTCCAGGTCAAACTGAGTCTGCCAAACACGGACCCTCACGAAGATTCTAGAAGAAATCTCGACAAGTCTTATCATGTGGCTTTTCTACACCTTGATTCCATGTTTGCTCATAGGTAAGTATGAATTAGAATACAGCCAATAGACTGGGAATTGAATGTAGGTTAAGAAGGTGAAAGATACTTTCCCAGGGTTTGGGTTGCATTATATGCATATAAAATCTTAAGTCTGTTTTCAAAAAGGTTGCTCACCTCCTAAACCTCCTTCCCCACATCCTAAAGAAAAGAAAAAGCCTGCATTCTGTTTGGAAATCTCTCTCCTAATGTCCACAGAACAATCTAGAAAGATAAAGCATCAAAACAAATAGTTTAAAGGTTAGCAGAACTCCATGCATTTTGTTATTTATCTCATTATCTGGTTTTAAAAGGTGCAGCATAGTTATCTCAGTCTTTGTGTGTGCCTCAGAGATGTTAACTGTAGGGACAAAAAATAGAGTAAAGATTCTAACAAAATACACATGAATGAAAAGACACAAATTTCATTAATATTGAGTACAAAACTTGTAAAAATTGGATATCTCTCCTGATCACTGCAGAAAAGGTAGCAGTCAGGTAGGTACTCCATAGCATTAAAAAAAAAAAAAAATTGGTTTGAGGCACTTTCACTGCCAGTAAGATTACATAATTTTCTCTGCTCCACTCCTGGATACTTGTACCTACATGCTTTATTGTTCCAAAATCACAGCTCTGTAGTCTTTGATGTTTCATCATGTCAAGTTGCATTTAAGAAAAATTTCTAATTTTAATACTCCAAGGTACTGGGCATTTTGTAGTATCAGGGGGAGCCTTTCGTACTTTCTGTCATTTTTATTTTTATTATTTTAACACTGAGAAGTAATTATTCTATTTAGTTTAAACCAGGCAACAAATCAATGCTAAGGTGGTTTGCAAATGTTTAGAACTGGTTTAGACATCAAGTTTACGGTGTCCCTTCTTAGTTCAAAAACCTTCAAAGTTCCCAATTGCTCAGCACATAGTGTTCACATCTGCTGTTTGTCTTATGATCCAGCATATGCAGGCCCTGATCCTATTGCTCACGTCTCCTTGAAAACAAATATGGACCACAGTTGGCATATTACACCTTCATTTCCTCTTCCTGGCCTTTACTGGTATAATTTTCACCAGTAAAATTGCCATCTCTATTTCCTTTCCCCATCCTGATCCCATTCTCCTAGCATCATTCCAAATGGCTCCCTGTACCTACGGACTCCTCCTAAACTTCTCTCTCCTTTGACCTGGCCTCTTTTACTCTGCTTTGGTGTGTTCTGTTTTCTGCATTGATCTGAGGGCAGGGCCTGGGCATCTTTCCTTGTGTCCCCACAGTCTGTAGCATAGGCTAAGTGTATTGGCTGATTGGTTAGTTAGTAGATTGGTTGATTAGCTGGTGGGACAAACCAGTTGCCAGGGAAACAAAGCCCAAAGGAGAAGATGAGGAGGCCAAAGGAGAAAGGGAAAAGCCAGGTTTAATGTGCATATGAATTCCCTGGGGACTCTTGTTAAAATGCAGATTCTGGTTCAGTTGGATGTAGGGTGCAGCCTCAGAGCCTGCCTTTCTAATAAACTCCTGGGGAATGTGATGCTGCTGATTTTAAGACTATACTTTAAAATCATGAAGTAATCTACTACTTTTCTGGGGCATGAATTTGTTTGTACACTTTTTGAAGCTGGGATGTGATGCCAGCAGCCAGTTTAGCAGCCAAGTTCTAGGTCAGTCTTGCTCTTTGCTTTTTCTGGTGATATACAAGATAATTCTCTTGAAATAATTCAATATATTTGAGGGAGAAATTTTAGGGCATAGTGTCAGTTCATAGAGCCAAATACCCTCTGCAGTGCAAGGCCCATGCAGTGGGCAGAATAATGGTCCCCTAAAGATGTGCACACGCTAATCCCTTGGAAAATAAAAGGTTGTGATTAATGTTATGGGACCTTGAGATTTGGAGATTATCATGGATTATCAAGGTGGGCCCACACTAATCCCATGAACCCTTGAAAGCTGAGAGCCGCCTGATCAGCGTGGCTTAGTATTTGAGCATTGACCTATGAGCCAGGAGATCACGTTTCTATTCTGGTCCGGGCACATGCCCCAGTTGTGGGCTTGATCGCTAATCAGGGGCATTCAAGAGGCAGCCAATCAGTGATTCTCTCTCATCATTCATGTTTCTATCCCTCTCTCCTTCCTCTCTGAAATCAATAAAAATATGTTTTAAAAGATGATGGCTGAGAACCTTTCCTAGCTGCAGTGACAGAGAGAGATGGGAGGACAAAAGAAGAGGCAGGAGAAATTTGAAGTATGAAATAGAATCAACCAGCCATTGTTGTCTTTGAAGACTGAGGAAAGGGCCATGAGCAAGGAATGCAGGTGGCCACTAGAAACTGAGGATGGCAAGGAAACAGGAGACAGATTCTTTCCTAGAGCATCCAGAAGGAACGCAGTCCTATCAATGCCTTGATTTTAGCCCAGTGAGACCAGTGTCAGACTTCTCACCTATAGAAATGTAAGATAATAAATGTGTTGTTTTTAAGATGTTAAATTTGTAGTAATTTGTTACAATAGCAACAGGAAATGAGAGAGAGAGAGAGAGAGAGAGAGAGAGAGAGAGAGAGAGAGAGAGAGAGAAAGAGAGAGAGAGAGAGAGAGAGAGAGAGAGAGAGAGAGAGAGAGAGAGAGATATCAGTGTTGTGAATGCAGCACTATGGGAAAGATGTTGCTTAGCTGGTTTTGTGTGGGCAAACCTAAGTTTCTGAGCACCAGAATCTTAATAGTCAGGTCACGGTCACCCAGTTCACGTCTCTATTGGAAATAGAGCCTCCATCCAGTGGACCTTCTTGAGATACCTACTAGAATGAGAATAATACAATTCTCTATAGTAACAAAAGCATAAACATTCACATGGAACAAAAAGATTATACAGGGGGTTTTAGTATTGCTCTCTCGCTCTGGTGAGAACCCTCATCCAGTGTGGCTGAGGAAATCTAGATTTTGCACACTCCTCACTGTGGCCAATGTGTTTTTCCTGTCTGCACTTCAAAGTTTCTCTTTCCCCTTGAGTATATTTTTTTATTTTTGCATTTGACATTTACATGTGGTAGTCTTCATTAACTGGTTTCTTCGGAGATTTGACTTCAACAGATATTGCTCCTGGCTGATTGATGACATTTCATGTTAATGAGAATGCTGTATGGATAACAGTTTTCTCTTTCTCCCTCTGTGTTCCCAAGTCCACAATCAGCCTTCTCTAACAATTGAAGGGCATTTTAAAACCTTTTGTAGGTGGAAAGAGTCACTTTCAACTTGGAGTCTGAGCTGAAATATGGTTCCTTGTAAGTCATTTTCTATTTAGTGTTCTAGCAATGCCACGACACTGTCTGCATTACCCTGTTAAATGCCTTCTGAAATCAGTAGTTCATGGGCATTACCGTTTTTCCATCTCACACCCCATGTGTGTGTGCCACAAACATGGGCAAAACAACAATGAAATTTGGAGTACTCTATACAAACAGCATAAGGATATGGAAGATGTTGCCTGTAGGGCTCAGAAAGAAACAGCAGTTTTCATTTTACCACAAGAATGATAATTCCCTGCTGTTCTTAACTTGAAGAGATTTATCTTTGTATCATGAATGGATGTTGAATTTTGTAAATGCTTTTCATGTGTCAGTTGATATGATTGTATGATTTTTCTTCTTCAGCTTGTTGATATGGTGGATTATATTAATTTATTTTCAAATGTTGAACCAGTCTTGCATACCTGGAATAAATCTCACTTGGTTACGGTATATAATCTTTTTTATGAATTCTTGGATTTAGATTGCTAATATTTTGTTGACAACTTTTGCATCTAAGTGCATGAGATATATTGGTCTGTAGTTTTTTTTATTTTTAAAATATATACTACTATCTTTGTCTGATTTTGGCATCAGGATAATACTGGCCCAATCAAATAAATTGGAAAGTGTTCTTTCCTCTTTTACTTCATGGAAGAGATTGTGTAAAATTAGTGTTAATTTAAAAACATATTTGGTAGTATTTTCCAGTGAAACCATCTGGACCTGGAGATTTCAATTTCAGAGCTATTAAATTGTGAACTATAGCCTTACATTCCCCACATAGCTGACTAGAAAAATGTTTTGTTACTTTACCAGAGGAAGGATGTCAGAAAGGACCATGCCCCGCCCTCCCGTGCCACCTCACTGCAGCTGGCCCTTTTCTTTTCACCCCCTGGGTGATTCCAAGGTTAGGGGTGGGGAGGACAGGAAGCCTCCCTTGTGGATACCCCAGGTGTTTCCTCACAGGGCAGGCCATGGAAGCTGAGTGTGGGTTGGAGGTGCATCACCAGGCCTCTACATTACAAAAGAAGCAGGGAAACCAGGCAGGGTTCCCTAGCAACCCTCATCCCCTCGTGGTCATGGAGCTTGATAACAACAGGTGCCAATCTGGAGACAGACACCGAGATGAAAAGTCCTGGGCAAGGGCCCTAGGCCCTACTGTGCTCTCGATGTTATCACTGCAACTGTAACAGCAAGGGGAGGCAGGTGTTAGCATTAAAAGAAGAACGTTTGAAACTGGGAAGAGAAGGACCACAGCAGAGAAGCCGCACTGCACCCTGGGTTCACACAGGATGAGCCCCAGGGCTGCCCAAAGTTCTTATGAGTGCATACTCAGCGTCACAGCCCTGTTTCGTTCTGTGTACAAACTGTATGCATACTTGGGCACACCACACACACCTGTGCGAGCAGATGCTTGTGTCCCAGGCTGGCTCAGAGGTCTGCAGTCTGCCTGAGGTGGAATCTCAGAACTTGCTTGGTGCCTATCTGGATTGGACTCCTCCACAGCAGACCAGCCTGCACTTTCCAGCTGGGAGCTGATGCCCCATTCAGCCTTGCTGGGA
Organism: Myotis myotis; assembly: GCF_014108235.1. Lineage (NCBI taxonomy): Eukaryota > Metazoa > Chordata > Mammalia > Chiroptera > Vespertilionidae > Myotis > Myotis myotis. Next base: position 29,353,497 of record NW_023416317.1, on the reverse strand, counting down.
GAGGTGTAGGCATGTCCCTTGGATGGCAGTAGCAGGTGAGGGAGGTGCCGAGGAGCTGGCAGGAGCCTGCATGGTTTGCCATGTAGGGATGGAGGGCTCAGGTTTATTCGCCTTGCTTAGAGTCACATGGTAAATGACAGAGTCAAGGCCTGCATCTAGGTCAATCTGGCATAAGAGTTGTAAACAATGTGCCTTAATTTTGCCACTTGTACAGTGGAGAAACTAATAGTCCTTACCTCCCGGTATAGTCATGAGTATTAAATAAGATAATCATGTAATAATCGAGCACATTGTCTAGATAGTATATAGTAAGTGCTCAATAATATTAGCCATTGTGACTACTAATTAATATTAAAGTGCCATTTTATCACCAAAGGCAGAATTGCAATGATGATGGAAAATATTTAGCATTTACACAAGTATGATGAAATTAGAGGTGTTTCTGGTTCATAGACATATGAAGTCTTATTAGAAACTAATTTAAAGCTGTGCCCCAATCTGAGCCCACCTGTCAGCATGTCTGTCTGCCTTGGTCCTAGATGGAGTTGCCCTTCTGCCTGCCCCTCAGAACCTCTCTATACAGTCAACCAACATGAAGCATCTCTTAACATGGAGCCCAGTGATCATGGCTGGAGAAACAATCCACTATTCTGTTGAGTACCAGGGGTGAGTTTTTTTGAATTGTGTGTTTTGGTTTTTTTCTTAGTTGTTCTCCCTTGGAAAGTAGTTGATTGCTGGAGGCACCCCCTTTTTCAATCCACAAAGAGCCCAAGGAAGCTTTTTGAGCCCAGAGATAGATTATCTCCAGTCACCTGCTGCCTCTGTGTGCACGGGCATTGGGAGAGTTGAAGAAACAAGGGAAATGGTTCTGTGGATTTGATAATGAACTCTCTGGGAACCCAACAGTGTATAAACACATTTTGGTGGAGCTTCTTTTCAATGGTGAGTCAACTGTCTAATGCTGTAGAAAATCTTTTTTTTTTAAAAAAAATATGTTTTTATTGATTTCAGAGAGGAAGGGAGAGGGAGAGAGAGACAGAAACATCAATGATGAGAGAGAATCATTGATCGGCTGCCTCCCGCATGCCCCCCACTGGGGATTGAGCCCGCAACCCGGGCATGTGCCCCTGACTGGAACTGAACCCGGGACCTGTCAGTCCACAGGCCGATGCTCTATCCACTGAGCAAAACCAGCTGGAGCTGTAGAAAATCTTAAGAGTTTGACTCTGACTTCAGCTGGATAGGTAGGTCCCTGGAGACTCAGATCCTTTGGGGGTGGGGAGACCTCGTTTTCCTGTCTATGAGCCAAAAGAAATTGTGACGCTAAAGGTCAGCTGCCTAGGGGCCAAGCAGGCTCTGCTCCTTTGCAGGTATTCAGGCCCTTGAAGCCACTGAGGAGTGACAGGGACACAGAGGTGCTCAATATACGATTAACAATAAATACTAGTCAGGGTACGGTTGACCAGGTTTCTGGATATAGGAAACTTGCATGTAAAGGAGGAGGCATCCAGTAAAAAGGTAAAGAAAATAAATATTTAGGTCTGCACTGTCCAGTGTGGTAGCCACTAGACACAGAGAGCTATTTAAATTAAATGACAATGTCTGTTTCCAAGACACACTAGTCACATTTTAAATTCCTAATAGCCACATGTGGTAGTGGCTACCATATTGAATGACACCAATATAGAACCTTTCCATCATCACAGAAAGTTCTACTGGACAACACTGCTCCAGGTAACTTCAGATAGCAACCAGTGCTGGGAGGAAGCTAAAAGGCTGATGCGAAAGACGGTTAACTCGGCGGCTCCTTTTCATTGGCTGGTCAGGGAAGGCCTGTCTGGGGAGTGATATTTAAGTCTATTTCTGAAGGATAGGAGGAGTCAGCCAATGTGAACAGCAGAGACAGAGTATTTGGGACACAGCAAACCGCTGGTTAGAGGTCCTAAGGTTAAAAGAGCTCAGCAAGGAGGCCAGTGTGGAGGAAAGAGCATGTGTAGGGGTGAAGTGAGAGAGAGGCCAGAGAGTCTTGGAGGCCATGGGAAAGAGTTTGGATTCCATTCCAAGTGTTTTGGAAGCCATTAAAGATAGAAATGTCATGATTTGCTGAGTGATGAATGGTTTGAAGAATAGCGGGAGTGGGAGCTGGAAAATCAGGAGACCATAGCAAGGCAAGGGATGACAGTGGCTGAGATTGGGGTGGTGACCCATGGAGATGGAGAGACCTGGACACATTGGGATTTGTGCCTAATTTTCCTTTGATTGGTCATAAAAGGAGTAAGGAAGAATGGTTGGTTGGTCAGGGAGGAGGGTAAAGGAACTGGAGTTTGGAGCAAATGATTATTTTGCTGACCCATGTAAAGCAGGTGAATGAGGCAGTTACTTGCAACCATCATTGAGCCTGGGTGGAAGAAACTGGTGTGACCCTGTGCCTTCCTCTCTTTGGCTAGAGAGTATGAGAGCCTGTACATGAGCCACATCTGGATCCCCAGCAGCAGGTGCTCACCTACCACAGTTCCTGAATGTGACGTCACCGATGACATCACTGCCACTGTGCCATACAACCTCCGCGTCAGGGCCATCCTAGGCTCACAGACTTCAGCCTGGAGCATCCTGAAGCCACCCTTTAATCGAAACTCAAGTAAGATACTTCTCTCTTTACTCCCCCACCGCCACCAGCCTTCCTCTTCAGAAACCATATCCTCTGAGTTTTTCAGGATTCTTGTTAGCATCAAATTAGTCTTGCAAAGCCAGAGTACTGTGAACACGAACAACTTAACTGGTTCATTTAAAAATATGCCAACTGCTTCCCACATGCCCTCTTTCTTATTTTGAAAGAGGCTTTGGAAGTCATTCTCTATCTCTGTCAGGGTCTGCAGGTGTTGGGGACACTGACGTTGCAAAGCTGGAAGGAGAGCTAGCTGCTCTAGAAGTGGGGAGGTGGGGTTAGGATTGCTTCTTTCCACGCTGACAGTGCCTCAATAAATTATCTAGTGACTCCCATCTGGTGCCTCATTAACCCCATGTTGCCTGTGTGAGCAGCCTTTCCTTGCACAATAAGATCTATATATTTAGCAGAGCCACCAGAAATAGTTGCCCTTCTATGGTCACTGGGAAATAAACAACTTTTCTGTAGCAACAGTACTTGGCAAATGATTGAGAAAGAAGTAAGGGAAGAATATAGATAGGTGGCCAAATATGGCAGAGCACAAACAATAGCCAATGTGTAAAAGGGTGTGTGTGTTTAGGAGTAGCAGGAGCAAGGACTGAATGGCCAGTGGGTAAGGAAGCAGCTGGTCACATAGTGAAGGATTTTGACAAATCAGTAGAGGGAAGTCATGGGGAAAAAAGATCGTCTAGGCCAGGTTTGTCTTACAGTCACTTGCTGCTGTGTGAAAGGGAACTGGAGTAGGACAAGCATGCAGGGCAGGGCAAGAGTGAGGAGGGGGTGGTAACACTCAAGCTGAGCCAAGATGGGTCCTGATCCCAGGAGTGGGGGAAGGGATGAGGAAAAGAGAACAAATTTGAGACATGGCTGAGTTAGGACAGAGCTCAGGGACCAATCATTGGGAGAGACAACAATGGTGTCCAGCTTCCAATTGGGGTTGGTGAGAATGTCATCCAAGTCAGAGAACCCCAGGAGAAAAAACTACTCTTGAGAAATAAGAGATACTTCTGGCTTTGGGCTCTTTGAGATAGAGATTCCCACAAGATAACATGCCAAGATATCTGATTGGCAGCTGGAAATCAGGCCCTGGGGCTGCGACAGGTTAAGGACAGACACACAGCACAACATTAATAGCTTATGGCTTGGGAGCAGATATAATTGTCCAGGGACATTATTTGAGGACAAAGACAACTCAGGACAGGATCCTGGGAAACCTCAGGGTTTAAAAGGAAGGTGACGGGAGAGCACCAGTAGGTGGCTGGGCAGGTAGAGGCCATGGATGGGAGAACAGAAGAACTGCTGATAGGCCTGAAGGAGGCCCCTAAATGGGTCCTTGAGAAAGCGGCTTTATGGGATGGTGGGGGTGGTGGTTAGCTTGCTGGATGGAGGATTGAGTGGAGGTAGGAAGGAGCAAGGCAGATGCTCCGCTGAGACAGGTAGGGCGATAATGTGTTCTGCTTGGAGCTGCAGGAGAGGCAAGGAAAGGCCCTTGGTGAACTCTGTTGTTTGATGTGGCAGAAGATCCTCTGCTGTGAGTGAGGACAAAGAAGGTTAAGAGCAGCATGGACAGTAGTGGATGAGTCAAAGGTTCCTGGGGAGTGTATGAGATTGGGTAGAAATCAGGAGGGTTGGGGATGGTGGTGGGGGGAGCCCAAGCTGGCTGAGAAAGTGAAGATTGATTTGAAGGAGAAATGGCCCTCTAGAGTCAGATGGATGTGGATCAAGTCCCAGCTCAGCCATTGATAGTTGGGTCCCTCCCTGCCTCCTCATCTATAAGAAGGGCAACAGTTTGCCTCAAAGCATAGTTGTGGGAACTATACAAAATGAAATGCATAAATACTAATTGCAGTGCTGTCCTGTTACAGTACTCAGCTATTGCTAAGTATTATTTTTATTATTGTCCTAGACATGTCCCACTTGAGAGCTATAGAGTAGAGGAAGGAAAAGGTGGGGACAGGAGTGGAACCATTGGAATATGTTATCAATAGGAATTTTGGTGCAGAATGTGAGCTCTTCTGCCCAGGCACTAGGAGGATATAGTGGAAGCAATGGGACCCCAGTGGCAGGCCCTGGGAGAGGCTGGGGGACACTGGAGGGTGGAGCAGCTTTGCCTCTGTCCACAGTGCCCGGGTATCATCCAAACCACCTCCCTCTGGCTCCTGGGAGCAAGGGGCTCCAGCCAAGACCACTGCTGGGGGCTGGCAGCTGTTGTTGGAAAGGAAGGCATGGGCCAGAGGGAGATAAAGAAGTGCCTATAAAACTACATGGCTGGGGGAGTTGTTCTCAAGCAGGAAAAAGTTTTGTTGCAGGAGGAGGAGGAACAGGAGTCTGTGTACCTACAGCAGAAGGTGGAAGATGTGATCCTGTGTGACCCCTGGGTAGGTGGAGTTCACTACAGAGCTGGAATGAAATCGTGGTGCTTAAGGGCATTAAGTCTGTTCCTTTGTCTCTGCACTATGATTTCTCCCCAAACATATGAAAAGTCTTGTTTTTAAGGCTGCCCTGACCAAGATCTCCTATTCTTACAGGGAAGCCTTTTTGAGAGCAGAGGTTCTTAACCTTGATTGCACATTCCAGTCACAGGGGAGCTTTAGAACCACTTACCCCAGCAGGCCTCCTGAAGCCACATCCAACTCCAGGCTCAGCATCCATTGCCCTGTCTCACTGCCACCTGGCTGGCCACACCTGGGGGTGAGCAGATCAGTAAGACTCAGGGGCTGTGCCCCATCTCCAGTGGCTCTACCCCCTGGCCTCTGCCAGACCCCACCTGTCTGGCTAGTAGGTCTTGAACTCTTCAAGGAAGACACTGGGCCCAGAGGTGCCCAAGATATTGGTGTTGGGCCAGACCAGGAACTTGAGGATGGTGCCTGCCTCGGAGCCCAGGAAGAGTATGTCTGGGGCCCATCCCCAGAGTCTGATTTAGATCATCTATGTGCATCCTGTTCACTGGAGTTTAACACTTTCCCCAGGTTATTCTCATGCACAGCCAGAGCTGAGATCCACAAGTACAGAGGCTAAACACTCACACAGCAAAGTCTAGAAACCTGGAAAAGACACAGCCTCAAATTCTGGCTTCTAACGGTGTGACTTTGGGCAAGTCACTTAACCTCTCTGAGGCTCAGTTACGTCATCTGTAGAACAGGAGTAGTATTTACTTTCTTAAGTTTGCTGGATGGATTAAATGAGTTTGTAGAGTGCACAGGACAAAGGTTCCTGCTCCAACACTCAAAATATTCTCTGAACTGGAATGAGAATTTTTCTTTTTTTTTTTTTGAGAATTTTTCTAATTCTATTCTCAATAAAGATGGAGATCAGGGGATTCTAATCATGCTTGACCTAAAACTGAAGTGGTCAAACATCTCTCTTCCTTCTGGAGGTGCTTCAGAGGTAGTACTGGTGGTGCTGTGTGCTCATCGGAAGCCTCTGAACTGGCTATATTTTGCATAGTTGGTCCCTGACTTCCCAAGACCTTCTGTCCCCTATCCAGGCAGCTCTTCAAATGCCAGGAAATGCTTTGCTCTCTGAAAACTCCCTGCAGGAAATGACTTTCTTTTGAGTGTCCACTGACCCTCGTGCAGGGGGATTTAGCTCAGACTATACTCTATTTCTCAAGCCAAGGCCAACAATCAGGGTGCCCTTCTGTTCCTGCAGTGTCTGGATCTGAGAGGTAAGTATGGCTCCATCATCACTAGCCAGGGATAGAGACTGCCTGTGTGGGCCCTTCTGTTCTCAGTCTGCTGATGGGAAAAGATCCATGGGGACTGCTGGCCAATCTGTTTGGGGTCCAGCAATTTCTAGAGTTGGTTATTGGAATTTGTAAAACCCTCTGGTTTTCTGACATCCTCCATTAAGGATATGAGATGAAGAATACTTGGGCTGAGGCCAGAATGGCCAACCCATTCACAGGCTGCTGATTTGCTGATGTTTGAAATATCAAACATATCACTGATCCATGGGAATTGTAGTAATCTTTGTCATTTTAAAAAACTTGCTCATAATTCAAAAAGCATTTACTGAGCACCTGCTGAGTACAGGAGGATATCGGTAGACATGCTTCTGCATGCTGTGAAGTTACAGCCAACCCCTTCCGATGCCAGGAGCCTAGCGTGTTTCTACCAATGACTGGTCATGGTTTCCCAGAACAGAAATCAGTCCTGTCTGGGACTGGCTTTGATTCTCCTCTTTTCTTGCCAACAGCCATCCTAACCCCACCTGGAATGGAGGTCACCAAGGATGGCTTCCACCTGGTGGTTAAGCTGGAAGACCTGGGACCCCAGTTTGAGTTCCTCGTGGCCTACTGGAGAAGGGAGCCTGGTGCTAAGGTAATACTTCTGGCCTTGGCCTTTGAGTCAGACTTTGGAGAAGGCATCACAGACCTCTGAGAGGTGGTTGAGAAGCTGGCCCTGTATTGCTCATTGTATGGGGTGGCCAGGCTGAGTGAAGTGTGGGAAAGAAGAGAGATGGGAGTAGGCTGACAATTCCAGTAGCCTCCTCCTCAAAGAACCGCCTTGGTTCCACCCAGGCCTTGGCTCCATCCCAGACCTTGGCTGGGAGCCTTCTCAGGCCAAGCTTTACTGAAGTATGGGGGCTGCCTCCTTGTTATAAACTCTAACATAGTTGGATTCACAGTACTTTTTCAATACATTTTCTCACCTCATCAGCTTGTCTTCTCAGCCATTCTCCCTGGCATGTTTAGGTACCGCAGACCAGGGTGTTCCAGATCAGCCAGAAGATTTCAAAAATGCATGAGGCTGGCACAAGCCTCTTGAGGGTGTGTATCTGGGCAGGGTGCAGAAGTCAGGGCAGAGAGCCAGGGACTGGATAACCCTGCCTAATTATGAGCCACTGGGTCACACAGAATGCCTAAATGGGGTGCTGCCCCTCCCTGTGGGATGGCTGGTGCAAGCTGGGATGGGTGGGAGGTCAGCTCTCCCAGAGGGAATGGTCAAACAGCAGCAGCCATAGCAGCAGAAGGGGTTGAACTTGAGCAGGAACTAGAGCAGTGGTTCTCAACCTTCTGGCTCTTTAAATACAGTTCCTCATGTTGTGACCCAACCATAAAATTATTTTCGTTGCTACTTCATAACTGTAATGTTGCTACTGTTATGAATCGTAATGTAAATTTCTGATATGCAGGATGGTCTTAGGCGACCCCTGTGAAAGGGTCGTGTGACCGCCAAAGCGGTCGTGACCCACAGGTTGAGAACTGCTGAACTAGAGGATAGTCAAACCTGTGGAAGTTCTGTCCAAGCTGATATGGGTGACAAGGCCCACTGCAGTCAGCACAGACAAAGGTAGACTTTATCATAAGGATTAATATGGTACAATAAGGGGTTCTGATAGAATCTATGAACAGAGCTGGCCCAGAGCTGGGCTGCAGCACAGTCTCCCTTACCGAACGACCCTTGCCTATGGAGTCCCTGCTTCCCTCTGGTGGGTCCTCTCTATTGCACTCTTTCTGTGGCCTTCTCTCCAGCTTACTCCCAGGCCCTGATTCTTTATCAGTCCTTCCTACACATTCCTGTGGCTGTGCCTCACCATCCCTCAAGGCCTCTCAGGCTTAATTACCCCCCCCCCCACACACACACACTGTGTCCTCTCCCCTTAGTCCCTGTTTCAAGCTCCAATTATTCTCAAGACCAATTCCCAAGAGAGGAAATCTGATTGGTCCTGCTTATCTTATCAGGCCAAGCTTAGGAGTCGCAGGTTGCTGGCTGGCCTTTGATGAAGGACCCTTCTTAGACTAGGGGTACCTCTGACCACACAACAATGTCGGGGGAAGAAGGGCATATGCCTCTGTGTCCACTCAACAGGGGCTATAGTTTGGGTAGTTTCCCTGGAAGGTATGGGTGGGTGGTATGGGTGTTAACAATGGTTGGGCATGGCATTGCCAGCCAAGAAGATGGAGTGGGGGAGGAGGGGACAGATCAGGGCCTGGGCAGGAGGGCGCACGTAGCTCCTCCCTCAGATTCTTTGGATGGAGCCCTCTATCCACCCATGGTAACTGGGAGGGCCATGCTGAGAGAGTAGTATATACCCTGAGTCATCTAAACGTGGTCCAAACAAGCCTCCACAGGGTCAGACGTGGAGCACAGGCCTCAAGGGATGGGTAGAGGTGGAAGGGTGTACAGATGAATTAACAGATGGCTGGATGGGTGGATGTGTGAGGAGGCACTGCCCACTGGTTCCATTGCTCCTGTGCACTTATCCCCCCAGCTCAGTCATGCTAGTATTTCTGACTTCCACTTCTCTGTCCACGTTATCCTATTGGAGAGATCTTCCCCAACCATTTTTTTTGGTGCCTCCTGATCACTCTACCTTCTTGCTCTGCTTCGTTTTTTTTCTTATTACCACCTGATAAATATTACATATTGTCTGTCTTTTCCCACGTAAGCTCCAGGACAGCAGGGACTTTGTTTTGTTCAATGCTATGCTCCAGTGCCTACAACAGTGCTTGCCACATAGTACATGCATAATAAACAGGTATGAATGAATGAATGAATGAGGGAACATTCTGTGTGCAGCCTGGAAAGGAAATAGCTGCAGTTTTCCTTCCCTGGTTCTTCTCTCTCTTTCTTGTCTTGCTCCCCTCAGTGTGTAACTGGTTTCTGGTCTCCTAAAGGAACATGTCAAAATAGTGAGGAGCAGGGGCGTTCCAGTGCACCTGGAAACCATGGAGCCAGCGGCTGTGTACTGTGTGAAGGCCCAGACGTTCGTGAAAGCCATCGGGAGGCACAGCACCTTCAGCCAGGCAGAATGTGTCAAGGTGCAAGGTAAGGGTGGCCTGTTTGTTCCCTGGGGTCCTGCACAGGTGATAGCCCCCCCACCGCCCCCCGGAGGATGCTTGGCTGCCTGCTGGGTTTCTTTGGTTCTCAGTCTCCGGTGGCCTTACTGACCTGCTTCCTGAGGCTGGATGGGTTCCTATGGTAAAGGTGTGCTTCACTCAGATTCCCCTATAGGCGAGAGTCCACTCTGGGGCTGGGTGGCGGTCCCTTGAGCCACTGCCTGGAACTTTCTTTCCCCTGAAAGGTCCCTAGGCCTGAGGCCAGATATTGCAAGGCTGACTTACCGTTGAATCAGAGGCGGGTGGCAGGAGAGGCAGTCAGGGGCTGAGAGTCAGCCTTATGAGGAGATAGCTCCCTGTACATCACAGATGCTTTCAGCTAGGAGGGGCCTATGGGAAGTCTATAGACTCCATGTTTGACTTAAATTTTTTCCCTTGACATTTTTATGATCTAAAACCGCTCAATGTTTAAAAACCCTTTGAAAAGAAACAAAACCCACATCCCACAATTCTGCCACTAAAACACCACTAGTGACATATTTGTATATAACTTTTTAACATTTAAAAAATAATTATTTTGCACATTTAGTTTCAAAAAATATAAAATACACATGGAGGCTCCCCTTTCTACCTTTCCTTTTAGCACAAATGGTAGCATACTCTATTTGTTATTCTGAATCTTGTCTTTTCCACTTTATATATCATAGATTTTCCATATCTACACAGAACTTCATCTTTCTTTATGGCTATGTAGTATTCCATTTTGTGTATATATAACAGCTCTATATTGAAGGGCATTTCATTTCCTCCAACCCCCCGCAATATTTTGCTATTGCTGGCAGTGCTTTACCTTGTACGTAGATCATCTTGCTGGTAGACTTGAAGGATACATTCCTGGAGGTGGAGTTGCTTGGTCAGAGGCATACACATTGGGTTTTAACTGCTGTTCCCAGATTGCCCTCCAGAAGGGTGTCATCCTTCCCACATGTTGGACTGGACACATGTTGGATCGCACATAGGCTTTGTGCCTGCTTTTTCACAAATATCCATCACATTTCCCAAATGGATTTTCTGATTACCATTTTATACTACTTTTAAAACCAGATAAGTCAAGCTTGTTAAAAATTGAAACAACACAGAAGTATATAAAGTAAGAGGTACATGTTTTCCACCGAGAATGTTTATTTTGGCAAGCTTAGCATTTAATCTGCAGGTACTGCATGATACCAGTACTCACAGGCACTAATAGCACTATTGTGCTTACTGTTCTGTTTCTTGCTTCTTCACTGTAGTATATTGTGAACATCTTTTCATGTCAGTACACATGTTTCTATCTCCTTTGCAAAGAAGATGCAAAATAAGCCAATATATATGTGCCAAAATATATATAATTACCCCTCTGATGATAGGTATATTCTGTGCTTTTCTATCTTTGCCATTACAAACCATGCTGTAGTGAACAAGCTTGTATGTATCTAATTCTCATTAAAAAAATTTTTTTTATTGATTTCAGAGAGGAAGAGAGAGGGAGAAACCTGGGACCCTTCAGTCTGTAGGCTGATGCTCTACCTACTGAGACAAATCGACTAGGGCTGTCCTAATTCTCATTTTAATAGCTGAATTCCTAATCTACCATGCTAATGTCCCATAATAAATTAAATCATCTCCTATTTGGGGATATTTAGGTCATTTCCATGTCTTAGGTCATTTCCATTTGCTTTTGAAGATGATGGTCAATGATTGATTGACTTGTTCATTTGATGACTATTTACTGAGCACTGACAATGTGCCACTTGCTGGTCTAGTCCCTTGGATACAGCAGGGCTGTCCCTACCTTCTAGTTAGAGAGATGGATACAGACAAGTAAACAGATGAGATAGCTTCCCTTGTGCGCTATGAAGAAAATGCACAGAGCATGCCTGGAAGGGGTGGGAAGTGTAGTTGTGCCACTTGGGGCAGAGGGAGTCTGTTTATGAGGCCGATGCTCTAGTCCAGATGTTGCTGTGAGCTGCTTTGTGCATATCATTGTCTCCTTTCTTGGAATCATGTTTTTGGAATGTACTCAGAGGAATGGATGAAAGGGTGTGAACATTTGCGTGTCTCTTGATGTATACTGCCAAAATGTTTTCCAAAAGCATTGAAACAAAGTACAGTGCCCCTGGCCACACATATGAGGCCATCAGCTTCTCTGCAGCCTCCTTGGCTGTGCCACCTTTCACAATACAGGTGTGCCACCTTTCACAATACAGTGCAGCCTAGAGAGGCTACATGAGTTGCTTCCGGTTACATGATGGGAAAATTACACATGCCCCCTTCTGCATCTTCAGATGCTCCCACTTGGTACTTTCTTACCCATTTACTTAGTTAGAATGACTACAGGCTTTGGAGCCAGCCCTACCCGTGTGACCTGGGGTAAGTCACTTAACCATAGCAGGGGCTTGATATATCGTAGTTATCATGTGCCTGTTTTCTGAACTCAATATTTTCCTCCCAAAGATGAATCAATGCCAAGAGCAAATTGTGAAACACTTTACCACCTACCGCCCAGTTCCCTTCTGTGCTGTTCTTTTCCAGCACCTCCCCCTCATCCTGCCTGGGGCCTGGCACTCTGCCCGTCCTCCTGGCTGTGGCCCTGAGGTACTATGCATGCTAACACAGCCAGTGGTGTAACAGTTGATGCTCCTCCCTTTTCCCAAGAAAATGATTTTAATCTTCCCTGGGGCTTTCTGGAAACCAAGCCTCAATCTGGATTCTAGAAAAATGGTGTCAGTGGTGGTAATTTCAGTCACTGGGGCATACAATCAATCTCAGGATGTTGGCATCTGCTGTCTGGGCCATGTGCAGAGCCAGCTCCAGGAATGTGAGGGAGGCCCAGGATTGGAGATTGCATCTTCACTGTGTCTCCTGAGCCTGTTCTTATCTTTGTATTTCCAGAAGAGACCCTCCCCCTGGCGCTGGCCCTGTTTGCATTTGTTGGCTTCATGCTGATCCTTGTGGTTGTGCCGCTCTCCATCTGGAAGACGGGCCGGCTCCTCCGGTACTCCTGTTGCCCCGTGGTGGTGCTCCCCGACACTTTGGTAAGTGTTCTGTTTTCCTTTCAGCACAATACTGACCAGATGTAGTTTGGGCTGTAGCTGGGCATGGGCACACGTTTCCTGGTTGACAAGAATTTGCATAAAGAGGGCAGAAGAGCATGCACAGGACTTCACTTCTAATCAGAGGGGCTGGAGAGTCCTCCCTTCTCCAGGGAGTGGGGACCTTCTTCAGTAGGCCACTCCTGCTTGCCCCCAGGACCTGGCATGGCCAAGCAAGCAGGGGTGTAGCACAGCTATGGATGCTTGGCAGCTCAGGAGTCATGCACAGTCTTACCCTTCCAGACTGGTGTGCCGAGGGCTCTTGGCCCCTTCCCATGATTATAACAGCAGCTGCATCCAGTAACTTGTTCTGACATAACATATTCAATTCACCTGCCAAGAGCCTCATTGGTTCTCAGGGTGAAGTGCGTGGGTGTGGATGTGGGAGGCATAGATTGTGCTTTGCTTTGGCTGGGGGCCAGGAATAATCTGGACTTGCCCTAAAGGTTAGGATCTCCATCTGTTTTCTCAGCTCATTTCAAGTCCAGGATTCTTATCTCGCTCCTGAGGACACTGGCCCACAGGTCTGAGGCTCCCCAGGGTGGGTAGTCCTGTGTGCCCATGCCAGGATTGGGAGAAGCAAAAGCAGACCTCTAGCAGCCCCCCGTCCCAACCCCCATATTCCATCTGGCTGGCTCCTGTGCCCATCCGCCAAACCTCAACACACAAAGCAACACAAAGCCAAAACAAAACAACAAAATCAAACCCATTCCTATCACCTCAGAGATTTCTTCTCACAGCTCTCTCCTGGGAGGAGGGTTAGCAGCCAGCTCCTCAGAAGCAACTGGAGCTGGAACTGCCTTCCAGCTACATATTCCTGTAGTTCTGCTTCAGCCCGGAATCGCTCTGGCAGGAGTCACTTTTGTGACAGCTGCATGGCCCTGAAGGGAGGGCCGTACTCTCCCCACGCAGGAGAAACGGTTCTCCCTCATGCAGTCTTCAGGACACCCCTACACCCTGCTACCTGAAGCCTGTTCTCCTTTTCTCTCTAGTACTTCCAGGCAGTTATCACTTTAGCTGAGATTAGTACAAGGTTAAGCACCAGGCAGTGTTCGAAGGCTTCACATATAGAGTATTGACTCCTTTCATTTCCCCCTTTTCATAAAGCTTAGCCATGTGCCTTTCATCAGGCCCCCTCCAGCCCAGTCTGAATGGTTTGCTAAATGGTTTACTGCTAACCATGAAGGCAATGTGGTGTATCAAACACGGGAGGCAGGGCAGGCCTCATTCCCTTCAGGAAGAACTTGAGGGGCTCACACTTCCCCAGAGCGGAAAAGGATGTGTATTCTGCAGTGGTTGGTATAGTGTTTTATAAATATCAATTGGGTTAAAATGTTGGATGATACTGTTCACACTTTTTGTGTTGTTCTATTAGTTATTGAGGGAGAGACAATAAAATCTCTAACTATGAGTGTGATGGTGTCTGTTTGTCCTTTTATGTCAGTTTTTCCTTCATGTATTTTGAAGCTCTGTTTTAGCAACTTGGATATTTATGGTTGATGGTTGATATATCTTCCTGAGTAATTGGGCCTTTATCATCATGAAATGTCCCTCTTTTTCTCTGGCAATACTTGTTATCTTGATATCAATATAGCTTTTTTTTTTTTTTTTTTTTTTTTTTTTTTTGGCTTACTGTTTGTATGGTTTATCTTCTTTTCAGATTCTACTTTAAACTTATCTTTGTCCTCACATTTAAAGTGTGTCTCTTATAGTAGCATATAGTTAGCCTTTCAAAAAAACATACAAAAACAAAACAAAACTTTCCAACAGTCTTTGCCATTTAATTGGAATGTTTAGTCCATTAACACTTAACTCTGGTCCTGTCACTTTCTGACTTTTGTGTTTGCACCCTGGTTCTTCAAGCCAGTAGGACTGTCATTGTTTATGGCACCAAGAGAGACCTGCCCTCAGACAAGGAACTGTAAAAAAACGGACACTTGCCTAGTGACATTCCATTCTTCCAAGTGTCAACTTACGGTTGTTCTCCAGTGACTCAAGGAAGCTAGTTTTCTATTTTGATCAGTTTTTGAAGGTGTTATCTGTAGGAGATTGGCTTGATTGGTGCGCCTCTGGCATAAGTAGAAGCGGTTCCCTGCAGTGAAAGCAGTGAGCCTGAACCAATCCAAAATGATGATAATGGAAGGGAAGCGATGCTGGCTCGCGCAGGTCCACTAGCTCTTCTTCCCCAGACATGGTGAACAGTTCAGCCTTTCTCAGTTGGATTCCATCAAGCAGTCACCCTTTGTGGTTTTCCTTTCAACTCTGTTGCCCATGCTTACCCTCTACTCACAGACCATTCCATTTCTAACAACCTCTCTCATTATTCCTCTTCTGGTCCTACATTCATCAGCCCAGCAGTTTCCTCCCTCGGATCAGGGGCACTAGGATCCTTCCAGGACCCAGTGTCTTGTTAGTGAGCACAGAGTAAAGGGTCAGGGGAAGAACCATGTAAAGGGCCAGTTCCTTATAGAATTTCAGATGCACATGAAGAGGCCTCAAATGAGAAGAAGTCCTAGGAATCCTAATGCATTATGAGCCACACCCTACAAATAGCTTTTGGAGAAATCCAAACAACTTAGATGAGACCAGAGACAAGGACAGTCTATGAGAGTATGACCACTTTCACCCACGGGAGGTAGCTATCACTACCCTGGACTAACTTTTGCTTCTCTGTTCTCCTTATCATCCTTCCCACATCGCTTCAGTGTCTGTTCCTACATGCATTCCTTTCCATGAGGCCTTTAATTTTTACTGTTTCTCCCTAGGTTTTTTAAGTGGAAAATTTATCTGAGTATATGCATTTCCCATAGTGCTGTGTGAGAAGTAGATCACTAGCATCCATTAAATCCCAAACAGATTCTGGAGCTGCCCATCATCACCGCCATCTCCCTACCTCTCAGCCTTGACTTTGGTATAGTCTAGCTCCGTGGTCAGCAAACCGTGGCTCGCTCCACAAAATACCACGTGTGGGCGCACACATACAGTGCGATTGAAACTTCGTGGCCCATGCATAGAAGTCAGTATTTTGTGGAAGAGCCACACTCAAGGGGCCAAAGAGCCACATGTGTCTCACGAGCCGCCATTTGCCGAGCCGCAGTTTGCCGATCACTGGTCTAGCTGTACTTCAACATTTGCATTAGTTATAGATAATCTTCCAAACTATTAAAAAAAAAGCAACTTCTAGCCATCGTTGCAAAATCCACACATCTTTCCAATTAAACCATGGAAAATTACCAAGTGGAAATCCTTGACAACTCTTTAAAGAGCACTATTGAAAAAAAGAACGAAACTAAAAGAAAAAAAAGAAAAAAGAAAAAAAAAAAAGCCCTATTGAGTTTGTGTTTATTTATCTGTTTGGATTAAATATTTCATGTCCATATCTTTAATTTTATAGTTGGTGATGATTGCACTCTGAAATACACCATTAAGAATGTCTTTGCATTCAAGTTGATATCACCAAGTAATATTCTAAAGCAGAAACACATACACAAGGAAACTTATAGTAAGACTTCTAAGTATATATTCCAGATCTAAAAATATAATTTCTTTTCCTTGTCTTTCATCCATACTTCCTTCATGGATATGGAGGCTTTGGTGCTAAAGTGAGAATGACTCCCTTTATTCTATCTCTTCTTGCTGTCACATTCCACTGTAATGTGGGTGGCCCCATAACGATGGCCCCTAGTTAGTCATTCTTCAACGGACCATCCCAAGTATGACTTTGTGTGCTTCATAGAAAATGGAGTTTCTGAGATCAGATGCCTCTGGGGCCCAGATAGGTACAAAAAAAAAAAAAAAAAAAAAAAAAAAAGAGTGTGCAGTGCAATGACTGTAATTCAATAGGGTCAGATGGTGAGGACCATGGCAGACACGTTCCAGCTAAACAAGACAGCTGCTTCTCAGTTCCAGCAGGTTGCTGCCAAGAGGGAATGCACATGAGCCAGTGTTACAAGATCTTCAAGTTTTAAGTGAGAAACAAACAAACAAAAATCTAGACTTTAATGAGAAATCTTCTGATTTTTAAACTTTGAAAACGAATTCAAACTGATATATGTCAGCTGAACCATGCTTGAAAGTTTGTTTTAACCTGTGGGACAACAGTTTTGCACCTTCTGAGATTCTGGGGTTGTGCTGTTTTACTTTAATATTCTAGAACTATACTCTCCAGTACAGTGGCCACTTGCCATATGTGACTATTGAGCACCTGAAATGTGGCTAATCCCAAGTGAGGTGTGCTGTAAATATAAAACACGATGGATTTTGAAGAGTCATTAAAAAAAAGGGTAGAAAATATTTTATTGATATTTTTATATTAGTTACATGTTGAAATGATATTTATTTATTTTCAATAAAATATACTATTACTTTTAACTTTACCTGTTTCTTTTTACTTTTTAAACATGTGCTACTAGAGAATTTTAAATTGCATTTGTAGCTCACATTATATTCCTATTGGACAGTGCTGCTCCAGAATTTAAAAAATAATCCAGTATAACACTGCAGATTTAGGTAGCCAGTGTCCTGAGAATCTGACTGGGCCAGCAGCTGTGAACTGGTGGTGGGTTTCACAAAGGCAGCCCTGCTCAGTGAGCCCTGTGTGGGCATTGTCCTTTCCCATGATTTGCCCGAGACACTAAGAGTGAGATCCCCTGAAGCTGCCTCTTTACAAACAAGGATCAAGGCCAACTGACTGTCTGAAGCTGATGTCTCCTGGGGACGGAGGTGGAGGAAACCACTGTGCCTGTTTATCTGTGTCACCTGCCACTCTTCGGAGTGATGAAGGGGAGGCCAAGGGAGATAACTGCAGAGGTACCTCCTGAATTCGGTGGAGGTGAGCAGGTTAGCAATGGTTGGGGAGTGTCCCTCTGAAAAGTTGGTACCTGCATTTTTACAACTGGCTTTGATTATGTATTGGGGTCCCTGGGAGAAGATGGCAGGAACATGAAATATGAGTAGGGAATGGATTTGTGTTTCGGGAGCGCCATCTCTGGACTGAGCACCCTGCTAGGTGCTGTAGGTAGAGCATCTCAGACCAGGTCGTTATTTTCAGAGCTAGCTGGTAGAATAAAATTAGACTTTTTTTTTTCTTTTTTACCAGAATTACATTCTGGGCTTTTATGAGGCAGGGTCCCAGAGAGAGGAGCACTGATGGAGCTGGGTCCCAGCAGATCTGCTGTTCAGTGGACTGGGAGACATCTCCGTAAATGCTGGAAAGCCCTGATCTAGGAGTTAGAATTGTTTTGGGGCTTTTTGCTGCTTAAAAGTTAATTAACCAAATAATTGGGATTTTGTGATAGTGTTACAACTACTATTTTAGTACTACTATTCATCTAATAAATATTAATGGGAATTACTTTTCAGAAAATCACCAATTCACCCCAGAAGTTAATCAGCTGCAGAAGGGAAGATGTGGAAGCCTGTGCCACGACCGTGCTGTCTTCTGAGGAACTCTTCAGGACCTGATCGAGGAGGCGTGGGGAAGGGCCCACATGAAGCTGAGAAACCTGGTCTGCATGACACAGAGGGAAAGGCTGTGCTTCTGTGTTTCTGTTTTCCTCCAAGGACAAGAGAAGTCAGAAGAGCCTACTATGTCCATTTCTAGAAGCAACTGTCAGAGGTAGAGTGGTTTGGCAGACAAAGCACTGAGTGGGGGCAGATGTGGCTGCAGAACTGTATCTATCTGCCATCCACTAGCTGAATGACCGTGGGAAAGTGACTTGTTCTCTCTGGCTCTCAGTTTTCTCATCTACAAAATGGGTGGATTAAGTATACAACTGTTATACCATATATATTCAGCACTGGCAGAGCTGTAGGGAAATTGGTGATGCTGTACATTGCAATTGGTGCGGCTCTTCTGAAGAGCCGTGTGTAACAGTATAACAGGCATGATCAGAGACTCTATACACCAAGTGGGTTTGGAGATCCCACTTTCCTAGAGGAAACCTTGAAAAGGAAAGGAAGGATGGGTACAGTGGTGTTGGTTTCACTTTAAGCCAATGTCTGTGCAGAGGTGAATGGCTCAGCCTGCCCTACAGTGAAACTGGGATGTGCAGGAACGCTGTGAGTACATGAAATACTGTAAACAGTAAATAGTGTGTGCACATTGAGGACAGCAGCTAAAATGTATGTGTATGATGAGACGACAACACAGAAGGACGTCAATAGTGCGATATTTGCTATGTTCCTTTTTCCTGTAGGGTTGTTAAAGTATAGAACTAAAAGTAGAAAGGGGCCACCTTGGGTAATCATTTTGGTTTCTTCCTAAAAAGTGATCTTTAGGGTTCTAGTTATATCAAGGACCTTGAGTCCAGAGAGGCTACCGAAGACAACCTTTGGTCAGGAGGTGAGGGGCGACCTTAGGTCAGGGATGGGGCAGGAGGAGAATAAGGGGGCAGCCTCTGGCCACATGAGAACTCCAACTGAGGCAGCTGGCCAAAGCCTCCCCTGGTCAGGGGGCTCCTGGGTCTTCCTGGAGGCCTCATGCTATAGGGAATCCCTTTGGGGATCTCTTTTCCTTAAGAGGCCTGCCTCTGGAAGCCTCTTCCTTTTCATCTCCTTCACTAGGAGGGGGAAAGAGGGTCAGAGAACGAATGGAGAAGGGAAGTTTTTTTTTGGCAAAGTGATTGATGGGCAAGGCCTGTGCCTCTCCCTTCTTAGCCCCCACCCCTAACAACTCTGGAGCTTCTGAGCTGATTGTCTCCATGCCCACTTCCTGGTCCCCTTCCAGCCAGCCCAGTGGGGACCATCTAACTGCCTCAACCAGGTGTTTCCCCCTACAAGATAGAGGCCTACAACCATCTCTCCACCTGGTGGGGTTTCAAGTGATCAAAGGATGGGATCTCTCAAGATGAAATACTTGAAGATCTTTTCCTTTGTACTATTTTGTATGCTTTTGTGTTGTTTGACTCTTTCGTGAAGGGTATTTGTTAATTTTATATTTGGCTTACACTGAAAACATTTTCATTTTGCAAAAATAAAAACTATTCTACTTCACTGATCACCACATTCCTTCTTCCCTCTTCCCAGCCTCTCCACTCTGGCCACTGTCCCTCTGTACCTGTCCAAGTTCAGGACCCAGAAATGACCCAGGACTTCCCTTTGCTTGAGTCTCTCTCACAGTTGTCCCAGGGCCCATCCATTCTTGCTGGTATATGTGGGTATACAGAAAGTTCTATTGATTATTCTGTTGTTTTCTCAGGTCCCCAGAATACATTCATTGACGCCCAAACACACCAGACACTAAGCTAATCCCCAGAGGGGCTGCCTTCTCTGTAGCTGGTTACATCCTTCTCTCCTAGAGCACTATGTCCTGACACCCCAGGCCTCCTTTCCCCCCTTCCAGGACACTTTAACAGTAAAAAGTGGCACAAGTAATAACTCTAATAGGATGACAATGGAAGACTGACCATGTGTTGCAGTCCTTGTTATTGCTCAACCCAGTAGAGTGTGCCTGAACCCAGGATCAAGCCCAGCTTTCTTAGTCCTGCCTTCAGGATCCAATAAACAAAATCCCAAAAGGAGAATCTAAAAGGAGCATCCCAAAGGAGAATCTTGGCTGACATCAACTGACAATAAATTGGAAAAGTCATGAGGCCATAAGGATACACAAAACAGCAAATGCTAATACAATGAATTCTCAAAAAAGGTGAGTAGAGTGCATTTATACTTAGTCTTGTTATTAAATCGTGTTGGGCTTATTGACTCACTGTATCAATGAAGAATACTAGTAAATGTAAATATACCAATCAGAAGCATTTTTTCTCTATCACTATTTCCAGACCCAAGTCAGACCCAGTGTCACCTGAACGCTTGCATCAGCCTCCTCACTAGCTGCTCTACTTGCAATCTTTCTGCACCTGCCCATCACCTGTCCTGCCAGGGATTCCATGGCTAAGTTCTTTGAAGATCCTTCTATAGTGGGGCCCAGCTGGTGTGGCTCTGTGGCTGAGTGCCAACCTATGAACCAGGAGGTCATGGTTTGATTCCTGGTCAGGGCATATGCCCGGGTTGCAGGCTCGATCCCCAGTAGGGGGTATGCAGGAGGCAGCTGATCAATGATTCTCTCTCATCATTGATCATTCTAGCTCTCTCCCCCTCTCCCTTCCTCTCTGAAATCAATACAAATTTATGAAAAAAATAAAAGATCCTTCTACAGTGGGTGGAGGGAGGCAAGGGAAGGGAAAATGGGAGACATCTGTAATATGGTCAACAACAACAACAAAAATCCTTCTACAGAGGGATTGTAGACTATCTGCCTACCTAACCTCTGTGTTACTCCACCCCATCTCTTAAAATTTTTTTAACCTTTATTTTCTGTGTGCTTTATTTTTCCTTAGGCTAACTTCCTGTGGGTGCAGATCTCTGTTTCCTTTCAACCCGGTGTGACTCACTTCCTTCAGGGAAAGTTCGCCAGTTGAGCCCACCTGGGAGGATCTCATTACGTCTACGGGTGTCTGGCGCCACCTTGTGTTGAGTGCTGGAAAATTCTGTTCCCACTTGCTGAGATAAAGGAAAACTCAGACAAATTTCCTAGAGTGAGAACTCAATTACAAAACTTCCACGGGCGTGGCCCCTCACAAACCTTCACTGTCATTAGTGGATTTAGAGTTCAGGAGCCGCAGTCTCCTCACTTGTGTTCATCTGAAAGTTAGGGGCTTCCCTCTGTTCACAGAGCTTTTCCTGCTGGGGCCTTGGCCTCTGCCTCACTCTCCTGTCTTTCCTCTGCGCTGCCCTTTTTACCTCTTAACTCCTCCTCCCCCATTTACTCCTTTGTGTATTCTTATGGACTCATGACTTTTCAAAAAATGCTTCTGCTTGCTGTATTTACATTATTCCTAGCCTATCCCTGGGCTAGACTGACTTTCTGGGGGTGTTCCTCAGGCCATGAAATAGGACAAGGAGTCATGTGGAACTACTGTGAAATTTGGAAATGCCATACAAGGGTTGACTTAAAATCACAGTTTTCTCTTGCTGGCTCAAGCCTTCAGGTCCTCAAGCACCTATCAACAAAGCCTGGAAAAACCCATCCTTCCCAGGGGCGGGAGCACCACATGTGGAAGCAAAAGGAAGACACAGCCCTTCCTGCCTCTCTCAGTGAGAGGCTGCAAAACCCCATTAAGGACCTTGGAGGAAAAAACTGAGCTGGAGCCTTCTCAGGAACCCGCAAAAAGTCCCAAGAGCTAAAGCACAAACCCTCCTACTGTAGAGGAGGTGTATACCCCTGGTCCTTTCATAGGACCCCATGGGGGAAATTTTAAAAAACCACTTTAAAAAACCTGATTGTTGGAAAAATAAGTGCCTGTACAAACCACAGGAACTCCCACATTTTCCTCTGTACTTAAACCACTTATCTGCAATGTGGTCACACACCTCTAAATTTCCGGGAGATGCCAGTAAGTCTTCTACCAAATTGCTTCAGTGTAAGATGAAGCCTACAAACATCAGCTTGGGTTTCTAGCCTTTTGAGATCATACCCCAGAAGTAGGCCCTCAAATGTCATCCCACCCACGTTAACCACATGGAAGGGTTTTCTCAGATGAGGCCTGTTGCACTGAAGTTAACTCACCACTGTCTCACCTTCACTTTTGAGTCTTGAAATTGGAAATAGTTCAAGATGGAATAACCCCCTCTCCTCAGATTAAGCCCAGATTATGGATGGCCAATGGGGTGGAGGATTACTGTACTTCAAATGAAGATTCTAATTTAGCAGATGGCAGCAAGTAGATGCTGAAATTTAAAGATGTTTAACTGTAAGCAGCTTAGTTTTAATTTATGAGATTTTTTTTGGTCAGGTAGAAGGATATGTCTTCCTCAGCTGTTCCTGCTTGCTCCTGCAATGCTCAGTGTTCCTGCTTGCTCCTGCAATGCTCAGTGTTCCTGCTTGCTCCTGCAATGCTCAGTGTTCCTGCTTGCTCCTGCAATGCTCAGTGTTCCTGCTTGCTCCTGCAATGCTCAGTGTTCCTGCTTGCTCCTGCAATGCTAGTGTTCCTGCTTGCTCCTGCAATGCTTAGCTGTTCCGGCTTGCTCCTGCAATGCTTAGTGTTCCTGCTTGCTCCTGCAATGCTCAGTGTTCCTGCTTGCTCCTGCAATGCTCAGTGTTCCTGCTTGCTCCTGCAATGCTCAGTGTTCCTGCTTGCTCCTGCAATTTCTTAGCTGTTCCTGCTTGTTCTGTTTGCTTGAAGGCAAAAGGCTCTGGGCAATGAAGCTGTGAATAGGCTGTGGTGATCTTGCAGGTATGTCAAAGCACCTAATTAGAGCTCATGGCCACACTATTGAAGTGGAGGGGGATGTAAGCAATGGCGCTCACTGGCTCCTGGGCCTGGAGAATTCCCACGGCTCCCATGGCTTCCCAGCCTTCTCTATTTATTCTCTTTCTCTTGTTCAGAAGCGATTCTTTCAGCTCTCTGTTGTCTCACAGGAGTATTTCTCTCTATTTGTGTATATTTTAGTTTGCTCACTGGAGGGGGTGAGTTCTGTGTCCTATGCGGCTGCCCTCTTGGACCTCTAAATGTTACATTTTGGAGGTGAGCTTGTCCACTCTATCTCACTCTATTGAATGATTGAGTGAGTTAACCTGGGGCGGGGCCATGTCACACCATCTTTATGGACCAATAATGAAGAATAAACCTTCAGAGTAAGCTGATGACATGCAGCCCAGCGGGAGAAGGAATGGGTATACATAGGCTGGGCTTCAAAGTTCATGTAGGAATGGAGATGAATGTACTCCATGCGTGGCCAGAGAGTGGGACCCATGCTCAGCACATGAAGCTGGGGTTGAGGCTGGTTGTGTGGTCTATCCAGTGAATGGAGGCTGACAGCACTCCAGGAATGTGCTGCTTGCCCATGGTGCAGAAAGCAAAAGGGGCATTTTTGTAAAAAAATGGGAGCTGGTTCAACAGTTTGGTTGACTTAAATATGGGCTAAAAGGCAGTCCACAGTGAGAAAATTAAAAATGCCCTGGCCAGGTTGGGTCAGTTGGTTGGAGCTTTGTCCCATATACTGAAAGGTTGCACATTTGATTCCTGGTCAGGGCACATGCCTAGGTTGTGGGTTCTATCCCTGGTCAGGGCACAGACAGGAGACAACTGAACAATGTTTCTCTCACACATCAATGTCTGTCTGTCTGTCTCTTGCCTTTCCCCTCTCTCTAAAATCAATAATCATGTCCTCAAATGAGGATTTAAAAGAAAATGGCTGACCTCCCCTGGCTTAATGTAGAGGAAGGAATTCAAAGGCTTAGGAAGACTGGAATGTGAGAGTGGCTTTATCATTTAAGACCTACTCACCCACATGGGCTGGTCCAGAAGACAAACCTTTTCCAATACTGTAAAGAATAAATATGTGCAGGAGGCCCAGCATCCTTGAAGAGCTCTGTGACACTCTTCTCAGCAGGCTAGGCCATACAGTGGGAGCTGCACTCATTGAATTGAGAAACCTAAACGCCATGGGAGCAATTGAACCTGGAGCCAAGTGGTGACCTGCACCAAAGACAAGGTAGACATGGTTAGTGTAACGGATAACCAAGAGTCAAAGCCATGGCCAAAATAATCAGACTCACACAGATCTATGACATTGGCTAGTTGGCCATAAGGTTCTTAGAAGCCTACTAAATTTTCACTTGATCTGTGTAAGCAGAAAAGTTCTAGATCAAGTGAACAAGAGTCTAATCTGATTCATAAAAACAAAGTCATGACCCTTCAATCAATCCCCAGACTTGAGAGCTAGTTTACAGACCTAGAGCCCCTTGAATGAAGGGAGGCTAGGTCCCCTTTAGGAAGGACCCTGGTGTGTGTTATGTGCCATTGAGTCGGCTCCAACTCCTGGAGACCCTGTGAATGAGTGATGCCCACCATGTACGGTGCTCGGCAGCCCTCCTCAGCTCCTGTAGACT
Source organism: Myotis myotis (assembly GCF_014108235.1). Classification (NCBI taxonomy): domain Eukaryota; kingdom Metazoa; phylum Chordata; class Mammalia; order Chiroptera; family Vespertilionidae; genus Myotis; species Myotis myotis. The sequence goes on along the minus strand of NW_023416317.1, from coordinate 29,329,024 downwards.
CATGCCCATGGCTCTTTTATGGAGTCAACCCATCTCATGTTTGGCCTACTGCTTTCCTACTGTCTCCTATTCCCCCCAGCGCTGCTGCCTTTTCCAAAGAACCCTACCTTCTCACGATGTGCCCAAAGTAGGACAGCGTCAGTTTTGCATTTTTTCCTCCAGTGATATTTCAGGCTTAATTTGCTCCAGGAATCACTTGTTTGTCTTCCTGGCTCTCCAGTTCGCCACCGGCAGATCTTGGGATGTATTTACTCTCCAAAGTTATGTGAACCAATCCCTTATAATTCTCCCCACCACCCACCCACCCCAATCCCCCCCCCCCCCCGCCCCCGATATGTAGTCTGTTTCTCTGGAGAATCCAGACTAGTACACAGCTGCAGCTTCCCTCCCTTGTCTCTGGTTTTCCCAGCACTGCTGTCTATTCTGCATTCATAATCCCTTTGGCCTCCTCAAAGTGAGCCAGGCACCCACCCTTTTTGTTCTCTGACAGCAGGGTACATACATCAGACACTCTACCTGGAATCCTAAGTTGAGTTTTAGAGATAAACTGCCTCCTTCACACCCTTTCCCTGAGGGCAGTGAAATGCTGAGCACTCCAAAGACATCCTCTTCATAAATCCTTTGAAATGTCCTACAACTTAATCATTTTTGTATCCTTTCAATGAGTGACAGGTACAATATTTGGATATTATTTTTAGGTTTAACATCATGTTACCTATTGAAGAGGTAAGGAGGGAACAGCATCTTTACAATGAGACCAGGAAATTATTAAGCATGAACAAGTTTATATGAAAAATGTTGCTTTTGGAAATAAAAAGACTATGATAAGTAGGGTAAATATCAGGCTAGAATAGCAGATGAGAGATGAGTGAATTAAAAGAGAAAAAAGAAATTAAATATAATACAGCACCAAATGATAAAGAAATTTAAAAAAATGAATAAGTTGAGTCATGGAAAATAGATTGAGAAATTTCAACACACATCCACAAAGAATTCCTGAATGAGGAAACTAGTGAAAGCATAGGAGAGGAAATGGCTGAAAAATATCCATAATTAAAATAAAATTCCAGTTCAGCCCTGGCTGGCATGGGTCAGTTGGTTGAGCATTGACCCATGCACTGAAAGGTTGCCAGTTGTATTCCTGGTCAGGAGATTTTCTGCATCTTCTGGTCCTTGAGCTCAAGGCACCTATTATTGGGTTCAGACACATGTTAGGTACAGCGCACAGTGGGTGCTTACTCCAGGAGTTTTTCTAAGTGTTGAAACTTGGTGCTGGATCCCTCCTCGGACTGCTCCTGATTTGGAAAGGTAAATGTGATTGTTTTAGGAAAGCTGTTACAGACAAAATATGCCAAATTGTTGAGTTCTCATTCCAGATATGATAGAAAAGACAGAGCAGATTATATATTGACAGTTTTTACCCCCTCTTCCCAACCCCAGACTAGATGAAGCTGAGGAGGAGGAGGAGGAGGAGGAGGAGGAGGAGGAGGAGGAGGAGGAGGAGGAAGGGGAGGAGGAGGAGGAGGAAGTAATGGAGAAATATTGTCTCCAAAAGGGAGGACCCCTGCCCTCCTCTGGGGGTTAGTTATAACATATGGGGGTGTTATTAAACTCTCCAATAAAGTTTGGGGTCTTAGGAACAGAGGGGTCAGAGATAAACTCCCATTTGGAGATTTGGGGAACAGATACCTCACCTTTTAAAATATGAGCCAAGGTGGGCCTCTAAACCTAAAGGCCAAGGTAAGAAGAGAAAACATCTCCAATGACTAGGTTTAAATATAAAATGCCTGACTTTCTCCAGGACTGACCACGGTTACATTTTCTGCCACCAGGAGGAATGGAGACTCCAAATAAAGGTAAAATTGAATTACGCAACAATAGCAAAAATCATATCATGAACAGCTGTATTCTTAGGTTGTTTCCATTTTTTTTTGTTTGTCACTCCAAATACTGTTGCAATAACTATCTTTGCACACTTGTGTGAGTGTGTGGAGGACAGATTCCTAGGTCAGAGGGCACATGCGCTAGAAAGTTGGATTCCAAGTTTTGATTCTATTCCCCCATTTCCCTTTCTCCACTTACCTGGCTTTATCCTGAGATGGAATGAAAGAGTTATGCCTTCAATTTCTCCCTCGGCCTGCCAAATTAAGATATTTAAATATGAAGCGTAGGTTTTCTATCACCAAAGAGGTGTGGAAAAGTGAATATTTGCTTCCCACCCTGTCCTCTTCCGAATATTTGTAAATAATTCTGTCACAGGCATTGTTTGGCTTTTCCAAGTGTTTCCCAAGGAACCCGCCTAGCTAGCTGTAATCCCCAGACTGCCACTAGGTGTCAATGTAGCTCTTGGTTGGTGCCAACTCGGCGCTCCCGTTAATTTGGTTCAGTCCCTGTGGAGCTTGAGCGTCCTCTCCGGCAAAATAACAAATGTCCGTTGTCCGGGGCACTTTCTCGGGGAAGGACTCCAGGGAGCTCGGGAGTTTGCATACGAAGCCGAGGGAGTGAGGGGCTTCTGATAATGATATTCAACGCCTAATGCAGTCGCTCACAGGCAGAGTGGGGGTCCTTCCCAGCTTTGATGTATGAGATTATTATGGGGAGTAATGCAGGCCAAGAGGCTGGGGGGTAGGATTCCTGCGTGAATTGAGAGGCTCTGCGCAGCAGAGATGGTCGCTTCACAGCGACATGGAGGGGAGAGGAGACGAGCGAGCCACGGGGGTGCCAGGGCAGAGGACTGCCCTGAAGGGCCAGGCACTCTCTGAGTTTGTTCTCAGCGGTAGTGGGTGGGGCCTTTTCCCCAGATGCAAATAGAGGCCAGAGAAGATGAGCATTTCCCCTCAGTCCTGCGGGGGAAGGCAGAGCGCACCCCCAGGCGGACAGTGTCTTGGGGAGAGAGCCGGAGGGACTGCGCCTGGTTGTTGCTCTGGATGCCAGAATCTTGACTGAATCAGTGTTAAATCCAGGACGTTATGGAGGTGACAAAAGAGTAAATGGGTCAGTGGCTGGCCCCCTGCAGTGAGGCCTCAGTACCGGTTCCTCTGCAGTTGACCTCTAAGGACAATGGGGGCCAGGCTGGTAGAAGGTTCCCTAGGGAGCTGGTAGCTCCCTAGACAGGTTGCCAGTTAAATGGTCTTTCTTGTCTTCTTCCGGCTTGTGCCAACCCTCTTCCACTGCCCATTCTATTTACACTGCAATGTTGTTTTTTGTGTATCAAGATTTTTATGTTTGAACAACATCACCAGCTTGAAATAGAAATTCTATGCTCTTGCTTGGATGTTTCTACCTACCCTGGTGAGTCCCCACAGACTCTTCCTAAGGGTGATGGGCATCCCCTCTGAAGACCCCCATGTCCTACCTTCATGCTGTTCCTGGACTACAGATGGGCGGCACACCACAGTGGTCACTGCCAAGGTCATCCCTGCCAAAGTCTGGTCCTTGGTGGATGGATGCCTGTCCTCTGGAGAGTGAGTTCTCTCCCTGGCATCAAACTTATATACTCAGTTTTTCTCATCTGCTCAGCTGCTACCCTTGGAGCCAGCATAGGCCCCAGCCAAGGACTCTGCCAGATCTAATTCTCCCCTCCCAAATCCTCAGACCCCAGGCTCCAGACCTTTGCCTAGAGCCTGCGTCTCCACCCTAGATTACACTTCTTTTTCCATAGACCTGTCCACCTTGTCAGCTTTTTTAGCTTCAAGTCTGGATCTGAGACCCTTTATTCCCAGAAAATCCTGGCTTCCACTGCAGACTATCCACCTTTCTTCTGAGGTCTGCAGATCTGGAGGTCTCAGGCAGGGGCATGCTTTTGTAGCTCCACACAATCCTGTGACATTCCCCAAGGACCGTGGTCAGCAAACTGCGGCTCGCGAGCCACATGCGGCTCTTTGACCCCTTGAGTGTGGCTCTTCCTAAGCCTTAGGAATACCCTAATTAAGTTAATAACAATGTACCTATCTATATAGTTTAAGTTTAAAAAATTTGGCTCTCAAAAGAAATTTCAATCATTGTACTGTTGATATTTGGCTCTGTTGACTAATGAGTTTGCTGACCACTGCCCTAGGACATCAACAATAAGGTGTTATATACTTTATATCCCCATGGGGCCTTAGCATCCTCTCCTGAATATATATAATCTCTCTCTATATAAAAGCCTAATATAGAAAGTGTCCCCTTGGGAGTTCTATGACTGGGAGTTTGATTGCTCGCTATGACGTGCGCTGACCACCAGGGGGTGGCATGGAACGAAGGAAGGCCCTGGCCAGCAGCCGGCAGTCAGGGAAGGGAGGCCCTGGCCGGCGGCCAGCAGCCACTAGGGACCTACTTGTGCACAGATTTCGTGCACTGGGCCTCTAGTATTATATAAGGCCTTAATATGCATAAGTAAGAAGGGTCCCCCAAGGGCCTCGACATGACTTGCTCTCCTTACCCAATGGACTAAGATAGGCAGCCAGTGTGATTTGTTCAATTTTGGACCTAGTTACTTTGATTGTTGACAGAAATTTCTTCATCTTTGTATCTGCAGATAAAAGAAATCTGTGGATACCAAATCTTTATTCCTTGATTCCTATGGATAGGTATACAGGCAATTATGCTCTATTTTCAAGTGAGTAAATGCAGCATTCTTGCTTCAGGACTCTGTGGAATGACTGGTTGCCAGCTTAATGGGAAAGTGGGCGGAGGGGCTGCGTGTGCTTTGCTCTCTCTTATTCTCCTTTCACTCTCTTGCTCTCTCTCATTCCCTAGTTTCTCCTTCCTAAACATGAGCACTCAGCCTGTTTCTGGGGTCTGGATGGTGGATTTCCTGCCTGTTCAGTGTGCTTGGCCGCTACAATCTACAATGGGAGGGTATTTTGAACTAGGGTGGGTAGGAGAGTCTTCTTGGGGCTGGGACAGAGCACAGGCACCCTGGCACTCCCTGTGTGACACCTGCCTCCAGGCTCTAGCAGCTGAGGGTAAGAAAGAGGGTGTGTGTGTGTGAGTGGGGGGTGTGGGTGAAGGTGAGTTTTGGAGTTCCTGATTTAACCATTTTATGCTCAGGGTCATGTAGAAAGCAACATAAACATGGTTTGCCATTGGGGTATGGGGTCAGTAAAGAAGTGAGAGGGATTAGGGAGTGATGGGAATACATGAGTTATGGGTGGGAGAGAAGGTTGATGGTTTGGATCTAGCTCTGGAAAATATTTAAGACTCTTTCCTGGCATCGAGTCCAGTCCCGGATTCAGAAACTAATCTGCTTGAAGGATCTGAATTCTAGAAGTGGGCAAAAGCATAGAGAACTCAGGAGAGGAGCGCACAGAAATGGTGAAAGAGATCCAAGGGGATCTGGGTGGAGCATGGAGAGTGTCCCTTCCATGGGTTCTCCCTCAGCTCTTGTGCATGTTGTTCGAAATTGGAGCTGTGAGCACACGCCCTCTTGGGGCAGGTGACAACGAAACTAAGTAGCCCTCACTGAGGACTCATATTCCATTTGGAGTCTCCGTCCATGTGCTCAGACCTCTCTTCCGATGTCTCATGGGAGAGCCCTTCCTCTCAGTACCAACTCTAGTCTGGGATGTGGTCTTTTCTCAGGGATAAGGACTCAGCCAGTGGGATCCCCAGCCAGCGCCTCAGCTGCTCCCTGATGAGGAAGGAAGCCTGGAAATGTGTGGAGAGGACAGGTTAGTGCGAGGTAAAACCTGTCTGTTAGGTGGTAAACCTCCAGTCAGCATGGAGGACACCATTGGTCAGTGGCTACCTGGAGTCCACTGCAGGCCTCTCACTGATGGGGACACAGAGGCCAAGAGGCACCTGGGCTTCTTCAGCCCCATGGGATCCCAGTCCTGGCCACCGTCCTGGGTGGTTTCATCACTGGTCATTCAAGTTTGTGCCTTCAGGAAAATGGGGAAGTATATTCTTGTCCTATAACTTCCTGAACACCCAAGCAGTTTCCCACAACTCTGAAGCCCCCAGGCAGGTGAATGTCTTCCAAGGCAGGACAGGAGTCAGCCAATAAAGCAACTGGGGCTCACCCTGCTGCTCAGTTGGCTTCTAACGGGACAAACATCAAGTTGAGCTGCCTCAGTTTCCCTAGACTGATCAGTTTCTGACATTAAAGAAGAAATGGCCCAGGTTCACAGGGGACCCCACTCCTCCCCTATTCCCTTGGCTTGGGGTGTTGAACCAAATCTTTTTTTTGGCGGGGGGGTAGGAGGGGACAATACTCCATATATTTTAAAACAGTAATGATGAGCAGAATCATAGAGGCGGTATTTAACAAGCTCATTCAGTTCAGGCCTAACACCTAGGAAGTACTCCTGAATCACATTAAACTATGGGAAAATCCATTAGGAGAAAAATTTGACTAGTGCATGTTTGAGGTTTCAGTTTTATTCATCAGAGATAATATGTGGTACGGTTTGAATCTGTAGCAAAATTTTGTCCTTTCTTTCAAAAATAACAAATGACATTCTGTGGTCTCTTTTTCTTTTTAATTTTATTTTTTTACCTCAAGTACAACACACACCGATAAAAAAGATGTACGTCGCATGTATCTGTGATAATAGCCATGGCAAAGGCAGTCTGAGGCATATTAATAACAGACTTATCTGTGGAGCAGCACCTTATGTAAGATGCATTTTCCTCTAGAGCCAAGCAGCAGAGAATCCACCTACGCAAGCAGATAAGTGGCCCCTGGGCCCACGTGCATCCCAGCACCAGGCCCAGAGCAGGGGGAATTTTCTCACCTACATAATTGACATAATAAAGGTAGGATTTCCATTTAGCCTAACAGATGCTAACATGTAAATTGATATTTGATGTTCTGCAGTCTGGCTGTACTAATGTCACCTATGGAACCCAAGATAATTTCAGTGACATCTTTCTTTTCTCTGGGAGAGAAGTGTGTTTCTTGCCAGTGCCCATTTGACAAGCCTGGATAAACATTTGTGTGGCAAGTGGGGAAAGCATATGTAATGTTTACTTGAGTATAGCTCAGTGGTCGGCAAACTCATTAGTCAACAGAGCCAAATATCAACAGTATAATGATTGAAATTTCTTTTGAGAGCCAAATTTCTTAAACTTAAACTATATAGGTAGGTACATTGTTATTAACTTAATTAGGGTACTCCTAAGGCTTAGGAAGAGCCACACTCAAGGGGCCAAAGAGCCGCATGTGACTCGCGAGCCGCAGTTTGCTGACCATGGGTATAGCCATTCAAGATGTCTTTTTTTAAAATTAAATCTTTATTGTTGAAAATATTACATATGGATCTCTTCCCTCCCATTGACCCCTTCTAGCCTGCCCTCACCCCCACCCCAGGCCTTCACCACCCTATTGTCTGTGTCCATGAGTTATACAATTTCTTTGGTTGATCTCTTCCCTCCCCCACACCCTCCCCTGCCTTTCCTCTGAGATTCCAAAGACTGTTCTATGCTTCTATGTCTCTGAATCTAATTTTGTTCATAGGTTTATTTTGTTCATTAGATTCCACTTATGAGTGAGATCATGTTTAAGATGTCTTTTATAAACTGTCTACAACAAAAAAAGGGGTAGCTAATAATAGAAGACTTTGTTGAAGCTGATGGTAACCTCTAGTCCTTTTCTTTCTGGTGACCAGGGGCTCACTAGACTGTGGGAACCAAATGGATCCAAGAAAGCTGGTAACTTTCATCTGTGCAACTCTGTGAGCCATCAGGGTGTGACATGGTTAGTAATGTGACACTGTTCATCTCTAGCTTCCACCACCTGATCATAACTGCCTGCTCTTCAGCCCCACACCCTACATCACACCCAGCAGGACAGCAGCATCGTGACCATGGATTGGCTATTCACTCTTACATGCTGCTCTCTGTCCCTTTGCCTCATCCCACTTCAATTCTCCATTCCCCACCTTCTCTACCTGCTCATCCTTTTTGCTTTTATTCTTGCTAACAGACCAGCATCCCCAGAACCTCCATGAAACCATATGCTGATTTTCCAACCCAACTGTCTCTACTGTTTGTCTTCTTGCTCCTTACCCAGTCCTTGAGTCCTGCTCAAGAAAGTCATGGAAGTTGAGTTAACACCTAATCTCAGATAAGAGTCAACACTATGAGTCATGATGTACTTTTCTTCCTCTTGTGGTCCCTCCATGGCATTTCCACAGAGGTGCTTTCAAGCCTGGACACCTCAGGGCTTGGTCTATTTCTATTTCCCCCATGGGTCATGGTTTCCTTCCCTCCTGCTTTCATGCTCCCATGACTCTGTCATTCTATATCCTCCATTGGCCTGATTATCCCCCAGACTATAGTCGTTCCTCATCTTCCATTGCTGTACTTTCCCAAGGAATAGGCAGCATTTCTGCCTCCTTCTCTTTACTACCTGCACATTTCCAATCTCTTGGCATTTAATTTCCACCCCTCCCACTTTGTGAAAATGATTTTTTTTGAAGGACACAGATGAGGCTGGGACTAGACTTAGTGGTTTTTCCTCAGACGAGTGGCAGGGTTTGTCCTGTGTGACCATCATATCTTTCTTGTTGTAAACAGAATAATGACTCTCCAAAGGTATCCATGTCCTAATCTCTGGAACCTGTGAATATGTTACCTTATATGGCAAACAAACAAACAAACAAAATTAAAAAAAAAACCTTTGTAGATGTGATTAAGAATCTTGAGATAGGAAGATTGTTCTGGATTATCTGGGTGGGCCCAGTGTAATCACAAGTATCCTTTCAGTGTAAAGAGGGAGATAGGCGAATCCTCTTCAGGGAAGGAGCTGCGATGACGGAAGCAGAGGTCAGAGTGACGTTGGGCCATGAGCCAAAGAATGCTGGCAGCCTCTCGAAGCTGGAAAAGGCAAGGAATGGGTTTTCCTGTAGAGTCTTCAAAAGGAATGCAGCTCTGTCAATACCTTAATTTTAGCCCCGTAAGAACCATTTCAGACTTCTGACCTCAAGGACAGAGAGAATAAGTTTGTGCATTTTTGCTTTAAGCCACTAAATTTATGGTAATTTGTGACAGCAGCAACAGGAAACACATGCACTTCTCAAATACTCTCTTCTCCCTAGATTGTCTCATCCAAAGTAATGGAAACTTCTGCTGGTCCTTTTTATTCCATTTCCTTCACAATGGAGGGTTTTTTATGTCTTAACCTTCTCTCTAGCCACGCATTTAGCATTTTCATAATGAATATTTGTATAATTGGTCTCTGTCTGTTTAATAATACCACCAACTTGGCATTTTAGAGATACCTGCCTCACCCACAGTCCCTCCTTAGAGAATCTTTCTTTACTCACAGCCCCTGCTGCACAGACTACAGGACACCTGTCCCAGCCCCAAACATAGCTGATTGGGGCAGGGTGTGCACCTCATTAAGGGGAACTTCCTGATAAGCTGGCCTGGTGCAGAAAAGGTGATTTGGGCTGATCAGAGGCTCACTCTGGGGAATCTGTCAAAGTGATACCAAGGAAAGTTTCAGTTTATGGTAGGCATTTGAAGATAAGACTGTGGTAGAGTTTTATCTGGATGGCAATTAAGGGCCAGATAAAGTTCAGGAAGAGAGGAAACTGAGATGTGGCTGATTGGAGGATGGGAAGGGAGCAGATGTTCAGAGAAGCCACTCAAGAAGGAGGTAAGAGTGTTTGTGTCTTGGAGGGGCCTTGGTTTTGCCTTTCCCTAGGAGTTTTCTGTAATGTCTCTGAGACACTTTGTGTCCTCATAAAACTCCATTTTTACTTGAGTTAGTTCAAGTGGGTTTCTGTTCCTTGCAACCAAAGATGACAAATTAGAATGATACGTATTTGTCCAGGTGCTCAAGCCAGAAACCTGGGGGTCAGCTTTGACTGTCCTTGCCTTCTCGGTTGTCCTGAAACCTGAATACGTGAAAAGGAGGAGAACTTGGGATAGACTCTGAGGAATACCAATATTTAAGGAGAGAAAGAAAAATCTTTAAAGGAGAATGAGAAGTAGAAGTTGGAGAAGCAGGAATGCATCCTGAAGTGAAGGGAGGGAGTGGTTAAATGTCATCAGATCCTAAACTGAGTTGCTTTTGTTTTTGTCAGGAGCAGTTCTAAGTGATGAGAAAATAAATATCCTTTTGGAAATGTAGTAACTCAAAATTGAAAGCTTCAGTAAGAAATTTTGGGTGAGGGAACACATAAGCCATCCTCCAGTGGAAGCCAAGGAGACTCATCTATTAACACCAACTACAAAATACATACAAGGACCCGAAATGAGTGATGAGTGATTTCAATTAGATGTGACTTTGAGTTCCTCAAGGTCAAGGTATGTGTCTTATTCACTAACATATTTGCAGTAACTAGCTTAGGTGCTGACATTTCTTTCCACAAATTTTTGTTGCACATTTAGGTGCCAGGAACATAGTGGGCATTCCATTGGATGATTAAGCTATTTTTAAAATTTCTTTAAAAAAATTTATTGATTTGAGAGAGAGAGAGAGAGAGAGAGAGAGAGAGAGAGAGAATAGGAGGGAGGGAGGGAGAGAGACAGAGAGAGAGAGAGAGAGAGAGAGAGAGAGATTTGTTGTTCCACTTATTTATGCATTCATTGGTTGATTCTTATATGTGCTCTGACTGAGGATGGAACCTGCAACCTTGGTGTATTGAGACAATGTTCTAACTGAGCTACCTGGCCAGAGCCTGATTAAGCTATTTTTACATTAAGTTTTAAAAATTGTACATCTAAAAAAATTCCAGATTTGCTTTGCTGACGATTTTAACTCCTAGAATTCATGGGAAGAAGAGACTGTTTAGGAGTAAAGATATTTTCCACTTGCCAATGAAGGAATCCAGATTTTGAGAAAGTATTGCATTGTGTCAGAATGACAATATTCAATTAAAAATTGTTGTTGTGGATGGATCCATAAAACAAAATTGTTAATACAAAGATATATCTCAATAACATTTTTACCCTGACCTTGCTTTGGGTGTCTCTGAGAGAAGGGGTATGTCCTGGATTTCTCAGGGCACCACTCTGAAGTCACAGCGATTCATATGGATTCCTTTGTCCCACCAAATGAGAGTCCACATGGACCCTGGACCTTTGACAGTGGAAAATAAACTCCCTCTCTTTGTGACTCATTTTGGAAAAAAAGAGAAAAGGAATTCTATAATAAAATGTGCTCTTTTGGAGAATCTGAGAGCAGCAGTGTAGAAGCCTTGTGGGCAGCATGCTTACATTGGGTTGAAAACACGCTGGTGTGTTTCTGTGTCCATAAGAGGCTCTCCAGGTTGGCCGCAGCCTGGCTTTGTGAGAGCTGATTAGCATGCAAAGTAGCAGTGCAGGCTTGTTCATGGAGCTTGTCTCACCTCTGTCCCCTCAACTCTGCCTAGGCCCGTTCCTAGGTGTGAAAGTTCTGATTGTTATCTTGGTCATAGAATCCCATTCCTTGTCTGTTTTCTTTTGCCCTTATCCTCACATTTCTTTGAATGTCCTTTCATGGGACGCCTTGATCTGCTCCCAAAGAAATGCAATTATCAGAAATCAACCCCTCTCACCCATTTCTGCCCTAAGCAGCTTTTGCCCACTGGTGAATTTCACATTGTGCTGAGAAAGTCAGCAACTAATACTAATAACAATAAAATATGTTTGTATTTTTTAGATGACTTTTTCCACCTGGGACTCCCTAGTGAGAGCCAGGCCCTGAGCTGAGTGAGAGTGGATATGAGCTGGAAATAGAGAGCGAGAAAGAGCCCTGGCCGGCTGAAGCCTTTCCTTGACAGCTAATTTCCATTTTTTGGTATCAAGGGGTCTGTGCCAGTAATTGGCATGCAGATTGTGTCTGATGGGCCTGTTATACAGAATAAAGGAATCTGCTAGTTAGAATAAGCCAACCCCAGGCTGATGGATGGGGCATAAGGAGGTCATTGCAAAAGAGAAATTGTGTGGGTGTGTGTCCCTGTGCGTGTGTGTGTTTCACAAGAATTCCCACCCCCCTCCTTCCTCCCTCTTTATCCAGCAAACTCTAATCTTTCATATTGCATTAAGACAAATGTTGCTCCATTTCTCTGCCTCTCTCTGTTTTTCCCTTGAAGGGATATTTGATGGAACCCACTCCAGGTTTTAATAAAGTGTGGGGGCAAAGGAGAAATTAAAGCAGTGTCATGGTTTGTTAGCAGCCCAGGATCTTCCAGGATGGGCCCAGGCTACAAATTATACTCTGGAATTAATTGGCAGAAGGCAGTTCTCCTGTCCATCATTCTTAATCCAAAGGCATGGGGGAGGAACTATGGGATATCAACAAGAAAATGTGGGCTGTTTTCCATTTCCCCTTTGTATAAGTCATTGGTCTGATTAGGTAGCTGTATTCTTGGTCCCCGACTCCCACCCCCATAGCCTTGAGTAGGTAGGTGTTGTGCTATCTGCTGTTACCCCTGGGGTGAGCTGGATGATTCAAGACATCCTCCTAAGCAGGGTGCTTCCAGTTCAGGGGCCTAGGGTTCGCAGGCGTCCACAGCTAGGCTTCCCATAACCATGGAAAGCTGAAAGAGAATTTAGCCTCCTTTCCAAAGCTCTACTAAAACCCCAAAGCCCGGCTGGTGTGGGTCAGGGGTTGAGCATTGACCCAGGAACCAAGAGGTCACCTGTTCAATTTCTGGTCAGGGCATATGCCTGGGTTGTAGGCTCAATCCCCAGTGGGGTGTGTGCAGGAGGCAGCCAATCAATGATGATTCTCTCATCGATGTTTCTATCTCTATCTCTCTCCCTTCCTCTCTCTTTAAAAATCAATTAAAAATATTTTAGAAAACCACGAACAAACCCCAAAACACTACAGAGTTGACTATTAATATATGCGTGTTAGATGGACTACTATGTTTAGGATAAGATTTAAAGAAACCTGAAAACATAGGAAGAACCAACTAGTTTCTGCTTTCCCATCCCAGTCCTCCTCCCAGATTGGAATAGATGGTATTGAATCTGGCTTACCTTGTCTGCGATGTGCCGGAACACTTGTCTCAATAGCATTTAGACAGCCTGGGGCAGTGGTTCTCAACCATCCTAATGCCACGACCCTTTAATACAGTTCCTCAAGTTGTGGTGACCCCCAATCATAAAATTATTTTCGTTGCTACTTCATAACTGTAATTTTGCTACTGTTATGAATCGTAATGTAAATTTCTGATACGCAGGATGTATTTTCATTGTTATAAATTGAACATAATTAAAGCATAGTGATTAATCACAAAACCAATATGTAATTATATATTCAATATATGTTTTCCGATGGTCTTAGGCAACCCCTGTGAAAAGGCCGTTCGACCCCCAAAGGGGTCGCGACCCACAGGTTGAGAACCGCTGGCCTGGGGGGCTTCCTGCTCTCAGCCAGCGGTTAGCCTTCCCCACGTGCCCAGTTTCCGCTTCTTTGTATGAGGGAGAAATGACTGTGCTCCACAGGCCCACGTCTGTCTGTCCTGGCACAAAGGGAAGCATTCCTGTGTATTGACCTTAGAAATCCTTAGGATAGACCTTCCCCAATTAGAAAGGAGTGATTTTTCTCCTATCCAGCTCCCTTCTTTCTTAATACAAACTTGAGTTTATCACACTTGTTGGGTGAATTTTTTAAACGTCCATTTACAGTATTTATGGTTCTCCTTTAGTTTTCAGGCCTTATATCTGAGAGGACTTTTCACAATAAGGTGTGTGATGCTTTTAAAAAGATGTGCTTCTTTGCTATGGGATTCGCTTTCTGTATAGTTCAAAAGCAAATAAAACTAATATTTAGGATTAAAACAGTTTCATAGAAAGCAAGTATTCTTACCTGCCTAGTGGGCAATTAAAAATTTTTAAATTACATAGGAAAATTGACATTTTGGGACTTACAATTCTACCTACAGGCCTGGAGGTCAAACAGGATGCAGTAAACGTCTCTGCCAACTCCACCAATATTTCCTTGAACTCTGCACAGCCCCTATGTAGTGTCCTCCCCTGATGAGGAGAGACCTCCCTTCTTTCTGCCAAGGATACCAGAAGGTCTTCTGTTGCTGCTGATGTAGACAGCACTCTGTATTTCTCTCTCTCAGACACATCAGTATTTGGGAGTCTTTGTGTTGCAATTGGAAGCAGCTTTGAGTATTTTTGGTGGTAGAAGAGGGTAAAAAATAAGAGGAGGAGATGGGGTGGGTGGTATAATATCTGCTCATGGCTAGCTCAGTGGACTGGGTGTGTGGACCGTGGACTGGGCATGGGGATGCAGAGGTCCCCACTGACACCCAGGTTTCTTCAGGTTGCTCAGGCCTAGGGTAGGCGTGGGGTGTTCCAGGACTTGATGGGACCACTAGGTGAGGTCTGAATGTTGGCAGAGCTACTTTGAGACCTAGGTGATGAGGTTAGGCAGAGAGATGGGGAGACTACACCCCACTTCTGCAAGAGGCCCAGCACTGTGAGGGCACCCAAGGACGGTGGTTTTGGGAGCACCCATCAGAGCACTTGTAGCATGGATGGAGGCATTCCTCATTGGGCTGGAGGTGAAGCTCCTGCAAGATATGGATACATAATATGGATAAATAATATGTGGGTTTGGGAAGAAGGCAGGGTCAATGCTGGGTGGCAACTGCATAGGCCAATTTAGGAGTAAAATGGCAAACTCCCCTTTAAGGATCCCCCCAAATAATTGGGTGTATTTAAGTTTGTTTGGGGTCTGGAGTTCTGCTGCTTTTGTAGGGGGAATTATTAAACCCATCAGAAGTCAAAGTTGACTTTTTAAGTTTCTAGGTCATATCCTTAAATGACAAAAATGAAAAAAGATTAAATAAGGCTGCAGCTATGGGGAGTACGTCCCTTGTCATGTTGTGGGGCCCCTTCTAATGAGGCATCTTCCAGAAGGGCTGTTGCAGGCACTGCCTCTCTCTGCTCCTCCAGAGAATGGGCTCTCCACACTTTATACCCCAGCCTTGCCTCTGGACAGGGAGCCTCCTTCTTAAAAGTTCCTTTCCCTTGTGTTCTTGGAACATTAAAAACCTTAAACAAAGGCCCAGCTGGTGTAGCTCAGAGGTTGAGCATAGAGCCAGGAACCAGGTGTGTGTGTGTGTGTGGGGGGGGGGGAATCATTGGGGGGACCACTGGTTTGATTCCCGGTCAGGACACATGCCTGGGTTGTGGGCTCAATCCCCTGTGGGGGGCGTGCAGGAGGCAGCCGATTGATGGTGTTTCTCTCTCATCATTGATGTTTCTATCTCTCTCTCTGTCTCCCTTCCTCTCTCTCTCTAGAAAACAAACAAAAAACGTTTTCAGGTGGGCCTCATTTGATGCTCGGTGGCTATTTCTTTGTGTTCCTCTTTATTCTCCTGCCTGCCATGCATCTTGGCAACTCTAGACACGGCTGAGGGAATGAGAGAAATCTCTGTGTAACATCTGTGCAAGTTATAAACAAGTGCCCTTTCCTTGGGAGAAGAGCCCCATGCAGGGCGCACAGTTTGGTGAGTGAAGCACAAGCTGACGCTGAGCCCCACTCACCCCTTGTCCAGGCATCCTGTGCAGAACAAACTAGAAGGGGTGCTGAGCTTGTCCACACTCTAACTTGTCAAGGGTACTATCGTCATGTGATTACATACCTCATTTTCAATATCATTGTCTCATTACCTTCTTGGAGTTTTGTTAGCTTCTACATGTTTTCCTTAACACAGTGGTTCTCAACCTTGGCTGCACATTAGAATCACCTGGGAATTTCTGGTGAAATCAGGATTTTAAAAAGATTCCCAGGTGATTCTAATGTGCAGCCAAGGTTGAGAGCCACTGCCTTAACCACTGCCTTAACACATTGCGGACAGATCACGAGAATTCTTGCTTCCTATTACACAGTGTTTTTACAAAGTATCATACTTTAAAAAGATATTAGCTTGTAAGAACATGTAATAAATAACTTGAAAATGCAATGGGTATTTAATTTTAAAGCGTGCCTTTAACATTTATGTAAAATGTTTTTTTGTACTCATTCAATAGAAACTTATCTGGGTAAAGCTAGCAATAAAACTCCTGGTCCGCAATGTTATGTATGTATGTATTTATTTATTGTTTACTAATCCTCACCGAAGAACATTTTTTCCATTGATTTTTAATTTATTGTTATTAAAATTTTTTTTTTTTTGCTGCAAAAAGCTTTATTGTTTCATTTGGTCTAATGTGTGGGAGAGGGCTTCAGGGTGGTTAAAGGAATGGCTAATAGTTTCGGGGAGAGGCTCAAGCAAAAGCCAGACACTAAGGGAATGCAGAGGGGCCCCCCAAAGGCCTCTGGGCTCCAAAGGCTCCAGGTGGTGTTTGAAGGTGAGCCTTTGGAAGAGATACTCGCCCAGCTCAGCCTGCGGAGGTGAGTCAGGTGTAGCCCATCTTCTTGATGAGTTTCACCTCCTCACCCAGGAAGTGGTTCTCCAGGAATCAGAGATAAAGGTCTGCGCGGGTAGAACCCAGGGCCTGCAGCTCCAAAAGGGCCTGGTTCAGGTTCCTCTCCAAGGCCAGGGCGGCTTCCATGGCGTCCTGAGTTTTGCCCACTCATCTGGGGAGGCTTCAGCACGTCCTGGAAGAGAATGCGGCCGCCACGCTGGTTTTGCAACTTTAAGAGACACTCAGCGCCCTCGCGCTTCTTCTCCGCCAACTTGTGGAAGAAGCGGCCCACGCCCTCGAGAGCTGCATCGTCCCTGTGGAAATAGAAGCCCAGAGAGAGGTAGGTGTGGGAGGCCCGCAGATGCAGGCTGGCTGCAGCCTCCACCTCGGTGGAATAATTGTGACGAATGTGGGAGCGCATGGTTGTTTGGCAATAAGGAGTTAAGGTAGAAAAAAAAAAAGGTGTGTTGGCTGGTCCTGGAGGTGGTTCTGAAGGTGGTGACTGCATAAGACGCAGGAGAGTGGCTGGAGGCTGGAAGAAGGGGCGTCCTTGGGTTTGTTCCTGTCCAAACACTGTTGAAACAAGAGACAGATCCGGGACCGCTGAGGGCACTGCCTCCATTGATGTTTTTAACGAGTTGAAGGGAGGGAGGAAGGGAGGAGAGACAGAGAGACAGACAGAAACATCAATGTGAGAGAGACACATCAATTGGTTGCCTCCCACAAGTGCCCGGACCAGGGCCAGGATTGAACGGCAATCAAGGTACGTGCCCTTGACCAGGAATCGAACTGTGAGCCTTCATGTCTGTGGACTGACACTCTAACTACTGAGCCAAACTGGCCAGGGCTAAGTATGTATTTTTAAACCATTGCTTTTAAGGATATTCGTTCATTACTGTTTCAGCCATGAGACCAGTCAAATTTTAACTGAGCAAACAAAGTCACTTTGTTATTGCAACAGAAGAAATTGTTTAAGCAGGTGATAAAGCTGCTGCGAAGACAAATAGTGCATGAATAAAACAACCCAGCAATTAGCAACAGCAGGAAATCGCTCCCGCCCTTTGGGAGGAGGTGTTATTACTGGATAGCCACCTTGCAACTGAGAGGCTGCAAGCATGAGAACCAAAAGCCAACAAGCCAAAGACAGGAGCAGGAAAGATAGACGTCTGCTCCTGATTCATTGATGGTATCATTAGGCTACCAAACCAACTCTAGGATCACCTTTTTACCATTTTTTGTCAGCAAATAATAAATGCCTCTATGTGTTTGAATCTGTTAGTTAGATTATCTGTTACTTATAGCTGAATAGATCTGATGTAATATTTATCCAAGACCTAAATAAGCGATTTATATTAATAACTGCATTATTATTATTTATATTCACCCAACCATTTGCAGCAGTAGCTGGCTGCTTGAGGCCACGTTGGCTGCCAGGCGGGGCCTGTGGGTGCAGATGCCACCCCAGGCCTACAGGGCCAAACTGGAGGTGCTGGTCAGTGATCAGAAGTGGGGAGCTCAGTGCTGGGGTCTCCCACCGGATGCCACCATCCAGCAAGCCCATCCTCTGCGTTCCTGCCCCGGTGCTGGAGGAAGTAATTTCCATTTCCTTCTGGCCAGCAGTGGATGCAGGTCTTCCTGATTGGCCCACACAGTCTAAACACACAATTATACTATTTACCCTGGGAGCTCCCCTGAGCCTGAAACTCAACAATGCACTCAAAGACCTCCTCTCCCTCCTGTTGGGTTCTGTGATCTCAGGGCTCTGAGTTAATGAAAAAAGAGATGCCTAGAGGCAAGGCCCCGTTTCTGTCTCTTTATTGATGTTTTTTTTTTTCAGTCTGGAGTGGGTTTTGCTGTTTATCGTGAGTGGCAGTGGGAAAGGGTACCTTGTAGATGTGGTAGGACAAACATTTGTTGTAAGAGTTAACAGCAGCACCCTGGCCGGTTTGGTTCAGTGGATAGAGTGTTGGCCCATGGCCTGAAGGATCCCGGGTTCTGGTCAAGGGCACATATCTCTGTTGCAGGCTCTATCCCCAGCCCTGTTTGATCCCTGGTCCTGGTCGAATTGATGTGTCTCTCTCACATGGATGTTTTTCTCTCTCCCTCCCTTCCACTCTAAAAATCATTGGAAAAATATCCTCAGGTGAGGATTAACAAACAAACAAAAAGGAGTTAACAGTAGGTTCACTGGGCACACCTGGTATGCTCAGGTTTGTGGCATACAAACAAGGTTCTATTTGAGCCCAGTTTTTCTACAGAAAAACTAGTATTTCGACAGAAATTGGTAGAAATTGGTCTCATAATAACTAGAGGGTAAACACTTTTGGATGGACTTTGTCTTTCCTGTTACCTTTTGTGCATTATACAAAAGTGCACTGATTTACAAAACTAACTAATTTTACAAAAACTAACCAATTTTAATCCTCATAACAACCCTATAGGTAAGTGTTAAGGGTTGGATTGTATCCCCAGTCCTAACCCACAGTACTTTAGAATATGACTTTATTTGGAGATAGCGTCTTTACAGAGATAATCAAGTTAAAGTGAGGTCTTTAAGGTGGGCCCTAATCCGATATGACTGGTGTCCTGATAAGAAGGGAAAATTTGGACCCACAGGTATGCATACAGGGAAGATGATGCAAAGAGACACAAGGAGAAGGCAACCAAGTACATGCCAAGGAGAAAGGCCTTAGGAGAAAACAATGCTTCCAACACCTGATTTCAGACTTGCAGCTTCCAGAACTATGAGACAATAGGTTTCTGTAGTTTAAAGCACTCAGCTTGTGGTCCATTGTTCTGGTAGTCCTAGCAAACTCATATAGTAAGTATATTCTTATTACCCAGTGATGCTATTTTCAGATGAGGGAGCTGAGGCATAGAAAAATGAGCAACTTGCCCACGTTTATAAAACCGAGTGGAAGGTTGTATGCCAAACCCTTTGGGTGGGAGTGATAGCGGGTCTAGCTGGACAGGCACCCACACGTGCTGATGGTAGTCAAATGGAGTGGGTGTCTTCAGTCCTGGTGGGCCAGGTTTCATTTACAAGATTTTCCTGTCCCCCAAATCTTTCATTGAGGTGTCAGTGGGCTTTGGGGATCTGATGTTTGCTTAACTGAGAAATGAGGCTGTGTTTATGGACATTTAGCAGTGGCCCAGGACCAGATGTTTGCTGGCATGTCAGAGGGACGTGGGCTCTGCGGGCTGTGAAGATAGATGCTCAGATGCTTTAAGTTACTTCTGTCCTAAACTCCCAGTAGAAGGGCTAGACCAGTGGTTCTCAACCTTGGCTGCACATTAGAATCACCTGGGAATCTTTTTAAAATCCTGATTTCTGGGCCTCATCCTCTGGAAATTCTGTTTCTTTGTTATGGGATGGAGCCCCAGAAATCAGGATTTTAAAAAGATTCCCAGATGATTCTAATGTGCAGCCAAGGTTGAGAACCACTGGGCTAGACACAAGTGTGTGCACGCATGTACACACACCCACCGCTTCTTGTATGCATACATATCAGTACATATGCATTCCTCACCTATACCCACATTTACTAACAGAAGCACACGCATATCAGGACACCTGTGCAAATATTTTCAAACACACTTGTCCTCCAGAACATGCACATGCTCATTCTCAAGCAGCATATCTGTACACTTGTATACTTACACACCCACATGCCTGCTGAATGTGTATGTAAGTATACATACACACACCCGAGAACATACATGGTTAAGTGGGCTTAGACCAGTGCCCCTGTGTCTCATTAGAGTGTGTGACAGTGATCTAGGTCAGGTGGCCCAGAAGCAGATTCTGAGATGAGAGGGAGTGTGCATGTGATTTTTTAGAAAATTTATTTAATATTTATTTATTTATTTGTAGTGGGAGCAACATTTATTGAGAGAAGCCAGTCCTAGAAAAGGTGCAGCCGGGATCCAAAAGTAGGCCAGTGTCTGGAACTTCCATTCCATGTTGTAGCCAGGTGTAATTCAGCATTCAAGCTAACTAAAGTCTCTTAGTCCATTTGTGGAGTCCCACATGGCCATAAGCTACGTGGGAGCAGGGGAGCACATCCCCCTGCCGTAGGAGCCAGGAACCCAGCACGCCAGAGAGAGAGGAAGAGAGGGTCTGCATGTGATTTATTAAGAAGATGTGTCCAGGGGAGACCAGTAGAGAGTAAGACAAGCAGGACAGGAACAAAGAGGAAGCCAGATGAGAATGTGATTTGAGGTGAGGGCGCAGCCTCCCCCTGATCCTTTGGGCTCTGGAACACTGAGTAATTCCTCCTTTTTGCTCCTGTCATGGCAAAGGAGCTGGCTTTTATATTCCTGCACCAGTCATGCCCCTGTGGGCCGGCCAGGGGCATGAACCCCCAGGCACTTCCATCCCGCATGGTGTCAGGGTGAAACTTCCAGCATGCCAGGACGTCCTCTGAAGACTGCAGAGTAAGAGCCCCCAGAAGCAAAGCACATGGGAAGGCATCTGGGAATGGCGCATGGGATGGTAAAGCGGAGCTGCGAGGCTCTGAGAGGGTGCAGTGGGTGTGTGTGTGGAGGGAAGTGAGGGGGCGCTGAGTATGGGGAGACTTTTTCTTTCAAGAAGGATGATCCAGGGATGTGGGGAGGAGCAGAGCCTGGGAATTGGTCCTGGCCCAAGAAGGCCAATGAAGTCAGGGTGAGACAGGTAGCTAGTGAGGGCGGCCCTTTGGGCAGAGCCTGTTTGCTCTCCAGGAGTCCTCATGCTTCCTTGGCCAGGATGTGAGGAAGACCAAGGTCAGCCTTGGAGGCAGTCGAACTCCGTGCACCTATGGGGAGAGGCAGTGCACAAGGAAGATCTCCCTGTGGGAAGACAGTCAAGCTGAGTTTCCAAGCACAGGCAGTACCCACCTTTAGTAGCTTCTCGATGGCTGCTGCAGAGGACTGGTTCTGCTGGTGTATCCATTGGGTCTGCGTGGTTGGGTAGGTGGGATTGTCTCAGTTGTCCATCATCCCCTTTGGCTGACTGGAGGTCTGCCTGTGTATACAGGATGGCAAAGCACCTCAGGGTAGGGACCATCTTGTAGGTATTGTTATCCTTATTTTGCAAATGAGAAAGCTGAGTCAGGAGAGGTACATAAAATGAGTTGCCTAAGGTTATACTGGGATATAGTGGTGGAATTGGGATTCAAACTCACACCTGTGCTCCTAGCAGGTAGACTGTGTCAGGGCTTGGGGGCTCCTGGAATGGAGGCAGCAATGACAGCAGGGACAGAGCACCAAGTGTGGGGTCCCAACTGGCCAGGCCAGGGCGCACCTGCCAACCCAGCCCAGGTCCTTTTTCTCGCTGTGAGAAGACCACCGGGCCTGCTGTTTCTCCTGGTGTGGGCTGGGCTGGCCATCTCCTGGGAATAAACACTGGGGAGAGATAAAAAGGAAATATCTCTTAAGAACAAGCAATAATTTTCAGAGACTGGACAGTTTAAATTCATATTTTAAAATAATTTATTTGCAAGGGCACAGTCCTGCTAAAATATACACCAAATTTTCATTAGTGAACAGAATACTTAACATCCACAGCCCTGACTGGTTCAGGGCTGTCCGCAGAAAAAGGGGTAAGAAATTGCTTTTCTGCATGACTAAAAAGGTCACCACAGAGGCCCTTCCAGGAGAAAGGGAGGACCTGTCCAAGGACAAATTCCAGCTTAAACTCTAGGATGCAAAATCTACTCGGTTACTAAAATGACAGTTTTCCAGCTTCAAAAATTAAACTGTAGCATGGAAAGAAGCCATTGGCAGCTTTCGCATATGAATTTTTGCTGCTACACGTTGTTTACTTAACAGCTGGTGCCCATTTCAAGCAAAATTGCTTGTGGCCCTTAATAATTTGATTAAAAACGAGCACTTCTAAACCTGCCCTTGGCCTGAACATAGCAGTATTTGAAAGCTGATTCTTCAAACGATGGGAGGTTGAGGATAAAGACACCACCACCTGTGGCCTTGCCCTGAGTATTGGAATTGATGATAAAGCATGGCCATGCTCTAAGCTTCTGGACTTCGTTGAGAGTCAGGGTGTGACTTTGGACATTTATATATTAAAAGAAATCTTTACTAAATTTCCATGCATTTTAAAAGTTATTTCCCCCCCAATTAAACTCTTTTGTTTTGAGGTAATTATAGATTCACATGCGGTTGCCAGAAAGACATGCATCCAAATTTGTGTGTGTGCATTTTCTTCAGCTCATGATGCTTATGGACATCCTCCACTTAGTCTTTCTGGTTAGGAAGGACTCCTCCAGGAGGGAGCAGCGTGTGGCACACAGGGCCCTGGACTCTGAGCTGATCAGTACCAACTCACCAGAACTCAGTGGCTGTGTGTTCTGACCCTCGGTTAATATAAGGGAAGAGTTTAGCCACTTACGTTGTAAGTCCAGGCAGTAATGAAATTTACCTTAGGTTCACACCTTGCCAATGACCATGAAACAGCCATAAACAAATCAAAAGAGGATGAAGTAGCGTATTTGTTTCTACATTGGAGGAGAAATATATTTACAATATTTAAAGCAATAGAAGATGGCCTCAGAAACAAGGCAAATCAAATAAATTATAAAAGTTTTAATTTTTGGTAGTGAAACAATGAAACTAAATGAAAAAATTAGAAAATTATTTTAATTATTATGAATAAAGCTTATGGTCCCAAATAGATACAGACTTCTGCAAATTTATGATTAAGACTTAGACTCTACTTAACAATTTATCTAAAGATATTAGGATATCCTTTACAGATAAAGAATGACAGGTGCCCTGCCAGCATGGCTCAGTGGTTGAGAGTTGACCTATGAACCAAAAGGTCATGGTTAGATTCCTGGGCAGGGGCACATGCCTGGGTTGTGGGCTCGATCCTCAGTGTGGGGTGGCAGAAGGCAGCCGATCAATGTTTATCTCTCATCATTGATATTTCTGTTTCCCTCTCCCTTCCTCTCTGAAATCAATAAGTATATATTAAAAAAAAAAGAATGACAGGTAACATCATTCATTAGTATAGTCTTTATAATTTATAATGTTGCCATATCACCCTAGTTGATAGATTTGCTCTATCAAAATGGTTTTTTAAATATAAATAGTAAACTAGTATGAAAATATGTTCAACCTGAATAATAATTAAGGAAATACAAATTAGAACAGTTTTGGGGTGCCAACATTAAATAACTAAAAATCAATATGATCAATAAAATCTCTTATATTAGGTTCTGCCTAGAAAACCCACACTCTGGCCACTCTGTAATTTGTTCCTGTTTTTCTGAAGTTCAAGTTGGCAATTTGTAATATAAACGATGAAAGCACTCATACCCATTAACTGGGTAATCCCACTTTTGGGAATATACCTCGAGGTAATAATCCTAAGTAAAAAAAGTCATTTATACAAGATATTTATGGCAGTGTGTTCATAATAAGGGAAGTTGGAAAGTGACGAAAATGCCCAGAGAGTGGGAATGGTTAGGGGAACCCTGGTGCGTCAGCATTCTCTGCGACCACTGACACGGAAAAGGATGGGAACTGTGTTCATACATGAACATGTGCTTACAGCACAATGCTAAGTGCAAGCAAAGCAGAATGCAGAATGGGACAGTCACTCAACTTCAGATACGTGGTGTCTGTGCTCTGATGCACCTGGAAAAATTGTACAGAGATGTAAATAGCTGGGAGTTTTATTTTAATTTATTTTTTGTTAGAGAACATTTTTTTTTGGCAGATAAGAGTTAGAAGTAACGCCTAGAAGAAATGGGCTTAGGAAACAAATTATAGAGCTAAAGGAAAGGCCCTTGGAGCTTGGGAGTGAGGAAGCTAATGGAAGCATCTTTCAGGGTTGTGGTCTCCACTGACTGACTGGCACCAGGGCAGGGGTTATTATTTAATGCAGCTGGTCGTGAGGGCAACCATGGGGTCACTGGTCTGGTTTTGCTGCTTTTCTGGACTTGGAGCTGAAATACAACTGAGGTATAGATGTAATCTCTAGGGAGGAAAGGTCAGAGGGTCCAAACTGCCTGACCAGTAATATTCTAGGGGAGGAACAGTTACCCTGGGGGCAAGATCCCACCCTACAATTGATTGTCTGTTGCTAGGCACCCGGGGCTTTCCACCCTGCTGACCTTTTGTACCTGGTGAGCTTTAAATTCATGGGATATGTTTCCTGTAAAACTGTTTATTTAAACCTTTGTCAAACATCTACTGTTTGACAAAATAATGAACTGGTGGTTAAAACTTGGCGACATGCGTAATGGATGCGGTGAATTCTTTTCTGACATGTAGGGTGTTTCTGGTTTCCCTGGGAGAGCTGACCTCGCTACTTCTGTACTATTACTGTTACTGTAGTTGGGGGATGACCTGTGGCAGGGCCTCTGCCTCCCCGGAAGCCATTGTAAGGATACTGTGAGAATCTGTGGATGGCCCGGAAGCGTGGGAGTCCCTCATTTCTCCCCATTTCAGACACAGTCTTCTTACTTTTCCCTGAAGTTAATTCATCCTCTGAACCTTGAGGAAAATGTAAGTAATGCCGCCCGGTGTTCAGAGAATAGACCTAAAACAATAAATGAGGGCAGGGTGGGGTGGCTGAGGATCTGACCTTATGCTCATGGTGCAGGAATCTTTATTGCCTTGAATGCACCCTATAAGCTATTACTTTAAGGTAACTTGACTGTAAGTTCCAGAAAATCCTGCCTCAGTTTACTAAAAAAAAAATAAAAATTATTATTCATTATAACAAGAAGCCCATGGGTAGGGCAGCTCCAGGTTGGCTCTTACCATTTTATCATTCAGCCAAACTCAGGATGTCAGCGTTGCCCTCTGCCAGCTCAGAGCGTTTCTCCAGCACAGCTGCTGTGGCTCTGATATGATGCCCAATATCAGAACGGTCTTTATCTCTCTCCTTTGAAGAACACAGAAATCTTTATCAAAATCTGCCTTTTGTCCCTGTTCCCAGCAGCCTGCCTTTCACTTTTCAGTGGCCAGAATTGCATTTCATGTCATACCTGAGCCAATCTCTGTCAAGGGGAATGAGGCCCCTAGGATTCACTAGGGTTAGATCGAGAGTCACTGGTAACACATTGGCAAGTAACATCCTCCTAGACCTGCTTTAATGATTTGGCAACATTAAAGATATTTTAAAAAAATGTTTTTATTGATTTTTTTTACATGGTTTTATTGATTTTAAAGAGAGAGGAAGGGGAAGGGAAAGAGAAACATTGATGTGATAAACATCAATCGGTTGCCTTTCATATATGCACCCTAACTGGGGACTGAACCCACAGCCTGGGCATGTGTTCTGACTAAGAATTGAACCAGTGACCTTTTGGTACATGGGCTGATGCTCAACCAACTGAGCCACACTGGCCAGGGCCTAAAGATATTTTGTACAGATATAAATATTTCTTAGTATGTAAACAGTGTAATTTTTTGCTTGTTTTATTAATCCTCACCTGAGGATAGTTTTTCTATTGCTTTTCAGAGAGAGTGAGAGGGAGGGAAGGTGGGGGAGAGAGGGAGGGAGGGGGAGAGAGAGAGAGAGAGAGAGAGAGAGAGAGAGAGAGAGAGAGAGAGAAAGAGAAAGAGAAAGAGAAATCAATATGAGAGAGACAGATTGATTGGTTGCTTCCTGCACATGCTCTGACTGGGGGCAACAATGTATTTTTTAATTACAGCATTTCTTCACATATGTCGTATTAGCTAGGCCCATTTTGGTTGCAAGTGACAGGAACTTATCTTGAGCAGAATTTGGCAAAAGGAGGAATTGATTGTCTCATGGACATCAATTTTGAGCTACCAGACTGTGAAAAGGGAAGGGGAACAGCCAGCGGGGCCTCGGCAACATTTGATCCGTGGTGGTAACATGGCCAGCGCTCCTTCTCTGCTTCTCTCTGTAGATGGGCTTTCTCCACATGGTGAGAAACAGCTGTTGAGCACATTTTCATTTTGTTTCTTTAATTCTGCACTAATGAAAAAAGTTCTGGAAAAGGCCTCTGATTGGCCCGGATTGTGTTGGATGCCCACCACTAGCTCAACCTGCTGTGGCAGGGATAGGCATAGAGTCGTGGAAGGAAATGGCAGCCAATTGAGGAAACCATATGGATGGAGTGGGAATAGGAGCAGTTACCTGAAAGGGAGGGTTTTGGCCAAAACCAGTTGAACAGTTGGCATAAAGGGAACCTTACTCTTACCCAGCCTAAGATGTTACAGCCTTTTAATTATATAGTTCTATTTTTCTTCTCCAGAATCCAAATTTACCTATTTACCTCTGGCCTTCCGTTTTCCCCAATCCTCCATGTATTTTTAAAAAAACATGTTTTAGATATGTGCTGTAATTTTTACCCTTATTTTTTTCAAGTTTCTTCCAGTTATTTCTTGTTTCTCTCCCTGTACTCTGTGGACATTCTTTACCTATGAACAAATGAAAATGATCAAGTCTTCCAAAGGGATTCTGATCCCTCGTTCATAGAAGAAGAAAGAAAAAGAGCATTGACCCAGTATTCACTAAGTCCCAGGTCCTGGGATGCCTGTGTAGTTCAGTGATAAATGACCCAGCCCCTGTTTATCAGAAGCTGATGGTTAGGAGGGGCTGAGAGGCAAATAAGTAGACAGTCATGGTGCAGCTTAGGCTAATGGCAAAGGAAGTACAGAATCCTGGGGGACAACTGGATTGATGCCCAATCTAGATTTCCAAAGGAAGAATTAATGTGTGGACAGGCTAAGTGATTTGTCCTGGCTCACATGTTTGTTTACAGGTAAAGAAGCAGAAACAGGAATTACCCTTGGACTGTGGGGCCAACGCCCATATTTTCTCCCACTACACGATGTTGTCTCTGGAGGAGGAGCATGAGTGAAATAGAGTTCAAATCAGGCTCGGCTGCTCATCTCAGCTGCCTTGGAGGACCCGTCTTTCCTTTCTCTAGGCTCATATTGCCGTGCGGTGTGGCTCTAAAAATGAGATGCACCTCTTGTGCCTCTCATCACTTCTTTGGGATTTGCCACTGATTGAATCACACATTCTTGCAGGTGCACTGGAGGGAGAGAGCCTCACAGGGCATTAATCTCAGCCCTATGCATTCAGTCAGGGCTGTCTCACATAGGGTATCTATACAACAGTGTGTGTTAGGAATACACAAAACCTCGGGATGTATGCTTGGCAGACTAAGAGGAAAGACTTCAGGACACTAACACCAGGGGTCCCCAGACAGACAGCCCAGCCAAATCGCCCAATTGTGAAGATGATGGTTTCTGAACTCCATCACACATTTGGGACCTCCAGGTACCTTTTTAAAGTCATACTCTTCGGAGCAGATAGTTAGGATAACGTATATGAGGAAATCTTATACATGTAAGAGAGAGAGAGAGAGAAAGAGACAAAAATAGACTAGCATTTTCTGGTAAATAGTCCGCAGTAGGAAAAAGTATGAAAACAACGACCACTAATATCCTCAGAGAGGCCCCTCTAACTCATTGTAGACGACTCTCAAATTTGGCATGGCTTGTTTGTAGTTCTGGAGATAGAGCCCGAGCCTTTGCTGTGGGTTATGTGTGTAATAGCAGATGCTGAATGCAGACTTGGCAGTGCGTCTTGGGCAAGGCCTGGTTTGTTTGACTTGAGATTTTTACCAAGTCAATGTCATAATAACCAGATGGTAATATTATGTGTGTAGATGCTTCTGGTAAGTTACAGAGGTGGAATGAATAAACAATCAGATTCCTCAACCCAGGCCTATCCACCACTTGGAGTTTTATTCCAAAATGTCATTTGGACAGAGATTTTTCATTCCCTGCACAATGTTCTTTCCATCACAATGACATTACCAGCCATTGGGTAATGGCATCGTGTACGGTCCCAGGCTCTGTGCAGGGCAGAGTTATGTTATGCATAGACTTCTACAAGTGTTTTCTTCTCTTTTGACTTGCTCAAACTATATTAATTTTAATAAGTATTTATGGCAGCTAGCTGTCATCGAGGGGTATGGACGACACAAAAAAGCTATAAAATTCCTTTAACTTTCTCCTGAAAAAAATCTCATTTTCTGCTGCCTGGTAGATCATCTTTTCCTAGAAGAAATAAATTGATATGTCAAATTTCAGACCCACCTGAAGGCCTATAAAATGAGGGAAGCAACCTGTTACATGGGTATGAAATTAGGGCCCTCCTGATGGGAGAAGGAACTTCTCGACAGGACTTGCTCATTCTGGCTATAGATGTTTTGAATTTGTTCTTTTGTAGTTGATTTAAAGATTTTTATCTCCTTCTTGGGGTCTTTCCACATCATCTCTCTTTAAAGCAAGCTGAACTGAATATGTAGTGTCTGAGCAAACTGCATTATTTACCTAACATTTTTAGCAGAGTGCCTGTGGGGTATATTGCAAGCTTCATATTGACATGGGAAAAAGAGATGGTAAGTCAGTGATCCTAAATGATGATGTTTTGAGCAAAGTAAGGACTGAGAGTGTGACTGGCAAAGGGGAAGCATCCGTCCTTGGGTGCCAGAGCCAGAAGCCCATCCTGGTCTGTTCTGCAGAAAAGAAATCTGGGGATAGGAACCGGGGTACCAATGTCTGGAGACGTTACCTGACTGGGAGATACAGGGGAGCAGAGTTAAGAACTGCTCTCAAGATGAGAGCGTTTGCTTGCTGCATTATTTAACATTTTCTTGCTCTAGGCCCACAGGTGTTAGCATTGGAAGGGGTAGTCAAAAGCAGATGGCAGTTAACTAACATTTTTGAGTTCTTACTATGTGCCACATCCAGTGTTAGAGACTTTATAGATAGGGCCTTATTTAATCACAATAAGAACTATAGGAAGCAAGTACAATAGGCACGGCTTTTACATTCACAGTAGCCTCTGAGACTCAGATGAGAAGAAACGAAACTTTTCAAATTTTTCTAACATGAAACTCAGTTTGCAAATCCCTATTCCTGCTGCTAGAAGTGGATGTAATCTAGCAATGTTTCAGGTCTTTTCAACCCAACATGTTAAGTTTTTTGATCACTTCTGGTTTAAAACATAGCCATTTCAAGGTCTGAGGCTCCCCCACCCCAATATTCACGCATTTTGTGCAAAGGCGCCTTCAGAACCCATTGGCATTGAGTTGATGGGCATCTGGCCTGTGGTTGCCTCACTGATGAGGTGTCTGCTGCAGATGCTCCCCTTTGTCTCTTTTCCCATTTTCGTTTGTGCTTAGTTCCTCCTCTGTTGACAGAAGGGCCCTGGCTTCTTCTCTTGTGTTGCCGTTGACACACTGAGCTCAGTTGCAGAGAGCTTCCCCTGGTCACGCTGGGCCATCCTCCCCAGCCTTGGCTCTGGGAACCACTTGCCTTGTGCTACGGTTGCCTCCAGGTTGGCCCACATGTGCTCATTCTCAGCTAACTTCTGCCTTCCATTCACGTTCTTGGAAACTCCTGGGGCTCCTACAGCTGGCCCATCACCTCTCCCTGTTACCTCTGCAGGGCTGCTGACTGGCCCTCAGAGATCTAGGAAGGGCAGGGTACAGACCCCTCCACTCTCAGATCCTTCCTGCCACGCCTGGGCCTGGCCCAGGGATGAGAATTAGGGAGTTGGATTCCTACAGGGCTTCTCCTTTTTCCTTCTCTCAAAACTCTCTTCCTTCCCCTCCATCCTGGAGCTCTTCTATTTGCTCTGCTTTCTCTATTGGCATCTCCATTTCAAAAATTTCCTGTCTCACACTCAGAATGTGTCCTTTGACCTTAAGAGATAACGACTGTAGCAAATTTGTATCAAAAGGTAACTTGCAACATCAATGGCTGTCCTTCCCTTTATAGTTGCAGAGCATGGGTGGGACAGCGCTTATATAGCAGCGCATCAGCCAATGCTTTGAAGCGTTACTTCACAATGCTAATGTTATCTCCACTTCACACATGGAGACATTAAGTCTCAGAGAGGTTGAGTGTTTGACCAAGCTGGTGTGCAAGCTGGGGCAGAACCCAGAGTTATCTTAAAGCAGATGTTTCTGCCCTTCCCCAGTCATGCTGCTTCCCAGAGGAGGCCCACGGTCCTTGCCAGGTTCTGGGTGTGTGCAAGGCAGGGCCCTGCGGGATATGACAGGCCCAGTCACACTGGAATTGCTGGTCTTGGGATGCAACAGAGACAAGAGTCATCATTGGAAGACTGGCTTTGCCAGATGGGGCTGTGAGAATCCTGTTAAGTATACAGGTAATAGGTTCTGGCAAACAGGTCCCTGCTGCTTTAACTAAAGGGAAAAAGAAAGAGGTGAATGAATGCCCATGTATGCTGACTGCTCTCTGCATTCAAGGAATTAGAGAAACCAATGGGAATCCCCCAGTGGGTTTATCCAGTGAGATGGCTGGAGAGACAAAGGAGAAAAAGATAAGGGGAAATTCTTGACTTCTGAGGGCCAATTCATCAGCAGATATAAATACAGAGTAGGAGTATGTGAACCTCCAATTTTTCAGGAAGAAGCAATTTTTCAGTAACGAAGCACTTCTAGCTCAAGGTGGTAGATTGAAGACATACACTTCTTTAAAAAATATTTTGTTAAACTTTATTGTTGATACTAGCACAGATGTCCCCATTCACTGCCCCTCACCTTTGCCCAACCCCACCCAGCTCCCACCCTTCCCTCTAGACATCACCACACTGATCTGTGTCCATGGGCTATGTATATATGTTCTTTGGCCAATCTCTTCACCTTGTTTCATCCAGTTCCCCCCACCCCCTCCCTTCTGACAGCTGTCAGTTTGTTCCCTATATCCATGCCTCTGTTTCTATTTTGCTTGTCAGTTTATTTTGATCCTTAGAGTCCACATATAAGTGAGATCATATGGCATTTATCTTTCTCTGACTGGCTTATTTCACTTAGCATAATAATCTCCACGTCCATCCATGTCGTCGCAAAAGGTAAGATTTCCTTCCTTTTTACGGCCATGTGGTATTTCATACACTTATTTCTTTTCTCTATTCAAATCTCACTGAAATTACAGAAGGAATAGCAAGGTATAAACCACAAGGACAAAGACAACAAGAGAGAACATACCTCAAGATGTTGATATTTGGAAACCCCCAAACAAAATGCTTGAGTCACCATGTGACCCCTGATATAAATCCCACAAGCAAACAAGCTCTATCCAATCAGATTTTTAACACTTCACTTTTATTTTTATTTTTTAAATATATTTTATTTTATTTTTTACAGAGAGGAAGGGAGAGGGATAGAGAGTTAGAAACATTGATGAGAGAGAAACATCGATCAGCTGCCTCCTGCACACCTCCTACTGGGGATGTGCCCGCAACCAAGGTATATGCCCTTCACCGGGATCGAACCTGGGACCTTGCGGTCCGCAGGCTGACGCTCTATTCACTGGGCCAAACCGTTTAGGGCTAACACTTCACTTTTAGATGGAAAGCCAAAGATCATCAGACAGTAAAAAAAAACCCTCACCCCTTATAGGAAATATAGTGACCAAAACGGACAGGAAAAAGTAACTCTGAAGAAACAAAATGAGAAAGGAGGAAGAAAGCTCTTTAAAAACTCCTTATTGTTAAATATCCTCAGAGAGATAAGAGGTAGTATTATGTGAGGTATCCTCAGAGAGATAAGAAGTGATATAACATAGAAATGCTCCTGAGAATTTAAAATATAATAAAAATATGTTCAATAAATGAGTTAGACTATAACATTGAGGAAGCTAACATGGAAGATAATCTCTCAGAAATAGAATTTAAAAATCAAAGAGGTGGAAATAGGAAAGAAAAGAAAACTGGAGAATGAATTTAACACATCAACATTTGACTAATGAAAGACCCAAAGAGAGAATAGAGAAAACAAAGGATAGGGAACTATCAGAGAAATAACACAAAGGAGATTTCCAGAATGAATACAAGATAATTTCCAGGAAAGGGATTTCTGGATTTAAAGGCCCTGCATAATGAATGTGCAGAGTTTGACTAAAATGTACATCTTTATGCAATTTCAGAACACCACAGAAATAGAGAATGGTGTAAAGGCTGCTAAGGGGAATAAGCAGATTATATACAACACTAGAGGCCTGGTGCACAAATTTGTGCATGGGTGGGGTCTCTCAGGCTGGCCGGTGATCGGGCCAATTGGGGCCATCTCGCCCAGTCCCTATCAGGGCCGGCTGGCTGAGGGGAGGGACCATGAGAGGTTGGCCGGCCGTGGGAGGTTGGCAGTGCGCATCATAGCTACTGGCTGATTGTCCAGTCATTTGGTAGTAAAGGTCACCTAGGCTTTTATATGTATATAGATATCAGGAATCAAACTGGCATGGAATTTATCAATAGGAACCCTGGAAGATGGAAGATAATGAATGAGTAATGCTTTCAAAATTCGAGGAAAGATACATTTCAATCTAGAATTCCATATTCTTCCAAACCATTAATAAAGACTGAAGGTAGAATGACATTTGCAGACATACAAGTTCTTACAAATGTATCTTCTTTTCATGATGCTCAGAAAGCAACTGGGTACGTGTGCTTCACAAAATGAGATTGCGAACCAAGATAGAGGAGACCATCAAGTCAATGTGGGGAGAGGCAGCACAGGAGAGGGGCAAAGGAAATTTCCAGGGTGGTGGGAAAGAAAAATTCCAAAACTGCACCTAGTTTGTAGATCTGTTGCACCAATTGAGATTTGAGCAGGGGGATGGAAGACTTCCATAGGAATGTCTTCAAGAAAACGACTGGAACTGGTAGGTTATCTGATATGTTTGATGGAATTAAGATGGTTCATATCTTCCATAGGAGGAAGTTGACATACAAACTAAAAAAAAAGCAAACCCACAAAAATATTAAGAAGTAAGAATATATTAATATTATTTAGAAATGAGCAATCAAAAGAAACTTTTTTAAAAAGCTGAAAATGGTTGCCTCTGGGGAATGGGAATCAAGGGAACGGTGCGAGTAGTCCCGAGGCTGATGTTTTTATTTTAAGTCTGTAGTTCTAAGAGGATATATGTGCATTATTTTGAAAAATATAATTTTGAAATTGCTAATGTCAGTTTTGGCCTACATTAATCAAATAATTTATATGCATATATGCATAACCCATGGACACAGACAATAGTTCGGTAAAGGCCTGGGGGAGGAGTGAGAGTGGGGAGAAGGGAAGTCTAAGGGGGAAAAAGGGGAACATCTGTAATACTTTGATCAACAAAGATAAATTAAAAAAGAGAAAATGGAAATTTCACATGGTTCACTTAATAAAAAAAAATAAAAAAAATGGAAGTGTGAAAAAAATAATTAAAAGTAATGCTATACATATCAGGATATTTTTGTTCTATAGCATTATAAAGTCAAGGATTTTTCATCAAGATAGGTAAAGGAAAACAAAGTCAATTATAGACACATTGGAATAACTCAGTGGATGAGAACACTTCAGTTATGTCATCTCTGCCCTTGTAGTGTTCTGTAAGGCTGTGTACGAATTGCTTTTCATGGAAATGTTACATCTCACTTTTCTTTCAGCTGTCTAAATTTCAGGCATGGTTGTAGTTTCTTTCTTGATAAATTATTATTTGGAAACCATACCAAAACACTTGCATTCCTCTTTCTTTCCTTGGCAATCTCTTGATGCCTGTGTTTCTTAGCTATCTATTTCTATCCCCATTTAGAGTCGCTTTCTCCCTCACTTGTTTCAGATTTCCTGCGAGAGACTGAACAGGGCTTATACTATACACGTACTTGGGTTAGGAGAGAGATGGTGATCCATGGTACAGAGTTGGTTCAGTACCTTGGACAGCCACAAACACCTCTACCCTGGGAACTGTGCCAGGTTCTCTGGATGAGCCCAAGGCAGTTGTATGCACTGCACGATGTATCCCCACTAGTAGCTACAACTGATTGGGACAGAAATGATATCTTACCCAAGGGGGGCCAATCAGAATTTCTTTCCCAGGCGTTCGGAATTTAACTTGAGGCGTAGCCAGTTACTTAGTTTCTTTGTGGAGCTGCACCAGGGTATCTCAGGAGCTGAGGATTCCTGAGGATCAGAAAATGCCAGTCTTCAGAGACAGGACAGTCAAGCAGACATGCCGAAAAAGTCAGAGATAAGAGATGGAATCGAGATCATGATGCCTTTCCAGTTCCACCTCTAGTACTTTCCTGAGAAAGGCTGCATTCTTCCTCGTGGGTCCTGTAAGAAAGCTTAGTGGCCTTAAACGACATACACTTCTCCCACCTTTCTTTTCTTAAACTAGATTGAGTGGGCTTCAGTTACTTACAACACCAAGAACACTAATGGGAACACGTTAGTCTCTGGGTTTCTGCGATTCAGTGACACATAGGATGACTTACGTTTTCAGGGCTTGGGGAATGTGAGGACCAGATGTCCCGGGCAATGGGGCAGCGAGGGTGGGGACTTGGAGGATTCTGTGTGAGAGCTTAGACACTCCCCTGCTTCACAAGCATCCCTGGGAGGGAGCCTGACTAGAGTAGCTAACTACTATCCCTTAGGTTTTGATGTGAGTATTTGAAGTGCAGCAGACAGTTTAGCACCTAAATAAGTCCAGCTGGTATTTAACTGTCATAAGGGGGTCACCTTTTTTGATGAAGATTTTTCTCTCTGGTCTTCAGTGCATACCGTGTGGAACCCATTTCAGGAGTCTCCAATCTGTATTAATTTCTTCTCATGCTCAGTTTTTTCCTTCTTCCGTGTGCTCTCTCTGACTTGATATGATGTCATTTGGGCTGTATTGAACATTTTTTTTTTTTAAGAAAGAGTGAACATTATACATTTCATCCAAAAAATGCTATTTCTGGGTCTACAATTCATCTCTGCCATGGCATTTTCCTGGTTCCTAAAGGACTCGGTACAGACGTACCCTCTCTCCCTCCTCCCTTTCACCTTGGATTCAGCGGGGAAAAAAAGTAAAAGACGCTAATAAGGCAGGAGGTGCTTTATGCCACAGGGTATAGATGATACTATTGGAAATGAGGAATCTTCTTTCTGAATGTTGTCAATTTGTTAACTTTTCTGAGTCCGCTGGTGGCAGCTCAGCATGGGGCCCCGTTATCTCCTTGCCCAAGCGGCTGGCTTTGGGCACAAGTCTGGACTAGGAGAGATTGCTTCGTGGCCCCAGTGGGGGCATTTCACAATTTTCCTTTCCCTAGAAACTTTAAAAGGCCGTCAAGGCTTCATTACCTGAATGCTTCATTCAGAGCTTCTGTCATGTGTCTCAGTTCAGGAAAGGCAGTAGCCAGATCCCTTGCTGTGGAGAGGGTGTAACAGATCACCCTGCTGGGGGCTGGCACCTGGGACACCGTGTGCAGTGGGTCAGGGAATCAGGCCTTTCAGAAGAGGTAGCTGTGTCCTTCAAAGGCTCACAATTTAGTGCTGAAGATGGAAAAATAAACAAATAATGCGTATATAATGGGTAAAGTGCAGAGGAGGGGGCGGTATCTAGACTAGAGGTGGTAGGTCTGGAAGAATGAGAGGTCAGCTATGGAGAGAGGTGGTCATCTGATCTGAGTCTCAAAGAACAAACTGGAGTAGCAAGGAGTAGCCTTGCATGGACAAAGGGACTGAAGTGGAGGAAAAGCCCTTCAGGCAGAGGGAACAGCCTGGAACAAAACATGGACGTCTGAAACTGAGCAGCCTGTTCAGGAGACAAGCAGGTTGCTGAAGTGTTCAAGAGAGGAGGGGCCCTGGCATGTGGCTCCGTTGGTTGGAGCATCATCCTGTACCCCAAAAGGTTGCAGGTCTGATTCCCAGTCAGGGCACATGTCTAGGTTGCGGGTTCAATCCCTGGTTGTGGCAGGCACAGGAGGCAACTGATCAATGTTTCTCTCTCTCTCTCTCTCTCACTTCCCCTCTCTCTAAAATCAAGAAACATCCTCAGTGAGGATTAGAGAGAGAGAGGGGGAGGAGGGGAGGGGGTGGAGGAGGGGGGGAGGAGGGGGAATATAAAAGACGAGGCTGCAGAGGTAAGCCAGGCCTAGCAGCTGTGTACCATGTTGCAGGGGAGAGGGTGGGTCTTTTTCCTGTAGGTGTTTGGGAACCATCAAAGTACGGGCATGTCTTGCATAGACAGAGGGGCTGAACCTAGGTCAGCATGATAGGGGAGGATCAGACCCAGAGGCTTGGGAAGGATCTAGTGGTGGAGGCAGAACTGAAGGGCTGGCAGCCAGGGGGCTGGACACCTTCAAGTGTTGAGGACCTGAAGAGGACTAAGCAGGAGGGGACACCCTGTGGGTAGATGAGCAGAGAAGAACTGATGGGTGCACAAGCCTTGAGAGCCCTGGATCTGAAGTCTGCACTGAAAGGTCAAGCTCAAAGAATGAGGCAAGTATTGAGAGTCAGAATAAGCTCGAATAGGTCAGAATTGGTCAGAAGCCAGATGCCCGCTCAGCAGCTGGCACAGGACGGGATCTGTCAGGATCTGCTGCTTCACCACCTGCCTCTAACCACTCCTATTCTGTTTAGCCAGTTTTAGACAAATTACAAATTTCCACTCTATTATGATGGAGGTGACTGACAAGAACCATGCGCAGGCATTAGGCTGCTGATATGATTCCTATCAATTCAATAGAAAAGTAAAAAAAAAATTATGGTGGCTTGGGCCTGGTGGTGGCACGAGCCAGACAGAAGTGGACAGATTGAGATGAATTTTGTAGGTGACACAGCAGGACTTGGCTATAGGTTGAATGTGGGGATGAACAAGAAGACATGTGAAGGTCGGACTCCCACGTTGCTGGCTTTTATTTACTTTTTAAAAAAATATTTTTATAGATTTTAGAGAGGAAGGGAGAGATAGAAACATTAACGATGAGAGGGATTCATTGATCAGCTACCTCCTGCACGCCCCCTACTGGGGATCGAACCTGTACCCCAGCATGTGCCCTTGACTAGAATCAAACCCGGGATCCCTCAGTCCGCAGGCCGGTGATCTGTCCACTGAGCCAAACCAGCTAGGGCTGACTGCTTGCTGGCTTTCAGCTACTAGAGGTTGGTAGCACTAACTGTTTATATAGTACTAGAGGCCTGGTGCACAAAAATTTGTGCACTCGGGGGGGAGGGGGCGGTCCCTCAGCATGGCCTGTGCCCTCTCGCAGTCTGGGACCCCTTGGGAGATAACGACCTGCTGGCTTAGGCCTGCTCCCGGGTGGCAGAGGGCAGGCCCAATCCCTAGGTGCAGCCCCTAGTCGGGCTCAGAGCAGGGCTGATTGGGGAGTTGGGGCACTGCCCCCTGTCATGCTGATCCCGGTGCCGGGAGGCCTCGCGGCTCCGCTGACCCCGGTGCTGGGAGGCGTATTACCCTTTTACTATATAGGCTAGAGGCCTGGTGCACGGGTGGGGGCCTGCTGGTTTGCCCTGAAGGGTGTCCTGGATCAGGGTGGGGATCCCGCTTGGGTGCCTGGCCAGCCTGGGTGAGGGGCTGAGGGCTGTTTTCAGGCTGGTGGGTGACTGAAGCTCCCAACCGCTCCTTTTTTTCTTTTTAATTCTGGGCCAGTTTTAGCTCTGAGGCTTGGCTCCAGCTATGAGGCCTTGGCTGCTGAAAGCAGGTATCTGGTTTGTTTGGGTGGTTCTATAATCGAAACACTGTTTCAACTCCAGCTCTGAGATCCCAGCTGGCTGAAAGCAGGTTTCTGGGGTTTTGTTTAGCTTCTATATTTGTAACAATGTTTCAAACTACAAGCTCAGAGGCCGGCAAGGCAGGCGGGGAACGTTGGTTTCCTCCGTCACTGAAGCAAGCAAGCCTCATGTTCGCTTCAAGCTGCCTGGCTGCTGGCTGCCATCTTGGCTGGCAGTTAATTTGCATATCGCCCTGATTAGCCAATGGGAAGGGTAGCAGAGGTATGGCTAATTACCATGTTTCTCTTTAATTAGATAGGATATTAATTTACTAGGGTTGCTGTAACAAAGTACTACAGACTGGGTGGCTTAAACAACAGACACTTATTTTCTACAGTTGTAGAGTCTAGAAGTCCAAGATTACCGCACCGACCAGTCCAAGAGCAAGGTGTTGGCAGGGTTGGTACTTTCTGAGGGACGAATATGTTCCAGGCCTCTCCTTGTTTTGTGGATGGCCATATTCTCCCTATTCACATCATCTCTCCTTTATATGTATTTGTGTCCAAATTTCTTCTTATAAGGACATCAGTCATATTGGATTAGGGCCCACCCAAATGACCTTACTGTAACTTAATTACCTCTTTAAAGATCCTATCTCCAACTATGGTCACATTCTGGGGGGTTAGGTATAGAATTTTGGAGTGGACACAATTCAGCCCGTAACAATGGATATGATCACCAGAGGAACAGTTTTCTGAAGAAATTCAAACGTTTAGTATGGAATATATTAATTTTGAGATGCCTATGATATATACAAGTGAAATGCCTGGCAAGCAGTTGTATATACAGAATCTGGAACTGTGAGGTGAGGTCTAGGTAGAGATACAAATTTAGGAATTGTTGACAAATTCAAATTTTATTTAAAGCCATGGGAATTGGCCTCGTCTGTGAGTGTGGAAGGGCACTTAAGGAACAAAGAATCCAAGTTAAATCCCAAAGAAGTCCGCAGAAGCTCTTCCTTCCTACAAGGCTGTGGCCCATATCTTCAGGCCCGCTGCACAGTTGATCCTCAAGGTCAGTTACAATGGATAAATCAGCGCAAAAAGAACTGTAGAGAACCTGTCAAGGAACTCCTCCATTGCAAATAGAGATGTACATAGAAAAGATCTGACATATCATCATTATAAACACATCACACACTTATTATTTTCAAAGTCCTGCAAGTTAAAAGGTATGTTAAAGAAAAGAGGAAAGAAAAAAAGCCCATCCCATACTGGATACTTCAGATTCTCTTAGTCTCAGCCCTTACTTCAGGATCCACTATGGCAAATGGCTTTGTGCAGGTTTTGACATCCTTCCAGTGACAGTACCTTGGTTCAAGTACGTGCTGAGTATTTCTAACTATTTGTTCTTTTGTGACACTGTGGTTGGGAATATCAGTGGGGGCCTGCTTAGCACTCATCAAGGAACAATCTTAAAGGGTGGCAACCCTCAACCAATGGGGACGGAAGCCAGTGGATAAACATTTCTCCATGTTGATCCTTATAGGGCACAATTCTGAGATACCTTTTATTTTTTAAATATATTTTTATTGATTTCAGAGAGGAAGGGAGAGGAAGAGAGAGATAGAAACATCAATGATGACAGGGAATCATTGATTGGCTGCCTCCTGCACACCCCCTACTGGGGACCGAGCCCACAACCCAGGCATGTGCTCTTGACCAGAATCGAACCAGGGACCCTTCAGTCCACAGGCCGACGCTCTATCCATTGAGCTAAACCGGCTAGGGTTGAGATACCTTTTATACATTTCCTCAGGAGAACCTGGTCGGATGGATCACCAGTTGCCCATGGTGATGCCCGATTTGATAGCATCCTTATGTTGGCATTCCCTCATTGCCTGTTTTACTCCCCTTGGTCCTAGAAATCACTTCTCAAACTATCTGCTTGTCACCCTTGTCTCATGGAACTTAGGCTAAGATACAACTCACACACACAAGACTGGTAGAAGACTGGCATCAGCGTTACCTGGGATCTTGTTAAAAGACATGCAAATTCTCAGACTTTAACCAGGACTTACTGAATCAGAAACTGGGGCCCAGCCATGTGTTTTAAGCCCTCTAGGTGATTCTGATATACACTCAAGTTTAAGAATCACAGCTCCAAAGAAGGTTCCATTACATCTGAATATGTACTTGGGAAAATATAAGGAAGAAAGTTCACTTCAAATTTTTAGAGAATATTGAAAAATAAATCTGATCTCAGTCTATAAGGTATCCACATTTAGTCTGCTGCCTTTGAGTGTGGGGGAGGCCAGTAGACTTCATTGTAGGTTCAAGAATCCAGCCTCTTCCAGTAGGTTACAAGGTAATTTAGAACTACATTTCCCCCAAGAATAGCTTCTTGTAGCTTCTCATATTGTTTCATGTAAGGAATCTGAATATGAACCTCAGTAAAAGGAAAAAAAACCCCAAAGCATAACTGAAAACAAATAATACCTTCCAATTTTAAAATATGAGGGAGATACCAAATTTTTTTCAACCTTCCTTTTGTAGAATGCATTCAATAAAAGCAAGAGAAATTTTGAGCTTTTTTTTTTTTTTTAAAGCCATATAGAACTGCTGGTAGTATGCTATCATTTATTTTGTTAATTCAGCAACATTTCGAGTAAGACCCAGACACGGTAGCATTTAAAAATAATGCAACCTTGCTCCTGATGCAAGTGGCAAAAGCGAGAGGTCTCCGTGGAGCTTTGCTAAAGGGGGGAAAAAAAGAAATTAAAAACCGTCCACTAATGTGCCGGCAAGTAATGAAATAAGAATCTGACACTCGGTGTATTGAAATGCAAACAAGATGTCCCTGTGTTACCCTGGCAATTCATCATAAAGGCCGGTGCATTTCTGTTTATTATACATGAGGTTCAGTGAATTATTACCAGGCTGGTTCTTCTAACAAACTTTTCAAAGTATGTACACGATAGGGTCAAAAGAGATTTATATGTGTGTTTCTGTGTATGTGTGTGCACTCATGCTAACATGTGCAAATGTAAGTGCATATTTTTCTGCCTGTGAATACAGGAGCCAATATATCTGGATTACAAATGAGAAATTTAGGTGATAACCCAGAGATTTGGAAGCATCCTCTCTCTCTCCTCTCTCCTCTCTTCTCTCTTCTCTCTCTCTCAACACTGTGCAGATATATCCATGGATAAAATGGAATTTAGTGTCAGGGAAAAACAAATTCAAACAGGTTTTGGGAGATGGGTTGCCAGCAGAGTTTTGATAGGTTAAGACCATCTTGGAAACGTTTTGTTGGAGATATTGCATCATCATACCTAAAGAAAGAGTGGGAAAAGAAAGAGATAAAATGAAATTTAAAAAGAAAACAAAGCCCGGCCGGTGTGGCTCAGTGGTTGAGCATCAACCTATGAACCAGGAGGTCATGGTTCCATTCCCAGTCAGGGCACATGCCTGGGTTGCGGCTCAATCCCCAGTGTGGGGCGCGCAGGAACCAGCTGATCAATGGTTCTCTCATCATTGATGCTTCTATCTCTCTCTCCCTCCCCTTCCTCTCTGAAATCAATAAATATATTAAAAAATAAACAGAACAAAACAAAATCTGGGAGGTGATCCGCTAGGTACTTGGACTTTTAGAGAAAATGTTTGGGACATATGTATTAGTATATCTATATGGATGCATGGTAATCCATTTTATTCCCCTAGTGCCGTGGTCGGCAAACTCATTAGTCAACAGAGCCAAATACCAACAGTACAATGATTGAAATTTCTTTTGAGAGCCAAATTTTTTAAACTTAAACTATATAGGTAGGTACATTGTTATTAACTTAATTAGGGCACTCCTAAGGCTTAGGAAGAGCCACACTCAAGGGGCCAAAGAGCCGCATGTGGCTCGCAAGCCGCAGTTTGCCGACCACGGCCCTAGTGGAAATACACCTTTTTTTTTTGTTGAAAGGAAACTGAAGAAAATAATAAATGCTTTGATTCTTTTGATTATCTTATAATTTAGTAAAACAAAATTTGAAGCTTTAACATATTTGTGGTGTGTGTGTAACGTTAGAGGGGGTTTGGGCCTGAGTTTGGCATGACTCAGTGAAACAAACATATGTTAATGAGAAGATTCTAGGAGGGGGATCAGAAATCACCTTTTATAGGTGCCATTCATCACAATAACCCTGAAGAGATGGCATTACTGTTAGCCTCTTGCCCAGGTGAGAAAACTGA
Source organism: Myotis myotis (assembly GCF_014108235.1). NCBI lineage: Eukaryota > Metazoa > Chordata > Mammalia > Chiroptera > Vespertilionidae > Myotis > Myotis myotis. Next base: position 29,286,984 of record NW_023416317.1, on the reverse strand, counting down.
GGCTCGGGGTGATTAAGTACCCAACTACAAAGTGGTGAGGCTGGGACTTGAACTCAGAACCTGGCTGCCTTGTAAGGTTTTGTAGCTCTCAACTAGGGAAGAATCAGAGGAGACACAACCTTCTGAGCTGTGAAGAAAATTCAGTAACGGCTCCCAGGCAAGTGGATTGGGTTCAAGGTGCCCTGTCCTGCTTCCCCGGTGGGAATGATACAGGCGATGGTGGGAGTCAGGGAAACAGAAAGACAGTTGGTGAGAAGATCCAGTGATTTCCCTGTGAATTTTTTCCAGACACATCTCCTAAACAATTTCATTGCAGGGTCTGGCACAAGATTGGCACATAAAAAATGGAATAAAAATGGAGATTCATATAGAATACACAGAAAAATATCCGGAAGAATATACAACCAACTTCTAATAATAGTTATTACTGAGAATGAGATTATGAAAAGAGAGAAGCAGGAGGCTTTACTTATTATTCACATGCTTCACTTCTATATTTTAAAGCTTTTGGTCAGAAAATTTCAAACATATACAAAGGCAGAGAAAAATAAAAGAGTAAAGACAAAATAGAACACTTGTGCTTGGCCTCAGGTTTAACAATTATCAATAATTAACCCATCTTGTTTCATTTTACTCCACTCCCCCAGCCCATTCGTCAACTCTTTAGCTTATTTTGAAGCAATTCTCAGATAGCATAACATTCACTAGTAATGTACTGATTTAAAAAGAAAAAAAAATCATGTTCTAATATAAAATAAAAGAGAAATTAATTTGGAATCTATGATAATTCAAATAGTGTTGGAGTTTCCATTATCTAGTAAATTTTTTTTTTTTAAAGCAATGATTCTCATACTTGGCTGATCACTGGGATTTCCTGGGGAGCTTTTTGAACATAAAGATTCCAGAACCCACCAGGACCCACGGAATCAGAATCTCCATGGTGGGCCCAAGGATCTCTCTTTAGAAGTTCCACATATGACTGATGATGAGCCAGCCAGGTTAGGGAACGGGGAACAGTTGGTCTACTTAAGATAAACTGTTTCAAGTACCTTCAAGCACTTTGGAAAGACTTAATTCCATGTAAGCAGTTGATACACTAATTACACATTTGCCTTATCTAGTCATTAAATTAGGTTCCCTAAGGATGTTTCTAAATTCCTTGGATTAAAGGAGTAGTTGAATCTAGTTAACCTAGTTCCGATTAGTTTATAGCTATGAAATAGAAAAAACACATTTTCTTAAAATATTCTGTAATTCATACTTATTATGGATGTAATACTAGTGTTTGCTACAATTGGTAGAAAAATATATTTTATTTTTGGCAGTGGATTTCCTAATTTTAATATGAGAAAATGGCATCTCAAAGCAATTAAGCAACTTGCTTAAGGATATACAGTTGGATAATGGCTGTTTCAGGACAAATGCAAAACCTGCACTGCGATAAGTCACTTGTGGGTCTATGACAACTAATACGGGATTCCAGTGTTCCAGGAACTTAGGGTGTGGTGAGGGAGACAGACAGGTGTTGTGGACATGACTTTAAGTCCATGGACTCAAAACACCTGCAGCTTAGAGCAGGTGACAATGAAAGTACTGTGTTGATTTCATTAACAAACTAAGATGCCTAGAAGTGAAAGGCACCTTAATATTTTGTTCTGAGCCTTTATTATGACATTGAATGGACACTTAATTTCAATCAATGTAAGTAATCTTGGTCAGCTCAGGAATTCTTGTCCCCTCTACTTCCACAGGGGTTAGTGGAGGGCAGCCCAGTGCCAAGTCATTGAGGATGGGGAGACCCTAGTGTCATTTCCCACTTTGGCATCTTCTGAGCGTCTCATCCCATCTGGTCCATAATGGCTGGTCCATGTAGATTACATGTGTCTCTTTACCCCAACCATAAGTCTTCGTTAAGTCTGGATCTTAGCTGATCCCACAACCCTCTTGGTTGTCCCTAGAGAGAGCCCTGGAAATGGGCTTTGGAAAATTCTATGAGTTTTGCCAAGTACTGAGTTCCATCTGGAAACAGAACAGATCCTCCTTATTCTTGGGTCCACAAATCTATCTGGGAATTGTACTATGCACACTGCCTCCAAAAGCCTTGGCTTGGTGTATGTGTGGATTGGTAAGGGTAGATTGGGGAGGGGTGGAAAAGAAAATGGCGTGGGTACCCCCCTCAGGGACCCAACAGAGTCCAAGTGTCTTCCTTCCCTTCCCATTTAGTGACTGTAATACTGGTTTTGATGTTCCAAGTTTCCTGTAGAGTGTACTTATTTTTCAGTTGCATAACGGCAGTGTGTTTCTCTTTGATCTTCTTGCCCCTTTGTCTCGGTTCCTCAGATTATGGAATATTATGCAGTCTACTATAGGTGGGGATTGGAAAAAAGTCTGTCTTGGAGTGACCATACACATCTTTCAAATCTTTTTATTTATGGCATAAACTATGCCTTGACTTCTTCAGATTTCAGAAGGTTAATGGCCTCCAGCCAAGACCATAAGAACATATCTGTAGTTGAACAAATTTGGTTTATTACTTGGTACAGTGAAGGAGAGCACATACCTTAAAGAATGGAGGTGTTGTCAGTAAGAGGATGTTAGGAAGGACGTATTATAGACTTTGGGCTGGTGTTAAGAGATTTTGAAGGGGTTTAAGGAAATGGGGTTTTGCTCTGGATTTGGATACTGTCACTTCTAGGTGCCTTTCACTTCTAGGCTAATTCTATGATTGGATGTCTTAATACATTTTACCTGAAAGGAGAGAAGACTAGACACAAGCTAAAGCTATAATTGGTAAAGAAGCAGCAGTCCTCATATTATCTGGGGGGGGAGGGGCGGAGATGTTGAGTATTTTTGTGGCTTGAAAAAATGTCCGTATTTTGTCTGTGTCCAGACATGGATATGGAGTGATCTTGCTTTTGTCTTGATTTTCATTGTGGGTTTACAGTAGCCTTGTTTGATAGTGATGTTCTGTGAAATTATTTGTGTTTAACAGGAGAACACCCAGGCCGATCTATGGGTGCCAGGGTAGCTCCTAGTAAAACCAAAGCCAGCCTGACAGGATTAAGCCAGCTCCCAAGTGTCATGGGCTTCTTTTTTCTTCCTGAGTATACGAAATCCAAGTTTATGTCCCTTAAATGGGTTTTTGAAGCACAAAAGCCAAGAATACATCACTTATGTTTTCCTATGTTCCGGAAGTTACACCTCAATGAAAGAAGAGACTTAGGATATCAGGAAATCCTGGAAAATATTAAAACATCCTGTTATCTGCACAATGGTATTACCAGATGGTTGGTGTTGCGATGGAAGTAGCGCCATAAAGGGGGAACCTAGCACAGCCTTTTTTTTTTTTTTTTTTTTTTTTTTTTGGAAGAGGTGACCTTTGGGATTTTTTTTCCCACTCAAAAAAGAGTGAGTAAGGAAAGGGTATTCTAGGCAGAAAGGAAAGCATGTATTGGCCAAGGTGGCAGAAAGTGGGCATGTACTACAGGAATCAATCATAATGCTTGCCTTGCTCACAGTTCCTTCTAAATGAAAGCAAGAGATTCCATTCCTGCCTGCAACTGACTGGATTGGAAGTACTTACACAAAAGGAAAGCCACTCTGTAGACTGGTCAGTAATCTATGAGATTGCCCTGCACATAAAGAGGAGCTGGGCTGGTCAGGTTTTTTCTCTTTCGGGACTGTGGGCTAGAAAATAATTTGACAAAGAGGCTGTGAGGAGCCAGGGTTGAAGCTTAAGGGCTGCGTGCAGAGGAACCTTCAAGAAGAGTGGGAGTCAAGAGAAGTCATGGAGCATATAATTTCTTCTCAGTTTCTCCCCTTAATATGTGACTTACCATCTTATTAGAGGTAAAATTTAATTTATACCCAGTAAATGTAAATTTCTAATTCCCCATAACATACATTTATATTTGTCTTCTCTCTTGAAATCAGCACAATCATCCATTGAATATTTGCAGAGCAACAAGCTTTTCTCTTTCTATGGAATTTCATGCCATATATATTATAAGCAAACTTAATGAACAGTTTTTATAAGAGCAAATGAAAATCCAGATAGTTGTCCTTTATTTTCAGAGACAAATAGGAGACTTGATGTTTTTATTTCTATTCAGATGTATCAAGTTATATAGACTCTCACTATATATCACACTGTTGAAACATCTCCAGAGATCCTGCAATTAGAGCACTTTAAACTTTTGGCCAAGGCCAAGTCATGTGTGGGATCTTTCTTTTTCAGTCCACCCTATTTAGGACAATACCACTTATACTCTATCTGTATGACAGCACACAGTCTTGCCAACTGTATATATAGATTAAGTCTTGACACTGATTCTTCCCAATTCTTTTTTCCCCCAAAATAGTTTTTTTTTTTTAAAAAAAATATATTTTATTGATTTTTTTACAGAGGGGAAGGGAGAGAGATAGAGAGTTAGAAATATCGATGAGAGAGACACATCGATCAGCTACCTCCTGCACACCTCCTACTAGGGATGTGCCCGCAACCCAGGTACATGCCCCTGACCGGAATCGAACCTGGGACCTTTCAGTCTGCAGGCCGACGCTCTATCCACTGAGCCAAACCGGTTTCGGCCCAAAATAGTTTTAATTATTTTAGTTCCTTTACCTTTCTACATAAATTTTAAAATAATCTTGCCTATATCTGTAAAAGCTCTTTCTGGATTTTAGTAGAAATTGCATTAAATTGTATATCAATTTGGGAAAGTTGACATCTTTACCATTCTGAGTTTTCCAATCCATGAATATGGTATGTATCTCCAGTTATTTCAATCTTTCATTACTTCTTTTTATTATCATTGTATAGTTTTCAGTATATAAGTCCTATATATGAGTCATTACATTACACTAGGTTGTTTCCATATCCTAACTATTGTGGTTTTTTAGAGATTGTAAATGGTGTTGTGTTTTAAAATTTGGTGTCCATGTGTTCATTGCTAGTCTACTAGTACAGAACAATAATTGAAATGTTTATGTTTACCTTATATCCTGTGACTTTATTAGTTCTTGGCTTTACCCCCTCCTTTCCCCTGGTTTGGCTACCTCAGGCCTGGGTAAACTCAATGACCTGCTTAGACAATAGCAGCAGAACATTGCTGGAGACAAAAAAAAAAAAAAAAAAAAATACTGGTTTAATTATAAAAGCTCTGTAGTATCATTTGAAATCAGGTTCACTTCAAATCTGGAGAGTGATACCTCCAGTTTCGTTTTATCCCCTTAGGATTGCTTTGGTTATTTGGGCTCTTTTGTGGTTCCATAAAAATCTGATGATTTCTTGTTCTATTTCTTTAAAGAATGACATTGGGATTTTGATGGGGATTGCTTTAAATCTCGATATTGCTTTGGGTAATATGGCCATTTTGACTATGTTGATTCTTCCAATTCATGAACACGGGATATTTTTCCATTTTGTTATATCTTTTTCAATCTCTTTTAATAATGCTTCGTAATTTTCAGTATATAGGTCTTTCACTTTTTTTTGTTAAGTTTATTCCTAACAACCACAATTCTACTATTTGTTTCTATTAGTTTGGCTTTTTTAGATTACACATACAAGTGAGATCCTATGATATTTGTCATCCTCTGACTTATTTCATTTAGCATAATGTTCTATTTCAATAGCATAAAGGTTCATCCATGTTGTCACAAATAGCTGCATAATATTTCGTTATATATATGTATATGTGTATATAATATATACATAATATTATCTTTATCCAATCATCTGTTGATGGACATTTAGGTTGTTTCCATATCCTGACTATTGTGAATACTGCTATATCAAGCATGAGAGTGCAGATATCTCTTCAAGATAGTTATTTCATTTCCTTTGGATAAATACCCAGAAGTGGGATTTCAGGATTGCATGGTAGGTCTATTTTTAATTTTTTGAGGAGTTTCCATGCTGTTTTTCATAGTGTCTTCACCAATTTACATTTCCAACAGGGCACAACTCCACATCCTTGCCAACACTTGTTATCTTTGTCTTTTTGACAATAGCCATTCCAACAGGTGTGAGGTAACATCTCATGTGGTTCTGATTTCCATTTCCCTGGTGAGGTGATGTTCAGCATCTTTTCATGTACCTGTTGGTCATTTGTATGTCTTCTTTGAAAACCTGACTATTCAGGTCCTCTGTCCATTTTTTAATAGAATGATTTTTTTTTTTTGCTATTGAGTAGTATGAGTTCCTTATAGATTTTGGATATTAACACCAGTATCTAATATACTGTTTCCCAAAACTTTCTCCTATTCTGTAGATTGAATTTTCATTTTGTTGACTGTTTCTTTGCAGAAGCCTTTTTATTTTGATGTAGTTCCACATAGTTACTTTTGCTATTGTTGGAAGAAGTTGAGTGGCAAGTGATTTAGACAGAGCTTGTGTTCTTCATGTGTGCCTTCCTCACATATTTCATGTGCATGGTCTCTGTGGCCTTTGAATGTGTAAAAATAGTGAAAAAAGAAGTTTTTCTTATGCCCAAGGCAACTTACCACTGTTTGTGTGTCATAGAAGGAAGGAATATTGACAATGATGATGGAACTGCTAATCACCAGGTGAAAACATCTAGAGGTGAATACTGGTCATCTGGGAAGATATTAAAATTCCTCAGGAACCCTGAAAACTTAGCCCGTTTATATAAACAAAATGTCACATTAATGGAGCTTTTGTTTCTAAAAAGTTTGGGTCTAATGTTAAACTCCCTTTGGATACTTAATGTGTGAGTCCCTGCACATCTGTACAGGGAAGAACAAGATCACAGATATGTGTAATCCTCTATCCTATTTCCTCAGTAAACAAGTAACTATAGAAACACATCGGAAATAGCTTGGTGACCATTCTGAACTCTAAGAAACTTCAAAAATCAACTTGCAGCTGGACAGGAGCTTTGATTAGAAAATCTTCAGAGATGCTTTCCCTTCACATCAGCATAAAGTTATTACCTGGTTTTGCTACTAAGATTTTAAGTACTGTCTGAGCATAATTCTACAAAGAACAAAAATTTGTATCCAGCTGACCCTGAGTTAGTGTCTTGCCTTTATATTGGCATGTGAGTATTATAAAGGAGCTGAAAAGATCATTCATTTTATCACTTATATAAAAATGGGCACCAAAGCTTGGAATTTCAAAGCTGTATGACTTACCAAAACTAGGAGGAAAGATGGACAATTACAGGTTGTCTTTGGCTTAGATAGTGGACTCCCAGGACTGTCCCCTCCCCAGTCCCCACTAACTGGCATCCCTGTTGCAGTGATGAAAGGCTTGGAAGTTTCAGTTCATACAAGGAATCTGAAGTAGACAAAGGGAAAGGGGGCTCCCAGATAGACTCAGCCTTCCTAAATGTCTTTTCTCCCCTTATTTGAAAAAATAATTTTTTTTAGTGAAAGAGCAGAAACAGCATTTTATTAGATACATTTATATTAGAAAAAATACAAAACATCACTTATAAAATTAATGAAAACAGTGAGTCAATTTTCATGAGCATATACATTTGAAATCAGGTTCTGGATGCTCACTGTGTCTTCATAACCTCAGAATCTGGCTCATTTCTAAATTTTGTTTTGGCTGCAAATATTGAAAAAGTTCCAATCCATAACAAATAAGTAGTTTCCAGTGGCAAACGATTTTAAATAGCTGTTTTTGCAACATAGAAGGTTTTTCAATTAAATGGAAACGAGAGAAGATTCTTTAGAATTTTGCACACAAAATAGCACAGTAGCATGAGTCCATGTCAGTAACCTCCCAAGACTGTTAAAATTTGAGTCATTTAAAAGGTAAACTTCTAAAAATTATTTTAAACATTGTGATATCTTCACAATTAAGACATTAAGTAGTGTAAAAAGCTTAACAAATTTAGTAGTTCCTTTCTCCAGCCCGCCCAACCCCTGCTTCCTACTCACCAAATTTAATGATTTTCAGTCACTTTAGCTGTTTGAGTGTTTACCTTCATATTCGTAAACAATCTTGTTCTACTTTTTCTTGAGTAACATGTTTTGCATATTTTCTATTATCTTTCCTTTATGGTGGCTGAGTATTTTACCCTCTTAGTCTTCACTCTCTCCCATCTCCTACATTAGCACTGCCCTTCATTCTCTTACTAGTATAAACTTTGGTTAAAATTTAGTCAGTGTTTACATAACAACAATGTAAATATCGTTTGCTGCTGACCAGATAGTCTACTATGATTATTTCTGCTACAACTTTTATGTTTTCCTTGAGTTAATAATTACTTTATATTTTTTTCATTTGTTTATTTTACTATATAACCGTTACGGGCTGAATTATGTCTCTCCTCCCCTCAAATTTGCATGTTGAATCTTAAAACCCTTAGTACCTCAGAATGTGACTGTATGTGGTTATAGGGCCTTTAAAGTTAAAATGAGACCATTGAGATGAACCCTAATCCAATATGACTGGTGTCCCTTTAAAATGAAATTAGGACAGACACATACAAAGGGAAGACCATGTAAAGACGGTGAGAAGGTGGCCACCTGCAAGCCAAGGAGAGAGGCCCCCGGAGAAACCTAAGATAGAGGAAGATCCCTTGGGCCTGGTTGGGTTTGGGCTTTTGTCCTTGACTAGTTGTATCAGCAGTTTATTGGCATTCTTTCGAAACAAAGTGACCTGAATTTGTTCATAGCTTTCAATCTTAAAATGGCAAAGTTCCTTACTGGGAATTGACTCCTCACGAAAATGCTGTTAACATGCTGTTACAATAACAAAGTGACCATAAGAGGGCGCCAAAGACAAAAGTATGTTGCTGTGTATTGGGAGGCATGACTTCAACAGAATACTATCTGAACGTAGGGCATGAAAGGGAAGGAGAGATGTGAAGAGGGCAAGGGAGGAGAGGAGAAAGGATGAACTCACAGATTCATTTATAGTAATGGTAGTGAACAAAACCAGAACAAAATCAAATGTGCCCACTATTCAACTAGAGTCTGCGTTAGAAGATTTTTTAGGAAGGGACTTAACATTTCTAAAGTACAGTTTGCGTTTTGCCTGTAGACCCCCAAAAGCGTTTGTAGGTGAATAAGCCCCTTGTCTTTGAAGACAAGGTCTGTCTTTCTGCAGGCGCTAAGTAAAGATAATCAGTTTTCACTCAGAGTCAGGAAGGGCTGACGTAGTCATGCAGGACATTTCTTCCCGCTGTCTCAGCCTGGCTTGCTTCTAAGGGGAAAGATGAAATTCTATTGCATCTATACTTAAATTGTCCAAGAGCCACTTAAAAGGCAACACCTGCTTTTTGTTTTTCAAATCAATGCAGCATATCTGGAGTGTCTCAGCTTTTATTTCTGTGATGCTAACATGTGCATAAATAATACCTATGAGTTGAACGAGCTTTACTAGAATCACATGATTTTTAAGACTTTAGGAAATTGTTTAAAAAATGCATGGTTGGATGGCAAAAAATTAAATATTTTTGCCCCTTCCTTTCCAATCGTTTATGTTTGTGAATAGCTAAAATGCTAATCTTCATTAAAACAAATATTTCTTTGTGATCTATGCCGATCCATTTGAAATTTTTATTAAATTACACAGGAATTTATCTTAAAAAATTTTTAACCCTGGAGCGTAAGTAAGAATTTTTATTTTTATTTTTATTTATTTTTTTTAAGGAAATGGAGCTCTTTCTTTGTGGTGACAAACCTCCCAATGAAAGCCGGGGAATTCAGCCTAGAAATAACCATCCATTAGAAAGTCTGAGGGGTCTGGGAACCTTAGGCTGGCCGGTCTTTCTTGAACACCTAGAACACTTGAAATAGATGCACCAGAGAGTGTAAAATAAATGACCAGATTGGGATATGGGTTTCCAGAATGAGAGCTTGTGCCTCACTAATCAGATCTACGTATTTTTTCTTTTCCCCTCCTTTTTGGGAGGGTGTTAAAAAAAAGTTGTGTGCCTGTGATACAGGTAATTGCTTAAGCTTAAAAAAATCCCCACTAAACAATAAATCTCTGATCATTTTTTAGCATTGAAAGCTGTTTCCTTGGAACTTAGGAAGCTGTTTTTATCCAAGTAAAGAACTGGGCACAGAGACAATAAATGAATTTAGGCCTAAATGGGTACCCCCTGGATAGAGAAGTGCTAAAAGTAGGGACCTTGTGAGATTAGTGTTTTGATGCAACTGTAATAAATGACTGGAAACAGATGAAGGACAATAAATTCTTATTTGTGGAGGACACCAAATGCACATCCTTAGAAGGGAGGACAGGAGGCAGAATCAAGGAGAGAGAGAGAGAGAGAGAGAGAGAGAGAGAGAGAGAGAGAGAGAGAGAGAGAGAGAGAGAGAGAGAGAGAAAGAGAAAGAAAGAAAGGGAGAAAGAAAAGAGAAAAGAGATCTGTATGGCAGGGAGGGTGCTTGTGGATCAGGAGCTGTGCCAAATTCAAAGTTATGGACAAGGAGGTAAAGGATGTGATATAACCGGGCTTGGCTGTGTGGGCTGCAAGAAAACCTAACTCATTAGTTATCCATTATTGCCAAATAGAGGATCAGCTTAGCCTGGGTTCCAGAAAGCTGAAGGTTAACCCTTTTATGTGCTAAAAGTCTGTGTAAACCTTTTAGAATAATTCTTTTAAGTAAAAACAAATGCTCTTCTGCCTTGATGGAGTGTTTGGAAAACAGGAGAATGTTCTTTTTCACTAGGTTCACAATGATGAGCATCTCTGAATGCCTCGCAGCACATGCATTTGGAAGGGGTGAACAAACACACCGATAGGCAATGCCAAAGGGGTCGCCCTGTCCGCAGGAGGCAGATAGAATGAATATAACTGCTAATCCTGTGCTGGGTTGTTCAGACTATTTCCTTGTTTTCTTTCTGTTGTGATTATGTGTCTTCCTTTTTCTTCCCTCCCTTTTTCCTTCTTTCATGAAATATATCAAGCGTACAGAAAAGAACCAAGAATAATTTAATGAGCAATTTTTGTACCACTGAGATTTAACAAAATCAACATTTTGTTGTGTGTGCCAGATTATTTTTAAAATCCATATTCCATGGAGAAGTCCTTGTAGCTTTCTCAATACCCTTTATCTTTCTCCTTCCTTCCTTCCTTCCTTCCTTCCTTTCTTTCTTTCTTTCTTTCTTTCTTTCTTTCTTTCTTTCTTTCTTTCTTCCTTCTTTCTTTCTTTCTTTTTCCCCCAGAACATTTTTAAACTTAGTATATATTCCTTCTGTCTGAAATTATATTTTCACTGCATTACATATGTTTGTTTCAAAAAGCAATTTCTAAAACTTTACCTAAATGGTACACTGTATGCATGATTCTGCAGATTGCTTTTGTCATTCAGCATTATGTTTTGGAGTAATATCATGGTGATCAATTTAGACTCAACTCATTTTAATTGCTGCTTTGTATTTCGTTATTTAATATAATGAAGTTAAATATTTTAGTTCCGTTTTGATGAACACTTAGGTTGTTTTAAAATTTTCACTGCTTACAAGCAATGTTACAATGAATGTTCTTATGTCACTCTTTGTAATTTTCTTCAGCATATGGCTAAGAATTTTCTACCAATGCATTAGCCAGTAGCCACATTTGGCTATCGAGCGTTTGAGGTGTGGCTAGTCCAAAGTGGGCTGTAAGTGTAAAATACATACTGGATTTTGGAGACTTAATATAAAAAAGTAATATAAAAATCTCAATAATTTAAAAATATTGATTAGTTTCTATTTTAGTGTGGCTACTAGGAAATTTAAAATTACACATGTGGCTTGCATGTGTGGCTCACATATATGTATCAGACAGACAGTGCTACAATTAGCGTGATTCTCTAGGATTTGGTTTTTGTGTATCTGTCTCATCCCCGTCCACCTCCCCGCCCCCCTTCCTTCTTTTTGCTCTTAATGGTACTTGATTTTTAGAGCCAGTGCTGACCTATGAAGGAGCTCCTTTCATTGCAAACCCACCAATCATGCCCTGCTTTCTGTGACCTGCCCTTTTAGGCTCTTCCTGGCTTTTCAATGTCTGCCCGTGCAGGGTGACTCCTAAGGACACTTGTGTGTTTTCAGATGCTCTGGATGGCTGAGGGTGTTAGCTGCTTGACTATCAGATACGAGGGGTGTGACTTCATTATTTATGGAGTTTTGGGGGTTATCACGGTACTCATTATGCCTTCTCTAAATTATCAGTTTGAGATTCTGCTTAGGGGCACAGATTCAGCTCTAAACTATCACACCCAAACTCATAGTATCTGTGAGTCAGCTTCTGTACCCAAGAAACTGAATAAATCTCCGAAATGCTAATCCATCTTTAAGGAGCCCAAGAGGCAGTTTCAAGAGAAAGGTCCCCCTCCCTTTCTCCCCCATGAACCCTGGCCATTATTCTCTCTAAGAAGGCAGGGATTGGAGGCACTCTCAATCCTGCTGGAGACAGGGATTGGGTACGCACTGCTCTCGCTGCTATCACAGCAGCCTAAAAGATGGCAGCTAAGCCAAGCTGGAAGGAGCTTCTGTTCCCTATAGTGGTGGCTCCTCCATGTGTGACACGGCTCCGCTCTCTCGGCATCACCATTTCCAATGAGAAAATAAATTGCTTCTGTGCAGTCGCATGCAAAGTAGAGAGCCCTCTTAGCAGGCTGGAGCCGGGAGGTTGATAGAGAGCAGGAGTTCTGCGCACCAATTGTTAGTGGGTAGAGCGAGGGATGATTTTTCATTGTCTGCTGAGCTCTGAGCCCATCCTCTTGGAGTGGGTCTCGGATTTGAAAACAAATCTTCCCAGTGGCTTTCCTAACCTGCTTGGTTGGAGAAGGATGGGGCTGTTGTCCAAATTTTTCAAAACCCATGAAGTTGAGGGACATGGCTTACATTGTAGCGGAAATATTTGTACTTGACATTTAACACTGCTATTTACCAAGGCTTTGTCTACACAAAAGGAGGGACTGTGCTGTGGTAAAATTGTGGGCTTGGTCATTAGGCAGAGCTTGATTTGAATCGCAACTCCACGGCTCTCATTAGCCTCGTGGGCTTGGACAAGGTATGACCATCACTAAGTCTCATTTTCCACATCTGGAAAATGGGGACAGCAGTAGCACTTACCTCTAGGTTCCTGAAATAATGGTAACTGTTATTGCAACTCTTATTACAATATAAAACAATTTGGAAATATTCAGTTGAATCAAGCAAGTGCATGCTTTTGGAGCCCATTGGTTGTGTAGATGGTTTTAACCAGTTGTTTTCAAGCTAACTCTGAGATGTTTGCCTTGATTGTTAAAGCAAGTTTTCCAGAAAAGTACTTTCAAATGGATATCCTGCTCCTACCTCTAGGATGCGGTATCAGCATTTTAAAAAAATATATTTTTATTGATTTCAGAGAGGAAGGAAGAAAGAGAGAGAGAGAGAGAAACATCAATGATGAGAATCATTGATTGGCTGCCTCCTGCATGCCCCCTACTGGGGACCGAGCCCACAACCCAGGCATGTGCTCTTGACCAGAATCGAACCAGGGACCCGTCAGTCCACAGGCCAGTGCTCTATCAGCTGAGCCAAATCAGCTAGGGCTGTAGCAGCATTTTGATACAATGGCCTGAAGAAAATCACTTAAAATTTTATATTATGGTTAGAATTTGGAAATATCTTATAAAAATAATTTTTTTTTTGTTGAATTCCACATGACTAACTGTAGGCCAGAAAGTATGACAAAATCTTGGCTGGTAGGACGATGCAGAATACAGGTTTTAAGAGTGATCTTCAAGGTGAGGAGAGACATGTATGTGTGAGATTTCTGTGATAAATAAAAAACCACTTTAGAGCTGCTTCTCTGTTTCACCTGTATGCCTGCAATCCTGTTACCTGTCACTAGATGTGTGTGAGTACCATTAAGCACTACAACCATTAGTTCAGGATAATGAATCTATGTCTGGCTAATTTGCTTGTTGTTCTTGTTTTACAAAAAAATACAATTTAATATAATCTATTGATTGTGGTTATAAGGAATGCCATTCGAGGAGGATGGAGGAAAAGAGACGAGTTAATGGGGCGAGGCCACACATGTTCAAAGATCATGATAGCACTCCCAAGGGGGTAAAAATAGGTTCTTGGGAGGCAAAACAACAACAACAAAACAACAACAAGAACAACAACAAAACTAACTCTTTTTATGGAGTCAGCACAGATACAGATGCACTACATAAACAGATACACAGTATGTCTGTGGTATTAAAATCGAATAGGGGAGCAATTAGGGAAAAATACCAAGAATGACTCCTTAGGGCTCATGGAAAAAGGCCGAGAAACACTGCCTTGCTTTGTGTGGTTCATCTGGGCTAATTCTGGTTTTCAGGGACGTGATGGACTCATGAGGCTCAAACAGTTACTCTCGGCTTTCCTTATCATACAGAGGCCCCAGGATGTGCTCAACGCCCCCTCCAGGCCTTCTGCATAGAGGGCTCTGGAGTGAAAAATTCTTCGGCAGCCTTTATACTTCTGTGAACACACTATCCTAATAAGCTTGCTTACAATAGAAGCCTTACCTTATTTTTTTTCCTGCTCTTCAACTTGGCCTTCAAAACCTATCCTTTTTGTGTTTTTCCTGCTGTTGCAATTTATTTCTAAAATAAGAGCGAGAAAAAAAGTCCCACTGGTGGTGAATCTCAGTTTTGCCCCTGACCCTAGGACCCTTAACTTTCAGACAAGATATAATTAGTTAGGTAGGTGAGTGACTGTGTTAACACATTGTAGGCTGTCTCCCCTCCTCCCCCCTCTCCCCCGCCTTCATACAACCAACACCACACAGGAGGACAGGGAGCTGGCACGGCTTACATTTTGGCCAGCTGAGGTGGTACTGGGTGTCCCTTCCCTCACCTCAGCCAGGCAGAACCCCTTCCTATAGTCCTTCCTTCCACATCAGAAGTTTATTTAGACCTCTAATGTTTTTGTTCTTATCTTATTATATGTAAGTGATTCCGGAAACCACACATAGCCCCAAATCTCTATTTCTTGGGCTTAAACATTTCCATTGCCATGATTACCTCACATAATTTTTTAACTAGTAAAATTTCACCGAAGTTTAGAAAATGTGCAATTAGCTAATAAGTAAAAATAATGTAATATAATAATGAAAAAGTAAATAATGGAAGAATATATTTTTTAAAAATTTGGGAACACACTGGGTCATATGATGATTTTACTTTCCCCTGATGCTTTCTACTTTCTTTACAGGTTATTTTTTTTGGAAGTATGTTTTCATTGATTTTAGAGAGGAAGGGAGAAGGATAGAGAGATAGGAACATTGATGAGAAAGGACCATGGATCTGCTGCCTCCTGCATGTCCCCTACTGGGGATTGAGCCTGAAACTTGGGCATGTGCCCTGACCAGGAATGGAACCGGTGACCTCTTGGTTCATGGGTCGATGCTCAACCACTGAGAAACACTGACCAGGCCTTTACAAGTTATTTTTTTTAGCTTTATTGTTGAAAGTATTAAAAATGTCCCCCTTTGCATCCCCCCTTTGGCCCTCTTCACCACACTCCTGTCCCTTCCCCAGGCCTTTCCCACACTGTTTGTCCATGGCTATGCATGTATGTTCTTTGTTTAATTTCCTTCCCTCCCCCCCTCCTGAAATATGTCAGTCTGTTGAATGTTTCAATGTCTCTGGGTCTGTTTTATTCATCAGTTTATTTTGTTCATTAGATTCCATATATAAGTGAGATCATGTGATACTTGTCTTTCTCTGACTGACTTATTTCACTTAGCATGAGTCTTCAGGTCCCTCCATGTGTTTCAAAGGGTAAGAGATCCTTCTTTTTTTACAGCTTCCTAGTATTCCATTGGTAAATGCACCACTTTTGTCTGTGCTCTGGACTTCTGAGGCAATACAGCTTCAGTTCCTGTTATGTCACAGAAGGTCAGCACTCGGGACATGGTGCCAGGATCCCCCAAAGGTCAAATGCTCTTGGAACTAGGGCAGGAAGGGGGAGCCTTTGCAAGAGGAAGGCAGGAAGTAATCCCATGTCCTGGCACAATGCAGGTGCCAGTGAGGGCTCGCTCCTTTTCTCCTTTAATTAGCCCACTCGGGAAAGCAGTTTTGGAAGCTGAGTGAAGGCAGTCCCTGACAAGTTGTACAGAAGACATTTTAGAACACGTTTCCCGCAGTGGTTCTCTATCTTCCTAATGCCGCGGCCCTTTAATACAGTTCCTCATGTTGTGGTGACCCCCAATTTCATTGTTACAAATGGAACATAATTAAAGCATAGTGATTCATCACAAAAAAGATATGTAATTATATATGTGTTTTCCGATGGTCTTAGGCGACCCCTGTGAAAGGGTCGCGACCCACAGGTTGAAAACTGCTGCAAAGAACACTTAGGATCCTATAGAATCCCTTTTAACGTTTTCTCAAATTTCAGGTGCCCTGAACCTCACACCTGAGCCCATTAGTGAGGAGTAATGCATGACAATAAAATATTTAGGTGGATTGCATTGGACATCTATAAAAGTGATTTAATTGCTATTTTAATAGGACATTTCAAATAGCAAATTCCTGGGTGCGGGGTCTTTCTTGTCCTGATACGTTTATCTTTCCATAGCAACAGAAAGGCTCTTGTATTTGTCAGCATTCCTTCTGTTATATATAAATGGAGGAAACTATAATCAAATTGTCTTCTGTTGACCAATAGCTGTCAACAGAACTTTCTCTGATGTAATTTCTTAGCTTTGCTTCTTTTCTCTCTTGACCTCATTCTTTTCTTTCTCATAATAGAATTGTTTTCCCCATTATACCTCTTAGACAAGGAAGATGGGTGCTGGACGTCCCAATTTTATGTTCTCAGCACTTTGACCTTCAAGGCAAGAAACATTCTTTCTTATTGGCTCTACCAGACAAGTCCTGGTGAAGAATCTAATTGGTCTGATCTGATCTGTGTCACCTGCTCACTCTTGACCAATCCGTATTGCGGGTTGAGGAAGGGTAGGAATTCTGACTGACCAGACTGGGTTTCAAGCCCATGCCTGTGTGGGTGGTGGAGGAAGTTTCTTGTGATTTACAGCCTTTCAGGTCCATGTAAACTAGGGAAGGGGTATCTCCAGAGAAAGAGGCTGGCCAGGCAAAAAGTGTGGTGATTTATTATACAGAACCTCTTGGTTTCTGCACTCCTTGCCCTTTATTATTATTATTTTTCTCTAGAGGGCTCCTTTCATTAAGTGAGTTCCTCACATGTAATACAATCTATTCCACTGTTGTTTTCTGTTCAGAATTTAATGATTATTTAATTAGAATTAAGAGGCCCCTTAACCTTTCTCCTGTATGTAAGTTCAAATGGTAAACACTCAATGGATTTCTTGGGAATGTCTTTGTAAGGAAATAATGAATACGATAACATCACCTGAACTGTTAGGATGATTAGTTGCTCATTTCCTAAGCATTTTCTCCAAGGTTGAAAAAGTATGCTGGGTATAAAAAGCTTTTGCACAGCAAAGGAAACCATCAACAAAACAACAAGAAGACCCACTACATGGGAGAACATATTTGCCAATGATACCACCGATAAGGGTTTAATTTCCAACATTTACAGGGATCTCATGAAACTTAACAAAAGGAAGATAAACAATCCAATAAAAAAATGGGCAACGGACCTAGATAGACACTTTTCGAAAGAGGACATACAGAAGGCCGAAAGACATATGAAAACCTGCTCAAAGTCACTAATTATACGAGAGATGCAAATCAAAACGACAATGCGTTATCATCTCACACCTGTCAGAATGGCTATCATCAACAAATCAACAAACAACAAGTGTTGGAGAGGATGTGGAGAAAAAGGAACCCTTCTGCACTGCTGGTGGGAATGCAGACTGGTGCAGCCACTGTGGAGAACAGTATGGAGCTACCTCAGAAGACTAAAAATGGAACTCCCATTTGACCCAGTGATCCCACTACTAGGAATATATCCCAAGAAACCAGAAACGCCAATCAGAAAGGATATATGCACCCCTATGTTCATAGCAGCACAATTCACCATAGCTAAGATTTGGAAACAGCCTAAGTGCCCATCAGCAGATGAGTGGATTAGAAAACTGTGGTACATATACACAATGGAATACTATGCTGCGGTAAAAAAAAAAGGAACTCTTGCCTTTTGCAACAGCATGGATGGAACTGGAGAGCATTATGCTAAGTGAAATAAGCCAGTCAGAGAAAGATAAATACCACATGATCTCACTCATTTGTGGATTATAGAGAACAACATAGACTGATGAAAAGGGACAGACTCAAAGACTGAGAAACAGCAATCAGGCTATCAATCCCCAGAAGGAAAGTAGGGGAGGGCGGGGGTAAGGGGAAGAGATCAACCGAAGGACTTGTATACATGTATATAAGCCATACCAATGGACATGGACAACAGGGGGATGGTAGCATGAGTGTGTGTTGGGGGGAGGTTGGGGGTTAATGGGGGGGATGAGGACACATTTGTAATACCTTAACTAATAATAAAAAAAAAAAAGAAAAAAAAAAAGAAAAAGTATGCTGGGTAAAGCTTCAGCCTTCGCACAGGTGGTAAGGGAGACAAGCATTGCTGCTTCTGGGAGCTTGTGGCAGAAGCTATGATTTTAAAAACATGATATTGTACTTTGGTAACCTAGAGGGAGGATTAAATATATAGTAGTATATGCTGTTCTATAATATAAACCTGGTGAGGCTCCAGTCTTATATTTGCGGTATGGATCAGATGTTTTGATATATGTTGATATTATGACTAGAGATCCAGATGTGCCCAAATCCTGCCCTGCTGATCATCCCCTCTGCCAGTTAATTTTGTGTGTCACTTGACTGGGCAAGAGGAAACTAACTTAAACATTATTTCTGGGTATGTATGTGAGGGGATTTCTGGATAAGATTAGCATATGAATCAATGGATTCAGTAAAGTAGGTCATTCTTCCCAATGTGGGTGAGCATCATCCATCCCATTGAGGACTTGCATAGAACAAAAAGGTGGAGGAAGGAGGAAATCACTCCTTTTTACTTCCTGTCTCATTGTTTTAGTTGGGACACGTCATTTCATTTTCTTCAGCCCTCAGACTGGGGTTTAAACCCATTAGCTCTCCAGAGTCTCAGGCCTTTGGACTCAAACTGAATTACATTACCAGCTTTCCTGGTTCTCCACCTTGTAAATGGCAGACTGTGGGACTTCTCAGCTTCATAATTACACGAACCAATACCTCACAATCAATCAATCAATCAATCAATCTCTATCTCGATCTATATATTGATATCTATAACTACATATAGAGTAAGATATACATCGTGCTGCTTCTGTTTCTCCAGAGAACCTTGACTAATACACCACCCCCATGCCTCAGGACACACAGGTGGCTGATATTTCCATGTAGGGTTCTGTGGAAAAGGCTGGGTTCAAGCATATTGAATGGGTTTAAGACCTAAGTGGGTTCTCCCATCTTGCCCAAGAATTAAAATTTTGGAATTCCTACTACCCTCTGGTTGGCCACATGAATGAATGAAATCAAAGAGATGTTGAGGGATGGATATGGTCAAATTTGCAGGGTAGGCAGGGACCTCACTTCTTCCTCCAGCTTCCATCCTCACAGCTTCCTCCAGCCAACATTTAATGTTTCACACTGAATGTAAGAAACTGGGAAGAAATGCGGTACCCTACACTATGCTCATCACCCATCCAAACTTCTTTGTAGATCAGTAAGACCATCTGTCCTGTCTCGGATGTGCTATTGCGTACTTTGATCCAGCCTTTATTTTCCCTTTGTCTCTGCAACTCATGTGCAGATGAAGGAAGGATGGAAGAGACAAGGGAAGAGATAAGGCTCCTTTATGTCCCTGACAAGATTTCTGATTCTTCTGCATCAAGAGTAAGAGGACCCAGGAAACTCAGGGCAGTCCTTTAAGGCAAAGTGTCCTCAACCGTGGTACTTGTGGCCCAATCAATGTCTGGACCGGTGACCAATCAGATAACTACCCCCTCCTTTGAAGAGCAGATATCTGAGACAGCTTAAAGGCAGAATTAGCCCTGGCATGGGAGAGGGATCTAAAAATATCCTTCCCCAGCCCTGGCTGGTTTGGCTCAGTGGATGGAGCATCGGCCTGAGGACTGAGGGGTCCCAGGTTCGATTCTGGTCAAGGCCACATGCCTGGGTTGCGGGCTGGATCCCCAGAAGGGGGTTGCAGGAGGCAGCTGACCAATGATTCTCTCTCATCATTGATGTTTCTCTCTCTCTCTCCCTCTTCCTTCCTCTCTGAAATCAATAAAAAAGAAAGAAATCTACATTTAAAAAAAAGAACCAAGGATCATTAAAAAAATATACTTCCCCAACATTTCATTTTGTTCCATCTTCTAGCCTAATTAAAAAAATCTGAAAACATTGGCTTGTTGGGTATCTCAGACCAGTAAAAAACCCCCACAGAATCTATCCACTACTGTTGCTGATTAGAATATGACATATATACAAAAGACAATGGTGAACCAATTCAAACACTTTATCTTATACAGACATTTCTGCAATGATGTGATAGGAGCATTTCTGAAAAACCCCACATTCTACAAAATCACACACTAGAAATAATAGGGATTGTGGGAAAATAGAGTGAGAAACAGATCACTCAAAACATTGTCACCAGAACACTGAAAACCAGTTGCAATCCTAGTAAAAATATTAGCACAGTAAAAAAGGCATGTTGAATCCCTGACAGATGAAAAATACTGCAGTAAATCTGGACTTACCTTAAAAATGCTTAATGGTAAGGAGGTATTGAGGCACATGAGTTGCAGAGACAAAGGGAAAATAAAGGCTGGATCAAAGTACGCAATAGCACATCCGAGACAGGACAGATGGTCTTACTGATCTACAAAGAAGTTTGGATGGGTGATGAGCATAGTGTAGGGTACCGCATTTCTTCCCAGTTTCTTAAATTCAGTGTGAAACATTAAATGTTGGCAAAAACAGTACATGAACTAACATGACTTCCGTGTTAAATTAACATTGTTTCTTTATTTTCCAATCTTGTATGAACTAATTTGCATTACAGAAACATGAGTTTTAGAGGAACATACAATACAGTATTTTTCCATGCTAACACATATTTCATAGCTATTTTGAGTTTCATCTGTAAACTAAGAGTAAGAACATTTGCCTCAGATTTGTTACATGAAATAATGCATGTGAAAGCTTAAGTAAATGACAAATTGCCATGCAGATATTTGGTAATGACATCTTATAGCTTGCTTACCAGGCTTGGGAAAGTTACTTACATGCTCTGTGCCCCAGTTTCCTCATCTGTAAAATGGAGAAAATATTAATATCTACCTTGTAGAGCTGTTAAGGATAAAAATAAGATGATATACAAAGTAATTAGAACAACTCTGCTATAAATGAGTGTTTCTTCTTATTACCAGGTTATTATCATGCCATCGCTAAAAAACAAACACTTAAAGTGGAATTAAGCACCTGTCACCATCTCCAAAGAAAAACAAAACCCTCAACCAGATGTCCCTCCAGATCTTCAGAGTTCTGTCAGTGGCAGGTGTCATCTGTTGGGGGCGCTAATCCCATTTCCTTCATCCTCCCTCCATTCTGTAACCTGTAGCTTTCAGGTTCTCTTTTCCTTGCCCCCAACTAATACCTACCTTTTACTGTGTGCAGTTATGTTTTCTCAATATTTATCTATTCAATCTATCACATATTTGAATTTAGTGCTTACTGGTTGCTGGGCACTGTTCAAAGCACAATTGTTAACACATTTAATTCTCTGAGGCAGGTCTGTTGTTATCTCCATTTTATAAATGAGGAGGAGACTGAAGCATGGAGAGATTAGGAAACTTGCTGAGGCACCCGGTCTGTGAGTGGCATGGCTGAGACCCCGTCCAGGTCTGTCAGATGGTCCTCACCTGACCCATGCTGTGGGGTGAGTTCGGTCAACACTGTTGATTGGCTTGAGTCACCTCTCTGTCCTTGGCATTGTTTTTTTTTTTTTTTTTTAAATATAAATTTTATTGATTTTTTACAGTGAGGAAGGGAGAGGGATAGAGAGTTAGAAACATCGATCAGCTGCCTCCTGCACACTCCCTACTGGGGATGTGCCCGCAACCAAGGTACATGCCCTTGACCGGAATCGAACCCGGGACCCTTCAGTCCGCAGGCCAACGCTCTATCCACTGAGCCAAACCAGTTAGGGCCTTGGCATTGTTCTTGAGGTTCTTGGGTAAATGTGCCTGGTGGGCTTTGGTCTTCCAGAACCTTCCTCAGGAGACTCTGGGAAACACAATCTGACTTGCGGCAGAGAAGCACAGAGACAGCCTCTGATTTGTTTCCCCCACAAAACAACACTTACTTGGGCCAATGAAATCATTTTTAGGAAACATGTTATCTATTGAGAAGTTATAGGTACAGTCATTTAATTCCTAGCCTACATTCTGTGAAAGGATGACTCCCATTTCTAGCTTTCTATTTTTTTTTCTCCTATCTTCAAAAGTTGGTTTCTCTACTTCCAAAGGAAAAATTTATTATGCATTTCCCTTCATTTAAAAAATATTTAACAACTGATTTGTGTGTTGCATGAAAGTTACACATTTCCTAAGATGCATTTGCTATTTTATTTTCTTTCATTCAAAAATGTGTCAGTAATCTTTTTGTTAACATGAAGATAAAGGATTAGTAATGCAAGATGCAGTTTTCTTGTAACCTTCTTGAAAGCAGACTATAGTTTCTTATCTGGCTCCAACATTCATTTTCCTGAATTGAAAAAAAAGCGCGACTTAAAATGAAATAAACCACATTTGATTCCTAGGAGCATCGCTAGCAGGAAAATGTACCGAGAAAGGCAGCCTTGGTTGGATTCCAGAAAGCCCCTCTGCTCCCCACATGAGAGAGTTGGCTAATTTTGCATTTTAAAGTACAATTTTTAATGCAGGAAAGAATTGTGAATTGTCTCTCATTAATCACTAATCAGAAGATATGCATGATTTTATTCCCTGAAAATTCAGGATGTTGGGGGAAAAAAGCACTGAGGTGTAAGTCTTCATGATTTTGGTCTATAATTTTATTTTATTTATTGAGTGCCTCTTCTGAGCAAAGAGCCAAGCAAGGTGTTGAGAACATTCAGAGAGAGAAAAAAAGGCCACTGTCCTCGATGGGTTATATCCCCTAGATCCTTGATGGTGGAGTAGGCATATGTGGTGGAGGAAAATACAACACTTGATTTTCACTCTCAACTGCAAAGGTCAGGACAAGTAGAGGGAATGGATGTGTCTTTTATACTCTTTTATATATATGGTCTACTAGTAAGCGAGCTTGCCTTGACCTCCCTTGCCTACAAATAAACCCTTGGAAAGTATTTATGTGGAGGTGGGGACTCAAGCTGTTTGTGGTGTCACCCAAGTACAGATGGGGACTTTGAAATGAACCAGATTACCTGGAAGGCAGCTATGTTAGGCTAGAAACAGCTTAAAATGTGGATCTGTCTGGGGTAGGAGATGTTCAAACACAAATAATAAAACTGAGATGAGACCAGGGAGGAAGTTAAGACAGGTGGCTCTTGGGAAGAATATTTCAGGAAAGGCAGTGCCTCGTCCGGGTAGGTATTCAGAAAATAGCCATTGAATTAAATTGAATTCAGTTTTGGCTCCAGGAGGTGGTAGGGCAGGTCGCAGAGCGTTGGAGAAGCTCCTGGCAAGGGTGGTTCTGCAGAAGCCTCAGCACCTGAGGAGACAGCGCCTCTGTTTCTGTCCCAACCACGGGCTGCTCCTTTGCATCACCTTGCCCTTCCTGGGCTGGGGTCCCTTGAGGCAAGTGTCATCTGGCTTCTCCTCTGTCAGCTCCAGAATGCAACCTGACACCTAGAATATGCTCATATATGAATGCCACAGCCAGAGTTGGTTCCATCTTTGAGAAACTGAATTAGAAACAAGTGGAGAGGAAGAGAAGCCTGGGGCTAGAAGGAGGTCTGGCTGGGAGGAGTGGCAGAGGCTGATTCTGCGACCTGCCCATAGTGCTACTAGTATGAAAAACTTGCTGCTGTCTGCAGGAGAGTTCATCTGAGATGCCAAGAGGTAGTGTCGTGGGACAATTGGTATTTATCTGTTTCCTGCCATACCCCCCATGTTGTTCCTAGTTTCCCCTGTCCCCACCCTTCTCCAAGCGACCTTTCTTCTCCATCCTGCACCTGTTCATTGAAGGAAAGACACAAAAGAACATAAACACAATGAGTTAATTCAATTTTTGACTTGAAAAGACTAAGCCCTAAAGGAAGCTAGACATACAATTCACCATAAATCACTGGTTTTCAATCTCATTGGACCTAGCAAGCTCCCTTTTCCCTTATTTCAACCTTTCTATTACAGAACATCTCAAAAATTTACACCGGCTAACAGTCAATGAAGGAAAAATACCACATGATCTCACTCATTCATGGATAATAGAGACCATTATAAACTTTTGAACAATAATAGATACAGAGGCAGAGCTGCCTCAAACAGATTGTCAAACTGCAGCAGGAAGGCCGGGGAGGGTTGCGGGGCAGGAGGTAGGGGGGTAAGAGATCAACTAAAGGACTTGTATGCATGCATAGAAGCATAACCAGTGGACATAAGACATTGGGGGATAGGGGAGGCTAGGGGACTGTCTAGGGCGGGGGGATAAAATGGACACATATGTAATACCCTTTGTAATACTTTAAGCAATAAAAAAAAAAAAAAAAATTTACACCGGCTGAGAGAATAGTAATATGAGCCTGATATATCCATCACCTAGCTTCAACAATTGTTGATAACATGATGTATCATTTTGCATCTCTACCTGACCCACTCAACAAACCTGGTTATTTCAAAGCAAACCATAGCATTTTATCTGAAAAGTAGAGGCCCGATGCACAAAACTCATGCAAGAGTAGGCCTTCCTTCCTCTGGCTGCTGGCACTAACTTTCCTCTGGTACCCAGGACCTGGCTTCCCTCGCAGCCCCAGCTTCATCTGGAAGGTCGACTAGAAGGATGTCCAGTCTAATTAGCATATAACGCTTTTTTTATTATAGATACTTCTGTATCCAATCTTTTTAAAGTAAAAGGGCATTAGAAAACACAACCACAATACAATAATTATATCTAAAGATAATTAAGGATAATTCCCTAATTACTGTGTTTACATTTCTTTTTTTTAAAAATATATTTTATTGATTTTGTTTTTTTTTTTTTTACAGAGAGGAAGAGAGAGGGATAGTTAGAAACATTGATGAGAGAGAAACATTGATCAGCTGCCTCTTGCACTTCTCCCACTGGGGATGTGCCCGCAACCCAGGTACATGCCCTTGGCTGGAATCGAACCTGAAACCTTTCAGTCACATAATAACCTCCCCCAATAGAAAGAATTAAAATGAAAGAAAATTAAAACATATATTTCAACATTTAAGTGCTAGGGTGCTAGTATACTAGAGGATTTAATGTAGTTCTATGCTTTAACTTGAACATAGAACCATTATGAAAGTGATACCTTTAAATACAGACTGTAGGGTGTCATGTGGTAACTTAATTATTAAGAATGGCATTGCTATCAGGGGCATAATCCTATATAATAAAAGGCTAATATGCAAATTGACTGAACGGTGGAATGACCACCAGGGGGCAGACGCTCAACACAGGAGCTGCCCCCTGGTGGTCAGTGCGCTCCCATAGGGAGAGCGCCACTCAGCCAGAAGCCCTGAGCCAGGCTCACAGTTGGTGAGCACAGCGACAGTGGCGGGAGCCTCTTCCGTATCCATGGCAGGACTAAGAATGTCCAACTGCTAAGTTAGGCTCGGGCCTGCGGGGAGTGAGCCTAAGCCAGCAGTCGGACATCCCCCGAGGGCTCCTGGACTGCGAGAAGGACCCCTCCCAAGCACACAAATTTCATGCATTGGGCATCTAGTTTTTTAAATAAACTCTTGAAAAAAATTTCTAACAACAAAGGATACAGCCTTCTCTTAATTTACAGCACTGTTGCCGTTGCCAAAAATCCAGTGTATATTCAAAGTGCAAAAATTACATCATGCTTAGATATTAAATAGAATTATCTAGGTGCAGATAATTATAAACTATTTTTATTTTATTTATTTAACATTTTTATTTATATTTTGTTTATTATTATTCTTAGCTTAGAAAACCACTCTAAGGAGGTATCATTGCCATACAAAAAGCTGTACATATTTAATATATACAACTATGCATTTGGGAACAGTATACACCTCTAAAACTACCATCACAATCTATGTCATAAACATATCCATTGCCTCCAAAAGTTTTAAACTAATATGAATGTCTGGGGAAATATTTAAAAAATCATATGGCATAAGAACAATTCTTTATTGGTAAGACCATCCCACACATAGTGAGGTGACTATTATTCTTGCCTCTTGCCCACTAAGTACCAGAACTATTTTAGATTAAAGAGATTAAGAAGACTTGACAGCTCAATTCAATGTATAATGCTTAACTGAGTCCTGGTTGGAACTAAAAACCTGCTATAAAGAACATTATTGGGATAAATAGAACATTTGAATAAAAAATTATATAATAGATAATGATATTAATACTAAATTTCTTATTCATTTGGGTAATGATTGTTCTATTTTTTGCAACTCTTCCATAGATTTAAAATTTCAAAAATAAAATATATATTTTGGGGAAATTCCCTCACACATTTCAAAATTGCCATGGGGGCAGTACCACTCCCATGGAGAACTGGTGCCCCATGTGACAGAAAAGAGATTGAATTGGGGAAGAAGCCAGAGAATTAGAGATGGGAGTGAGATTCCTCCTCTATGCAATGCCTTGGGGTGAGTCTAGGAGGGGTACCTAGAAACTTCTTCAAATCTGGGTTACCAAGTAATAACTTGTAACCTACTCATCTCTGAAAGTGGAAGCCTTGTTAATATTCCCAAGGCCACAGTGATATGGGAATAGATTTCCACTGGGAGAGCAGAAAGTCCCTGCATCCCTAGGAGAAGTTCATAAATGACTGATAAAAGTTCAATACCTCAGTAGTAGATGTAGCCAATGGGTGAGGGTGACGATGGCCCAGAGGCCTCTTCCGTGCCCATTCCCACATCCTGGACTTGTGTTATTTCTGAAATGTAGCTGATACCATGAATAAAAGGGGGCAACAAAACAGGGCGATGGGATGGGGTGGCGGACAAGGATCACACACAGTATGCCTGAGTAAAAACTTAATGCGTCTGAATGATTCCTAATTTGAATTTATCTGGATGTGACTAAATTGTTTCTTCCAGTGAAATGGAAATGGGGTCTCAAACTGAGTGGAGTTAAGGAAAATGAATTACATTTTGTTTGGTAAACCTGATTTTGTGGCCTGTGAAAATTTGAATCTGCTAATTAAATCTGATGTGTTCATGGAATAGAGTAGTATTCGCTTTCTAAATTCTACAGGATGCTTCGATTTATCTTATTTCACATTTTTCCATGCTATTGTTTCAATTTCCAGAGAAGTAGAAAGGCCAGGGTCATCAGTGCATTTATTGAATGCATCAGAAAGATGACAAGGAAGTAGACAGAGGATTGGGCAAACACGGAAATATTTTGCTAGAAGCAGGAGCTGCTGGGGAGAAGTCATGTCTGAAATTGTCAGCATGGAAAAGGAGCACAAGTCTTGGGAGTCTCTTTCCCAAGAAATTGTTCATTTAGTTTGAAAAGTCACATTTCTATATGTGGCCTGTAGAGAATGTATAGGTCCCGGATGAAATAAAACTCCTGTGCCTTCAGCTGGCTTCCTTTGTTTAATCAGCGGATGCCATAGGAACCAGCAGGGGCAGATGGCTGAGATCCTATCGTGGCAGTCCCAGGAATTAGGAACATTAATTTTTAAGGGGATTAAAGCACAGAAGATTTTTAAAACATCATGCATTTTCATAAGCATCTAGGCACGCTCCCTCTCTAGATGTTTATGTGATGGGTCTTTGAAACAAAAACTGTGACAGAAGCAAGGGAGTTCTATGTGGAGGAAAATATCAATATTTGTCTTGCTAATGTACCAGAAGGGGTTCTACTCTTGTCCTAGTTTGGGTTGTTTGGCCCGTGGGATGTAGGGAGAGAATGGCAGTATTCCAGCTTGCCGGATCATGGTGGAGCGGGAATTGATGCCTCTCTTAAGTCATTGTGTCTTCTGCGAGGGAGTCCTAGGCATGTAGGAGCAGGGAGGCTGCCTTTCATTCTGGACCAGACCTCTGAAATATGTCACTTCCTGCACTGTGGACTCCAAGTCACTCTGCTGTTATAGTCTTCAGACCAGTGCATGCACACCCCGGGGGACACCTAAAGACTTTCCATGCGGCATGAAGGCATACTCATAGTTTGGATGCCCAGACTCTGCATTTCTAATTTTTATCTGCCTGGGAACAGGCCTGGGGTCTGCAGATTCTCCTTTTTAGTCTCTTCTTGTACTCTCAGTTTAGAAAACATAGGCATACCTCTCTCCTGACCATGGACCTTTGCCTCAAAATGGATAAACCGTTGGGGGCAGCCGGCAAAAGGTGTTAGGTTGAGAGAGTGACTGGCTCTGATGACGAGGTGACAAATCCTCTCGCTCCTCAGTTGGTTGCTGACTCTTTGCTTTCATCAAAATTGACGTGTGCCTTGTTCCTGACCTGTACCTCTCTTTTTACCCAGGGTAGCATTACAGACATAATTGTTATGTCTATGAGAGCATTAATTATGTCTGAAATCAGAATGTGTCTCATAGTCAATGGCCTCTTACAATTCCTTAGTTAGGTCTTAGCCACGAAGTAGATTTTAGAAAGCTCCAGCATCAAAACCAGCAGACTGGTGTCCATGCCTTGGAAGAAAATCCGACACAATAGTGGAACACTCCTATAACAAATGCCACTTCATCAATTTCTGGAGGGCACAGAGAATGGATGATATTGGGTAGAAAATTCTGGTCATTAATGTTTCAGTTAAAAAGTAAGTCAGAAGAGCTGGACTCAGAATGTGAAGATGTTGTTGGCGTACCAGAACCAATTTGTTTCACTTATATTACCTTTTTATGAATGCACAAGAATGACATATAATTAGAGCCTATGTCTAAAGCCTAAAAGAGCTCTTCTAATAAGTTTAAAAGGAAGTATTGTATCATAGTTTAATTGGCAGGACCTTTTCCTCCTAGAGGTACATAAAAGAATAAGTCTTAGATTCAGTGATATATTTAGCTTCAGTGAAATACAGTACTGTATGTTTAGTAGTTAGATATCAAAATGTATAATACACTATGTTGCTTCAATCAATTGTGTTATAATAACTGTAGTGATAATGTAGTACAGAAGAAAAATGTTAACAGAACTATAAGGGTATAAGAAATAAAAGTATTTCCCTCCCTCAGCAGATACACACAATTTAGTAGTGGTAGTTTGCACAGTGTCTGACACATGCTCCATGCTTTCCTTGAAAATTTGAAATAGCCATCGTGTTTATGGTAGCACCCTAGGGTGCTTCAGCACACGATTTGGGAACTACAAGTGTGAGATGTATTTATGATCTTCTCTGCTGCCTTAATGAGATTCAGGATCTGTTTTCCCCGAGGGGGTTAAGACTCTGGCAGCAGCTCAGGATAAAAGCTTCATGAAGCTGGTCAAAGAAGAGGCCGAAAATGGTCCAAGGAGGAAACTTGAGCTCAGTGAGAGCCTTTCACGGGGACAAATAGCCATTTGTATATCCAGTTTTGAGAGGCCCCCTATCCTGACTGGCTGCTGAGGATTTTAACATTGTCACTGCAACACGCTTTCTCTCTTCTAATGCAATCTATGAGGACGTGAGCTGCAAGAGGGCAAAGACCATATCTTCTTTGCAATTATATGTGACACCTAAAATTATATATAATTTTATGCTGTGTTTAACACAGTGCCTGGACTTGAGAAGGTACTAGGTACTAAATACAAACTGACCTAAAAATAAATTAATTGATGAAAGAGAAAAATATATCTTATCTGCTATTAAATGTAATTCTTTGAACTTCTTTTGTTGAAGAAAAGTAGAGATAGTATTATGCTTTCACAGATAGTCTTCTACATCAGTGGAGGAATCAAATTTGGTACTCAGGTATGGTTTAAGAAGAGCACCAAGCGGTGTGTGGAGGCAATGAGGCCAGCCCCCATGCCCTTCTGCCATGCAGATGAATGGTGAGTGATCTTGTCACCATACCTAACAATTCTAGATTTTGATTTCTGTTTTTCCTTTGCCTACATAGTAAGAAAATACTTATTTGGTCTTGTGAATAGAGCATAAAAGACTCTTTTTGTACATGTACAAAAAAATCTACTCTCTCTTTTATTTTGATATGCCCAGCTGTATCACTCCAACCATTTTCTTTAAAAATACAATTAGAAGTTTGCAGTTGTGAATTCGGTAAGGCGATTTGAAGTTCTGCGTTCCTGGTGTTCTCTGTGTTTCTGTAACCCTTGACTATCTGGGCTTGAGCTTTGCCCATCTGTGTCGTCAGACCTTCTCTGATGGGCCTTCCAGTGGTCATGCCCTTTGCTGTCTGCCCCTGGATCCTGCCGTTCAAGGTGGGGAAGGGGTGGCTGCAGGCACCAGAGGTGAAAAACAGAGGCCTTGGAAAATGCTAGAGCGTAAAACAACGAGACTTCTTTAAAGGGAAAGGAAAGGCCGTGGTGGAGTGAAAATGATGACGAGGTGTTTTTAGCAACAATTGGTGACCCTGATGACTATTTCAAAGTCAGTTATTCTGAGCAGTTTAAGGTGTTAACCTTGGTCCAAACCAGCTGCCTTTAGCCACCGAGGCTGAAGGTGTCCAAAGTGAATTATGCAGAAGGCCGTTTAGGCTGAGCCCCTTGGCATTCTGAATTGGATGCCATTTTTAATTTTTATTTTCTCATGGTTGCTGTGTGTGTGTTTGTGTTTGCAAAAGCAGTTTAGGGCCTGGAATTGCAAGCTGTTCTGTTAAGACCAGGACCGCTTTGCTATCTCCTATCTTTGTTCCTCACCTCATTTTGAAGGATTGTTACACATTTGTAAGTACAATGGGATTATTTATTCATTGTGTCTGTCCACTCTTTTCTGTGCCACAAAAGGAGAAATAGCCTGCACTGCGACTTAAGAGCTTTCTGACCGCTCCAAAGTCATGACATTTCCTTTGCTTTTTGATGGCTGCCTTTGAAAAGCGGGGGAAGCTGGGTGACAAACTCTGTTGGCTCCAGGAGGGAGATGACTTGTCGTTGTTGTGAAAAAGCATATTTAGTCACTTTTAAAAAGCAAATTGCGGACTTAATAGAGCCAGACAGTCTTCTTTGGAGATTGCTACAAGGTGGATTGTCTTGATAAAACATTTGAAGCCAGAAATCCATCAAGCGTCGGTGAATATAAGCACTGACCTGCACCCACGCGCACAGCATTCTCACCAAACTTCTGAGTTATTTTTTTTTAATAGAGAAAGGATAACTGTCCAGTACCTTTCATTTTGTCTTTTTTGCAATTCTTCCAGTTCCAAATCAAATGAAAGAGTATGATGATGAACTATTTCGAGTCTATCTGAGACCATACGCGTCGGTATCTGTAGGCTCAGCTTTTTGGCTTTTGCAGAAGCTGTGAAGGCGCACTTGCAGCATGGCCAAGGGCAAATCCTACGATAAACAGAACAAATGCCCTGTCAGCATCACCCACTCTCAAGCCCCTCGATCGTTATGATGTTTAGGATAACTTTTTCGGTGATATTGACAGAATAACCCAAGTCATTGCAGATTTCCTCCTAGGTACGTACCAGGTGACGGTAGGGTTTTCAGGCATGGCAGCACTTTTCCAGATGTCGATGAGTTTGAGCAGGAGTTAAATGTTATATTTTTTTCTATTAAAGTAATAGCTATATTAAGTAATAATGCGAGTGGTCAGTCAGCTATGTTTTAATTACTAAGACCTCTCCCAAACCATCATTTCAGTCTCAGTTTTACGCTCTTAAAGGGAGATAGCACACCCTTCCTACTCCTGGGCTGTAGATGAAGTGCCAGTTCAATCGACTGTGTTGAGAAAGCAAAAATGCTGCATTTAAAAAGGGATTTTATAGAAAAATAGGACATGTACTTTGCAGAATGGCTATGTCCTATTGTAAGCAATGGACTAAACAAGATGAAGAGAAGGCTTAGGTTAGGAGGGGGCACCTGGAATGGGCTCACCTCCCACTGCTCTTGCTTTCCTGGACCTTCAGTCCAGGCCCTCGGAAAGGCTGTGATTGCAGCATTTGTCTTTCTTTTTTCTCCCTTCCGTCTTTCCTTCCCTAAAAAGAAAAATACAGAAAAATAGAAAGATCAATAGAAGATCAATACTTGTATACTCACTACCCAGAGCTAACTAATATTAATACTTAGTCATTTTTGCTTTAGGTTTATGAAATCATTTAAAAGCAATAGGACCTTACAGATAAAATTAAAGATGCCATTCATGTTCCTCTTTCCACAGAAAAAGAAACTTTATGACCTTGATTCTTCTCTGACGCCCTCTCCCCACAAAAGCCAACAGCATTGCCCTAACTGGTTTGGTTTTGTGGATAGAGCATCGGCCTGCGAACTGAAGGGTCCCAGGTTCGATTCTGGTCAAGGGCACGTACCTTGGTTGTGGGCACATCCCTAGTAGGAGGTGTGCAGGATGCAGCTGATCGATGTTTCTCTCTCATTGATGTTTCTAACTCTCTATCCCTCTCCCTTCTTCTCTGTAAAAAAATCAATAAAATATATATATTTTTAAAAAGCCTACAGTATTGCTAGTACCATTAATTAAAAACAAACAAACAGAAACAAATGGTGCCCTTGCCGGTTTGGCTCAGTGGAAAGAGCGTTGGCCTGTGGACAAAGGGTCCTGGGTTCAGTTCTGATCAAGGGCACATACCTTGGTTGAAGGCTTCTCCTGGGCCCAGGCCGTGGTCAAGGTGAATGCAGGAGGCAACCAGTGGATGGGAACACATTGATGCTTCTCTCTGTCTTTCCCTCTTTCTTCCACTCTCCCTAAAAATCAATGGAAAAATATCCTCGGGTAAGTATTAACACCTCCCCCTGCCCAAACAAAACAGAACAACAAACAAAACAAAAAATGGTATCATAATGTTCACAGTACTCTCATTGATTTTTAACTCAACATTTATCTTCCAAATCATTCCATGTTGAGATGTGTGTGTTGATTCATTTAAATTTCTGTATAATATTTAATTGTATGAGTACATAAAACTCTCCTCTTGATAAGTTCAGGCCTATTGGGTATTTGGTCCAAGTCACCTTGAAGAAGTATGCCCTGGGGGCCCTCTAACCTCCCCCATCAGAACTGATTGCCTTCTTCCCGAAGCAGCACATCCGTTATCCTAAGAATTTTCCCTTTGCCTTTTCTGTATTGGATTTCCTCTTTCCTCTATTCCCTATCTTCCTCTTAGTCAACTCCTTTGTTTTGGCAAAGACCACATTATAATCCCTTCCTGAAAAGTAATATGTGGGAGAGAAACTTTTGAGAACTTGCATGTCTAAAAATGCCTTATTTCATCCTCACACTTATAATAGCTTTTGGATGTATAATTTTAGGTTGAAAATAATTTTCCTTTAGAAAAGATTTAAAGGCATTGCTCTACTGTCTTCTACCTCCAGATTGTTATTTAGGGCTGTGAAGCCATTCTGATAATTATTCTTTATTTGAAACCTATTGCTATTGTTTTTCGCCTTTGGAAGCTTGGAGGTTCCTCTAGTGTTCTGAAATTTCATGATTATATGTCCTGAGGTAGGTCATCCATTGTGCTGGGAAGTTACTGGACTACCTGAAAATGTTACTGGAAAATCTGAACATAAATGTTCTTCAGTTCTGGAAAATTTCTTGAAATATTCCTGTAATAGTTTCCAAGTTTTTATAGTTTATTATTTTCCTTCTCTTTAGCTCTTTGCTCTACTTAAGGGATAGCCCTTCAACTTTATCTTTTAAACCCCCAAATGAGATATTTTTCAATTTTCTTGTCTTTTAAATTTCCAATGGTCTTTAAAAAAAATCTTCTCCCTTTTCCTGCTTTTAAAAATGATACTAATAATAGTTTTTATCCTTCTTTGGAGTCTCTTTCAAATTGCCTTTTTAGTTTCTGTCTTTCACTTAGAGGACTTCTTCAAATGCACAGGGACTCTTGGTTGGCCTCTCAGACTTGAAGAGGGCACTAAACCTGATTGGGACTTGCTGACCATAGGCTTCTCTGAAGGAAGATCTGGTTGGGCAATTGTGTTTAGAAACTCCAGTAATATTTTCTTTAGATAGTTTTCTTAGGCCTTTCCCTAGAAAAACTTTTCATGCTCTTGATTCGAAAATATGTAAACCTGGCTGTCAGAATTCTGGGAGCTAAATGGAGAAAAACCTTCAGAAATAACTTTCCACTTTAATCCCCCTCTAAGGTACCTTTACCCTCAACTAGGCTCCCATCCCCCAATTCATAAAACTTCTATTTTACCTTCTCCAGAGAATAAACTATTGGGTCAAAAGGGAAAGTTTCCCTAATGGGCAAAGTGAGGATGGTGATTTGGGGGGGGTCTAAATTCTCCTTGAACAGCCTTAACCAATTTTGTTGTGATAGCTCCCTTTTACTTCCATGTCCAGTGGCGCTGGCAAAGGCAGCTTAAAATTTTTTTGTAGCCCTGTCTGCTGGCTCGGTTGGTTGGAGCCTTGTCCCATACACCAAAATGTTGCAAGTTCAATCCTGGTCAGGGCACAAATCTAGGTTGCAGCTTTGATCCCTGGTTGGGATTATATGGGGGGCAACCATGTTTCTCTCTCTCTTTGTCTTTCTCTCATATATAAAAAAGGCATATCCTTAGGTGAGGATTAAAAACATTTTTTTTTTGAGATTTTGTTCAATTAATCAGGATGCTTTTTGATTTCTTCACTGTCAGTTTAGAACTTGGCTTTCTGGCATCAGCTAAGTAAGTTACTGCTCACCCATCTGCTTGTTGAATTGCAAATTTTACTGCTGCTGTTTATTTGTCCATTCCTCTTGTTTTGTGGTTTTATGTCTTAGAAATCCATTGTGATTATTTTACTGGGATTTAAGGAGAAAGTGAAGACTAATATATGCTTCTGACTTTCTATCTTTAATTGGAAGCCAATTTTGCTTTATTTTTCGCTATGAAGTTTTGATTTTCACATATATACTTTAATCTGGAATTTGTTTTTATGTGTTGTATATGGTTATTGTTTGTTTTTGTTTTCTACTTTGAAAGCCAAAATTTCCAATATTATTAACTGAAAATTTTATCTTTTGCATTCTATCATGTAAGAAAATCTCTATCATATACCATATTTCTAGGCTTATTGTTTCATTGCATTTTAAAATTGTTATTGCTAGTGTATAGAAATGTTACTGGTTTTAGTATATTGATTTTTGTGCTCAGCAAGAACTCACTTATTTCTAACTAGAGGCCGATGCATGAAATTCGTGAAAGGGGTCGGGGTTGGGAGGAGTCCCTTAGCCCTGCCTGCGCCCTCTTGCAATCTGGGACCCTGTGCTACTAACTGTCCACCTGCTCGCTCCTTACCGCTTGACTCACTGCTCATTAGCACTGCTGCAAAGGCGGGAGAGGGTCCCGCCACTGCCCGTGCTTGGCAGCCGTGCTTGCCAGCCCTGAGCCCTGCTTCTGGCTGAGCAGCGCTCCCGCTGTAGGAGTGCACTGACCACCAGGGGACAGCTACTTTGTTGAGCAACTGCCCCCTGGTGGCAGTGCTTGTCATAGTGACCAGTCATTCTGGTCGTTCTGCCATAACAGTCACTGGGCTTTCATATATAGAGAGAGTTTGGTCTATAAATTATTCTGCATTTATATGTGGCAAATAACAAATGCAAATAGTAACAACTTAGTGGCTTTCCAAAATTTTTGTTTTCTCTCCTCTTTCTTATTGCATTGCCTAGCACTTCCACAACAGTGCTGAGCAGTAGCGGGGAGAGCAGGCATCTTTATTCTATTTCTGACTTCAATGACAATGTTTCTAAATTCCCATCATTATGTGTTATGTTTGTTCTAGGTTTTTGGTGTACACTTTTTATCATATTAAGAAAATTCCCTACTATTCATAGTTCACTAAGAACATTTAAAAACTCATGAATGAATGTTTACTTTTAGTAAATAGTTTGTCAACACCTATTGAGATTTTCCTCCCTTTACTTCATTAATGGGAGTTACATCCTAGTAGATTTTCTGATGTTGAACTTTCTTTGCATTTTGGGCTAAACTCCAAATGATTATGATGCAATTAAAAATATCCTATTGAATTAGATTTGTTCTTATTTCATAACTCTTCCATCTATGTTAATGATTAAGATTGATCTATAATTATCTTTTATTGCACTGTACTTCTCTAGTTTTGTTATCAAATTTGTTATTAACTCAACAAAATTAGTTGGTGGCTTTCTTGTTTTTCCTCCTTGAAACATTTTCTATAAGATGAAGAATATCCTTTCCTTGGATTTTGGTAAAAATAATTTATAAAACTAAATGCACTCTGGGGCCTCTAGTAGACAAAACTTTTGACCTCTGACTTCATTTCCCATTTCCAGTTTCTGGCAAGATTCTGAAAGAACTGCTTTGTGACCTTCCAAGCTGGTTTACCATCTGAGTGGCGTAAACTAACAAGAAACAGCTCTGTAGCTCAGCAACACGGGGAAGATGCTCTTCAGGAGGTAGTCCTGGAGGTAGGTCATCGTGCATCCTTCCTTTTCAAGTATGTTGGCTTTCATGTACTAAAAAACAAGTATCACCATAAAAACGGGAAGGAGAAAGATACTACTTAATAATGACTTACAATGAACTCCAATTGATGCTAGGATTGTTCTCTAATTTGAATGTGAATTATTAAAACCAATAACAATGTATATCATTTGGGCAAATATAGTTCCTCAACATTTATGTAAAATATGGAACTTTGCAGTCTTGGGAGAAGATGATTCTGTATCTTGCAAACTGGATAGATTCCAGAGCTGTGATTATGCAAGGGCATAGTCAACGTTGGTCAAAGTGTTGTTTTTGGAAATGATCTCAGGAGAAGTTACATTTTTCTGGGGTCACTTTTTAGTTTTTTTATTTGCAAAGTCAAATTGAAAACATCTCAAAAAATATTTGTTTTTTCTTTTTTAAAAATTAAATCGTTATTGTTGAAAGTATTATGCATGTCCCCCTTTTCCCCTCATTGACCCCTTTTAGTCCACCCCACCCCCTACCCCAGACCTTCACCAGTCTGTCGTCTGTGTCCATGGGTTATGCATATACAAGTTCTTTGGTTGCTATCTTCCCTCCCCCATCTTCCCTCTGAGGTTCTACAGTCTAAGAACATCTATTTTCAATCATGTGGCTTCGTCTACTTAGGTAAAATTTTTAGTGGAAATGAATACAGGCCTATCTTGGGAATTACTTTCCAAATCTTAAAGAACTTAGATAAGCTTTCTGCTTAAATTCGATTCTCATTTGAAAAGAAACAAGTGATGACTTTCAAAGTACTTAATGTATTATAAAGGAGTGGCAATCAGAAATAATTTTTAAAAATATAACCTCTTGTGTTTTTTTAAATTTAATTTTATTGTTTAAAGTATTATAAATAGTAGTACATATGTCTCCTTTTCCTCCCATTGACTTCCTTTAAAAACACAAGTACAGATCTGACTGAAGAAAAGTCTTTTTTGAGTACATCAATAGTCTTATCTCAAAACAAGGGTATGCACTTAAAATTGGGTCATACAAACACAAACTTTATCTCCTGCCAGAAACACCTGCTGGATGAAGGGCATCCTTTCAAGTCCCATTAGTTAATTACCAAATAAAGGTGGATTTTTGTCTTAGTTTGAAATGTTAACCCAGGGAGAACTAATGCGTATAAGCAAATAAGTTAATGCTTAGTCTTTCCCCTCTTTTTTTCTTGCTGCGCTCAATGTAAAGTGACATGACTGGGTTTCTTGGATCCTATTTCAGGAAAAATGGGAAAATGTGACCTTCTGTGAGATAGGTGCCACAGTAGCAAAGCAGGGAAAACGACACTTTGCTATTAGCTGGGCTTTGTCCTCAAACCCTAATATGGATTCCCAGGAAATGAGGCTCATGTAGTAGAGGAACTACATTAGTGTATATGGGGCAGGCCTAAGTGTCCTCAAATAAAAGCACCCCCCCCCCCCCCAGAATGATAATGACATCCTTTTGTTCAGATAAATGAATATTTCCACCATCATGGACTCAGAGTCAACCATAAATCTCATGCTGAGTGAAGGGAAACAGGAGATATTTGTACAGTTCATTGCAAGAGGTTCCAGGGTTCTCCCTTGGACAGTTAGCTTTTACAGCTAATGTTAGTGACATTTGTGTCCATGCTCTTTCATGGTCAGCCCTAGGCACACAATACAGCATCCTTTTCATTAAGAATGACTGTTTAGAAGTCAATTGTCATGACAATTTACCAATTTAACTCTCCAATGTCTGGCTCCCCGCCCCCCCACCCCCCAACTTAACTTTTCAGTTGTGTGTGTGTGTGTGTGTGTAAAACAGAGAGAGAGAGAGAGAGAAGGTCATAGCATTATGTAAATGATGCTTTAGACGTGTGATGTGATGAAGGATCTCATGTTTGGAGCTTTGGAGTTGAGTGCCTGGGGCACTGATGTAAGAAAGACAGTAATTACTGAAGACCATTCTATGACTTGCCCATCCTGGGAGCTGTAAACCAGAGTACTTCGTGCAACATTGAGCTTAGCGTTGTGCCTTTCGAGAGCAACCCTTAATCTTCTTTTTTCAATAGTATGAGTATAGGTCTTGTACATGGTGATCAGTACATATTTGGGTATTAGTTGATTGGCTCTGTATTAAAGATGTCCCCAAAGAAATGTAAAAACTCTAGGTTTCTGCATCTTAGTAGAGGTTACAGGGACAGACTCTGGCCACTGTTTTTGTATGTGGAGTTGTGTATGTGGGCTGCAACAAAAGATGCTGCATTGAGGATGAAAGGATGCTTATTATTCTGATGCTGTAAGATGTGTCTACCTGCTAAATAAACTTCTATTGCCCCTTTCTCTGATTTTTTGAGATGCTCCACAGTGGTGCCAAAGTAGCCATCCATAAAGGAAAAAATTCTGTCAATCTTGCAGTTTTTTGGTTTATATTATTCCAACATCATTTTTGTGAGTTCTCCTGTTTTCCCCTCAGTGGATTGCACAATATTTGAAAAATAAAATTAATGGATGCTTTAGCTTGTTGGAGCCATAGCCCTAGGAGCAGGAAAAGGAGAGTGAGTCTACCTAGAATGGAGGAGTTGTTTTAAATTTAATTTTCTAGTGTCTAGTTGCTATGGCTAGTCGGGGTAAATGGATGAACAGTGAATAAAGAGAATGAGCAGATAAATCAATATTAATGTTTTCCTTTCTGTGCCTCAGAATCAATCATAAGACCATGGCCGGATCCCAATTTTTGACACCAATCAAAATGACAACCTTGGTTGCTGGGACCATTCCTTGATACATTTGTTTTTGGAGGGCAGAGATAAACTATGGAAAAATAGAATGCTGTATTTTTCTACCACATCAGAGACACTGTGTTGTTCTTGTCCTTTTTGCTTTTAAAGAGGCCAAGGAGGCCCTTGGTCCAGGCTGCGTGCTAATGTTCCCAGATTTATCCTTCTTAGTATATGCTCTGCTTCCTAATGCTGAAGAGTTACGTTTTTCTTCAGTTCTAGAAAATTCTTAGCCATTTTCTTTTTAATATTTCTTTTCCTCCATTCTCTCTACTCTTTCCTTCTGGTATTCTGGATCCATGTTACTCTCTTGCCCACATCTCTTAACCTTTTATGTTTTCATATCATTTTTCTGTGCTGTAACTGAGATAATTTCTTCAGGTCCGTGTACCTGTTCATAGTCTTTTTTTTCTTCTTCTCCCTAGCTGTGACTAACATTGCTGT
Organism: Myotis myotis; assembly: GCF_014108235.1. Lineage (NCBI taxonomy): Eukaryota > Metazoa > Chordata > Mammalia > Chiroptera > Vespertilionidae > Myotis > Myotis myotis. Next base: position 29,247,087 of record NW_023416317.1, on the reverse strand, counting down.
TTAACCCTATCATAATATTTTAATTTCAAGGATTATTTTTTATTTATAAAATTTCTTTTGTCCCTTTAACAAGCTATTAGGTCATTTTTGATACTTTCAAGTAACTTGTTCACTTCTAAAACTCTATCTTTTATTTCTTTAAACATTTCATAATAGTTATTTTAAATTATGCTTTTGAGAATATTTAAAGTACTTGAGTATTAACTATGCCTTGTGTTTCTTCTGATTCTTACTCATACTTGTTTCCTTGTGTGAATTTTGTAATTTTTTTTATTGTGAACTCATAATTTGTTGTCTTTTGAAGGCCCTATATATGGGAAGTGTTTTCCATAGAGAATTTGTTGTTTGTATCATCTGGGACCAGGGAGAATTATTGAATTGAAAATATTTTAACCCCCTTTGAGTGTCCTGGAATAATGCTGGAATACTAGTTCAGTACTTTAATGAGGGTCAGGACTTAGTTTCTAGTAGCAGATCTGATGTTAATAATGTTAACATTTTCAATCAGGGAAATCTTTTTGTATTTACTTACTGTCTGAATTTCCAAGACTGGGTTCAACTTTGTCTTTTTTCTTCTCTTTGGAATTTCCCCAATTGCTACAGAGTCTAGTAATTAACTAAAAGTTTTATTTGCTATAGTTTACCCAGGATCTAATTGTACTCTAGAATGTGAGCCCTTTGGAGTATCTAATCTTCCATATTTCTGGAAATTGAGTCATATATCTCTCTTATACATTGCAGTTTAGAATGCATTTTCTCATGTGATATCTACTTTTATCTTTACAACTTTTAAAATAAAAATACTCAATTTTATCCATACTAAAGATATGTGTTGGAAAATTCTGGCTGTAAAAACAATTCTTTCATGCTCAGATTTTTTTTTTAACTAAAATTTTCAAAAGGAAGTGCAGTATGCATATTCCTTAAAGACAGATATTTTGGAACGTAGTTAAGAATGATTTTGAGTGGGCTGTATGAATCATTTTGTTTTCATATAGGAATCTTCAAAGGAGTTGCAGTGGTCAAATGAGTTAGAGAAGGCAGTAGTGTAAAAATATAGTTGCCAAGTGTTACCTTTTACTTGATTGAAACAGACAAACATGGGTTTTAAGAAGTCAGGAAAAATGACTGACTTTTTCTGTTCTACTTTCATCTTGTAATATCCAAAGTCAAAGGAAGGGAAAAAATGGCTGCCCTTAACCAAAGGATCTTGTGAGAGACTGGAAGACATGGGGCTTGGATTTAGAATGAAGGGCTTACCTTGTATGCATATATGCATAACCCATGGACACAGACAGTAGGGTGGTCAAGGCCTGGGGCAGGGCCTGGTAGAGGCTGGAGGGGAAGAAAATAAAAAGGAAAGGAAAAAAAATGAACGAAGGGTTATCTTGTCTGAGAAGACAGTTGAAACATACTGAGAAAAAGTACTGTAGGAAAGAACCCTGTGTTTTTATGAAGTTTTAAAAATTATCCTTTTTGATTTTTTAAATAGTGTCTTTGATAGGTAAATTAAAAAATTTTCATGAGGTACAATTTATAAAATTTTTTGTGATCATTATTTATTTTGTATCTTGTCCAAGATTGTGAAGATTTTTTCCTGTTTTCTTTTAAAGCTTTTATAGTTTAACTTTTATTTTTAGAGCTGTTATCCATCTTCAAGTTTTATGTATAGTATGAGTTGGAGTTGGCTTCATTTTGACACGAGTACTTTTCATTTTCTTTTATCTTGAAATGTGAATGTCCTATTAGCGAAGCTTAAACAATTGGGAAGAGCTAGAACTTAGAGTGAAATCTGTCTACTGAGGGAGAACAGGTGATGAGTGAAAAGCCATCTGCAGTGGCTAAGAAAGGCCAGTCCAACAGATGGCATCAGATTACAGTGGGATATTGGCCTGATTAGAAGACCAGGTCAGTATTAGGGACTTGAGATGGGGTGGGTAAAAGTTGTGTCTAGTCATAAAGGAATCGGTTCTGAGAGGCATATGGAAAACAGTGTACAAGCCAGCTGCTTTCAGCTGAAAACTCCAACACAACAGACATAAACAGAAATACAATATATTCAGTCATATACCTGGAGCTCCATGTGGGACTGGCTTCAGGATTGATTTTATCCAATGGTTTTGGCTGTGTTTCTGTTTTTTCTTTCTTTCTTCTGCTGCTTATACATGCCAGCATCATCCTGAGATGGGTGCTGAGTTGACTCACCACTCAGAGGCGTTGTATTTAGATATGCTAATGTCCAGAGGAAGTGTTAGAGTGTCCCTTTAGGATGGTCTCCCAGAAAAGCAAGAAAACACTTTCCCAGAAACCTCTAGCAAGTCAATACCATTGGACTATTCTCAAGCCAATCACTAGCAAGGAGGATGAAATTTCCTTTGGGTTTTCAAGCCTATTATTACTGGATTCGGGAGAGCTGTCTTCTTCCCCTGAGGCATATGGACTATGTGGGAGAGGGGTGTTTTGTTGGGGATGAATTGGATAGTGTATGCTGGGTAGGTATCTGGTATCCACCAGAAAGTGGAATTTAGATACGTTGTGAGTACCAGGGAAGTGTGAGAGCAGCTAGTAAAGTCTTGGGCGCCAGACGTGAGCTGGCATTGAGAGAACAGGAACTAGGTAAGATACTAAAACCATGGTCCTTAGACAGGATGATCAGCTGGAAACCTAGATAGAAGTACCAGGACTCAAGGTTGGGTCCCAATCAACACAAGTGTGAACTAATGGCCTAGGTCAGGGGTGGGCAAACTTTTTGACTGGAGAGCCACAATGGGTTCTTAAACTGGACCGGAGGGCCGGAACAAAAGCATGGATGGAGTGTTTGTGTGAACTAATATAAATTCAAAGTAAACATCATTGCATAAAAGGGTACGGTCTTTTTTTTTTTTTTTTTTTTTTTTTAAGTTTTATTCATTTCAAACAGGCCGGATCTGGCCCGCGGGCCATAGTTTGCCCATGGCTGGCCTAGGTCAAGGTTGGCCTTAGATCATGTATCTTATACTTGCTAGCTACCTGAGGCCCTGGGAAGAGAGGGCAGTAGAGATTGGGAACATTGGAGCATAGATTAGACAAGAATAAATGAGAGAAGGACATTGAACTGATTTAGCAAGGGAACTGTTGCCAAAATGGCAGACCACAGGGCAGAACCATCCCCTTGTTTGGGGCAAAGTTACACAGTAAGAAGAGCAGGCCAGATAGGGAGAGGTGGTTGGGGTGAAGGAAAGGGTAGTTAAGTGCTAGAGGGAAGTGAACCAAGACAGAGCTACTGGGGAGCAGGAGAGGCTGTTGCTACTACTTACTGCAGCCTCTTTGGCTGTGTGCTCACCATATTTGTGTTTAAAGTAATAGTAGTGGCCTCAGTTTTCAGATGAGAAAGAAAGCAGAGGCTGGGGAACTAGTTCTTTGTGTAAAAACTGAGAAATTTGGTGATGTTGATGCATTCCTCAGTATAGTTACCACTCAGGTTTTTTTTAACGAAGTAAAAAAAAGTCTTCAAGCTAAAAAATCTGTTTTCAGGTCAATGAAAAAGGTGACAGATAATTTGTTACTAGCTTTCCTGTCGATTATCCATTATGTTATGAGGCTTGTATGTTGAAACACTGCAGATAAAGTGTCTCAATTAAGACTTTAATTTAGATTTAATAAGAGTTATTATATGTTAATAAAAGATCAATTAGCAGTGAAATAGCCATTGATCCAGGTACAATAAGTATGTCAGAAAGGCATCAAATTGTCATTGAAATAACTGGAGATTGCATGAGCAACATGTGAGCAATTAGATTCTCAATATATTCAGGCTATAATGAATGTCAATGCATTTAATTGCCATTTAACAAGAAAGCTTAATGTAAAGTCTCATGCCTATTAAATCACATACCTGTTCACCGTTCTTCAATAGATTCATTTATTCATTGGTTCATTCAACAGATATTTAATTAAGCACACACCAGTCCAAGTGAGAGAAACATGAGCACGAGGCACTTTGAATTCCTGCCTTCAAAGAACTTCAAATCTAATATTAAAATAAGACTCACCTATGTGGAAGATTAAAGGGACAAGGTAGATCCTGGAGTACATTTTCCTCATATTTTCTAATTAGGTTCCCACTGTCACCACCATCAACTGAAATGTCCCACATGTTGAGAATCCTTGGCCGTGGGAGCTGCCGAGTTTAGGAGCTGTTTGTTACTACAGTGCGAGCAGAGCTTACTAATACAGTGAATAGGAGTGAGGATGGCTGAGTCAGGCCAGAAATGTGTGTTCTGGTGTGATGTTATCATAGAAGAAGCCAAAGCTTTATCATCCTGGCTATTTGGAGAGGGACACTTGAAAATACGTTAGTTCTCCCCAGAGAAAAGGGCCTTGATAAATGAAAATTACTCTTAGTGTTTTCATGCTCAGTCTCTAAGAAGCTCAATTTCACTAGGACCATAGAAGAATCTGGGAGAGGTAGCCATCAATGTCTGAATAAAATAGTTAAAATGATGAATTTTATGTTATATGAACTTTATCTCAGTTAAGAAAGGTTCATAGATTTACCAGTATACGTTTTGTTACTGGAACAGGCACATTTTGGAGTGCCTATATAGTTCAGTTCTTATTTCACTGAGAATTTCACTTCTAAGGAGGGGCCCTGTGGCCATTTCCCACCGACTAACTTGGCTGCCCCGGCCGTGCTCAGGTCTTTCGGATGCAGGACTTCTCTGAGGCTGGTACTTTCTCCCGGGCCCTGCTCTGGAAAGTGAGACACTGGTCTCTTTTTCTTTCTGGGTTCCTTTCTTTCTCCAGACTATTTTCTCTAGGACCAGGAACGTTTATTTTTATTTTTAAAAAATAGCTCATTGTCAGACAGGAAACTGGCTCTTATGTCATTACTGCATTCTACCCCATTCTTGTATTTATTTCACAAAAGGGTTTAAGTGCTCTAGGCTCCGGATTTGGAAATCACAATTCCTTTTCCTTCCCAGAAAGCGCAGCTCTTTCTAGGAACTACAAGATGGTCTTTAGTTGCTCAAATGGCAGCCTGTCTCTCTCTTCAGCCCTTCCATGGGTGCACGCTGAGGCCCAGAGCTGCATCAGTGCTCAGTGCTGGGGCAGGTACTTGGTCCTGGGAAGCAAAAGAGTGAAAAGTATTTGTACATGCTGTGACCACACAGACCCCAAGGCCAAACTTTTCTAAGTCTGCCGGTGTTGGTTAGTGCTTGACTTTGGGAATTAAAGGTAAAGGGCCTGTGTTTCACCTTTAAATTGACTAGAAGCTTAGAATATATATATGGAGTGAGAGAGGGAAAGAGAGGGAGAGCGAGAGAGTTTGGCATGGGAAACTAGAGTCAGTCATGGCCAGGAGAACATCAACCTTAGGTATTAGTGGGAATCTGGAAGACACTACGAGACATCATCCTGATGTCGGAAAAGAAATCCTGGAAGTTTGGGAATCTGGGACTCCTATGGCGATGACACCTGAATTACAATTGTAAAGTGGACAAATGAATAACCAGTCAAATTTGCTTGAAAAGTGAAAAATTTAGACAAGTTATTTCAAAGATGGGTTAAAAATTGTTTCTAAAGTCACTATTTCTCCATCTCAATATAGATTTAGTTAGGTGAGTTTGTATTGACCAAGTTAGACTTTAGCTTTGAGGAGTCCCTTTGATTAATTGTGTCGTAAGAAATGACTTTCCAAGGTCTGCTGTTCGTATCCCTTGCCTCCCGCAGCAGGACAGCTCTCTGTGGCGCCATCGCTGTGTGAGGGGGCAAGGTAAACTCAGGTGGGCAAAGGCAGGAAAGACAGGGGGGTGTGGAGGAGGGGGGAGCATAGACAGATAAACAAAGGCTGGGAAAGCACAGACAACAGCTAGGCCAACGAGGGTTTTGTTTACGTCTGAATCTTATTTTATCTGAAACCTAATAGATGAAGGGTCTGCACAGAGTAATTATTTTGCAATTAAGCTGCCTCTCCACTCTGGGCCAAGGGATGAAAGAGAAAATAAAGGAGCCGGGTGATGGGCGCTTTGTGCGCTTCTTGTCCTTGGACCTTGCAGTGGTCGGCAAACTCATTAGTCCACAGAGCCAAATATCAACAGTGCAACGATTGAAATTTCTTGTGAGAGCCAAATTTTTTAAACTTAAACTATATAGGTAGGTACATTGTTATTAACTTAATTAGGGTACTCCTAAGGCTTAGGAAGAGCCACACTCAAGGGGCCAAAGAGCCGCATGTGGCTCGCGAGCCGCAGTTTGCCCACCACGGCAGAGGAGTCTGGGCTGGCACACACGTGACATCTCCGAGGGAGTTAATCCTGACCATAGGCGGCCAGGGAAGCTGCCACCACAGCCACAACAAATGATGGGCTTAAGGGAGAAAAAAGGCGATCTGAATAGCAAGCACTTAAAAAGACTCCCTTGTTCTCCACCTTCAGTCTAATAGCCCTCCCCAGAGCAGACACTGAACGTTCTAAGAGCAATGAAAAAAAATCTCCCCCGAAATGCACGCAAGCACACAGCAAAAGCCAAGTTAAGAAGGTTAGCGACTTAGTTGTCTCAGCAACATGTCATCAAGTTGAGATGAGCAGGAAGTGCAGATAACAGGAAGAAGAAGGAAAACATCATAAGCCCACAAAGAGGGGACAGCCGGGATGCTGAGAGGAGAAAAGCAAAGCCTTTTTTCTCGCTGTTTCATTAAGGGGAACTTAACTTTTAAACGGCCTCTCAAAAAAGCTAAAATAGAATCTGCTTTTGTGTAACCTGTGTATTGGGTGTGTGTGAAGAAATTGTGTTATCAGCATTTCCTGTATGGCACCACGTTCAAAAGGAAAAATTGTTACGGATGTTTGTATAATTCCACAGAGAAACAAAATGGTGTCCTGTTAAGATGGGATTTGATTTTTTATTAGAAATTAGCAGTATGGGATAAGCATACAGAAATGGCCAGGTGTAGATTGCTTTGCTTACTTGAGCCAAAACTCATCATAATATTACAGCAGTAAATGAGACAAATGGACATTTTCGAGCCAGATTCTTTCTCTCCGCTCAGAAAATTGTATTGTACTCAGAAAATTGCTGACATTGGGTTCCTGGGAGAGGGGCACTTCTGATTGTGGAAATTTAAGATCTGTACGCTCAGCCAGGGCTGTAAACCTGTTACTGGAAGAGGAGCATGGGGTAGGAGTGAATGTATTTCAATGCTGAGTCAAAAATCTGTCTCTAGGTATCTTTCCAAAATCCTGTACTCTTGAGCTACACAGAACAACTCAGCTTTCCCTGGGCTGCTGCAGTTCTTTAGATATTTGAATGATAGCATGTTTTCCCTTGACCTTCTCTTATTTGGGCCAGGGGTTCTTAAAGAGTGGCCCCCAATCTGCAACATCATTATCGTCTGAGAACTTGTAAGAAATGCAAATTCTTAGCCACCCTACTCCCATCTAGGGTGGGGGTCCTAGTAATCTGTGGTTCAACAAGTCCAGGTGATTATGATGAGTACTCAAATTTGAGAACCACTGCTCTAGGCTAAGAATCCTTCGTTCATTCAACTCTCCTACCTCAATTCATTCATTCACTCATTCATTCATTCACCTATCCATACATCAAATATTTGTAGGCATGACACAATGTATACTGGAACTAGGAATAAAGACATGAAAGGTACAGTTTGTTTTTTTTTAATGGGAAGATTATTCATTCAATTATGCTCCAAGATGTTACAGAGCTGGAAATTAACAAATTTCAGTCAGTATAAAATAGACTTCTCAATACTCAATCATTAATATAACCCAGGTAAATGAGACTCATTTCATAGAAGGCTCAGATAATTCTAAAATCTATCTTAACTTCACCCATGAACTATAAAATGATAAGTACTTAAGCATTACAATGCAAGGAAAAATATTATAGAATATACAATTGTTACAGAACCTTGCATAAAATTTCATTTATTTATTCACTTACTTATTTTAATCCTCACCCGAGGATATTTTTTCCATTGATTTTTAGAGATAGTGGAAGAGAGAGGGAAAGACAGAGAGAAATATCAGTGTGAGAGAAACACATCGATTGGTTGCCTCCTGTATGACCAGGGCCGGGGGAGGAGCCTGTAACCAAGGTAAGTGCCCTTGACTGGAATCGAACCCGGGACCCTTCAGTCCACAGGCCAATGCTCTATCCACTGAGCCAAACCAGCTAGGGCTGAAAGTTCCTTTTAAAGTTCTGCCTTCAGGAATAATACCATGTTACATATCAGAACCAAAAATAAACTATGTTTCTTGAGGTTACAATGCTCAACAATATACTGGATGTACTCTAAAATACCATGTCTGACAACAATCAAGAGAGAGACAAAGAAGGCCTTCAATGATATTGAGAGAGAAAAAGAGAGGAGTAATTTTTCTATGCTGATTTCTGCTGAAATGCCCTCATTAAACAATTTATAGCACTGTAGAAGAAGGAAAGAAGAAGGGGACCAGTCTCACCTTTCTGTAAAGGATTTCCAAATCAGCACAAACTCAGGCAATTCTGAAAGGCACTGTTCCCAATGCTTTCCACTCTTCTTTCCTCTGGCTTCTGGTGCATATATAGTGTCACACACACATTGTAGACGCTCAATAAATATTTGTGGCTGAACAAATACACTGCTAGTGTCTCCCATTTTTAGGACTATTCCCTGACTCTGTTCTTGGGTCCATTCCCTCTACTTACCCCTATAAGATTTTATGTGAAGTACTTATTTCATGTCTCAGGGTTCAGCTATTGCTTAGGAAAGGCCTTACTAGAATATATTTTTCATAATATTGGTTGGTAGATGTGAGTGACCCTCATTTTTCCTTTCTGGAAGGCCTCTCCTGTTTTGGATACTTAGCATCTGCTAGACAAGTGCTCAGCAAAGGTGACCCCCGCCCAGACATGGGGGCTAAATCATGATGTATGAGTCAGCCACTGGGTTCTCATTCTCTTTGTCAGGGATTGGTTCAGTCATGAGTACATGACTCAGCCTTGGCCATTGGAATTTGTTATGACTTTTTGTATTTCTCCAATGCCAGTTCAATGGACTTGAGAGGAACGGTAGACAAATATATATGTGTTCAGTCTTCCATTTAAACTGATAGCCTGACTATGTTTTAATACACTAGGCCTATGTTAGTATATACATTATCTATCACTATGTAAGAAACCACCTCCAAATTAGCAGCTTAAAACAATAGCTGTTTCATTTGATCACAATTGGGTAGGACAGCAATTTGAGTTGGGATCAGCTGGATAGCTTTTTGCCTCACCTTGGGTCACTCAGTGGCTGTAATCATCTGGCTGCTTTACTGGGACTAGATGGTCTATGTCCTCATTCACATATGTGGGGACTGGTGCTGGTTGAAGCTGGCTAGACTATGGGGTTTGACTACTCAGTTCTGCTCCATGTGGCCTCTTCCAGTAATCAGCCAGGGCTTCATCACATGGCAATTTCGGGGAAGTGTTCCAATAAGGTGAGAGAAGAAGCTGCAAGGCTTTCTAAAGCTTATGTTCAGAAGCCATTTGTTATTTCTTCCACATCCTATTGGATAGAAGTCCAGATCAGATTCAAGGGATGGGGATATAGATTCTACCCGTTGATGGTGGAGCTGCAAAGTCATAATGCAAAGGGGCATGCACACAGAGAAGGGAGGACTTTGTGGCCAGTTTTTGCAATCTGGTATTTGGATATTGATGACTACATGATTTTATTCTTATATAAATTATTTATGTATACAACATAAATATATATAATATAAAATATATAAGAAAAAAGAGAACAAAATATTGCCTCAACTTCTGTCAAGAAGTAAGCTAATAACCTCAGTTGAACACCATCCCAAAGTTGCTCTTTAAATGTGTAAATGGAATGAAAAATGCAGAATAATTTTGTAAAAGATTGGATCTTACTATATATTTTTAGAAAAACAGAAAAGCATTAAATTGATTTTTTTGAATTTAACAGAAGAAAAAGAAACTAAAGAAAAACCGAAGGAATTATAGAACTTCACAAGTTTTTTTTTATTTTATCACAGAGATATTAGATCCTAAAAGTTCTCCCTAGGGTTCCAAAGGGAGATTATCTTAAAAAATTAAGAAAGGTAGAGTTATTTTTAAAGATCCATGTTTAATTTTACACATATTGACTCTCTGCTATGAAAGATAAGGAAATTAAAACTTTTAATTTTCCTCTTACCTCATTTCCCACTCCCCTCATCCTATGAGCTTTTAGTAACACTATTTTTAAAAAAATCAGAGGGTAAAGCATTTATGTTCTATATTTATAATTCTATAATTCCATAACTAGTATAGTTTAGTCTTACATATACAGCGGGGCCTTGACTTACGAGTGTCCGGACTAACGAGTTTTTTGAGATACCAGCTGTCTCTCGGCTGATTTTTTGCATTGAGTTGATAGAATAATTTGAGTTAATGAGCTCCTTAACGAGCTCGGTCTCGGAACGAATTAAACTTGTAAGTCAAGGCCCCACTGTATAATTAAATGAATTTGTTGGCATCCACCTGTCCTTATACCAGTTTTTGTTTTTTTTTTGAATTATTTGTTTTTAAAAATTCTGATTCATTTTTGGCTTGCTGGATTTCCTTAAGTTTTTTCAAGATGAACTTAGTACTTGCTCTCTGAGTTCTTGCATACTTGAAAATTTCTGCTGGTAGCCTTCATTGACCTGACTGGGTATCAAAAATTGAGATCCCAGTTTCTTCTCCATGAGACTGTGGGCATTGTTCCACTGTATTTGGGTACTGCATTTTTCACCATTCCCTTTCTTATAGCTCTTTCCACTTATTCTTGATTGGCTAAACTTGTTATTAGTTAGATTTTTCAAGAAGGATTCTTGGTTGCTTTATTCTTTCAATGCTTTCATGTTGAGAATACTCATCTGTTACCTTTTAATGTCTGGTATCTGCTTCTTTATAGGTGATTCTATATATTTTGATGGGTGCTGGATACATGAATAATTCTTTCAATAATGCAAGAGGTGATGCTTTGTTGATAATTTCATTCTGGAATTTTCTGGCACGTGGTATTAATTCTTCCTTTCCAGCAGGGAATTTTTTTTGTGTTTTTTGCCAACCTACTCTTTTGTTCTGTTTTGGATTCTTCTTTAAGGCCAATTTCTATGTTGGATGGCCTTTGCTTTTAAAAACATCTTTCTTTTCTAAGACTTTTGTTGTTGTTGTTGTTAATCCTCACCCGAGGATATTTTCCCATTTTTTTATTTTTTTATTTTTTAAAGAGAGAATTGGAAGGGAGGGGGAGAGAAGACAGACAGATGGAAACATCAAGGTGAGAAAGAGACACATTACTTGGTTGCCTCCCACAGGCAACTTGACCAGGGCCAGGGATTGACCTGCAACCAAGGTATGTGCCCTTGACCGGAACCAAACCTGGGACCCTTCAGTCCTCAGGTGGACGCTCTACCCACTGAGCCAAACCAGCTAGAGCTCCAAGACTCATTTTTGATGATCTCATCTCATTCCTAAATCAATGAGGCTGGATTGTTCATTGATATTTCTAATTTGATTATTTATTCTTTAATGATGTAATTTTGGTCTTTATGTTATTTCATTAGCTATGCAATCTCTCTATTAGTCTCATTCTGCTATTTTGCCTTCATACTCTTGACTATTGATTTAATGTTTTTATTAACTTTCTCTATAGCCCAAATCAGTTGCAGAATTTTTTTCCTTTAAAATGAATATTTTGTTATTAGAATGCTATATTCCTTGAGGTGTAGTCTATTTGCATAATTGCCAGATCTTTTCTTTTTATCTTGTTCATGTTAAGGAGGACATCTCTGTTCACCCTTCTATTTCTGTTTGAGTGTGAATAAATCTTTTTGGCTTCCTTCCCTGTGTAACTGAGATGTGTTTTTCTCTTCAGCTACAGTTTAAAGGCTGGGCTATTGTGGTTTCACTCACTTTTCATTTTCCTCAAGGGCACAAGGCAGGAGAAGTCTTCTGGGTCTATAGGCTGGCCTTGCTGCATGACCTGGGTTCTGGGCTGTCTTCTGGGGTTTTGTTAAATGCTCCATTCTGAGTTTATACCTCCTGGTCAGGGTGTATCTGTTTTCTAGGGAAGATACCCCCAGGCTTCAGATCATCCTTGCAATTCACGTGACCTTGGAAGGCCATTTTACTGCTTTTACCGAGGCCTCCATATTCCATTGCAAGTGGTAGGGATCATTTATCTTGAGTGTTTGAACCATGGTATTTACTTGGCTCAGCCCCTTGTCTTCTCTCCAGACTGGAGGCTGTTGGAAGAAGTCTCAGGATTCTGTTGACTCAGCTTCCCCTGACCCCTGTTTGGTTCTGGGAGCTGAGGCCAGTGTTAGGACCTTACAGAGCCATGCCATAACATTGCTTCACTTCATGGCCCCCACTTTTTGAAGTTTGTCGATGTTTGGATTGTTGTTGATGATTTTTTTTGCTGGTATTATTATTATTTATTAAATTTGAATTATTTAATCAGATATGAGAGGAGACCATATTTAGTTTCTCCCCCCCCCCACCTTTTATCTTGAAGCCCTGACATACTTAATTTTTTTTTATAGTCATTAGAAATCAGGTTGATTTCTTACTTTGAGAGTTTGAAGAGGTAGGACAAGGCATTTTTTCCAAATGTACTTCTCTATTCTACAAAGTGGAGAAAGGGTTCCTTTTACTTCTATAATCTGACAGTTCCCTAGATACAGTAAAGAATGGTGATAAGCTAAGAATAGAAAACAAAAGCTACAAATTAACAATAGCTATTACACAATATTAAACAGAGCAAAAAAACATTCTACAACCTTTATTGAATCCCACAATTGAACCTCAAATCAAGATTTCCATGGATGATATTATTTAGTTTGAGATGAGTAATAGTCTCATTTTTCAGTAGAGTAAATGCGATTCAGAGACTTTAAGTCACCTTAAAGCTCAAGGTCACACAGCTAATAAAGATGAGCTTCGTGCTTTATTTTTTTATTTTATTTTTTTAAAATATATTTTATTGATTTTTTACAGAGAGGAAGGGAGAGAGATAGAGAGTTAGAAACATCGATGAGAGAGAAACATCGATCAGCTGCCTCCTGCACATCCCCCACTGGGGATGCGCCCGCAACCCAGGTACATGCCCTTGACCAGAATCGAACCTGGGACCCTTCAGTCCGCAGGCCGATGCTCCATCCACTGAGCCAAACCGGTTTTGGCGAGCTTCGTGCTTTAAATGCAAACCTGTATTGCTCTAAACCCAAGTTTCTGTCTAATACTTATTCAAGGAGGAGCCCAGAAGAATCCTGTGCTGTTTGGTTGGAGGAAATGCAGAAAGGAGCGGAGACAACAGAGGACAAAGAGAGGACAGAGGAACAGCTCCATTTATTAGGAAAAACATCTCACTTGTGATAATTCCTCAAGGGGAGGGTTCCCCTCATACATTTCAAGCATGGGCATCTTTCAGTTTGGGTTTCCAGAGTGAGGCTTACAAGAGTTACAGGGGACAGGGATTTAGGGACGTTTGCCTAGTTGTAGGAGATTGTATCAATAACGTATTGCTGTGTAACAAACCACCCAAAATTCAGTGCTTCAAACAACCACCATTTATTCTCACTCATGCACCTGTGAGTAAGTAAGTTGGAACTGGGCTAATCTCGGCCAAGTTCTGGGCCTGATTCCCAGTTATAGGCTGGGTCCAGGTTTCCTCCGGGTGTCTTTGACCTTTTTTGTATACGTGGACTTACAGGAGTATGTTGTTGCCATAGTAATGGTGGAAGTGCCAGAGAGTATGCCCAAATATTATGCTTGTGCTTTTGTCATGTTTGCTAACATCCCTTGGCCACAGGAAATTACATGGCTGAGTCTAAGGTCAAGGTCCTCCAGTGGGAAGAACCACAAAGTCACTTGGCAAATGAGATAAATAAGGGAGAAATGATGAATTGGGGTCAATAATTCAATCTACCACAGGGACTAGGAATATTTCTTTTTAAAAGCAGACAAGAAAAACAGTCTAAAATCCCTGAAAATAAAAGGCATTCAATGGAGAAGCTGCCATCTTGTTTGGGGAGGTTAGCTCTGGGAAAGCATAGTACATGCTCTGAGGGTAACTCAGGAATCCCTCTAGATGAGACCTGAAGTCAAATGATGAGAACAGAAATGTGGCCTTGAGTAAAAGTCAGAAATGACCATTGTGTTGGGTTCCTCTTCGTCTCCTACAGTTTTTTTCTAGGCTGCAATCCTCCGTGATCAGGGTTTTTCTGTCTTTTTCTTTGTTATTTTCCTGGCACTTTACTCAGTGTTTGGTACATGCTAGGTGTCCATAGTTCTTTATTGAATGAATGAATGAATGAATGAATGGAATATGGGAGCTAAATTTAGGGGCACCTAAATGTGTGTTTCTTTTTTCTGTGGCGTGCATAAGATAATCTGAATAATTGGGCAGTAGCAAGTTAGGGCTGGACCAGATTTCAGTATAAACATGGATTCAGAATGTGAGCCCACACTTAGGTGAGAGACCTCACAATTTGCTGAGTATTAATCAAGAATTAATCCTAGAGAAAATCTGAGGAGGAAGGTATAGGCTCAAGTTGATTCAGAGAACAGTGAAAAAGAGGAAATGGACAGCAAACACTTTTCTAGGTGGAAGAGAGAACCATTCAGGGACGTCCCTTCACACACCAGATGGCAGCCTCCAGCTGGCTGCCCTGCAGATCCTGAAATTGGAAGTGCTCAGTAGCCAAACAGACCTGCCCTCTTCCAGGTCTGTAGGAGGCCAGGGATTCTATGGTTTGTAATTACCTCTCAACTGAGCCTTTGTGTGGTAACATAGCTACAGTTACTGCAGCATTTTCTGTATTAATTTGAAATGGCTTCAAGTCATATTGTTTTATGGATATAATACTGGTTAACGTTTAGTTAACTAAATCAACATTTAGTCCCCGAGAGTTTATTTTTTGTGCAAGATGGTAGTGGTGGTAGGGTAGAGGCAGGGGAATGAAAACAAAACAAAAACATCTTTCTCACTTTCACTTTCACTTTCAAATACCATTGGTGGGAATATAACCTAGCTCATCTTTTAGACAAACAGATTGACAATGATTACCACAATTTTAAATATGCATCACCTTTTGCTTTAGCAGGGGCCTCCTCATGAGGGCCTTGTGGGCCATGTTAAGGCATCTTGTCCATATCCCAAGAGCAAAGAGTAGTAGTTACAGTGCCTTTAAAGTAAGAGGGACTGGGTGTTGGGATTGATCATATGATCAGATTTTCAATTTGAAAAGGTAGCTATTGAGAGATGATTGGAGAAGTTTAGGTGAGAAAAGATGGTAGTTTGGAATCAAGTGGTGATGAAGATGAGAGGAGGGGTGCATTTGAATGAATTTAAGAAGCCAATTCACCAGGACTTGGCGAATGATTGGATTTGGGGAGATGTCAAAGGGGAAAGTTGTATTAAGGAAGATAGTTTTTACTTGGATGGATAGTTTTTACTTCACTGAAGTAGGTGTGTTTTGGACTGTGAAATACTATGCAGCCATTAATAAGGATAAGGTGGCCCAATCTTTCAAGTTTTCCAGACCTAGACTAATGTTCATAACATATTATTAAGAAAATTAGATTATGAAGTAGTAGAAATACTATCTTATAATTTGTTAATTTCTAATTATCTATCTAATCTATCAATCTATCTACCTATATATCAATTTATAGATACTTTGAAGGGGTCTGTGAATATAGGCACCAAACTATAACAGTGGTCATCTCTCAGCAGTGGGTGAAATGACTGGGGACTTTTATTTTCTCCTTAATATACTTTTATATCATTTGATGTTTCTGTAATAAACATGTTATAATTTGATGATATTCCAGTAGCTGATCAGCAGGGAAGTCAGAAAACTGGGGGCTGAGGATCAGTACTTTTAATATATATATATATATTTTTAGAGTGAGAGGAAGGGAAAGGGAGAGAGAGAAACATCGGTGTGAGAGAAAACATGCCTCCTGCATGCTGTTTACCGGGATAGAGCCCCAAACACGGGCATGTGCCCTGATGGGGAATTGACTCGGCAACCTTTTGGTGCCCGAGGACGATGGATGCCCGGCCAACTGAGCCACACTGGCCAAGGCGAGGATCAGTACTTCTAGGGACCTAATGGATGACCTATAGCCTGATGGCAGAATGCAGACCATCAGCCTCAGCTCAGAAGCCAGTGTACAGAGAGGAGCCAGTAAAAGGAAGAACAGCTTTGGGAGAGATCCCCTATGCTTTACCTGTGACAACAAGCCTGATGGTGTCAATGACAGTGTCCCTAGACTGTTCAGTGCAGTAAGAGCTACGTAGATGCCACGCTGCAGCCAGTCTGCAGGGTGCTAGTAGCAGCGGTTCTCAACCTGTGGGTCGCGAACAATGAAAATACATCCTGCATATCAGATATTTACATTACGATGCATAACAGTAGCAAAATTACAGTTATGAAGTAGCAACGAAAATAATTTTATGGTTGGGGGTCACCACAACATGAGGAACTGTATTAAAGGGTGCCGGCATTAGGAAGGTTGAGAACCACTGTGAGGAAGGCAGGATGGCCACATACCTCCGGTGCATGAAATGTTCAAAAAAGCAAATAAAATCTGAACAGGCAGAAATAAACACTTGGAAAGTTTTTGCAGTTTATTTTCCTTCTACTCATCTTTACTTTGAACCACAAGCCATAGAGTCATCCGTACCCAGCAGTAAGACTGATGCTTGTCAAGGATGCCTGCAGTCAGCCCAAATGTGGGATGGTTTAATCCCCTAATTATAGATGACTCCAGTATCAACAGGCGCCCTGAGCCCCCAGCCAGGATCACAAGAGACACAATCCTGGCTCCTCCAGGTAAATCCTGTGATTACTCAGCGTAGGAAAAAGGTGGAATCTGAAGGGCTCTTTATTGGAAGTCCACATGAGCACTGGTTTTCTGAGCCTGGCTTCACAGGCCCCACATCGTGCCCATCAGCTCATCCTTCTCTTCTCCACACAACCCAGGCCATGCTGTTCAACCTGCCAACCAATTTGCGGCATTAGCTGCAATGAATAATACCCTTAGTTTCAATCTTGAATATTTGATGCAGCATAGCATAGTATGGCCTGTTGGGTTTGAATCCAGCACCACCACTTATCCATCTGTATGAGTTTTAAAAAGTCCCTCTGTGCCTCAGTTTTCCTATCTGCAAAATGGTGATAACACTAGCACCTGTTTCAGATGATAGCTGTGAATATTGAGACTCTTAGCGTTGCACCTGCAAGTAGAAAGCCCTTGATAAATGCTAATAATTTTTATTGTTGCATTTCTGATTGGTGTTAGATGTCCAGCATCCTCAGAGTAAAGCAATTCCGTATCAACCATTGATTATGTTATCAGTATTTGGGCACACAGTAAGGGTCTTCCAGGATCTTGGAAATGAGGGAAATAAGGCTTTCCTCTGAGGATGAAACAAAAAGATAAATATATTATAGGTCACAAGAAAGCCACCTCAAAGTGACAGAATGGTTGCCAGGCAAGCAGGGCTCAACTGTAACCACTCATCATTCATTCATTTATTCATTCGTTCATGCTTGCATGAAATGACTTAGGTACCTACCATGTCTCAGGTACCAGACAGGGTGCTAAATGTAAATTAGGACTGGATTGTTCTTTCCTGGAGATTACCAACTAGGGGGACAAATGGGAACTAAGTAAGAGTAAGCAGATGAACACATATGTTGTAATATCGTGTTAGGTGTTATAAAGAAAAGAAAAAGGGTGCTGTTGGAAGGGAGGTGGGCTGTATAGTATTCCACTGTCTGAGTATATAAAGCACTTGGTGATTATGATCAATGCTGCTAGACTAGTCTATGTGTGTTCTGGTGACAGAGTTTTATTCCGTTGTAATTTTCTAGGGATTTGTCCATTGAGTACCAAGATCAGGGTGATGGGAGAAGTGCATCCTAGATGTATGCAATAGGGAGTGCCTAGTCTATAGAGAACTTAAAAACAATAATAAATCAATAAGTATGTCAGAAATTCAGCCTCCTCCCAATCTATTGTTGGTAGTTATAGAAAAATGAATGAGGTTTCTGTTGCATTGTAATAATATATATGTAAGATTCAATATGGCATTTAAAAAATTCTTTATAAAGCGCTGTAGTCTAGGTGAGAGTTAATTTTAAGAATTCTCAGTTATAGAGTTGGCTCTTGACATACTTGAACTCAGCTGCACACCTTTGTTTTGAGAGTGAGTTTGTAACAGTTCATAATTATTTGAGTTTGCCTGATTTGAGTGCAGGTTATGTCTCCAACCCCTGTGGTATACAACATGTTTCTGGGTTTAAATAGAAATGAACAATGATAGCATAGAGACTAGAAAGACAAAGAAACAACTTGAGTTACATAAATTTTGTCATTCTATGTGAGCACTTGGAGTTGACAGACATCTGTAGGGATGTTTGAAAGGAACTAGGTTGGGACCCCAAGAACAAAGGCATGGACAGTATTGCAATTTCTAGAATGTATTATGAAGCCATATTTTTATGAATCGTGGCCAAGCTTAACATTGCGTTGAAGACTTTTCTTAACTGCTTGTATATATGTCCCTTCACAGGAAAGATAATTTTCAAAATTAAAATTAATGAAAAGTACTTTTTGCTCAACTCTCAGTGAAGATAGGTAGACAAATCTGGCCAGACTGTCTAGGGACATGAATATGTGAAGATCAATTTTGATGAAATCATTGACAAATTTGCCAAAGTTTAGGCTCAAAAACAGAAATTATAACATTTGTATTAATTACTGAGAGATCACTTTTTCTCTCATATAAGTATTTTCTCTTTTAAAAATATTAAAGCAATTTAAAATTGCTTTTTTTCATTCTTTTTCTGTAATATTTAATAGATTAAAATATTTTTTATGGGAAAATGTGCCTGATATAGCAAATAAAAAGCATTGGAAGGCAAAAAAAAATGTTTTTGGTATGTGTTTGTGTATGTTTACTAGCATACAAAGTTCAATAAAAGAAATTTTCTCTGTCTGTATTTCTTTCTTGCTTTAATTATATGATGATACCTGAAAACAATTTAGTTGAATAGAAGTTGGTGGAATTAAAAATTATCTGCTCTGTTGCCCCTTTAATTCAAAACTAAAATAAAAATAATTATCTGCTCTGGTTATGCCATCATGTCCATTTATATTTTCATATTTATAGCCATTAGGTTGGTCATGATTTTCTCTTACCTGTTTGAGGTCTTCAGCCCCCGGACTGATGTCCTTTACATCCCTGCTGTTAGTTATCTGCGCCGTCTCTTATTCCAGAGAATCAACGTTGGCTTTGTTTTCTCCTTTCATTTTTATGTTTTCTTTCCATTCATTGATTTCGGCTTTTCCCTCCTTTCTAGGATTCGCCCCATACTCCCCTCTCCCCCTCCCCATCACCAGGCTTCTTTTCCTAAATATTTGAGATGGATGCTTATCTCTTCAATTTTTTTTCCTAACTAGTAGAAGCATTTTAAGGCTAATATTTCCTACAGGTTTCAGTGTATAGTAATTTCATTGTTATTTAGTTCCAAGTGTTTTAAATTCCCATTATTATTATTATTATTATTATTATTATTATTTTAAATATATTTTATTGATTTTTTACAGAGAGGAAGGGAGAGGGATAGAGAGTTAGAAACATCGGTGAGAGAGAAACATCGATCAGCTGCCTCCTGCACGCCTCCTACTGGGGATGTGCCCGCAACTAAAGTACATGCCCTTGTCCCCAGGCCGATGCTCTATCCGCTGAGCCAAACCGGTTAGGGCTCCCATTATTATTTATTTGGTGACTTACGTTTATCAATATACTTTACTTTCCTAATACTTGAGAATTAAAAATTATTGTTTTAATATTCTTTCTGGTTTAATTGCATTGTGGTCAGAGAATGTACTCTGATTTCAGTCTCAGAAACTTATTGAGACTTGTTTTATGGTCCATTATAGTATCTATTTTTATAAATACATGGGTAAGTTTGCAAAAAATAGTATATTCTGCAGTTGTTGGGGGTAGTGTTCTCATGTATCCATTTGGTCAAGTTTATTAATCTTGTTTTTTAAATCTATATCCTTACTGATTTTTATCAGCATATTCTATCAAACATTAAAAGAACTGCTAACATCTTCACAATTTGTGGATATTTACATTTAGATCTGTTATGTTAATTTTTGCATTATAAATTTTAGGCCATATTACAAATGCACATAAAATTGTTATGTTTTCCTTATGAATTTAACCTTTTGTTATTATGAAGTGACAGTCTTTATTTCTAGGAATAATTTTTGCCTCAAATTCTAGAATGTTTATTACCAATATAGCTACAATCTTTCTCTTTATTATTATTTTCATGCTACCTTTTATTTTCATCTTTTCTATATTCTTATATTTTATGTCTTTTGAAAACAGTATATGGTTAGTTGTATTTTATATTTTTTCAGTCTCATTTTTTTTCTTTAATTGAAACATTGTTAGTTTATTTTCATCATAATTACTAATATGTTTGAAAATTTTAATGCTATACATTTTATTTGTCAGTTTTTATGTTTTTTTCCCTCCCTTTTCATTTTAGTCTTTACTGTTTTTTATTCGTTCTCTCCTAATTTTTTTTGGCGGGGGAGTGGTTATTACATGCTCTGTTTATATTCTTTTGTAAGTTACTCTGGAAATTACAAAATGCATATTTAAATTATAATAGAAAAAAGTTAATAAATTACTTTTCCATCTTCCTAGTAACACCTTAGAATATAACACTACAGTTCCATTTATTAACCTTTGATGTATATATTATTACTATCTGGTAATAATGCATTTAACATTTTTAACCCTGGAGGTATTATTATTACTGACTTATACCATCAATGGTTATTTACATTTCCTCATATATTTCCATGTTTTCACTACCTACCTCCTTGCATCTCAGACCTTCAGTCTGGGATTACTGTTCACAGCATGTCCTTTAGAATTTTTTTCAGTGAGGGTCTTTTGCTGAAGAAAATTTTCAGTATTTTTCTGAATATCTTTATTTTATCTTCTCTTAGCGTATATTTTTGTTGGATATAGAATTCTAGGTTGCAGTTTCTTTTTCCTCTAGGACTTTGAAAAGACATTCAATTGTCTTTACAGACAGTCCTTGGGTTATGAGGAACTCGATACACGTCGTTTTGTGATTACGTCGCCATGTCCCATTTATTTATAAAAAAAAAGTTCCATCATTTCCATGTATGTACATATGTGCTTTATGTTTTTTATTATTTACTAGAGGCCTGGTGCACAAAAATTTGTGCCCTCGGGGGGGGGGGAGGAGGGGTCCCTCAGCCCGGCCTGTGCCCTCTCGCACTCTGGGACCCCTCGGGAGATAACGACCTGCTGGCTTAGGCCTGCTCCCGGGTGGCAGAGGGCAGGCCCAATCCCTAGGTGCAGCCCCTGGTCTGGCTCAGAGCAGGGCCGATTGGGGAGTTGGGGCGCCTTCCCCCGTCATGCACAGAGCAGGGCAGATTGGGAGGTTGTGATGCCACCCTCAGTCACGCTCAGGGTAGGGCCGATTGGGGGGTTGGGGCACCGCCCCCGTCACACTCAAGGCAGGGTCGATGGGGAGGTTGCGGCGCCACCCCCTGTCACGCACAGAGCAGGGCCAATCAGGGGGTTGGGGTGCTGCACCCATCACGCACAGAGCAGGGCCCATCAGGGGGTTGGGGCGCCGCCCTCTATCACTCACAGAGCAGGGCCGATCAGGGGTTTGGGGCGCCGCCACTCTCACACTCAGGGCAGGGCCGATGGGGAGGTTATGGCTCTACCCCATCACACACATAGCAGGGCCCGTGGGGTGGGGGTTGGGGAGCTCACCCCTATCAGGCACAGAGCAGGGCTGCTCAGGGGGTTGGGGCCCCGCCCCCTGTCACACACAGAGCCACAGGGCGATCAGGGGGTTTGGGCGCTGTCCCCTGTCACGCTGATCCCGGTGCCGGGAGGCATATTACCCTTTTACTATATAGGGTAGAGGCCTGGTGCCTGGGTGGGGCCGGCTGGTTTGCCCTGAACGGTGTCCTGGATCAGGGTGGGGGTCCCCACTGGGGTGCCTGGCCAGTCTGGGTGAAGGGCTGAGGGCTGTTTTCAGGCTGGGAGTGACTGAAGTTCCCAACCGCTCCTTTTTTTCTTTTTTTTTTTTTTAATTCTGGGCCAGCTTTACCTTGAGGCTTGGCTCCAGCTCTTAGGCCTCCGCTGCTGAAAGTAGGTTTCTGGCCTTTGCTTACAGTGTTGCGAATCTGCTGGCTGAAGCCCTGCAGTATTTGTTACAATGTTTCTTAAACTGCCCGCTCAGAGGCCTGCAGCGGCAGGCGGGGAATGTTGGTTTCCTCCGTCACTGAGGCAAGCAAGCCTCATGTTAGTTTCAAGCTGCCTGGCTGCCGGCCGCCATCTTGGCTGACAGTTAATTTGCATATCTCGCTGATTAGCCAATGAAAAGGGTAGCGGTCGTACGCCAATTACCATGTTTCTCTTTTATTAGTGTAGATTTACAACAAGTAAAGGTCAGGAATTGTTATCTTTCTTTTATTTTTTATTTATTTTTTTTTTTTTTACTGTTTCACTTCATTACTGCTGTGTATGTGCTCCATGTGAGTGACGTAGGTGCTTATGTAGGTGGGTTCCGACTTACAGTGAAAATCACATTACATCGCGCCATAGGAACGGATCTCCGACGTAACCCGAGGACCTATTGTAGTTTCTATTATTGTTATTCAGAGTCAGTTGTCACACTAAGTGCCATTTCTATGAATCTGCATTTAAGATTTTTGATTTGTCTTTGCTTTGCTTCACATGTCTACAATTTGTGTAAGGGGTGAATTTTTTATTTATTTATCCTGCTTGGGATTCTCTGGGATTCTCAAATCTATGGATTAAAATCTTCAATCAGTTTTGAAAATTGTAGGCCACGTTCTCTTCACAAATTACCTCTGTCTTTTCTCTTCTGAGTTTTAATGTTGCTTATTATATTTTTCATTTTTATAAGTTATATTATTAAGTTCCTTCCTAAATATGCTATGATATTTTTATACTCTTCTGTTTCCTGCAGATAGTTTCCAGTGTATCATTTATATTTTAAACATGACAAATAACTATGATAAATGTCTTAATTTTAAAATTTGTCTGATAGTTGCAATATTTGAAGTCTGTGTGGATCTGTTTCTGCTTTCTGTGATTTCTCTTGGTTTTTTGTATATATTTATATTAGATTGTATTCTTATATGCCTGGTAATTTGTGATTGCTTGCTGGTCATTGCTTTACAAACATAACTTGTGGGGGGGTTCCCTATTGCTCACCCTCCTCTCTCCTTGAGCACTGAAGAGACACAATCCTGGTGACATCCTGTTACCCCCAAATTAAGCCAACTGAAGCCTTCACTGAGGTGGCCCATTAAGTCCTCTTCCTGATGCTGATCTGTAAAGGCAACCAGAGCCCCGTTCTAATTGTGCCCACTCACGGTGTTACTTCTTCATTAGGAGAACACAGACAATGTTCAAGAGAAATCATCTTTGGGGGAAACTGTGTGGTTGTAAAGCCCCCACCATCACCCAAATGCAGTACCTAGATACTGTCGGGCAGGTGCATATTGAATATATGAACGAATCACTAAATCTTACCAGGCCTTGGTTCTGTCACGCTCTGGCTGGGCAGCAAAAGTCAGTTCCTTTCTCTCTAATGCCCTCAGTTTCTTCACCTGCAAAATGGCATTTCTTGCCATTGTGTGTCCAGGTTTCCGACCTCTCTCATATATTGAAAAATTTTTTTCAGTATTTGCACTATAAATTTTCCTTGAGAAAGCCTTCATAGTTCTCATATAATCCTCAAATTTGGGGTTTGTGAGTTCAAAGTCTAGAATAAGACTTCTTCATTCTCTCAACACATCAACAAATGATTGGCTATTTATAGACAATATCAGAGCCCCCCTTTTCTCCTGTATAATGTTGAATATGTTCTTTAAAGAAAAATTTTTTTTAATTCTTTTAAAGTTTTATTAGTGCTTTGATATTTTGGGTACATCTTCTGGGGCAGTGTGCTCCAGGGAAAGCCAGAGTGCTTGGGCGGTAGGGCAAGCCCAGTTCTGCCCAGCGTGGGAGTGGTGCCTGATGGACCTTTCCCAGCACACAGAAAAAAATGTGACTTTGAAATTGTAGTTAGGAAAGTCTCACATTTCCAGAATGTTTGGGAAAGAGTAGTTTTGTTTTGTTTTTGTTTTTTTTCCCCCCTTCAAAGTGCAAAAATCTCAGCAAGAGCTCAGAGGGATGCTGATCTCTTCACCCCACTGGTCCTGGGCAGCCCAGGGTGAACTCTTCCGGGCAAATGCAGTCTAGTGTCTTAAGATAACATGTTCAATATGATGCAGATGCAGCTCTAATCACAGCCTCTGCTCCTGAGTTGACAGATGTATCTCCTGAGGGTTGTGTCAGGGTTTTGCTGCTGAAGGCTTCGCCTAGATATGGTGAATCAGCCAACTCTACGGGGCAAGTGGAATTCTATACCCTTTCAAAAGGGTGTAGATATTTGAAGAATCATTCTAAATTTTCCTTCCCCCAGAAGCTCCTCCTTATTACAAGCTATAACACTGGCGGGTGGGGGGGGGGGGGAGAGAGAGAGAGAGAGAGAGAGAGAGAGAGAGAATATGAATGAGAATATACTCACTTATTGAGCAGTTTGGACCATGGCCGATTGGAAATATTACTAACCTTGCATTTTCAAATTTGATGCACAACAACCAAGATGCTAATACTTTCCTTAGTTTAGAAAAAAAAAAAAATCCTTTCACCCATCTCTTCTAGCTGAAGATTAGGAAAGAGGCTTTAAGAAGATTTAAAAAAAAAAAAAAAAACCAACTTCTGAGCAGCGGAAAAAATGGTTTGTGATTCAGGGGCTTCGGGCAATTCATCATGGAAATTGGGTTTCTTAGCAGACATCGTGTGAATCCTTTCGTCCCTGTCAACTTTTTAATACATTACATTGAGAATGTAAATCGTGTTGGTGAGGGGGAGCAGAGGCAAAAAGGGAGCGAGAGAAAAGGAAGGCTTCCTCGTTTGGATTTAGAAGGGAGGAAGTATGAGGCCTGTAATTCATATTAACTAAATAATAAAAAAACACACCCCGTATAAGTGTATAGATATGCAGGTCTAGCTGGGGAGGAAGTGGGGAGGAGTGAGTGAGACAGAGTAAAATTGAAATCGCTTTATCCTTTTGAAGGGCCTTTCCTGGGTGTTTCTTATAATTTACTTCCTTTAGTTTTTATCCTTTTAGGTTTCTTTCTTTCGCTCTATTGAACAACTTGCCGCGCCTGCTCCCTATCCTTCCAGAAGCAGAGGGCAAAGACCAGCGTGCAGGGATTCCATGGTTGAAAAGAGAAAAAGGGAACAGAATCTTATGCCTCGTTCAGAGGGAATATTGTTGAGAGAGCTGGAGCTTCTTCCTGTCTCTGTCACCGTCAGGATTGCCTGGCCTCCTTACTGTACAGTGTTGTCCACCTTCACTCATTGCTTGTTCTGAAGAGTTTCATTCTCTCTCACCCAGTCGTTTACATGCATTCAGGAGAAGATTAGTGGGTGCATTGTTTGCTGGCTCTGCAGAATGTTCGGCCTGTCTTACCCTCCCCATGATTTGCAGTCTTTTTGGCCCCGTATGGATTTATCGCCAGAATTCATTGCAGAGGCCTTTGTGTGTTCTCCTTCCTAGTTTTCCTGGTCGACAGCATGTCTCTCTGGTCTTCTGGAACCAGAAGAAGTTTCAGTCCAACATATTTCTGTTATGGATGCAAGGGTCCAGGAACATTTGGCACTGTCGGAGGACTGGGGTGGGTCCTCCAGGCCACGTTTCCTATTGGCGCTCCTGACAAGGGGAAAGATAAGAGGGACAAAGTCAAGTTTGATTCGGTGGCTTATTTCTTCCTGTGCTCCCAGCGCCCCGTTCGGTCTCAGACACGAGCCAGTAGACTAGTCCACTCTTAAAATGAGGTTGGAGACTCGCTTCATGTTGATTTTGTTCTGTTCAGTTAGGAAGGTGGGGCAGGGGCCTGGCATCTCACTTTTGCTTTAGACTTCACATATTTTCAACTAATATTCCTTTTCGGCTTGCCACTGAAGAAAAGACACACACACACACACACACACACACACACACACACACAAAGAAAGAAAGAAAGAAAGAAACAAAGAAAGGAAAAAATATTCCTAGAAACTGAATAAAAATTCATATGGAGCAACCCATGAGAAAACTGTGGAAAAGAAGGATGTTCAGGGATCATAATGGAATTAAATAGAGACTTGAATCATTCTCATGCATATGGAAAACGGGCTGATGTTTGAATTTACTTTAAAAACGAAATTAAATTTCATTTTTATGATGGAGCATAGTCACATTTTATTAAATACTGAAGAACAAAAGTCTCCTATGCATCTCCCAGTCCCCCATCCATTCTTGCAGAGGCTTCTGCTATTTTCTTCCACATATCTGAATGTTGTGATTTTCTCCTCTTCCTTCATTAATTCATTTTGAACAGTATTGCTTACTCCCATTTACATCGTGGAAGACTTAGCTGTTTTTTCTTGCTCCTGTATCCCCACCCCTCACTCTTCCAAGCTAGTTATAACAGTCAGTGTTTGTATCGTGGTAAATGCGCAGATGTCCTCACAGCTGAATAAAAGTAGGGCGCCATTGTTATCCGTTCCTCAGTCCTCCACTGAGCTCCATCAGGCCTCACTGCTCACAAAGCTGCTAAAGGAGAATGTCCTGGATTTCCTTTCCCTTTGTGTTTGGTTTGGGTGCCCTCTTTTCTGGATCCCCAGGTCTTCCTTTTGGTTTTATTTTTCACTTTTCTCCTGCAGTTAGCCAAAACATGCCCCGAGTAGCTTCCTAAGAGAAAGCGTGTAATGAAAAAATTTTGAGCTCGGCATCTAATATCTTTATCTCCCCGCCCCCCCGCCCCAATGATTCATTGATAGTTTAGTTATTTAAAGAATTCTAGGTTGAAAACCTTTTTTTCACCCTCAGACTTTTGAAAGCATTGTCCTTCTGTTCTCTAGCAGCCAGCTTTGTTGTTGGGAAGTAGAATATCTTATAGATTTTTATTTTTTGAATGTTATGCATGTCATGTATGTGTGTTTTTATTGTTATGTTTTTAAGGATGTTCTATTTAACCCAGTCTTCAAAAATGTCATGGTGAAATATGATTTGTACTCCCTCATTCTTCTTGGTACTCAATGGACTTTTCAAATATGGAAACCCCAGTCCTTCAGTTCTTATATACTTTCTCCAAGAATATCTTCTATTCTTTTTATTTTGTTCTATCTGGATATCCTGAGTTCATTCTCTAGTTTTTTTCTTTAGTTCTCTCTTATTTTAAGTTCTTTATTTTTTGCTCTATTTTCTGGGAGAGTGTCTTGATTTTACATTTATTGCTTTTGCTGATTTTAATCATTTTGGTTGTCATATGTTTTTTTCTCCACCCCCCCCCCCCCACCCCCAGCCTTGCTAATTTTTTGTCCTTTAAAGGTTTTATATCTCTGAGATTACTTTTTAAAAGTTTTCTTTTGTGCCACTGCTGTTGTTTTGGTCTGGAGTTTTTCTTTTTTCCTTTTTTTATTCTTTTCTTTTTCCTCCCTCCCTCCCTCCCTCCCTCCCTCCCTCCCTCCCTCCCTCCCTCCCTCCCTCCCTCCCTCCCTCCTTCCATCCTTCCATCCCTCTTTCTCTGTCTCCCTTCTTTCCATACCACCCCCCTTGTTTTGTTATCTGTTTTGGATTGAAACAAAAAACTAAGGCCAATTAGAAGCCCTGTTCGGGGGGTGGTGGGGGCTCAAGCCTTCTCCATTGTTGACCTTATTGTGGGTGTAATCAGTGGGCGAGACAGCCACCTTATGGGGGAGCCCCAAACATCAGTACCTGGAGCTCTTTTCGGGAGTTACTTTCCTCTAGAGAAGACTCTTTCTGCTTCTTGCCAGGACAGTGTATTCCTGGATGCCTGCTCCTGAGAGTGAGGTAGAGGAAGAGTCTGGGGGCCTCGCAGTTTAGTTTATAGGCTTCCACCTAATCCCCTATTTTCACCTAATTCTTGACCTCTGACCTCTGCTTTATCTTTCCTGGAGAATAAACCTCCTGTCTTCTGCAAAGGGGGGGGGAGGGGGTTGCGGGGGGGAGTCGGATGGTGCCTGGTCACCTGGGGTGGCTGTGGGGGCTTAGAAGATCCAAATGCTCTTTATATAGATTTTCAACAACTTTCATGGTTTTCAGCCCCACATCTCTCTCCCGCTCTCAATGTGTTTGGTGTTTCTGAGGCCTGCTTCTCTTTATCTGACTGCTGGGCAAAGTGGTTCCCTTCCCATGTGCGTAGCTCCTCTCGGAAGCTTAACAGCCACCCACCTGCTCTCTGGCCTCTGAAACCTGTATAGACGGATCCTCCACTATCCTCTACCTTCTCATGCTTCTGGTCTTGGTTGGTTGGTACTTTTTGTGCCTTTACTTTCATGTGAATAGCTGGGGGGGAGGGGCAGAGTCAGCTCCTTCTCTGCTGGACCTGTGCTACAGTTTGTTTCTGACCAGGCTGGTGGGCGGAGCCCCGTGGCTGGAATTAGGTGGGCTTGTTTCAGGGACTGTCCCAATGTTCTGAGCCCCAAGAGGATCCAGGAGGGAACCCTCAGGGCAAGTCAGGCTCCCTCATGAGCCAGATGCTTCTCCCACCTGTGAAGCCTGGGTGCCCAGGTCTAAGGACAAGACCACCTGGCGGAATGTTTGCAGGTGGTGCTTAAAAAACTTGGCAGAGATAAGCCATTTCAGAACTTGTCTTCCTTCTCATTGGTGGGATTTCTCCATCATCCAGGCCTTGCACAGAACTGTGATTAAAAACAAAACAAAACAACAGCAAACCCTGATATTGGAGACCTTTGTATTCCCTACAAATTGTTCAAGTTTCACATGCAAAACTTAAAAAGTATCCCAGGGAATTTTCGGGTCTCACCATTTTAAACACCCCCCTTCCCCTTCCCTACCACCTTAACTGGGAAAGCGAGAAGGGAAGGGAGGGAGCCCATGAAGGAAAAAATAAGTGAAGACGGGAATGCAGCGGCTCCCAGCAGCAGACATCCAGAGGAGGATCTTGATTCACAGGCTCCGTTTTAGCATACATTATCTCCTGTTTAGCTTGTCAGTTTGGATAATCTTGGCCCCCCGAATGGATCCAGGGGGTCTTAAATGATCTGGTTTGGCTGTTCACGGAGCCTGAATTTGCAGATAATTGCCAGAGCTCTTGTGGCTGGGTAAACTTGTTATCAATTGCCTTCTAAAGAGTCAGCACTAAAATAATCGTCCCCGTGAGCAAAACCCATTACAAACCTTAACTTCGGGAGCATAAACACATCTCAGTGCTGGGGAACAAACGTGCAAGATTCCATCATCGCTACATCTAGGGGGGGCTTTGGGAAGTGGGGGATGCAGTGGGAGAGTCCCTGTGTGGCAAGCCTCAGGCCTGAGCTGGGGATCAGACCCTTTCGGGAGGCCAGATGAGCAACCTTTATATTATCTGGAAGTAACTGAACTCTGAACCATTCTTGATCAAGCTCTACCTGTGCAGTGAAACTCGTCTTTGCACATTGTTCCATCGACTCCCCAAACACAATCTCACTCTGAAAGCCTTGATGAATAATACAACTTCTACAGGCAGTTTCATGGGGAGGGGAGGAGGTGGTTACATCACACCTAGTTGAGCAAATCTTCCCCAAAATTTCCTGTAAGTACCTAGCTCTGCCCCTACATCCCTCTTTACACCTGTAGCTGCCTCTTTTAGGCTGCCTCAAACCCCCTTCCAGTTGTTAGCAAACAAAGCTGATTTAGAAATCAGAGTTCAAGAGCAGCTCCTTCTCTACCTCCTCAGTCCCCTGACACCTGCCGCAGAGGGGGAGGTTTCTGTGCATCACAAATCTAATCAGGTTTTTAAAAATGCTTTGATGGTTTTCTTCTGCTCTTCAGATAAAGACCAAAGGTAGCCTGGCCCTGGAGTTCCTGTCTACCCTTCCCTGCCCTACTTTTTACTCTTGCTCCCTACACAACGGAAGTTCTGAGTGAAACACTTAAACCTGCAGGGACAGGCCAAGCTCTCCCACTCTATACCTTACATGCTGCCAGTGTTTTCCCAGAAGGCTCCATTCAGTTGTCCATCATTCAGGATGTCTTCTCTTACCCTGTAGCTGGGTGAGGGGAGTATGCTAATGTCTTGAACCTGTGTAATTGTGGGCTATTCTAGCTCACTCATGAATTATGTGAGAACAGAAATAATGTTGCTCTCCTCTCTGGGGCCCCTGTGCCTGGCATAGAACAGGCCACGGGTTGAGTGGATGAATGATATGGAGACCCAGAGAGTAGGTGATAGCTCATCTGGGAGTCTAACCCTAGACCCATTTAAACAATGGAGTTGTTTAAAGGGGCTTAAATGGTCACATTTAGAATAACCCACGTCAATGTAAAAAGTAAGTGTGGTTCAATGGCATCTTGTGAAACAGTGTGACAGGCAGAACTGTGAAGCCGGAAGTACTGTCTGTGATGTTGCAACCACTGACCCCATTAAGGACTGGATGGTGTGGACTGAAGCAGCCGCCTCAGTGACGCCGTAAAATGCTGTCCATCAATGCACGAGCTGTGAGTGTTTGGGTCGGATGTTTTCACAGGAAAAATGGTCCTAAGACATTGAGTTGTGATTGTGAAATAATATATATTATGCTTGTCAATTTTCGTCCATATATTAGAAGGCAGAAACAAGAGCCAGTATCCAGAAAATGTTGGGACTGAATTGGCTTTTCTTTCCTATTATTTTGATCTTTTAAAATTAAGATTTGTAAACTCAGGAAATATAGTTGGGCAAGAACAGGTTAGGTCCCAGACATTTTCGGGCAAATGTCCCTCCAATACGTTGTGAAATGCAGGAACCGAAGACAGCTCAGAGTGAACAATTGCTGGTTCCTCTAATGACCTTCGTATTCTGGAGAGAACATTCTTCACACACATAATTCTTAATAGCCTCTCTGCAGATTTCTTGTCTCCCCAAATTAGTCATGATTTAGTTTCCTTCTTAATCTTCCTTAAATCCTTAGGACGAGCTACATAATTGATGGGGCTCTGTGAGAGTGAAAGTGTGCAACCCTTGTTCAAAAATTATTAAGAATCTTGCTCGGCCGGCGTGGCTCAGTACATGAGTGTGTCAACCTATGAACCAAGAGGTTACGGGTTGATTCCCAGTCCAGGCACATGCCCAGGTTGTGGACTCAATCCCCAGTAAGGGGGTGTGCAGGAGGCAGCCAATCAATGATTCTCTCTCATCATTGATGTTTCTGTCTCTCCCTCTCCCTTCCTCTCTGAAATCAGTAAAAATATATTAAAAATTATTAAGAATCTCAAGACATCCACAGCAGAGAATTAAATCAAACATGGTGCCCTGCTAAGCACAGGGCCCAGTGCAACCCCCTGGGTTGCGTGGTCATGAAGCCAGCCCTGCCCTCTAACACTTCACACATTTACTGAAAGAATTCTATATGCCAGGCTCTGGGCTCAGCACTGGAGATTGAGTAGGAATGAGACATGGTCCTGGTCTCCAATAATGACAACAATAAATATAGCGATGATAATGACAATGAGGACAAAATGAGCAACCATTTAGTGAATATTTATGTGCCAGGTACTGTGCTTTATATGAATCACCTCCATTATTCTTCGCACTGTTTTACATATGCGGAAGCTGTCTCAGAGAGGCTAAATTAACTGTTCAGTGATAGTGATGGTCTTAAACACAGATTTATCTTCCTTCTAAGCTTTTTGCCACCCCCCCCCCCCTTCACCCAAGTTATTACCCTCACTCTGACTATCTGGGTTTCTCGGAGGAGTCTGAGCATTTTTCTTTAAGGCTGCCCTCTCTTTTATAGCCCATGAGAGCCCTCTCTCAGTTCCTCGAGCCTACCTTGTCTGAGCCCATGGCTTCCTTTGCTCAGCCCAGGTGAGTCCTGCTGCTGTGAACATCTAGTGTGGTTGACAGCACACGCTGCAGTCACCACCCAGGGCCCCATGCTTTGCCTTTTTTTCAGATCCCAGATGCCTTGTAATTGGTGGCTTTCCTGGGTGAGTCTGAGAAGAGCAGCTGCCTCATCAGCACCATTCGCTTCATCTCAGGGCTCCCTTCTCAAGCCATGCACGGACGTTTTAAAGACCTCTCTCTGCCTGCAGGGGAAGTGGAGCCCAGCTGGTGCATGCTCCCAGATCTGTGCCTTCTGACCCCGAGGACGACCCCCAGCTCTTTCTTGCACACCCAAGGATGCATCCCTGTGAGGGGATCATTTTACATTCATACTGCAAAATCCATATTTTAATGTTGGCATAAAATATTCCAGGCCAAGAGATACAGATGCTTTAGAAAAGCCTTTTTTTTGGAACAGTTTATGTCAGGAAGAGCTTAAAATGTGCAGGTTGCATGGATGGCGAAGGATGTAAATTTCCAATAGTACTTAGCCAGCAGCTACTGCTGGAAACACCTAACTGGAGGGAAGATGTCTCTAGGAGTTTAGAAGAAAGCTACTTTCACTGAAGAATAGTATGAGTCATGAAATTTTCACACTTAAGTGGCATGATTTTTCTTCATTCTCTGCTTCTGACAAATGAAAAAAAAGAAAAAGAAGAAGAATGACAGGGAACTAGAGAGGAGCTACTTCTCCACCCTTCTGATGGTTTCTTCTCATGGCTGAGAAAGAACTCGAATGCAGAGGGGTCTCCAGCAACTGTAGGAGCTGGCTCAGAGACAGCTTTTGATGTCATGCTGTTATGAACCCTCAGGGATGTTTCCCAGGCCTGGATGGGACTTGATTTCATGGTGAAATAGAAAGGGGCTGTGATAATATATTTTCAGAAGTCATGACCATCCCACCCCTTCCTCAGGTGCACCCACTTATCTGGTTTTACCCAAGGACCCTGTGCTGCTCATACCCTGGACTTGGTCTACCTCCAATAGGAACTATATAAGAATCCTAAGTTTAGGTCAGAAGTTCTCCTTATGATCTTGTTGGCTTGCGCTTTATACTGCTTCTTCTGTCTGACCACCCATGGTTCTGATTTGCTGCCTGCTCTGTTTCCTGGGTTGTGCTTGTTCATCAGTCTCTGCTCCGACTTCCAATCTTTTTCACCTAAGTGCCAAGGGTCAGTCTCTGCTGTAGTCAGTGGCAAACGACCTAGAAATGCATTGAAAGACATTGGAATTAATGCCTTAACCAGTGACAATGCCATTCATATGTGCCAGATTTGGCTATTTTATGTTTCCAAAAGAGAAGAATGGAAAATTTGTAGCCCAGTTCTCAATCTCAGTAAGCTCTGTGATCAAGGGGCCCTACCTAGAAATATTAAGAGGCCAAAGTTCAACCTTTTGAATAATTCCTTACACTAATGTTTGGAGATAGAGTTGATATCACTTCCACCTCCTGCTCAAGCCACTAACTCCACATATACCCTCCATCCAGTGCTTTCCTCCCTGTTCTTCAGGTCTTCAGTCTCTCCTCTCTTGTTTTCTCACACATCAAACTTTCTAAAATCCCCCCCCCCCCCCACTCCCATTACCCCTCATCCACATCAGCTTATGCAAGAGATGCTGTGGGCTCCTCAGGCCACAGCCAGGCGTTGTTGTGTGTCCAAACCAATTACTTCCATTTCCGGTATGGAAACTCCACCCCCAACAACCTCAGGATGTCGATGGGTCATGCTGTTTGTCCTTAGGCATCTGTGGGCTCCAAGTCTTTTTTTTTTTTGTACAGAATTGAACAGAATGCAGGAGTTTGAATGATTTGTTTGACTGAGAGGGACCGTGTGTGGGAGGACCAGTTTCTCTCCAAAGAGAGACCCGTGCTCACACATCACACATTCATAGTCACTCTGATGGCTGAGGTTTCCTACTGTCAGTGCCTGGGGTTCTGTCAGCAGGTGGCTGGAGTCCAGTTTGTCTTGACACAGAGCTCAGAACATTAGGAAAGCCTGAAGGTGTCAGCTTTCTTCATCAGATTTTCTTCGTCAGATCTATTGAACTCCTTTGAGCCACCGCTGGTCTAGCCAGTTGTTTTTAGCTACCATAACCCATAAAACCCACCACTCCTGCCTCCCTGCATTGGTTATGCCATTACCCTTTTGTGGTCTGAGGTTCTGTCCCAGCTCAGCAGATTCAGATGTCGCAGGTCTTGGCCAGGCTTTGCCTGGGAGTGTCTCTCTGACTGGCTTAGGCCACACTACTTATTCCAGGCTCCAGATTCCTCTAGCAGATCAGTCTGTGCCATCAGATCAGGGTGCTGGGTGAGAGGGCTCTGTAGGGCACAGGCAAAGGATCATTAGCTTCCTAATGCTACTGTAACAAGTCACCACAAAGGCAGTGGCTTAAAAACAACACAAATTTATTCTTTCCGAGTTCTGGAGGTTGGGAGTCTACAATCAAAGTATTGGCAGGGCTGTGCTCATTTTGGAAGCTTCAGGGCAAAATTTATTTTCAGTTTACAGAGGCCACCTATAGAGGGAATCCTGAATTTGATAAGATTTCCCCCCACAAAGAGTTTAGTTTTACATTGGAAGTCACCAGGATCTTGAATTGACAGGTGTAATTGTCCCCTACTGAGTGGAAGTGAGGGCTCAGACCCTAGGTTAAAATACAGATTTCCTTTATTGTTGTGACTTTTAAAAAATCTGTTACCTGCATACTTTCAAACCGCCCTTCAGAAATGTATTAATTGGTGCTTTCTGCAGTTGTAAGTGCCTCTTCCTTTTAAACCCTTGCCACCAATAATTACTATGACTTTTTCTTTATTTCAGGCAGTTTAATACAGGAAAATGATACTTTAGTAATTATTGAATTGTAAGTTAAATATTTTTTTTATAGCTATTTAAAATATTTTTGGGTATGATAGGTATTTCTTAGTCTCTCTTCTCTGTTTCTGGAAAACGTTGTATATGTCTTTGTTATTGTTACAGATGGACAGTTTTTCAGCCAATTCTGCTCTCTCTTCCTTGGCAATAGGACTGTAGCACAGCTTCTGAGTGCCCAGGTGCACTATATTTCCCAGATTCCCTATGGGGTAAGCATGGGCACGTGGCTAAATTGTCTCCAGTGGATGTGAGTGGAGGTGATGTGTGTCACTGGCAGGTCTGTGTCATGAAACCTCCCATGAAATAGCAGCCAGAGTGTCATGGCAGCCATGCATTGAAGAAGGTGGGCTCTCTTGTCATTATAGTGGAGGACCCCGTGTCCTGAACTGTTGCATGAGCAAGATTTGGTTTCTATTTCTCACACACTTATAGCTTGCTTTACTTATTTACTTACTTACTTACTTACTTACTTACTTACTTACTTACTTACTTACTTATTTATTTATTTATTTATTTATTTATTTATTTATTTATTTATTTATTATCAAGTTCTTCTCCCTGATTGAACTGTGAGCAGAGTCCTTGCTTACTCATCTCTGTAGCCCTATGGCACAGAGTAGGTTTTGGTTAAACATAATTAAATAAATGAATGAGTTCAATTCTCAGAGACACTGTTCTCGTTATTAGGAAAAAGGAGGATTTAAGCATGTGAATTGCATGTTAACACTCAAGCCAATTCCAAAACATATTTCCATTTATAAAACAGGATCTGTTTTCTTACCTGGCAAGTCAAAGAGCAGAAGGTGCTGATTGTAGAGTCTCCTGACCTCCCAGGTGATGAGAAATAAAATCGCCCTGGATGATTGTTTATTTTGGCGTGACCATTACCACTTCAAACTGAATTCATGTGAAACTTCAGGCCTCCTGCTGGAGAAGAGTAATTTTTTATCCCACACTAGAAGTTAAATGGGCCCAGTGAGATCCGGAGAGCTTAACAAATCCTTTGCTTTGTCACAGTGGAGACCTTTGCCTAATGCAAGGTCTCATCCTGCAGATTGCTTGGGGCCAGAAGATAGCCTGGTTAATCTAAGCTGCTCCGACTTTCCTACAGTGTTCACTGAACTGGGTTTTTTGGTCTGTGAATAAAATGGACCAGATTTGGGTTGGTTGCCATGGTGACTATATCAGGAGCCTCTGGGCTCTCTATCTTCCTCTGCTGACAGCTCCTGTGCAATGAACCCCCCGTGGGGCGCAGGTTCCTCCATCCACCGCCTTATGGAAGCACCTTCCCAAGAAGCTAAAATTTGTTATGAGAAGATGAGCCAGTTTGTCAGGGAAATGGGTTCTTGGTTACCGATTCCGGGACATGGCTTACTGATCGCATGCCGCTTACCTAGATTATGATTTTAGGAAGCCTCGTTAATTAGCTCTCCAACCAAAGTCCTCTGGAGCAGGAATGGTGGTCTTTAACTTCCTCACATCTTTCAGCCACGACAAGTTAAAGCTTTCTGAGTTTGGAATTTGTTTTTCCTTAGGAGGTTTGGAATAGTAAGTCCAGCTACATAGAGACAGATTCCTTCTTTTCAGGCTGGAGGGCAATATTTGCGCTGCTGTCCCAGGGCGAGAATGTGGCTTGGTTCCTTGGCTTCTTCCCAGGGGTCAATCTGCTGCTTTCCAAGGACACTCTGAAGCGGCCTCCGGGGATCTCAGCTCAATCTTCTCGCACTGATGAATGGCCTCGCCGAAAAGGATGGTCCTAGCAAAGCGGAATTGGCACTGCTGGTCTCAAAGTACATCCAGTTAGTTTTCCCTTTGCAGATAGTAGCCTTGTTTCTATATTCCTGACTATCTGTTGCCGTAATTAATAGTAATCACTTATGTGGCATATGCTATCTCAAATTCAATTCTCTTTTATACTTGGCACCTCAAATTCTGTATGTTCAAAACCAAACTCGATCACATCTGGCCTTTACGACTCCCGTAACAATTTAGTTGGTCTTATCCCTCCAATCCATTCTCCACACAGCGGCCAGAGGGCTTCTTAAAATTCATGTCTGATCATGTAACAGGCTGAGGGCTTCCCAGGAGCCTCCCCCTGCTCTTGGGATAAGGATGTGATGGCAGGGCCCCAACTCCCTTTGCAGTTTGTGTTGCACACACTCTCTCGTGCTCTGTGCTTCAGCCACACTGTCCTGCTTTTGGTTAATCTCTCACTGGGTTCACTTCTGCCACAGGGCCTTTGCCCAGGCTTCTCCCTGGCTGGTTTCTCTTGAATTGTTCTTTATCTAGTTTGCTCTTAGACATCTCTCAGATCTGAGCCTGAGTTACTTTTTCAGGGATGTCTTTCCTGACCCTTTATACTAGGCCAGGTTCCCCTCTTAGATGCTCTCATGGCATTTAAGGATACATGTTTCCTTCTCGAGGCTCATCTCTGTAGGTAATTGCACACAGATCTGTGTGATTATTTCTTCAAAGTCCATTTATCTTCCTAGACTATGAGGTTCACAAGAGCAGGGTCTGAATGTGTGATTGCTCATCATTGTATCTCTGTCCCTCACACCATGCCCAGACTACAGCAGGGGCTCGATAAGTGTTTACTGAATAAATACATGAATCTTTACAATCATTGGCAAAGTGTGGGTTATTGTATTATTTTATAGATGAACAAGTTAAGGGCAAAATATCTCAGTCTCCATTGACTGCTGATTAAAAGTTCCAAAAAGTTTTAAATATGTTAAAATCTGAGAATTAATATTTAATAATTGCTATCTCCATTCTGTTTATGAGATTTGAAGGGGGTTCAGAGGGACTCAGGACCTCCGAGTGGCAGTCACGTTTGGGAATGTGCAGAGGGAGGTCATCAGAGGTTAGAGAGGTCTAACTCTCTGCTCCAGGAAAGGACGAAGTTTCAACCTGCCCCCTTTGCCTAATCTAGCACCTCATTATGTAAAGCACATCTCCCTCATTCATCTGCATCTTCCACTCGTGCAACCCAACAATTGCCAGTGAGGGTAGGGACCCCTCCTCTGAGCTCCCATGTTGTCCTATGGTTATTGCTGTCTGTGAACTGCATGGTGTGTTTATTACAACTACTTTTTCATGATTTTTTTTTCCCGTTACCACTGCTTTTGCGATTCTCCTACTAGTCTCCAAACTTCCCTTTTCACACCCAGCTCCTGGCACACAGTGCCTGGCTTGGATTTTAGTGTTTCTTTACCCCAAATACACATTAAGTGCACATGGGTGATTGTTAATGCATCTGAATACCTGGGCACTGAGTCAATTGGTTTTGGGGGTGAGGGCAGATCTCGGCAATTTTTCAAATCTCAGATAATTGTGATGTGCAGCCAAGTTTGTGAATCTCTGGGCTAGATACTCAATAAACATTTATTAAAGTGAACTAACTGGAATCATCTTTGTGTGTGTGTGTGCGTACGTGTGTGCCCAGATGAGCAGTGTTGGGTCTCGGGAAGAATTGGCCTTGACACTGGTAAACTCCTGTGGTGTTCACCTCTCTCCCAATGAACCTTGTGGATTCTGAGGATCAGGATAGGCTTGGTGGGTTGGAGAGCTGCCAGGGACAAAACTTGAAGGATGTCATGGTTGTTCACGTAGACCTACTCCCAGCTCTCACTCTAGACTGAGCACATGGGCAGCAAGTCAGCAATTTATCTGCTTTCTATTGCCAAATGCAGCAGCAGGAACATTTTTCCTGATTCTGCAAGCGATTTGAAGGTCCAAATCAATTAATTTTTCTTGGCCTTTGCAGATGGAGCATTGATTTTTATTCACTTATTAATTCATTTACTCCCTCAATAAGTACTGATTTACTGTGGGCATAGCATAATGCCAGCTCTGAGGGTGACATGAAGGAAATGTTATACAGGTGCCCTGAAGAGCATAAAATCTAGCTGGGTAGACAGTATATGCACATTAGGTATCAGCAGCTGTTAATTTTGCAATTAAGAGAGTAAGTGTTTAAGCCAGACAACCCGGCTGATTGCTGGCCCACCATTTACTAGTCGTGGTCCCTGGGAAAGTTTCTTCACCTCTCTAAGCCTTAGTTTCCTCAGATAAACATTTGTCTCCTGTGATTGATAATAAAAAACGACATCATAGAGCTCCTGTGAGGATTAAATGAGGTCATTTCTGTAAAGCATTTAGCAGGGTGCCTGGTACATAGTAAAAATTCAAGTAAGTGTTAGCTGCTATTATAGGAAAGATAGCAACTGAGTTAGTTAGCAAGTGAGTGGGATTGAGAGTGAAGGGTTTGGAGGAATGTAGAGAAGATAGAGATTGATGTGGTCACGGGGAAGAAAGCCTCAGAAAAGTAGAAATTAAGTTGGTTTTGGGGATGGAATAATCTGGAAAAGTGGTGAGAAGCAAAGCTTTGGTGGGTGTGCAGGGCTGTCGGGAGAGTGAGAGATCTGGCTGGGGTGAGTGCACTTGCTACGATATGTGCAAAACAGTTCATTATTGGCCTGTACCTGCACCTCTGCTCCGAGCTGCTCAGGAAGCTGATTCATTAATTGGTTATGTTGCTAGTCCCCTTCTAACCTTGTATTTAACAAGTATGATGATTTATCGTTAGGGACCAAATGTTCCAAAATGCTAGTTGCAGAGCTGGGAAGGCTAAATTTAGCATAAGAGTCCTGGGTATTTAGAACTTCAAGTGAAATTCTAGGTTCTGAGATCAAGTTAAGACCACTTTGGTCCTTTAACTGCAGTTAACATTTTCCTTGAAAAATTCCAATCTTTAAAAGCCTCTATTTGACAACCAGCTTGCCAATATTTATGTTCCACCCCATTAGCATCACCAGGGCTGACTCTCCACTTTCAAAGATGTGTGTTTGGCTGGAAGAAATCACTGCTGTTTGCTCACTTCACATGCTCATACACACACACACTCTCTCTCTCTCTCACCCCTGCTCCCAGTCTATGTGCACATGTGCTTGATGCTCTGGGAAAGTTGTCCTGATTGGTCTTCTCTATGTTGGACTCCATCTGTCTTTATTTTTTTTTGAACTCTCTTTCTCATTCAGGAGCCTTCTGGAGAACTGAAAGGCAATTTATTATGTTTCTGTAATGCGTGGCTCCACGGCTAATTATTTTAAGTACCTTTGCTATGATAAGATCCCTAATAAGTATATCATGGATGTTAGGGTTAGGGCTGCTAGGATTGCCCTGAACCTCAAAGACACAGACCTGGACTTTGAGGATGCTGAGGGAAAAAGAACAAAAACTTAATTAAACTTTTTAAAAATTTATTTGAACTAAAGAATAAAAGAACTTTGTTTTAACACAGCTCCATGGACTGTGGATTAAAAATGTTCACTTTGTTACGACAATCCCCCAAACATGAATTTGGGTGTGCTCCTTCTACTAATATAGAACCCATCAGAAAATACACATTTAACAAGGTCAGTGATTTTTAATCCTTTTTAGGGGGTATGTGTCAATGGTTGGGTAGCCTTTAAGAATCTAATGAAAGCTACAGATGCCTTCTCCAGGAAAATGCATATGAACACATTATACACATATCCTGCATACATTTTTTTAGTACATATCTGATATGTACAAAATATCTTTGGTACATATGTAATACATTTGGTACATATCTGACATGTACCAAATATCTTTGGTATGAATGATATGTGAGACATATCTTTCACATATATTATTAAGATAACACTTAAACTTATAATCCTCTTAATCTCATTTCTGCATATAAATATTAATAGCTACTTCCTAAAAACCTTAGTAAGTCAAAATATGAAGAGAGCGTTAAAACAAAATTTAATTCAAAAGTAACTTTTATAAAAAGATTGCTATTGTTTGGTTAGAACAAACAGTTGAAATTATAGAGTGTTTTTTTTCTTTTACAAGATAATGCAAGTATATTTTTACATGCAATTAGTTTAGAGTTTAGGCTTTTTATTTTGGTGCTACCAACAATAGAAAATTCTGATAACGGTATTTGCTAGCCAAAGTGTTAAGAGTTTTCACAGATTATTCTATAGATGAGGGTAGTTTGAATCAAGGAACATAGAATTCTCTAAAACATTTTGAGTTGAATTCATGTAAGATTATTTTTTTTGTCTTCAATTTAGTGAAGTCAACTTTGTCAGTGTCTAAATCATAAACATTGTCTTTGTCATTAAAGAAAGAATCAGTAACCGTACATTCCAATTTTAAGGTCAGCCAACAGAAGTATTCTTCAAAGATTTCTTTGTCTGCCCATTTGTACCTGCACAAGAGCCAGCAAAGCCTCTTCACTCTTGGCTCTGGCCTCCAGATGCCCTTTCTCCAACAATACAAAGAGCACATAGCCATCTTTCTCCAAACACTTCTTCCACAATGGTATCCTGGTCAAGAAATTTTTCTTTTTTTTTCTTTCTTTCTTTTTTCTTTTTCTTTTCTTTTTTTTTTTTAGCAGTATCCACAATGGGATCTGCTGGACCTTGAGTCAAAAGTTATGGTTCATTCACATGGCCAAAGATGTCAATCAAGTCACTCAAGTCATGAATGAACTCTTTGTCAAATTTGTCCAAGAACGGGCTTTGCTAGTCACTTAAGAAAAGTAAAGCTTTCTTCCTGAAGGTAATCAATTGCTTCAAAACGTGTACTTTAGAAAGCCAGCATTTATTTCTTGACAAATCTTATTGATAAGGCATGATTCAAGGTCCTGACTCTGCTCAGATGAAGTGGACATGACTTTTTAGAATTACTGTCTACATCATATGACTGTAGAAAACTAGGTGTGGAGCTTCTTTTTCAGCAACAATGGTAAAGCTTTGTGGAACGGCAATGTACTCCATCTGTCCCCAAGGCACCAGCATTTTTCTTCCTAGGTTTTGCTTGGCAGAGAATTTTTTCATTATTTCAAAGCCATCCTAACCATCTGATGCTTCCAAAGTGGGCTCACCAAATAGGCATCTGCATGTATGTAACAGAAGAACTAGGAACTGGACATACTGAGGACCATCAATCACTGGTGGCTCTGGAAAGGGTAACACTTCTTGACAGAGGTGGTATTTCAGTGTTTTTTCTCTTCTCAGACTACAGATCCCTGGATTACTTTAAGGAAAACGACTCCAAGTTCTGCCCAGACACAGGCTAATTTTGTTTGGCCAAGTGATAAGCTGGGTCCAGGCTCTTGAGTTGGTGTAAATTTTTCTACTTTTTTCAAGTTGACCTATCTCTCATGAAAATAATAAATAATCCATTCTGAACCACAATAGACAGATGCCAGTTGTTCCTCTGCTTTTGCTGGCTTTATGCCACTGAGCAAGAAACTGGCTGTACAAGAGGGACCATGCTTTTGATGTCCATCACATTTGGGATGACCCCAAGGAAATATGTTTTCTTCACTTTTATTTTCTTTGATGTTTTCTACCTAAATCAGGCCATGTACTAAGGATTAATGCTCATAATCATAATGAAAGGTTACATCTAAAAATATATATCAGCAGGAAAGCATTAATATTCCATACCACTGTATATTTGTGCAGTATGACACAATTACTTAAAAACAACATTTGACAAAAATTAACTGTTTCCACAGACATAATTTTCAACCTATTTGAAAGGAGCTTAAATATGACATATCTTTCACCCACTTCACTGATTTCTTGAAATCCATTCAAAGACCCATGAACTCTTAATCTACAGAAGTTCAAATTCTGAAAGGCTGAAATTAAAACAAGAGAGAAAAGTTCTAATTGCTTCTATTAGTGTTTTAATAAGATCCAGGAATTCACTTAGAATCCCCCAAAGTGAGTGAATTGGTCCATCTTTGGCCATTCTTCTCCCATAAGGCCCCCATGGAAATATGTGCATACCTCAAAACATTTTACAGGCTCTGCTGAATTTTCAGCCAACTTCCAGACTTGATTGGGAGCTCCTTGACGGCAGGAACAAAAATGTTGTCCATACTTTTAGTATCAACATTTTGCATGGTTCATAGCATATAGTGAGCACATAATAAATGCTTGAGGAGTAAGTACCCATCAAGTATTCTCACATTAATCACTTAATAATATAGTTTAGATCCTCCTGGGGTTAGAGGATCATCAGTATTTGATGCATCAGACAGTTATCAACTGTGCTTGCATTTGGCCCTTTGTCTACCACTTTTTTTAAAAAATATATATTTTATTGATTTTTTACAGAGAGGAAGGGAAAGGGATAGAGAGTTAGAAACATCGATGAGAGAAAC
This sequence comes from Myotis myotis, assembly GCF_014108235.1. Classification (NCBI taxonomy): domain Eukaryota; kingdom Metazoa; phylum Chordata; class Mammalia; order Chiroptera; family Vespertilionidae; genus Myotis; species Myotis myotis. The sequence continues at coordinate 29,203,929 of NW_023416317.1, read as the reverse complement.
ATCGATCAGCTGCCTCTTGCATACCTCCTACTTGCATGCCCGCAACCAAGGTACATGCCCTTGACCGGAATCGAACCTGGGACCCCTCAGTCCTCAGGCCGATGCTCTATCCACTGAGCCAAACCAGTCAGGGCAGTCTACCACTTTTGATATATTAAGATTCTGTAAGGCTCCCAAGCCCTCTTAAGATGGCCAGGGTTCGTCATATGTGATGCCTCATAAGGAGTTAGTGGTTAAAGGCATAGGCATTTCTGCCCAAATGTCAGGGCTCAAAGTGGAAAGTGACCTGTCCAGTTTAGAATATATGAGAAAGGGTGTTTATCTCACCAGTGCCCTTGTTGTTACCGAATGTTCATTGCCCAAGTCTGTGTCGCTCCTTGAAAGCAGGTATCTCAGCGGCTCGCTGCCACAGTCAGTTGAGAGTGCTCTCCATAGTTACGCTTCAGTCCTGGCCAACTTCTTTCAGCTCTGCCCAAAGGCAAGGCCGGGATCTAACCCCAGGGGCAGGAACCTGGCTGAAGCACTCAGCAGCCCCCCAACGCCCAGTGTAGGCCTCTGTGCTGAGGTCCGCAGGGAGAGTGATTGTACAAACTGGAAAGGCTCTTCCCCTGAGACACTTACTCCCTGGGTCGGACCATTAACGTATTCATTGCATATTTATTTCCACAACCTTATTATAATATCTTTCCATCACTTTGTTAACAGCAATCATATTACCCTAAAGAAACATATTATTCTAAAGAAAAAACTTGAAAAGAGGACTTTTGGAGAATGTGCTCAGAGAGCACCCAGTCTCTACCATCACCGCTAGTGGGTGCTCTGGCTGTCCCTCTTGCCACCCCAGGATAGCAGCTTCTTTCTCCTTGCCCTCTGGGGAGACAACATAATCTCTTCAAAGAGTTTTGGCTTTGAGAACATAAGCTAAGAAGAGGGCCTTTTCAGTGGACTTCAGTTCTCTGCCTGTAACACAAACACCCTTGAGACAAGAAAACACAAAAACAACCTTCTTTGTGGAATGAGGAGTGAAAGATACAATGAGAATAAGCCACAGATGGAGGGCTCAATGCTTTTCCTGCCACACACTCTTATTGAATATCCTTAATGGGATATCAGAGACTCCCCGAAGTCTAGGATCTCAGGAATCACTCAATGTTAGATCCATACTATACATCCTCACGGTTAGGACTCTTAGTAAGACCCCCCTCGCCCATTGCTTCAATATGCTTGGATTACATAATGTTTGAAAGCATTTCCCTTCTATTTGAAATGCTACTAAAGAAAAATATAAGATATCAATGGGAAGATGCTGACTTCTTTAAAATAGAACTTCTAGAGTCCTGCCTGATGTATTCTAATTTTAGTTACTAAAAACTTGACAATATCATAATCCTAAATTCACATTCAAAATATAATCAGAGATTCCATTCTTTTAAAAAGTTGGTCAAGCTGTCTATATTTAAACCAGAAAAGGGTTAATTACTTTGAATACTTATATTACAGTGAAGTGTTTGAAAGGATATGTATTTTTCTTCAATGTCTATGAATTCCTGTGGGATGAACTGTCTTGACTATCAGAAGCGAGGTGTTGGCCCGAGACTGCAGCTCATGACAAAGTGTATCTCCTGGGACTATTGCTTTCATTGTGGCAGGAAGGTTGCTTGCCTGGTGAGAGCACACACAAATGGCAAAGGTGAGCCCACCTGGAAAGGAAAGAGCAGCTGCAGGGGCAGAAGACAGAATTGCTCAAGCTGGGAACAGATCACACCAGAGTGTGAACTCAGCACCTCCCACTCCTCTGTCAGATCATTGTGACGATGGGCACACACATTTCCCAGGAATCTGAGTGCTGGACTTGAAACAGTCCAACCCAGAAACACTCATTTTCACGTTCTGCACAAAATGTAAGCAATGCAATTCCCCCCAAATGCGATTCAACCCCAAACCAAAGCTCTCTTCAGGGACTGGAAGACCCAGGGGTTTGCAAAATGTTTTCACTGCTGCCACATGGCGGCGCCACCTCAGCTGATCTCCTGAGTCCGCATTTCTTGGCCCTTCTGTTTACAGGCACCCGAATGTTCATGAGCGAATTTTGGTGGCTATTGACCTGTTATTTAAATATTCAGTTGTTATAATTTAGCAAAGTCATCCAAGCATTCGTTAGGTGATGTTTGCACACACCAGTGATGAAAACTACATCAGAAAGATCAATACTTTGGACTAGAAGTTAGAAGTGATAAAATACTTGGAGGACACTCTAGCAACTGCCATGATATGCTATTAATATAAGAACAAGCCTTCAACAAAGTGTTAGAGATAATGCTAAGAAAATAAAAAGAAGCTTTAGAGCACATTATTCTGGAAAGTTTGTGGATTTATGTACCCCTAGAATGCACCCCCCATTTTACGTTTATTTCTAAGAAGAATTAGTTTTGAATTATCAGAGGTCTTCCAGAGCTTATCTCTGGCATCAACCTCACAGCCGGTGTTTGTTTACTGTCCCTTCCTTTTCCTACTGTGTGGTTTAATCTCTCATCCCAGTGCCCAGTACAGTGCCTGAAAGACTGCAGGGGCTCGGTCAATGTGTGTGGAACAAATGAGAAATAACTAACACGTATGGAGCACTTCTACATGTCCAGAAACTGGTTAGGACTTTTCATGCAGCATCTCTGTTAATGTTCATACAACCCTAAGAAGTGGGTTATGTGGAACTTCACAGAAACCTGAAGGAGGACATTGGAGCCACTCTTGCCTGGTCTTTAAGGGTTGGGTTCATCCCAACTAACATGGGTTGGAAAATAAGTGAATGAACTGAGGGTCTGGCCTTTGTATTTCTGGGGCAGGGATGTGTTCTGGTGCCTGAGTGCTGACTCCCCTAACTCCCAGGACTGGTCAGTGACTAACCAACTTACACGGAAATACAGAGTGTCAACATTTACTAGTATAATCTCCAGCAATTGATAGGCATACTTGGTCTGGTTATCTAATGTTGCAAAGTAAACCACTATAAAACCGAGTAGCTTAAAACAGGTATAACATTTATTTTGCTCATAAATCTGCGTCTGGGGCAGGGCTTGGCATCTTCTTCTCCACTTGGTATCAGTCAAGGCAGCTTGAAGAAGTGAGTTAGGATCCTCTACAGCAGTGGTTCTCAACCTTTGCTGCACATTAGAATCACCTGGGAATCTTTTTAAAATCCTGATTTCTGGGCCCCATCCTCCGGAAACTCTGTTTCTTTGTTATGGGGTGGGGCCACAACATTAGTAACGAAGAAACAGAATTTCCGGAGGATGAGGCCCAGAAATCAGGATTTTAAAAAGGTTCCCAGGTGATTCTAATGTGCAGCCAAGGTTGAGAACCACTGCTCTAAAGGCTCACTCACTCATGTGTCTGGCTATTGACTGGGATCTTAGCTCTGTTGATTAGCCACAACTCCTATACACACAGCCTTTCCAGATAGCCTGGACTTTCTTACAGCGTGGTGGCTGGATTCCAAGACTAAGAATCCTGGATAGAAAGAGCCAGTAAAAAGCCATATTTCCTTCTCCCTTGTCTTGGAAGTCATGCAGTGTCACTTCTACCAGACTTGCTACTGGTTGAGGCAGTCATGATGGCTTGCTAATTTCAAGGTGAGGAGAAGTCTTCATTTCTTGATGAGGGAGTGGTATGGTTCAAGAAAAGCATGTGGAACCAGTAGTATCGAAGAGGTCTTTTTTCTTGGGGCTGAAGCAGTGGGATACATCTATTTTATCTCAAGAGAGAGTAACTTACAAGGAGTCGCAGGCTCTGTGCAGGTTGTATGTGGGTGGGGCAAGATAGTGGCCTAAGATCCAACTTTTTTTGTCTACAGCTGAGAAATCTAAAGGAAATCTAAAATGTTCAGGCCTGCTGGAGTGCCACTTTGGGTTGTCAGGGCTATAAAGGCGTGAGTATGCACTGTGGGCCAGATGTGGGTGGCAGATGAGAGACACTGGCAGGAAGTGGCGGTATGTCCTGTGCTCTAAGATGGGGGGTGATGGCCTTCAGCAGGCAGAGGCTGGAGATGGATAACCACATTCCTGAGGGCTACAGCCAGGGTCAGTGGCAAACTGGGAAGACAGGGCTCCTCTGTTCTCAAAAGATCTTTGTGGAACACACACACACACACACACACACACACACACACACACACACACACCTTATGCACTTTCTTGGCAGACGAGAAAGGAGGTAAGCTTTGTGTCTAGGCTGAAAGGATTCTGAATAGAGTCTATGTGTAAGGTTATAGGGGACCAGGAGGGGGTGATGGGCCTGAGAATGTGAGGCCCTGGTATCTACTGTGGCCTTGGGAAGGGCTTTGAACTCCCAAAGGCTCTGCCTTTGCAGGGCAGAACTCAGGTTAATTTTACCTAAATCTCATGGGACGGGGCGGGGGTGGGGGTGGGGTGGTGGGTGGGGGGGTGGGGTGTACCAGCTGATTCTGGATTTTAAGAGAAAGTGTTCAATATCAGTAACATGTAGATCAGGGTCCTATTATTTGTCTTGAGATATCTATGTCTATCTAAATATCTGTGTTTCCTCAGATGGAGCTAACATTTATTGAATGTCTATTTCTGGGCACTGTGCAAGTTCTTTATGTCATTTCATTTGATATTCATAATAACCACATGAAGAAGTTGCTGTAAGTATCCTTCTTTTATAAACAAGGAAATGGATTTACCCCAAGTCAAGAGCTGGAGTGTGGTGAATTCATAGTGAGGTCCTCAGACTCCCAGGCTGAGGCCATTTCTTATCAATGTCACTTTAACTGTCGCATGCTTATGCAGGAGGTGGGTAGATGGACGCTCGGTGGTAAAAATGAATGCAAATTTAGAACAATTTGAAAAGAATAGGTTTCTCTAGAAATTATAGAGAGAAATTAGAAGATTAAAGACAAAGTAAAAAGAGGGGAAGAGAGATCGGATCTGGGCACTGGCTTTGCCCTCCAGTTTGCCCTTCATGATATAACAGTGCATATCAATATGCCAGTAGATTTCATGTGCTTCCCTAGAGAGTTGTGTTGAGAAGGATTCTGAGGCTCAATTCTGGCTCCATGTGAGCGTTCTGTTATTAGTGAGTGGTGCCTGCCACAGGTGAGGGAAACAGAGGTGGGAGGGGCTTAAGTGCTGCTGTGTGTCACTCCCACAGTCTTGCTCTTCAGTTTTCCTTTTTCCAAACGAAATTAGCTCCATGTCCTTTTACGTTTCACCCAAAAATCTTTGTAGCATTTGAGGTTATTTTGTCTCATATATTCTCATATCATGTCAACGTGAAGGCTCTTCATGCCTATTACAAGCAAGAATGACATACTCATCTTTTCTTGGGGGAAACGTTACCTAAGTGAAAAACAAAATGGGAAATACACCCACCTTCCTCCTTTGCTCATTATAGCAGTCCTCACCATTACTGGCCTTCACCATCCGTCCTTCTCCCGGCCTTCTGAAAAGTCTACTGAAGAGCCTCTTTCTTTCTTAAAGTACATTGACACTAATTTGGTTTTGAGAATTTTTAAGAATCTTTCAAAATCCCCTACAGTGACTGGAAATATCCTGGGGTGTTGCAAATTCTGAGTTGGGGATTATTGTGGAAGAGCTAAAGCTATGCCTGTTCCCCTAACAACCAGTGGAAAAGTGCTGCTTTGGTTGTTTTGTCTGTTGAATAGCTGATGGTGGTGATTTTTGCATCGGGTAGAGTAAGTGGATCGGACAGATAGCATGCACACAGACAGATGGTGCTTGTGTTTACATGACACCAAAATATTTGTCTTCAAGACAATGTCTTGGAACAACAGAATTGAGCCTGACTGGTTTTATATATTTCCCTGATTTAACTGTTTAGCTCAGCCTCAGACAGGCAGCGGAGAGTGGCAGGGAGAGCCTGGGTTTGGAAGCAGACAGAGCTGGACTGGAATCTTGGTTCTGTTCCCTGTGAGCCCTGTGATTTGTGCCCTAATTTGAAAGATGAAATCAGTTACACGATGATTCCCATTCTCACTTGAATGTGTAAGTGTGAATGTGAGGGTTTAGAGGGTATAGGAAACCATGTGCCGGATACTCAGTAAAGGCTACTCCTGCTTTCTCTTCCCCCTGGTCACCACAAGCAGATATTCCCTAGCACCTACTTGACACAAGGCAGAATGTCACCATCATTTATTCAACAAACGCATATTGAGCAACTGCTGTGTGCTGGGTCCTGTATAAGGAAGCATAGGCTCTCTCTCCTTTCTGCCTGTGTTTACCTGATTGTTCTTCAGGGTCTACACCGAGGATCACCCCAACCTTCCCTAGCATTCTCCTTAGAACCGTGGTGGCCATTTTGTTTTCCACAATGACTAGGAGTGCTCAACGCTATTTCATGGATACAGTTAAGCGCTGGTAGAACAGAAATTACCTTTTTTTTTGGTCCCCAGTAAGAGAAATATCTTTAGAAGTTGCTAGCAATTTTGTTCTAGAGTCATCAGTTTATTCTTGGAGTAGACTTTGTTCATTTCAGAAAAATTTCTGAAATGGGTCTTTTTATTACACAAATGCAAAGAAGCAGGCCAATTTGCCAAGTTCACTAAATTTACTGACTTGTCTTTCAAACTTATTTTGATAATTATTTTTAAGTATATTTAATGACTGTGAAATGTTTTCTTGAATAGAGTTAATAAACATTTTCAATGTTTTTTTCTTGGATATGTTTAATTAATATAGTTTTTCTGAATTATCTGCTGAATTGCCATTTTCTCTTCTGCATTTCAGATTCCCTTATCCTTTTATACTTCTTGTTGTTTTTGCATTGCAACTCATCATCTTCTAACATACCACAGTATTTATTTTATTATTCCATAAAGGCAAGAATGTTTTGTTTACTGGTGTTTCCCAAGTTCTTAAAATAGGGCCTGGTTCATAAATGGTACCTTATAATATTGTTGAATAAATGGGTATATATATTTTTCTAAATATAACTAAAATGTATGCATCTCATATAAAATTTTCTTAGTTAATACTTATTTTTATATATAATAGATGTAAATCACATATATTTCATTTATAGGTAATTTTCCCCTGTTGACAGCATTTTAATATTTGTAGATTGTTTTATAAACTTCATCAAATGACCAAGTCACTGAATTTACCAAATGATAAATATACTGATTTATAAGGACTTTTTACCATGTGTGAGAACTGGTCAGGACCCTGTGACAGAGTTGTCATAGCAAGCCCAGGGTTACCTTCTATGAGAGCAGTGGAGGAGCCCATGTCCCTGTTTAGATGGAACTGGAGCTAAAGGAGTTGAGATGTCTGGAGAGCCACCAAGTAGGTGTTGTGAGGAACCTGCAGAGTTGAAGAACACCAGTGCTTTAGAGCGATGTCATCGGTTAGAGGAAACAGATGAAAATGGAGACAGATCGAGGGGCCATGTGAGTCCTCCTCAGGGTTGGGGCAGCCTAGTTAAATTATAATACCCCGGAATCTGCAGGATGGGCATTCAGAGTAATTACAAGGAAAAGATAACAACAACAGTGGCCATACTTTGGTGTCACATGCCGGTGATGCCTGAGGACATATCAGTGACCCCTACATCTGCCCCAGACTTCCAGCTCAACCCTGAGCTCCCAAGGAGTAGGAGGTAGCCTAGGGCAGTGCATGATTTTCTTTTCTTTGGTAGAACTTGCTCTTTCCAAGTCCTACCTTAATTGTATCTTCCAGGCTCCCTTCCTGGGCTCCCATAAGAGAATGTGTGTGAACCCCGCTTTGGTTGGTCTGGCCACCCACGGGCCAGCAGTGTGGGAAGGAAACTGATGGAACACTGGAAAGGGTTGGCTGGGTTTCTCCTGGGAGAATGAGACTTCTGTTTCTGAGGCTGGGCCTGATTCCTGACAAGGATTCCTAGGAAGAACCTGGAAATGTGCTGACTCTTTCTCCTCCTCTGGGGAACATTTGAAGTGCTGTGAACCCTGAAGGTAGTGTTTTGGCTCTCAAGGTGTGACATTGGGTGAATTCAGAGCAGCTCTCCTGAAAGAGGGAAAGATCTGTGAGCAGAGGGTGGGCCTGTCCTTCACTGAGTGGTGGGTGAGTCATGGCAAATGGTGGTCAAGAGGGAAGAACAAAGACAGGACTTGGAATAAAATTTTCCAGGTACAAACCATGTTGAAGAGGTGTTGGGTCATTCAAGGAACATAATAAAACAACTTCATTTTTTACCCTGAAATGTAACATAGTGTTCAATGACCATATTGATTACCTCAGAAAAGCATTGTCTCTTCTTTCTGGAACACGCTTCGTACATGTGTTTCATTGCAGAGTTTTTGCCAAAGCAGACAATGGAGAGGTTCTTTCATGCCAAGATCAGGAGGCGTTCCTTTATTGCAACATTTTCCTTAATCTTTCCATTCATGTAGATAAATCATGAGAATCACCCCAGAGGGTATTATAATACCATTTTACAGATGAAAAACTGAGGATAAGTGAGGTTAATTAACTTTACTCATTCATTCATTAAGTCAACTAACAAAAACGCAATAGTCTCTTATTCTCAGCCAGGCACATGCTCGGCTCTGGGTGTGTACCTGTGAGCCAATGCATAAGCCCAGCTTGTAAGAACATATAATCCAGGGCACTTTATAATCAGGGATGTACTTTATAGTCAGGGGTGCCCATCAGAATCCCCTGGGAGCTTTTACAGATCCAGTGTTCTAGGCCATAGTTAAGACCAGAGACTCTGGGGGAAACAATATTTTTTAAAAATTCCCTAGCTAATTCTGAGGCTCCCGTGGTTAGGAACTGCAGGACCAGTGGGTGAGATGAACAGGCAGTTACACTGAGCGTGTGAAAGATAATAAATGCTACCCTGGGGGTGAGTGCAGGGTCCTCTAGGTACCCATGCAGGGAGTTGACCCTGTGTTGAGGGGTCAGGGAGGGCTTCATGGAGGGAGGGGCCAATCCAGGGTGAGGAGCCAGGGTTGGGTCGGGATAGGGTGATGATGGAGATGGAAAGGGACTCTGTTGGGAGTAGGAACAACCTGCATAGATATGGAGATCTGGCAGGGCCTGATGATTAAGGAGACAGAGAGTGGTTTAGGGGGACTTGGATTTAATGGCATGAGATGAGTAGTAGTGGCAGCTGAGACTGAAGAGGCAACTTGTCTTGATGTGACAGCCACGCTGGTGATGTGGCCAGGAGAAGGACTCAAGATGGACTCCAAGGCTCATGTCGTAATCTATCTGTTGCTGTACTAGACAACCTGTTAGAGAAAGTAAACATACAGAGATGAAGTTATGATAAGTAGGGTGAGATCTGTGATGGCATACTTGTACTTGACCATGTAATCCCAAAGAGACAATGTATGAAGGGGAACACCAGACCCCTGGACTCAAATGCCAACTCCATCACTCACTAAGCTTCGCTTTGCTCATCTGCACTCATCCTGGTGTCATTGTGAAGATGAAATGAAGTGTCGTTGGAGCAGTGCCTGTTCCCTAGAAAACCTCAATGCATATTAGCCATCATGGCTATCACTCTTCTTCCTTGTGACAACCAGTAGGAGTTTTGGAAACAAGCTACTTCAACAATACATATTTCATTAACTCATTGTGGAAGCCTATGGGGTAGAATGAAAGAAATGAGAGAGAAACCCATTCAAATCCACTTCCCTCTGGGGAGCCTTCAGTAAACTCCCTCCACTCTCCTGGAAATATTAACAAACCCTCCTTGGACCCACAAGAAATCTCTGAGTCCTATGTCAGATTTAGGGACATGCTCTCAGAAACATTCAGTTCTCTGACCAACTGGGGCTATTTGAGGACTTTTAGAGGGCCTGAGACAGGTCTTATTAATTTTATATTATCCCCAGAATCTACCTCAAGTTTTATCATATTTATTTAGTGAATACATGAATAAGTGGACTTTTAAACTCTTATCCCTGATTAAGGTCATATTATAGCAGAGAGAAGAGAAAAATTAACCAAGCCTTTTCAAATCTCATCCAAAGTCTTATCTGTTCTTTCTGAATGTGTAGCTAAATCTTCCTTACAAAGCCTTACCAAGTACCATTCCTCTAGTTTTAAAGAAGTGCTCTCCCAGAGCTGACTTGGAAGGCCTAGGCTGATTCCCCAACCTGTAATAAAGTGTATGTATAAAGATAGCAGTGTTGTTATACAATTTAATTAGTACATCATTCAGACATTTGGACCAATGCCTGGCTCTTTTTCTGTGTGTTCATTTTGCTTTTAGTCTAACTCCCACATGAAATAAACAAAAAGGCTAATTGCTTTTGGATTTTAGCACTGGGTGAAATACCTGGATTCATTATGTGAATCATATTTTATAGGTGGATTAACGGTTCTATTGGTAAATGAAAAATTCCAAGATGACAGCTGTAATACTTAAAGCAAGGCAATTGAAAGGTTTGAGCTCCCAAAAGCAGCATATGACTCCATCTGACATGTTTCTAGTTTTCATAGCAGCATAAAATGTTCGCATACTGATGAGAATGTTGTCTCAGGATGGTGAGATTTTATAGCTCATTACTCTACAACAGTGTTGTGCTGGTAAATGTTTAAGAACCAGTTCTCTAGCAAAAATAAATAAATAAATAAATAAAGAAAGAAAGAAAGAAAGAAAGAAAGAAAGAAAGAAAGAAAGAAAGGAAAAGAAAGGAAAGGAAGGAAGGAAGGAAGGGTCCTGGCTTGTGGTGTTTACTAATGTTCATGGTGTAAATAGTCCCACAATGGCTAATTATAAATTACTAATGAGGAGATGGAAATGCTGAAACAACTGGCTCCCATCATTCCACATGAGCTGCTTCCTTGACCATGGTACAAGGTGGTACAAGGAGGTTGGCGGTGCTCAGAGCCTACAATGGGTTTTTCACTTGTTTCTGCAAGGCATCTTTGTGTGTGGGAGAGTGGCCCCTTAATCCTGGGCACTTCTGGAGCCAGAGTGAGGGAAGGAGAGGAAAGAGGCTTTCTTCCATCTTCCTTTTGCAAGTGCGCTTGAGGCGGTTTGGTGTAGGATATATGCATGGTCTTTGTTGTCAGGTAGACTGTAAGCTGCCACCTATTTTCCATATCCATATTATGAAGGACTGGCTGGGGAGCTGAGAGAGTGTAACTGGTTTTGAAAGCATTTGGCACAGTGCATGGCACTCAGTAAAAGGCAGTTGTTATTGTCTGGGGACAGGGCTGGTGCCAACAATAGGAGAGAAGATGAGACTTACCTCGGTCCAATGCTCATTGCACCTTTTGTGCGCCAAGTGTTCTGCTTGGTGCTGGATTGCAGAGAAACTTCAGGCCTGGGCGCTGCTGTTGGAGGCTGGCTGCCCACAGGAGATCTCTGTGGACTGTGGCTTGGATTAGTCACAGAATCTGCCTCTTCCTTTCTCATTTCCCAGGACGGTGGCTGTGTAATTATGACACTCTAATCAGAGTTCGGCTCCAGCTGCCTGGCAGCAGATGTGCAGATCACCTTGGGCAAACAAGAGTGTCCCTGGTGGTCCTCCAGGCATGACAGGTCCTCCAGGAGGCTAGAAAGTTTGTCTCTAAGCTTCCCTAATAAATGATCGCAGCATATGCATGAAGAGAGAAGTTGGGGCCCCACCTAATGCCTCAAAGAGAATTTGTGAACATGACAGTAGCTAGCATGGTTTATGGGGCAATGCTAAGCACTTTACAGCCATTATTCCTTTAGTCCTAATGATTCCTGTAGTACCCCTGGGAAGGTAAGCTTCTTGCTCAAGATCACACTGTCGAGTCTGTGCTGGAATGCAAAGTCAAGTGTTTGACTCCCAAACCCAAGCTGTGTACCCCTCTATTGTATCATTTCTGTCTCTAAAACTGGAAAATGGGCATTATGGCTCATATTCCTGATGAGCACTGTACAGAAACAAATCATATATGTCAGTAAGTCCTTGATTCAGCTCATCTACTCATTGTCCCCAGAGGGCCCGGCACCCAAAGTGCCCCTCCTGACCCCACGCAGGGAGGGAATTCACATAACTCCACCTCATCTGACCATGCCCTGCCAAGTTGGTTGTTTCATGACCTCATCTCACTCCCATATAGTACACTGATGGATTATGCCTTATACCAGTTTCCCAAAGGGGGACTCCCTGAATTTGGAGTTCAAAGCCCTTTAAAAATATCCCTGCCCACAGTGGAAGTAGCTCAAGATTCAAGTGGATGATATTCTTGCCAGACATCCAATTGAATTAGTGACCATTTATAAAAATTGTGCCTGAGAAACACTGAGAGCTTCCATGGGTAAGAAAAACCATGAGCATTTTGCATGTGGGGCAGGGTCATGAATCACTGGGGGACAGGGGCAGACTATGCTAGATGGCTACTAAAATGTCCCCAATAACCTCATGTTCTGGTATTTTTGCCCTCCTATAATTTTCTCTACTTGGGTGTGACCTACTGACTTGCTTCTAACCAATGTGATCTAGTAGAAGTGAAAGGATTTCATGAAAAGACTGACTTCCAGCTGACTAGTGCTCTCTCTCTCTCTCTCTCTCTCTCTCTCTCTCTCTCTCTCTCTCTCTATCTCTATGTCTATCTCTATGTCTATGTCTATCTCTATGTCTATGTCTATGTCTATGTCTATGTCTATGTCTATGTCTATGTCTATGTCTATGTCTATGTCTATGTCTATGTCTATCTCTATCTCTATCTCTATCTCTATCTCTATCTCTATCTCTATCTCTATCTCTATCTCATCTCTGTTTCTCTGGGCCCTCACTGTGGGAACAGCAAGTTACCATGTTGTGAGTGGCCCTATACGGGGGCTTCTGTAGAGAGGAACTGATGTACCCAGCCAGCAGGCAGCAAGGACCCGAGGCCTGTCAACAGCCACATGAGTGAGCTCTGGAACAGATCTTCCCCAAGTTGAGCATTGAGCTCACTGTAGCTCCAGCCAACACCTGATTGAAGGTGGACTGTCCACAGCATGGAGCAGCCTAGGGTTTCCACTCTCCAGGTTTCAGCAGGCTGGAGACTGGGTCTGGTTTAGGTTCCCAGAGGACTGAGAAAGGAGAGAAAGAGCAAAGGAAGAGGACATCTGACCAGAACTGGGATGCAGGAAGCACTCCTGTGGTTTGCAGGAGGAACAGAATCCTACATTTCTTTCATTTTAGGACAGTTGACTGTTGCTGACTATTATACAAACAAGTGCCTAAGGGACCCTTTTCTGTAAGGCCACTAGCAGCACATTGAGAACTGTCTGCAGGGACTGGACTGCCTTAGAGGCCACCAAAAGCTTCCTCCTCCTTCAGACTGGGTTTAGGATGGCACAGGTATGCGATACTAGCTGGATAAAGACCATAAAATTCCCTTCCCTGAAAATAGCACATTTTTACTTATATGTTAAGAAAACTTTCTATAATTAGTAACTATTTCCAGCCAAGAACTCAAGAAATTGAATTTTCTTTCAAAGTTCCTTTAACAATACTAAGTAATTGAGGCTGAGCATGACTTATAACTGGTATCTCCTTAGAGCTAAGTTTTTAATGGGTACTGGAACTTGGAAGCACTACAATTAAACTTCTTTAAATGAATTCTAGAATCCAGGCTTGTCACAGAGTCTGCATGGCTGTATGACTAATTAATCAAATTATCAAACTTCTGTGTAGAACTCAATTTTGCAGTAAGCGTTCCTTCCCAGTCATTATTACTGCTCTTTGTCAAAGCTGATATTAAAAGTTATTTCCAAACATTTTACACACACTGGCTGATGGGCTAGCTGACGTGTGCTCTGTGTTGTTGGAGAGAGTGGTGTGGGAGTGGTGTGTGTGTGAGAGTGGAGGTTGGGGTAAGAAGAAGTTGTGAATGAAATAACTGAGAAATTTAGACTCAGGAAAAAGAGAAACAATACTAAAACTTTTGTGCAGTAAGAGAGATTCTCAGCTGAACTCCTATAACCCTCTCCTGGCCATTGAAATATTTCCTGTCAACGAAGGGGCCCTAGCTATTTTGTTGAATTTAAACCAGTAATGTTCTACATTTTACAACAATGGATTTAATAGTCCACTGTGTATTTTACTACTTCTCATACAATAGCACAATTATTTCTCATTCTACTGAAACAGAATTTGAAACTTTATACTGGATTGTTTTATACTTCTTGGTCGGGGGAGGGGGAAAGAGGGGGGTCGTTAGCACACAAGAAAGCTCAGCCTTGATTGCAACAGGTTGTATATATGAGTGTGCACAGGCACACACAAACCTGTGTTTCTGTGACCACTTAATTTTCTCTCAGTGTTAACAAAAGTGATTGAGTTGTCTCAGCCACAAGATTTATCTCTTGATTAGAGCCTGGCAGGACCCTTCACCACACTTTAAAGAAGTTGTTCCATTATCATTATTAGGTGATTGTAATGCAAATGGCTACTTTGAAAAATAATATGTTAGAATTCAGTTTTTCCCATATTGGCTCTGCATGTCTCCTCAGTCCCTGAGGCTCTCGAGGCCAGGGTTCCTTTCCTGGATTTGACAGGACAGGGGTGCCATGTTCTGTCTAATAGCCCCCAAAGCCTCCATGGCCCTTGGAGTCCGGCAGCCTGGATTATGGATTAGAATTTCCCATAACTTCGCACTTAATCCCAAAATGTTTGTCTGTCCTCAGAAACTTCATGTTAGTCCTTTCCTTCATCTCTCACAAGATCAAAATGGAGTGAACTTGACCCAGGTCTTTTTGGCTTGGGGATTCAGCAGGCTCCTTTTCAGATTCCATCTCTTTCTAGATAACAGCTCAACCCGTTAGCAGAACATTCAAGGCTCTCCTGGCCCTGGCCCTTGCAGCGTCTCCAACCTCACCTCACTCCCCTCACCTGCAGCTCAGCCATGCCAGACTCCACGCAGGGTCATGGACTACTGCTGCACTGTACTCTCATTCCCAGATAGCTGGGAACTTCTTTGTCATGTTTCAAAATGCTCAGTGTGAAACCCTTCTTGATTCCACCTCATGCCATTGACTGCCTCTCTTCTGTGTGAACAGATTTCCACAGTAACTGTGACTATTAAATTAATTAACTAATTAATTCGATTATAGGCATCTCTTTCTCTAAACTGTCAGCTCCTATGGAGGGTTATGTCTCACTTACCTCTCTATCTCAAACACCTAGCATTACATCTGAACTATACAGGAGCTCAGAAAATATTTGTCTGAATGCATGGAGTGGAGAAATAGCACTACTGATGGTTTATGTTAGAAAGAAGTCACCATGACAATGTTCTGTGTCATGAAAGGGGTTTTCCTTTTACAGGCATGTACACTAGTCACACTTCATGGAATGGTTCACTTAGAATTCAGGCAACTACTCCATGAAAATTTCACCTAAAAAAAAGTATTATAAATAATACCTGAGCTCTAGTTAATGGTAAGTGTGATGAAGTGTTTAGGAGTGTAGCATACTGATGTCTGCCACTTATTTTTAAATGCATCGAAAATTAAGATGGATTAATGAATAGATAGAAGTGTAGATGTGAATAGATAGCAAATATAGCAAACTGTTCATTGTAGACTCTAGGCGGTGGGTATATGGAATGTACGCTTTACAATTCTTTCAGATTTTCTCTGTGTTTGAAAGTGCTCATTATAATATGTTGAAAATAAAGAAATCATCAAAGGATGTACTTATTGCTTATACAGTTCAGATACCTAAGGTTAGTGCGAAAGCAATATTGCATTGGAAGGCAGTTCAGGCCCTTACACGTTAATCAACTACTTGGTCCATTACAATTCTTTAAAAAAATCCCCTATGCATGTCTATTCCTTAGCCCTAAAAATTCCCAGCAACGTTAGTTCCTGTCTCCAAAATATGTTCTCTCTCATTGTGGTCTCTTGTCCCACCAGCTTGGTCCCTCATTCCTATCTTCTGTGTAAGGAACAGTTTCATGAGGAGGTTTTATGGGTAGACCCCGTTTTCCTACTGAGACAACTTCTTAGTTATTTGCTTTTTTTTTGAACTCTATTCAGATGGCTCTTGTCCTTTGAGGATCAAGGAGGGGGAAAAAGCTAAGTACAAACCATTCAAAGTTCTGGACTGGAGCCCTAGCCAGTTTGGCTCAGTGGATAGAGCGTCGACCGGCAGAGTGAAAGGCCCCAGGTTTGATTCTGGTCAAGGGCATGTACCTTGGTTGCAGGTTCCCGGCACTGGTCGGGGTGCATGCAGAAGGCAACCAATCAATGTATCTCTCTCACATTGATGTTTCTCTCTATCTCCCCCTCTCCCTTCCACTCTCTCTAAAAATCAATGGAAAATATCTTTGGGTGAGGATTAACAAACAAAGGTCTGGACTGGAGTTACAAAAGGAAAAGTTGAGAGATACTCACATGAAAAATATTTCTGCATTATTGGCAGAAAATACCATTATAAAAAATAAAAAGTACTAACACCTCCTTCTCCAAAACATATGAAATAAAAGCATTTCACTATTCATGGGCAGCAATATTTTAAACAAATTAGGTGGCAAGAGAATGCATCTTTTCCATCCCTATAAACCTCAAGTAAGCACCCTTTCAGCCTCCAGTCAGTATTTAATCAGCATACCATAACTTTTATGGGACTGAAATGATATGCTCTGTGACACTAAATTTCCAGTGTTGCTGGAAACTTTGGTCATTTGAGTTCGATTTACATATGATGGTCCCATCCACAGCGATGATGAGGACAATGATGATTGTTGGTGTTGATTATCTGAGAAAACACACAGACACACACACACCACCATAGCCTCCATCTGCTTTAGTGTATTAAACTGGGAGTAGGTAGCAAAGATGAATCACAACTTTTATCTACTCAAAACAAGCATAATTGATATGAATTTCAAGGTAACATCAGTGTTTCAGGAAGCTTTTATTTGAAAGTAACACATGAACTTATGTAATAAAGAACATTTATTAATTCATGTAACTAAAAAGCTTGGATTTAGATAAGGTTTAAAATAGAGGTTCCTGCTGTTATCAGGGCCCTGGTTTGTTTCTTTGTAATTCTCTATATTTTGGTTTCATTATCAAGCTGGTTTGCTTTGTGACAGTAAAATGGCTGAGAGGAGGGGAGAGAGAGTCCTTGATCCAGCAATTCTAGCAAAAGTTGTGAAACTTATTTTGGCTGGGCTCTGTGAGGTCATATGACCCACAAGATAACGAATCACTGTAACCAGGTAGATGGAATGTGCCAATTTGCTTAGCCTAATTCATTGCTTTACCCCTGGAGCCAGAGAGTAGAGCTGGCCTTCTTGGGACCACATGGATCCCCATCTGGATCCTCAGATGAAAAAAGACAGAAAGGAGAAATGGAAATTGAAGAAGTTAATGTCCACTACAAATAGTCAATTTCCTTCCTGTGACTTCACTGAAGTCAAGTTTTTACAATGAAAATCAAATAATGAAGAGCAGACAGACATCATTTTCCTTGGCTATGCAAAAACAAACATCAAATATGCTAAAGACTTACTGGAAACACGGAGTGCTTTCTGATATCCTGATTCAACAGACTAGTACCTTTTTTTATTTCTATTTTTCTTAGCAGAATGACATTGATATATATCTATCACCTCTGCTGGTTCATTAGGCAGCGTTCACAGTCAATGTATCTAGAAAGGCGTAAGTACAGGAATGAGGGGTAGAGAAGGAGGGAGAAGAGCATTTAATATGTGTCAAAATGTGTAGGGGAGAGAACTAACATTTATTGAGTATGTATGGCAGCAAGCCAGCTAGGCAGTTATGAGTATTGTTTGTTGCTTTTCTTTTAAACAGAGAAACTACTGAAAGTAGAGGATTGAAAATGGACAAGAAAGAAATGTGGTACAAAAGGTAAAAATGTTCAAGGAAAAGATAAGAGAAGGGAAAATCCTGACCCAGGAATGGATGGAGATAGGGTTAGACTAGGACTCAAAAAAATGTGTAGTTCTCTGCCTTTAACGGTGGGCTTTCCACATGGTAAACTGAAAAACCGCAATGTTGTGAAAAGATCATTGGGTTGGAAACCAGGAAACCTGCCTGGACCACTGCCACAACATGTGACCCTGAACAGGCTGCTTAACTTCTTAGCCTTGAAGGACAATATTCCTTCTCTGTGATTGTGAGTTCCCGAAGAGGAAAACTTAGTCCAGAAGGAGGATGAGAGCTGAAGAAGAGAAGAATTTACTGCTCAGAAAACTCTGAGCACTCAGTGAAGAAATTTGGCCGAATAGGTAGGTGACCAATGAATTGGACATTTCTTCTGATCTATTAGTATGTATGTATGTATGTATGTATGTATGTATGTATGTATCTATGTATCTATCTATCTAGTTAGCTTTCTATGGGTCGTTTATATTCTGTACTGGATTTTGCAGATAGAAACCCATAAAACAAAATAATGAAATATAAATAAAAATTTTTGGATGGGGAATATATAAATTAGATATGTAGGCTGAAAGACCCAACTCAGTTCTTATAATTAGGCTGTAAATTTGGCTCTGAGCTTTCTGCAGATAAAGGGGAAAAGAGAAAATCGTCTGGTTTATAATTTTCAATATAAGCATTACAAATACTAGTTCCTTAGTGGGAAAACTGAACTTTTTATAGAAATAAGTTCTGAAAGGAAATTCCTCACGTGGGGTGTGGAGAAATGGAAGGGAAGGGTGTTGAGTGGAAGAACTTCGCAGCTCAACATAATGAAAGGGAAGAACTGAAGAGAAATGTAAAAGCTGTGTTTTCATAAAGTTTAGCTCAGGTTAGTACAGAAAGTAGGAGCACTTTAAAGAGACAGTAACATGAAACAACAATGGGCAGATGTTGACAGGGAATAAGTCTTTCTGGAAAGAATTCCCAAGTTGGAGAAATGGTTTGGGTTTTGGAAGAGCCTGTAATGAAGTAAATTGTGAAATGAGAAGTGCTGCTTACTGCTGATAACTGTGACAGTGTCTGTCCTGTCTACGGCTGGGAAGACACGCCTTCGGCCCCACCCCTCTCCTTAGTACTTACAATTTCATTTCCCACAAACAGTCCCATGTGCCTGGCCCCTTGGTCACAGCCAGACTACACCTGGAGGGTGAGGTTGGCGGGAGACTATCTCGCCTAGAATTGACTTCCCTGTTGGTATTTCTAGTGGAGTTGGGCATGAAAGTTGGTTCCTTGAGGAGCCTGTCATTTGGGGAGTCCTGAGGCGCAGCAGCGGCAACAAGGGTGAGAAATTATCCTCACATGCTTCCCAGTGATTCAGCTCACACTGTCCCCACTGGGAGTGAAGACAGCTTCCTTAGGGGGTGTTGCAGGGACCCAAGTGAAGACCGCTAAGTCATGCTTTGAGCCACAGCATTGAGGGAGCAGCACTTCTAGGCAAGCATAGTGACTATAGAGGTGGTTAGTGACCTCCCCAAGGGGAAGGAAGGTCCACCTCTGTAGACATAAAGGGACTGGGAGGCATAGCCTGAGATTCTACCCCATTATCAATCTTGGACATCTGAGGGGAAGACTTATTAAGGGAGCCAGCAGGATCTCTCATAGTAGCTTTAATTTGTCTCTACATATATGAGTTGACCTGGGATGGAAGGTAAATTTAGAGGAGACATTACAACATGTATTTCTGTATTTTAAGGCATGGCAACCTGTAAAAATACTAAAATGTATGAGGAATGTCCTAAGCTATGACCAATAGATTACCAACTCCATTCTCTTACAAGAGGTACAAAGATATCTAACATTGAGAAAGGGGTTAAAAGTTTTTCTTTCTACAGAAATATCTACAACATAATGATCTGACTTTTATCCAGATGCATTATGTTAGGAAGAAATAGCCACATCTAACATATCCACTAATGTTCCCTTTTTTTGTGTATGGGTAGAGTAATGGAATAAAAAAAAAAAAAGAGTAAACTCATTATAAGTCTAGGAAGTAGTAGGAGAGTTATATAATATTTTAAATTTCTTATCGCAGTAGAGCTATAAGTTGAATAATTTTGACATACATCCACATGAGACTTTCAGTTGCCATTGGAGCTTTTTAATATTCTCAGATTTAAAGTTTATTGAGGACAGGAACTGTGTATTTGGCAGAGTAGGAATTTAGATTTAAAGATAAAGGTAGATTCCACTATTTCCTAGTTATTCCGTTATTTCCTTAGACTGATGTTATGCCCAATTGAACCTCAGTTATTATATTTGTTAAATGGCTTTTTAATAATGTTATCTTCATTTTGTTGATTTTTATCTTAACACATTGTTTGCGGGTAGTTTTTATCGCGCGCTAACAGTTGGCGCGGGCCATTTTTGCTAATTTTTTGCACAAATAGCAATGTTCAGTAAAATTACGATAACTTTAGTTTACGTATTTATACGTTACCCGCATTCTACCGCTAGTCTATAAAAAACGTATTAATACGTGTCCCGCGCTCTACTACCAGTCAATGCTGCCAGTCAACGTAAAACGTATAAATACGTTTCTCGCATACAATGTGTTAATACTAGGGCCTGGTGCATGAAATTCGTGTACTCGGATGGGGGATGGGGGGTGTCCCTCAGCCCAGCCTGCACCCTCTCGCAGTCCAGGAGCCCTCAGGGAATGTCTGACTAGCAGGCCTAAGCCGTAAGTTGGACATCCTTAACGCTGTTGCTGCGCTCACCAGTCGTGAGCCCGGCTACTGGCTGTGCAGTGCTCCTCCTGTGGGAGCGCACTGACTACCAGAGGACAGCTCCTGCATTGAGCCTCTGCCCCTGGTGGTCAGTGCGCATCATAGCGACCGGTTGTTCTGCCGTTCGGTCTATTTGCATATTAGCCTTTTATTATAGAGGATTACCTTTATTAATGTTAAGTTTGTAAATAATAATAACCACTGGTTTTTCCTCCTATAAATATATGAATATATTAATGTTATATGTTGTGTATTTATTACTGTTTGATAGAGGGAAAACTAAAGTCATCACAATATTTTGTTCATTGGTGGAAAGAACAAATTCAAAATAAAAAAGGTACAACCATGCCTTGGTTAACGAATAGATTAGGATTGGGGCATCTTTAAAAAAATCAATCTTGTAGAAAAAATTTTGTAATAATTACTATTTTTTTCTAAGTTGCAAACACTTTGTATGCACTATCTTATTTAATACAATAATTTTTAGAGGATGCAATATAATCTTTGTTTTAAAGTATTGAAGTAAGTTTATGTTGGCTTGTGTTGAAATTCAGGCCTGGTTCTAAGACCCAACCTCCTCCATAGTATCACAGGACCTCCGGCTAACCTATAAGAAGTAAGGTGGAGGTGTTCATGTCAGCTGCTCTCAATGTTTAAGGCCCTTGAATCAGTCAGAATAGGCCAGGTTTTATTATGGTATGTGGTGGTGTCAGTCATCCTCCAAATCTCAGTCACTTAAAACAACTCAGCATCCTTTCTTGCTCATGCTCTACATAAATGCTGCCTCAAATAGTCTTTTTTTTTTTTCGGGATCAAGCTGACAGAGTCTTTCTCTGGAGGGCTGCCAATCTTTGGGCAGAAGACAATAGAGAACATGGGAATGCACACTGGCTCCTAAAGTTTCCAGCTGGAAATGATACATCACCTCAGTCACATGCCATTGGTCAAATCAAATCATTTGGCCCCATCAGGCTCCATGGTGCTAGGGAAGGGCAATTCTGCCAGTGCTCCAAATACAGTAGTCTCCCCTTTTCCTTGGGCTTACTTCCATGGTTTCAGTTACCTGTGGTCAACTGTGGTCCAAAAATATTAGGTGGAAAATTTCAGAAATAAACAATTCATGTTTTATTTTATTTTACTTAAAAATTTTTCAGTTACAGGTGGCATAGAATATTATATTAATCAGGTGTACAACATAGTGATTAGGCATTTATATAACTTATGGAGTGATCGCTCCCATAAGTGTAGTACCCGTCTGACACCATATATAGTTATTACAGTATTAATTGCGTGCTCTGAGCAACATGGTGAAATCTTGTGTTATTCCACGCTGTCCCTTGAATCATCCCTTTGTCCATATATACTTATCCGCCTGTTAGTCACCATCTTGGTTATCATGTCAACTGTCATGGTATCACAGTGTTTGTGTTCAAGTCACCTTTATTTTACTTAATAATGGCCACAAAGTACAAGAGTAGTAAGGCTGGCAATTTGAATGTGCCAAAGAGAAGCAGTAAAATGTATGTATGTATAGGAAAAACATAGTATATATTGGGTTCAATACTATCAATGGTTTCAGTCATCCATTCATTGGGCATCTTGGAATGTATCCTGGGAATAAGGGGGACTACTGTATCCCTCCCCTTTCCTTCAGTTGCTTTCTGAATGAAATATACATGCACAATCAAACTTCTATACATGCACCGTGACCTTGGGCAGCACATGTAGCTCTATAGCTTTGGGCAAGTTATTTGATAATTCTACGTAATGATATCATAGGGTTGTTGGGAAGATTAAATGAGAAAACTTTATTTTTGTCTTTGTAGACTTTTCAAAAACAGAATTGAGGACATACTGTATATGTAATTTCACATTCTGCTTTTAAAGTTAACATTATTTCATAAACATTTCCCCAAGTTATTATAAACTTCTTATAGGAATCCTTATTATAATAATATTACAGAGCACATGCTAAAATAGGATATACATTTCTATATAAAAGGGTATTTTGCATTTGTAAGATGTTTCCAATTTTCAGTGGCTCCTTATCATCCAAGTAGGTGCCACTTTATTAAAGAAAGAAGCCCAGGCTGGAATTGCCCCCAACCATTCCCTGGTGAGATGAATCAAACTTCCCACTGAGAACAATGGGCTCGGGCACACACTCGTTTCTCCAAATAAAGGATTGGGAGGACTTCTCCCCAAATAACAGAGTGAACAGCGCTGTTTTGTAGGTCATGGAGAAAGCCATACATTACATTTAAAAAGGAATTGCAGTTATCAAAGGAAGTAGATAAATTTAAACTGCTACCTAGCAAACACTTGGGCACTGAAGCTTGACTATTTGAGACCTGGTAAGGAATGGAGAGAAGATCAGTCTCCTTAAAGAAGTTGAGAACATTGTGAATATGAGAGCGGACTCTGGCATATCTCACTTTTCTGGCCATGCTTTGTTCCATGGGCCAATTATTTGGGAGCCTATAAGAGCTGGGCCCTTAAAAACAAAATTTTCTATCAAGACTAATTTTTTGTAGTTAATCCTCACCTGAGGATATTTTTTTCATTGATTTTTAAAAAGAGAGTGGAGGGGAAGGAGGAAGAGAGAAACAATGATGTAAGACATCAATTTGTTGCCTCCTGCAGGCACCCTGGACTGGGGCTGGGGATCGAACCTGCAACCCTGGTAAGTGCCCTTGACCGGAATTGAACCCTCTACCCTTTGGTGCATGAGCCGATGCTCCAACCACTGAGCAACACTGTCCAGGGCATATCAATGATATTTTTTAAAAGTATATTTCTCTGGCCTTAATGCCATACAACCCCCACCCTCCACCCTTTCTCTGACATAGATTAAGGAGTAGAGGAATATTTAAGAGCTAGAAAGGATGCAAATAATCTTCCATTTATTCATTCATTGTTTCACTCATTCACTCCTTTGGAAGCATTTGTTGACAGGCCCTATGCTGGGGGAGATGGAGATGGCTCAGACACAGTCCCTGGCCCCAGTTATTCACTATCTAGAAGGGAAGTCACGCAGACAACTGACATTCTCCACAGAATGATTGAGCTCATTACTGGACACTGTGGGAACACAGTAAAGGGACACCTGCGCTGAGTCAGGAAAGGCTGTCAGAGAGGTGACGGTCAGAATAAGACTTGAAGAACAAGTAGCAACTGGGAGCATTCCCCCATGACAGCCCTCTGGCCTGTTGTCAACTTGCAGGGGACCCCTGATTTTTCTGGCCCACCAGTGGGGAGGGGATCCCACATCTGAGTTTAGGTGAGGTGCATTGAATCTAGCAGAGCATCTTGAGCTGGAACGGGGAGAGGGGGCCTGGGTTAGGGAGCAAGGAGTTTTAAACACTGGGCTCTATCACCACTGTGTTTAGGGCTAATGGTGTTTTCAAGGGTCTTCCGAAATGTTTGCAATGTCCCCAGTTTGAGATTCAAACAAAAGACTGTATAATCCAAGTTCATATATGCTTAATTTATACATTTGATACCTAAGTATATATTTATGCACAATTTATAGCAAACTATACAGTCATACAGTGCATCTCTACATTACCCAGTCTATTTATTGTGGTGCTGAGTGGAGTGGGGAAGCTGATGAAGCTGCCACTCAACAGCCCAAAGCAGCGGTGGGTCAGGAGGCCCAAGACCAGGGTATGAGCCCAGCTGTCCACTCAGGAACTATGTGACTTTGGGCAACTTCCTAAGCTCTCTGAAGACTCGGTTTTCTCTCTTGACCAGCAGGGATAAAGGCTGCTCCCCTGCCTGCCTTGGAGGGTGGTTGCAGAGCAACCCGGTAACAGATGTCGATGTGCTTTGTAAGCTGTGAAGCCCCATACAAACGTGAGCCATCTTGCCTGGCCCGCCTGCAGCCCTGACTCGGCAGACAGGCGGTTCTGCTCGCAGCAGACCTCTGATGGATGCCCAGACTTCCCTGTCCACAGTTCCATCTCCCCTAATGTGGAGGAAGCAACATGGGGGACGGTTATTCTGGACTCAATCCTGACCGATGAGGGATGACGGGGTAGGCTTTCCAGTTCACAAAGCGTTTCACATGCATCATTTCACTTGGTTCTCCCAACTACCCAAAGAGAGCATGGAGGCTGGCTCATAACCTTACATGCCTGAGCTGAGGAGCCATGCCTCTGGCATAGGCTTCCCGTTTCCACACCTTGTGCTTGTTCCTGAGTGCCTTGCTCCCTGGCCATTCATAAAAGGGAAGCAAATATCGAAACAAGGTCATGGACTGAGGAAAGCCACTCATCCTCAGACGCAGGGACTGATAGATTATTTCTGATGGAGGCATGCGAAAGGAGGCGTGTGGGGAGGGGTGTGGATGACAAAGCTAAGTAAGGGAAAGGGGCCTCTTCTGGGGAGTGGGAGAAGGAAGGACCCGCAGACTCCAACCTGAAATGTTACCTTTAGTTAGGAGTGTACAGGAAGCTGATAGCCTTTGGGGTTAGACGTTCCTGACTTCAAATCTTGGTGTTCTCGTGGCTGCATGCCTTGGGCAAGTCACATAATTTCTTGGAGCCTTGGTTTTTCATCTATAAAATAGAAGTTAAAATAGTTTTGCTGTGAGAAATGAACGAGATAATACCTGTCAAGCTGCTAGCCCAGTGCCTGGCGTATAATTGATGCTCAGTAAGAGGAAACTACTATTCATGTGTCAGCTGTACTGAGTCCAGTGGAGACCCTACTTAGAATCATACATGAATCCGATGAGTTGTTAGAAGAGCAGCTGTGCCGCCAGGCGCATGTTGACTGTGGTCCTGTGACACCTCACATTTCATACCTCCTGGCTCCTGCCTTTGCCAGCTCTGAACATTTTCTGAGAAGCAGTCTTTTATTATTTCTCTCTACCTCCTCACACCCCAGAGCATAAACTGTACGCACAGCTTGAGATTAAAACAAACGCTCTTGCTCCCCATGGCCACAACTGCCTCCCCATCAAGGTCATCATCCTCATGGCAGTTTACAGCGTAGAGGTTAAGCATCTGGGTTTGAATCCTTGCCCTGCTACGTACTAGCTGGGTAGCTTCAGGCAAATTATTTACCCTCTCTGTTTCCAGTTTCCTTATCTATAAAACAGAATAATAATAACACCAACAGCATAGATCTGGGCTGCCTTTTAAATGAGTTAACATACGTGAGACACTGAGCACGGTGCCCGACACACACCAAATACCTAGCAAATATTAGCTATTATTGTTGCTACAATTTACTGGCTGGTGTCTGCTCCACAATTGATCAAGCCCTCAGCTACTGGAATAGTCCGCAAACACTGGCTCCTGCACAAGAGTGGTGCCCCACTTGTCTTTTCAGGCAATGCCAGGCTTCTCGACTGGCAGACAAAGGCCCCCACTGTGCTCGGTCCCACCATCTTACTCCGGTCATCCCCCAAATCCAAATTCACAGCCAATTTCTCCCCTTCGGCCAGGCTCTCTCCTGAGAGCCCACACCACTGACTCACAGTGGAGTTTTCCCAGGGCTCCATATTGGGGCTCATTTATCTTCCTTTTCCTCTCACTCCTAGTGGTCAAGTTCAGCCAAGCCCATGGCAGAACCAGTAGATTTCCCTTCCTATTGACTTAACACAAATCTCTCTTTCTCTGGTTTGATTTTTGGTTTGTTTGTTTTGTGATTTTCACCATTAGTGAGTCATTCTTTTGAGTTAAGTATTATCCCTTCTCTAGGACCCTCTTTTAAATTGCAAGTAATTATGAAAGTCCTAACTGATTAAGTTCTTAAGGACTCGGGGGGGAAGGCCTTAAGAAGCTAACACCTCAGTTATATTATGTCGCTGGGCACTGGGGCCTCTGCAGAGAAGGCATTAATGGGGAGCTGGGAAGAGAAAACATAAAGAAAGGGAGATAGGCACATATTACCCATATTTTTGTTTCAGAAATATGGTCTGAGCTGGGCACAGGTAAGGAACAGATAAAGAGGAAACCAAAAAAGCTGTTGTCGAAAGTGGGTGCAAGTGAAATGGCTGTCAAGCCTGTTTTATTGAAAACTATGCTTTAGAGATTCACAGAATCTCAGGTTTCAACCAAAGGGCAAAACCTGGACAGACTGAGGCTCTTGTCTTTAAAGGAGAAGCCCTCTCTGAAAGACACAGGGTCCCCTTTGAATTTAAGAAAAAATCACAAAAATTTACAAGTTTCATTTCTAAGAGTTGGCCCTAGAGAAATAATCAGAGATGTGGTCAAAGATTTATATAAAAGAGTATTCATCATAGTATTATATTAGTTTAAAAAATCTGAACATACCCTAAATGTTGAGAAATAGGGAACTATTTTAATGAAATATTAAACAAATGACCCATACACTGAAATATTTAGCATTCATTAAAATCATATTTGAAACACTATTCAGTGACATGGGGAAATGCTAATGGCATAATGTGTACTAAAAATTTAGAATACACTACTTAATAGTAAGTGTAACATGAGGTGAGAGTGGGTGCCTGTAACTTCCTCCCAACTTTCCAGTAAAAACTTTTTGATTCTTAAAAAATATTATAAAACTTTCAAAAGTGCATGAGATCAGCTTAGCAAATCGTGTAATATAAGTCATGGTTGGATTTATTATGTAACTGCAAAAAAAAAATAGAAAACATTTTATTAAGATATAAAACTCTACTATTGCCAGTTCTAAACACCTACAACTCTAAGTATTTAATGTTCATGGGGGAAAAAGATTGGAAGGAAATACACGCCAACTGTGGTCATCTCTGAAAGTAAAATTATGGGTTCTTTTAATTTTCATCTCTTCAAATATTTTCATATTTTCTACAATGAAAAAATACCACTTTCGTGTTTAAACTATTGTTTCCCAATCTGTAGAGTTAAAGTTTATGTAACATGGGGTGGTCTTCATTTTTGGAAAACCCATCTCTGAGATGGGTTCAGTTTATTTTTAATTAAGATGTAATTGACATAAAACATTATATTCGTTTCAGCTGTACAACATAATGATTTGATATTTGTATATATTGTGAATAATTACCATAAGTCTAGTTAACAGCCATCGCCACACATAGTTACAAATATTTTGTGTGCGTGATGAGAGCTTTTAATATTTAATCTCTTAGTACCTTCCAAATATACAGCACAAATATTATTAACTCTGGTCACCATGCTGTACATTATATCTCCAAGTTTTCTTTGTTTTTTAACTGGAAGTTTGTACCTTTTGACCACCTTCACCCATTCCTCTACCCACCCCCACCTCTGGCAATCACCAGTCTCTTCTATGTGTC